>NW_028270139.1:20205852-20823755 GCF_037043375.1 Chiloscyllium plagiosum
TTGTCCACATTGGAACCAATGACATAGGAAGGGAAAAGGTTGCAACTCTGAATGGAAATTACAGAGTTAGGCAGAAATTTAAAAAGGAGGTCCTCAAGGGTAGTAATATCTGGATTACTCCCAGTGCTACGAGCTAGTGAGGGCAGGAATAGGAGGATAGAGCAGATGAATGCATGACTGAGGAGCTGGTGTATGGGAGAAGGATTCACATTTTTGGATCATTGGAATCTCTTTTGGGGTAGAAGTGACCTGTACAAGAAGGACGGATTGCACCTAAATTGGAAGGGGACTAATATACTGGCAGGGAAATTTGCTAGAACTGCTTGGGAGGATTTAAACTAGTAAGGTTGGGGGGGTGGGGGGGGGGGGGTGGGAGACCCAGAGAGATAGTGAGGAAAGAGATCAATCTGAGACTGGTACAGCTGAGAACAGAAGTGAGTCAAACAGTCAGGGCAGGCAGGGACAAGGTAGGACTAATAAATTAAACTGCATTTATTTCAATGCAAGGGGCCTAATAGGGAAGGCAGATGAACTCAGGGCATGGTTAGGAACATGGGATTGGGATATCATAGCAATTACGGAAACATGGCTCAGGGATGGGCAGGACTGGCAGCTTAATGTTCCAGGATACAAATGCTACAGGAAGGATAGAAAGGGAGGCAAGAGAGGAGGGGGAGTGGAATTTTGATAAAGGATAGCATTACAGCTGTGCTGAGGGAGGATACTCCCAGAAGTACATCCAGGGAAGTTATTTGGGTAGAACTGAGAAATAAGAAAGGGACGATCACCTTATTGGGATTGTATTATAGACCCCCTAATAGTCAGAGTGAAATTGAGAAACAAACTTGTAAGGTGATCTCAGCTATCTGTAAGAATAATAGGGTACATATGGTAGGGGATTTCAACTTTCCAAACATCGACTGGGACTGCCATAGTGTTAAAGGTTTAGATGGAGAGAAATTTCTTAAGTGTGTACAAGAAATCCACATTCAGTATGTGGATGTACCTACTAGAGAAGGTGCAAAACTTGACCTACTCTTGGAGGCAGGGCAGGTGACTGAGGTGTCAGTGGGGGAGCACTTTGGGGCCAGCGACCATAATTCTATTTGTTGTAAAATAGTGATAGAAAAGGATAGACCAGATCTAAAATTTGAAGTTCTGAATTGGAGAAAGGCCAATTTTGACGGTATTAGGCAAGAACTTTTGAAAGCTGATTGGAGGCAGATGTTCGCAGGTAAAGGGATGGCTGGAAATTGGGAAACCTTCAGAAATGAGATAATAAGAACCCAGAGAAAGTATATTCCTGTCAGGGTGAAAGAGAAGGCTGGTAGGTATAGGGAATGCTGGATGACTAAAGAAATTGAGGGTTTGGTTACGAAAAAGAAGGAAGCACATGTCAGGTATAGAGAGGATAGATTGAGTGAATGCTTAGAGTATAAAGAAAGTAGGAGTATACTTAAGAGGGAAATCAGGAGGGCAAAACGGGGACATGAGATAGCTTTGGCAAATAGAATTAAGGAGAATCCAAAGGGTTTTTACCAATATATTAAGGACAAAACGGTAACTAGGGAGGGAATAGGGCCCCTCAAAGATCAGCAAGGTGGCCTTTGTGTGAAGCCACAGAAAATGGGGTAGATACTAAATGAATATTTTGCATCAGTATGTACTGTGGAAAAGGATATGGAAGATATAGACTGTAGGGAAATAGATGGTGACATCTTGCAAAATGTCCAGATTACAGAGGAGGAAGTGCTGGATGTCTTGAAATGGTTAAAAGTGGATAAATCCCCAGGATCTGATCAGGTGTACCCAAGAACTCTGTGGGAAGCTAGAGAAGTGATTGCTGGGCCTCTTGTTGAGACATTTGTATCATCGATAGTCACAGGTAAGGTGCCGGAAGACTGGAGGTTGGCAAACATGGTGCCACTGTTTAAGAAGGGTGGTAAGGACAAGCCAGGGAACTATAGACCGGTGAGCCTGACCTTGGTGGTGGACAAGTTGGCGGGAATCCTGAGGGACAGGATGTACATTTATTTGGAAAGGCAAGGACTAATTAGGGATAGTCAACATGGCTTTGTGCATGGGAAATCATGTCTCACAAACTTGATAGAGTTTTTTTAAAAAGTAACAAAGAAGATTGATGAGGGCAGTGCAGTAGATGTGATCTATATGGACTTCAGTAAGGCACTCGACAAGGTTCCCCATGGGAGACTGATTAGCAAGGTTAGATCTCATGGAATACAGGGAGAGCTAGCCATTTGGATACAGAACTGGCTCAAAGGTAGAAGACAGAGGATGGTAGTAGAGGCTTGTTTTTCAGACTGGAGGCCTGTGACCAGTGGAATATCATAAGGATTAGTGCTGGGCCGTCTACTTTTTATCATTTACATAAATGATTTGGATGCGAGCATAAGAGGTACAGTTAGTAAGTTTGCAGATGACACCAAAATTGGAGGTGTAGTGGACAGCGAAGAAGGTTACCTCAGATTACAACAGGATCTTGATCAGATGGGCCAATTGGCTGAGATGTGGCAGATGGAGTTCAATTCAGATAAATGTGAGGTGCTGTATTTTGGGAAAGCAAATCTTAGCAGTACTTATACACTTAATGGTAAGGTCCTAGGGAGTGTTGCTGAACAGAGAGACCTTGGACGGCAGGTTCATATCTCCTTGAAAGTGGCGTTGTAGGTTGATAGGATAATGAAGAAGGTGTTTGGTATGCTTTCATTTATTGGTCAGAGTATTGAGTACAGGAGTTTGGAGGTCATGTTTTGGCTGTACAGGACATTGGTGAGGCCACTGTTGGAATATTGTGTGCAATTCTGGTCTCCTTCCTATCGGAAAGATGTTGTGAAACTTGAAAGGGTTCAGAAAAGATTTACAAGGATGTTGCCAGGGTTGGAGGATCTGAGCTACAGGGAGATGCTGAACAGGTCTGGGGCTGTTTTCCCTGGAGCGTCGGAGGCTGAGGGGTGACCTCATAGAGGTTTACAAAATTATGAGGGGCATGGATAGGATAAATAGGTAAAATCTCTTCCCTTGGATCGGGGAGTCCAGAACTAGAGGGCATAGGTTTAGGGTGAGAGAGGAAAGATATATAAGGGGCAACTTTTTCACGCAGAGGGTGGTACTTGTATGAAATGAGCTGCCAGAGGATGTGGTGGAGGCTGGTACAATTGCAACATTTAAGAGGCATATGAATAGGAAGGGTTTGGAGGGATATGGGTCGGGTGCTGGCAGGTGGGACTAGATTGGGTTGAGATATCTGGTCGGCATAGACGGGTTGGATCGAAGGGTCTGTTTCCGTGCTGTACATCTCTATGACTCTATAATAGTCCTTGACCATTGAGCGCATAAATTTATGCATATTCATATGTTCGTAGTTCCTCCTCTCTGGATACCAGATTTATTAAATGGAATTGCTATGACTATAAAAGGCTCTTATTAGTATGGCGGACAAATCTGTACCTCAGTAATCCAAAAAGGGCCGTCACATCTTATAAAAATTCTCAGTTTTATGGTGCACCATACTTGTGAGGAAGTCTAAGGGGATGTTTCCATGACTAGGGCTCCACGGTGGCTCAGTGGTTGGCACTGCTGCCTCACAGTGCCGGGGACCCGGGTTCGATTCCAGCATCAGGCAATGGAGTTTGCACAGTCTCCCTGTATCTGCATGCATTTCCTCCAGGTGCTCCGGTTTCATCCCACAGTCCAAAGATGGGCAGGTTAGGTGAATTGGCCATGCTAAATTGCACATAGTGTTAGGTGCATTAGCCAGAGGGAAATGAGACTTGGTTATTCTTCTGAGGGTTGGTGTGGACCTGTTGAGCTAAATAGCCTGTTTCCATTCTGGAGGGAATATAGTCTAATCCTTACACCAGCCTGACAGTCCTGGGGGGTTTTCAGACACCCATCCTAACAGAATATTCTTTCTTGCTCAAAACGTGAGGAGACTGAAAAGCCTTTTTTTTTGTGTGTGTGCATCTAATGGAAGTGAATTAATAAGGCCAAGAAGAAGAGATCCCGAGTCCATCTCCACCTCCGTCCCCATGACCTTCTCTATTTCACCTACCACAGCGTTCCAGTATATCCATAGTCTGTGGCAGGACCACAGACAGAGTGAGTGTGCCTATGCTCACTTTACATTTAGGACATATTGGAGATGCTCCCGTTTTAAATTTTGAAAGGCACCAAGTAGACTCTGTGAAGAATGTTCAGTTGCAGGGCTTGGGTTCTGTTGCAAATCAAAATCTTTCTTGCATTTTCCCAGACTGCTTCTGAAGTATGGGAAGCTATCTCAAGGTCCAGCTCCCTCTCCCATACCTTATAGAGCCATTCAGACTCATCCGAGGGACCTTCTCCCAATAGGCGATAAACATTGCTCATGAAAAGTGTGTTCTCAGCACTCAATGCCCTCTTCTCTCTGTCGGACCTATAAGAATCAATTAAAAGTGTGGTCTCTTTTTGTATGAAATTTCTAATTTGAAAAAAATGGAAGAGGTCCCTACTGGGCAACTCATATTTCTGAGCCCACTGGTTAAAAGACATTAAGAGTAACTCCTCTTATGTTCCAGGTGCACCACTTGAACACATCCTTAACTATAACCTTCTATAACACCATTTAAACTCCAGAGAGGGAGAACTCGAACTACAAATCATTGAACTTCAGAGTAAGAAAATCCACAAAACCCAAAAACTACACAAATTAAAATAACTACAACCAACAAATCCACAAAGTGTACGGAAACCAAAAAACAGAAATACAAAAAAATCGCCAAAAGCACTGATTAGACGAATTTGCCCCCCATTCAGAGGAGGCACTACATATCCCACAACCCTACTAACCATCCCAACCGTCCCCTCAACTCCTACCAGCTAGGGTCACGCCACACACACCGGCAACCTGGTAGGAAATAGAAACAAAAACAAGATTAGTAAGTAAGTTAGAAATAAATATGTCACCATCCGTTGGTATAACTTCGTTTAGACATTAAAGGTAAATACTCTATCCATTCCGAGCATAATTTAACGCAACTTATTACCAACAGAAAGGAGACTCCAGTAAGTCCACTCTAAAGAAGAACAAACCCGAACAGCTCTGTCCTCTATGCCTGTTTGACCATCTGACTTAAATTTGCGTGTCCACAAAGTTTCTCGCTTTTTCTGGCGAGTCGAATAAATGTATAGATCCACTATAACATAATCCGCTGGATATCTTAAAGAGTGCTGGATCCTAAGCTCTCTCAATCTCTTCTTGATGCCATTATAGGACTTCCTTTTCTGGATCACCACCACTGAAAAGTCTTGAAAGAACATGTCCCTGGAGCCCCCCCCACACACCAGCACCCTCGGATCCTTCCCTTGGGCTCTGGAAGCATCCATGACTCTCTGTTTGTTGTTATGAGCAGCGCTAGCGCTGGCCCATACCTGGCTTTCGTGCCAAGACCCAGTGGGCTATTTCAATCTTTATCCTTCCCTTTTCAGCTTCTAAACTAAAGAATTTGGGGAACCACTTCTCAAAGAGCTCTACCGGTCGCTGACCTTCCAACCCCTCTGGTACACCAACAACGTGCAGGTTCTTTCTTCTGCTTCTGTTTTTGGGATCATCCACCAGATCCAACAAACCCCGGACATGTGTTTCCAGAGCTTCAGTCCGGCTCTTGGAGGAGTCAGTCTCTGCCTCTACTCCTGCAGCCTGGCGCTCGATTTCATCAGTCCTTTTTCCCAGGTCTTGCAGCATAGCAGGTACTGGAGCCAGCTTCTCTTCGACTTTTTTCTTCGATCTGCTTCCCCAGGACCTTGTAAGATTTGGCAAGCTTCTCAACCAGGGTCTCCTCAACCAGAGTAAGCAAGCCAGCTGTTTCAGATGGCTGGGCCGTGGTCCTGGTCCCAGGCAAGCTTCCTCCTTCCTTCGGCATTCTCCCGCAGTAAAAACAAAGGTAAATGAAGTTTTCAGGTTCTTCAGCTCTTTTACTGTGTTTTTACTCAGAGTAATGTGGATGGGACGGGTCCTTGCTCTGACCTGTTGATGTTGTGGCATGGATCCCAGCAAATGTGATCCTAACAGGATGCTGCCATCTTGTAGCCCCCCTCTCAACTGTGATCTAATTTAATGGTGAAGCAGGTTCACTGGGGTCAATGGCCTGTTGCTAATTTACTTGCACTGATTCTGGGGAAATTCAGTGACTCAGATTCTGAGGCTCCTCTAATTAATTGCATTGCCATTTTGTTCCAATATTTTAAAGATTACCTCCAGTGTACCTGTTTATTGAATGTACAAACCAGAAAGCAGTGGTCTGGCAGTGACTGTAACTGAGAACAATAACATCAACATCTAATATCATTAATGGTTAAAGAGGGCCATGTGGAGGAATATTCCATCGTTTTAGCACTTAAGAAAAGCTGAGGAAATCTTTGAGTACACTTTAAACCTGGCAGGCGTAACCTGAAAGGATGTTTCACTTATGCAGAATTTGCTAATACCACCACCATAGTGGTGTACGTGTCCACTATGATACTTCAGTAATGTTTATTTGGGATGATGTTGCTGGCAGTATACGGCAGACGAAGGTTTCCTCTCTTATTGTTTCACCGTACAATGGCTGTAAGTGCCTTGCCTGTTGTTTCTTTGCCCCTTTTGCTGGCTCAAGATAGGATCCTGAAATAGGCTGTTACATTTACAATTCTATGAATATTATCGGCATTTGGTGTAAAACCCGAAAGCTTTCACATAAATGTCATTGGTAACTGTGCTTGTGCTCCTTGCACTCCATCTCCAATCCCCACTCCCTCGCTCTGTCTCTCTCTATCTCTCTCTCAGTACAATTGATGTGAGACTGAAACACTGCTACTTTGGTATGCTATCATGACTGCACGGCAACATTTGATATACTATTTCATTTAGTGCTCTTTGTCATTGCTATTAAAACTACCCTTTGTTTCATAATCACCCTCTCAGCAACTGACCTCATTTCAGCCTTGGTTCAAAATGGTCAAAAGATTTGAATTCCAGAGGTGAGGTGAGAGTGACAGCCCTTGACATCAAGGTTGCACTTGACCGAGTATGTATCACAGAGCCCTAGCAAACCAGGAATCAACGGGAATCAGGAGAGTAACTCGCCAGTAGTTAGAGGCATAAAGGAAGATGGTTGTTGTTGAGGTCATTCGTCTCCTCTCCAGAATGTCTCTGCAGGAGTTCCTCAGGGTAGTGTCCCAGGCCCAAACATCTTCATTAATGACCTTCCATCCATCACAATGTCAGAAATGGGGATGTTCGCCAGTGATTGCACAATGTTCAGCACCATTTGCAAGTCCTCAGATACTGAAGCAGTCCATGTTCAAATGCAGCAAGGCGTCAGTGACAATATCCAGGCTTGGGCTGAAAAGAGGCAAGTAACATTTGCACCAGAAAAGTGCCATGCAATGACCATATTCAGTAAGAGAGAATCTAACCATCATTCAATGACATCACCATAATTGAATTTCCCCACTATCAATATTCTGAGAGTTACTGTTTACAACAAACTACTGTGGCTGCAAGAGCGAACTCTTGCAGTAAGTAACTCATCTTCTGACTCCCTAGAGCCAGGGTACTATTTATAAGGCACAAGTCAGAAGTCTAATAGAATACTCCCCACCTATCTGGATGACTGAAGTTCCTACAACACTCAGGATGGATGGCACCACACCCACAAATATCTGCTTCCTCCACCACCGGCACTCAATAGCAGCCATATGTACTATCTACTAGATCCACTGCAGAAATTCACCAAGGCTCGTTAGACAGCACCCTTTCAAACTCTCAACCACTGCTGTCTAGAAGGACAAGAGCAGCAGATACATGGGAACACCACCATGTGCAAGTAGCCCTCCAAGCTACTCACATCCTGACTTGGAAATATATCATCATTCCCTTAGTTGCTGGGTAAAACTCCTGAAACTCCCTACCTGACAGCATTGTTGGTCTACCTACAGTAAATGAACTGCATGTCTTTAAGAGGGCACCAAACTACCACCTTCTCAAAGGCAAGTAGGGATGGGCAATGAATGCCCAGCCAGTGATGCCCACATCCACGAGTGAATTCTTCAAAAAAAAGGGAGGTGAAAGGAAGTCTCACTTCATCTGAAGCATGTTTGTGTAGAATATTTAATCTTGGCAATACCATATTGGGATGAATGGCCTGTTTTGTGCTATGTATATCTCCATATAACTGAAGGTGAACAACTGTTCGAGCAGAGTCAGGGTTAACTGATAACTCATTATTTACAAGGTTGTGTCTGAGAACAAATAGACTGGGAGCATGTTTGAACTGTAGCTGGTGAGACTAAATGAGTTATTGTTCCAGGAAGAATATTTTTTGTGAAAATTTTCAAAGTCAAGCTTTGTTTTATCACTTAGTTACAAGACAACTTTGATTTCACTTTGGCTGAGCATAATTATTCACCATCTTATTCTTTCACATATCCCTAAATGGGCTCATCACTCTGTCATTCCTTTCAACTAGATGGGTCAGTATTATTCGTGTGGCTGGCTCACAAGACACTAGTTGGTTTGGTTACTTCTGCCAGGTTCTCCACTCTCTCCAGGCTGCTCTGCGATTGGTGCCATGTTGATCTTGACAACAGTGGTAGCACAGTACCAGACACAAATTTAATCTTATTTAAGAAGGCCTGGGACTGAATACCCTCACAATGTCTTGTTGTTGGTCACTTGTAGAAATTGGTGGCAGAACAGCAGAGTATACGTCCTCCACATCTCTCTCTGTTCTCTTTACCCAACCTGTGCTAAAGTTAGAACTTGACTTCTTTTAGTTGGTTGTTTCCTGAACCCTGTTTGTTGGTAGTGAGTCGTCCAAGACCTTCATACGTAAAGAGGGAGAGGAAAAACACCATGCATCAGTCAATTTGCAGGATTATATTCTCTATTACCCTCTCAGTTTGGCATCATGAACAGTGGCATCAAGGAGCTGTATAGCTAGGACTGTCATTGACCTCTGAGGGGCAGTCATTATAGCTGTGTCAATTTGCTAGGTTGGAAACTGGGCAGGTCAACAAAATGAATTCTATAAAGTGTACTAATTACAGCATTCTTATTTAAGTTTTTTTTAAGGAAAACATTGAATGCAAGAATCCACTAATTTCATAACGAGAATTATCTACATTTTTGTAACAACAAGCCTGCAACTCTGATTGTGAGCTGTTAGGCAGTTATTTTACATTATCTTCAGTCTATCTGGTTGTAAACTAGTGTCCTTACATGAAGCATTTATGCTGTCTTGGATGGTATCTGGAACGTTCAGTGTCCAGTTCGTTTTAAACCACCTTTGCTCACAGCTATACTCAAAGTTATCTGATACTAAAAGCATTCAGTAATTCACTTTGAAACTGGCCATTTTAGTTCTTTGTACAGTACTTGCTGGATAGTGCTTTTAATTGGAATAGTCAAGTTTAATGAAAACATGTTAAAAGCACTTTTATTGATGAACACACACTCATTCACACTGGATGATCTATATAAACATGGCAAGTTACCATGAGATTTCAAACAGTAAGAATGCTATTTGTATTCATTAAATGAGATCCCTGCCACTCTGTTGGTGCAGGGAGTCATTCGGTTACCCGTGGGTCAGTAAAACCTGTTCATACGATGCACTCTGCAGTCAAATTGGTGATACTGCACTCAACACAGATATACCCACATGAATTGTATGATTGGTAAACCAAGTCTGTTCTTTGTATGTTGCTTTTGTATATAATTTCCCAGGTCACAATTTTTTTAATAGTTATAGTAATGTTTGTAGACTGCTAGACTTGCTAGACATGTTGCAACAAAATGATGAACTCTGTATATTTATTTGTTTCGAGATGCTACTTATAATTGTTAACATAAATCTACGATCTGATTGAAAGTGTACTCAATGAACATTTGATTTATGTCTAATTTCAGTGCACAGAGAACAAGTGCACATAAATGCCTGAATGCGATACTTATTTTGTTTAACGGGATCTTTTCAATCTTAATATTTTGATTAATGCACTGTGTATAATTAATTTTTACAAACTGTTGGGCTAAGTAACGTGCTGTGTATTCGATCGCATTCAAGGGTTTGCCTTTATGTGAATGTGAATGCACTTGAAACTTTGTTTAATAAATACCTGGATCCAAACTGTGCTCGACCTTTGTTCTTTATTTCACAGTTGTATAATTTATACTGACCAATGTGATTTCCTTTTAATAATATTTAACAGATATGAAAATAACTATTGCCACATTGTACAAACTTTGGTTATTGAGGATCCTATGACTAATAGTAATTGTGTCCACTCTTCATCCATGGGCACAGTCCAAACTTTATATTGGTGGATGGGAACTGTAGACTAGGATGGGCTGTATTATGTTCTGACACGGAAGCGATTAGTGTACTCATTAAATGAGAGCCCTGCCTCTCTGGTGGTGCAGGGAGACATTTTGGTTGCCTGTGGGTTGGTAAAACCTTTTCATACAATGCACTCTGCAGTCAAATTGGTGACACTGCACTCAACACCGATTATACCCACATGAATTGTATGATTGGTCAATTCCAAATATAAGGGTAGAATCTGATGCATTATAGGAGGGCACAAGGAACAGTGGTAGTTGGGATTGTTTCTTCCTCAACCAGCTGTCGAGCCATGGCAGTGAAGTGCTGACCACATAGTGCTCCTGAACCTATATATAAGAAAGACACAGTGACTCGATCATCTCTTGAGCTGGTAGAGGGTGCAGGAGAAAGCCTTGCTAGTCCATCTTCTGAGGGATCTGTAGCTTCGGAAATTGAAACTGTTTAAGATTGATGGTAGCAAGAGAGCAATATGGAAGCATCATGTTGCTCACTCCTTCATCATGCATCTTCAGAGAGAGATCTTGGTCCACTCCTGCCAACTCAAGGAGGATCTCCTCACTTGGGCTGGAAGAGCTAAATGTCAGCCATATTGCCATCCGTTTTTGACTTTGCCCAGGTGTTAGACGACACCTCCCCCTTATGTTGAGACAAAAGGAGGGGTTGACTGAGATGAAAGTGGATGGAAGAGCTGTTAGTAGTTTAGCAGGAGCAGGAGTTTTGAGGTGTGTACACTGATGGGACTGGAAGCAAAGAGGACACAAATGATGGGGAGGGTGAGATGTGAGAGAAAATAACATGATCTAAATATGGGAAATCTCAGTATTTTTCAGGCCAGTGGTCAATGTAGTGAACACATTGGATGCTGCTGTTTGAAAAGTTCCAGTATATAGATATAATTTGTATTTTATTGCAACCTTTTCCATGACAACGGGAGAAATCTGATTTGACGTGAGCTTGTATCTGTGACGTGTGTGCTGTCTTATCTGATCAGTCAGTAAATTATCAGTTATTTGTCATAGGTGAAATGTTAAGTTTATCTATCAGCACAGACCTCAGCTAGTGATCTGAAAAATACAAATGCCAATAAATGTCCAAAGTCAATATTTGCAAATTATTTTCTTTTTAAAGCTGAGAAAAATATCAGCACCACGAGGATAATGGAACACAAATGGTTTTAAACCAAACATTTATTCTGCAAATGATAGAAAGTCGAGGAATAGGGAGAGAGAACAGTTAAATGCGTGGCTACAGGGATGGTGCAGGAGGGAGGGATTCCGGTATTTGGATAACTGGGGTTCTTTCTGGGGAAGGTGGGACCTCTATAAACAGGATGGTCTACACCTGAACCTGAGGGGCACCAGTATCCTTGGCGGGAGGTTTGCTAGTGCTCTTGGGGGGGTTTAAACTAACTCTGCAGGGGCATGGGAACCTAGACTGTAGCTTTAGGGTGCAGGACCTGGAGTGTAGGGAGGTTAGGAACATGGCATCAATCTCAAAGGAGGGTGTCTGTAAACAGGAAAGTGGCTTGAAGTGTGCATACTTCAATGCAAGAAGTATACGAAATAAGGTAGGTGAACTTGCAGCGTGGGTTGGTACCTGGGACTTCGATGTTGTGGCTCTTACGGAGACATTGGTAGAACAGGGACAGGATTGGCTGTTGCAGGTTCCAGGGTTTAAATGTTTTAGTAGGGTCAGAGGTGGGGGTAAAAGAGGGGGAGGTGTGGCATTGCTTGTCAAAAATCGTATTACAGCGGTGGAAAGGATGATGGATGAAGACTTGCCATCTGAGGTAGTTTGGGCTGAGGTTAGGAATAGGAAAGGTGAGGTCACCCTGTTAGGAGTTTTTTACAGGCCTCCTAATAGTCCTAGAAACGTAGAAGAAAGGATTGCGAGGATGATGTAGGAGAAGAGTGAAAGTAATAGGGTGGTTGTTATGGGGGACTTTAACTTTCCTGATATTGATTGGGAAAGCTATAGCTCTAGTTCGTTAGATGGGTCGGTGTTTGTCCAATGTGTGCAGGAGGGTTTCCTGACACAATATGTAGATAGGCCAACAAGAGGTGAGGCCATACTGGATTTGGTTCTGGGTAACGAACCAGGCCAGGTGATAGGATTAGAGGTAGGTGAGTACTTTGGGAACAATGACCACAATTCGGTGACTTTTACTCTAGTGAGGGAGTGGGATAAGTGTGCACTGCAGGGCAAGAGTTATAGCTGGGGGCAGGGAAATTATGATGCGGTGAGGCATGACTTAGGATACGTGGCTTGGAAAAGTAGGCTTCAAGGCAAGGGTGTAATTGATATGTGGAGCTTGTTCAAGGAGCAACTATTGAGTGTCCTTGATAAGTATGTACCTGTCAGGCAGGGAGGAAAGGGTCGTGTGAGGGAGCCATGGTTTAATAAGGAATTGGAATCCCTTGTTAAATGGAAGAGGGTGGCCTATATAAAGATGAGGCGTGAAGGTTCAATTGGGGCGATTGAGAGTTATAAGGTAGCCAGGAAGGACCTGAAGAGAGAGCTAAGAGCAGCAAGGAGGGGACATGAAAGGTCCTTAGTTGGTAGGATTAGGGAAAACACTAAGGCTTTCTATAGGTATGTCAGGAATAAAAGAATGACTAGGGTAGGAATAGGTCCAGTCAAGGATAGTAGTGGGAAGTTGCGTGTGGAGGCTGAAGAGATTGGGGAGACACTGAATGAATACTTTTCGACAGTATTCACTCAGGAACAGGACATTGTTGTCAATGTGAATACTGAGTCACAATTAAGTAGAATGGATGGCTTTGAGGTATGTAGAGAAGAGGTGTTGGAAATTCTGGAAAGGGTGAAAATAGATAAGTCCCCTGAGCCTGATGGCATTTATCCTAGGATTCTCTGGGAAGCAAGGAAGGAGATTGCAGAGCCATTGGCCTTGATTTTTATGTCCTCGTTGTCTACAGGAGTAGTGCCAGAAGACTGGAGGCTAGCAAATGTGGTTCCCTTGTTCAAGAAGGGGAGTAGGGATAACCCTAGTAACTATAGGCCGGTGAGTCTCACTTCTGTTGTGGGCAAACTCTTTGAGAGAATTGTAAGGGATAGGATTTATGAACATCTGGATAGGAATAATGTGATCAAGGATAGTCAGCATGGTTTTGTGAAGGGCAGGTCGTGCCTCACAAACCTTATTGAATTCTTTGAGAAGGTGACTAAGGAGGTGGACGAGGGGAAAGCGGTAGATGTGGTGTATATGGATTTTAGTAAGGCGTTTGATAAGGTTCCCCATGGTAGGCTACTTCAAAAAATACGGAGGTATGGCATTGAGGGTGAATTGAAGGTTTGGATTAGGAATTGGCTGACTGGAAGAAGACAGAGGGTAGTAGTTGATGGTAAAGGTTCATCTTGGAGTGCCATTATTGGCGGTGTACCGCAAGGATCAGTTTTGGGACCATTGCTGTTTGTCATTTTTATAAATGACCTGGAGGAGGGGCTAGAAGGTTGGGTGAGCAAGTTTGCGGATGATACGAAAGTCGGAGGAGTTGTTGACAGTGAGGAAGGATGTAGCAGGTTACAGCGGGATATAGATAAGCTGCAGAACTGGGCAGAAAGGTGGCAAATGGAGTTCAATGTAGCTAAGTGTGAGTTGATTCACTTTGGTAAGAGTAACAAAAAGATGGGGTACTGGGCTAATGGTCAGATACTTGGTAGTGTGGATGAGCAGAGGGATCTTGGTGTCCACGTACACAGATCTTTGAAAGTTGCCACCCAGGTAAATAGTGCGGTGAAGAAGGCATATGGCGTACTGGCTTTTATTGGTAGAGGAATTGAGTTCCGGAGTCCTGAGATCATGTTGCAGTTGTATAAGACTCTGGAGCGGCCGCACCTGGAGTATTGTGTGCAGTTTTGGTCGCCATACTATAGGAAGGATGTGGAGGCACTGGAACGGGTGCAGAGGATGTTTACCAGGATGTTGCCTGGTATGGTAGGAAGATCGTATGAGGAAAGGCTGAGGTACTTGGGGCTGTTTTCATTGGAGAAAAGAAGGTTTAGGGGTGACTTGATAGAGGTGTACAAGATGATTAGGGGTTTAGATAGGGTTGACCGTGAGAACCTTTTTCCACGTATGGAGTCAGCTATTACGAGGGGGCATAGCTTTAAATTAAGGGGTGGTAGGTATAGGACAGATGTTAGGGGTATCTTTTCTTAGCGAGTCGAGAGTTCATGGAATGCCCTGCCAGTAGCAGTGGTGGACTCTCCCTCTTTATGGGCATTTAAACGGGCATTGGATAGGCATATGGAGGATAGTGGGCTAGTGTAGGTTAGGTGGGCTTGGATCGGCGCAACATCGAGGGCCAAAGGGCCTGTACTGCGCTGTATTCTTCTATGTTCTATAGTCAAATAGTTTATTTCAGGGAATTGAAACAATTCAGCATTCCAACCTTGGATAGAGCCGATAAAATTATTAATGGGTGGAATCTGCCCAGCTCCTGAAGGGAATAGACCATTTGTAAAAATCAGGTGTAGTGTCCAGTGAAGACATCGAGAGCAAGAGGTTTCATTGTAGGGATTATTGCTCATTATCCCTCTAATTACTATCTATGCTCACCTCAGTAAGTTGCATTTTGCCATTTCTCCACCGTCAGTTAGAAACTAGATGCTGAGAATTTGGAGTGACTACCTGGCAACTCCAGCTCATTGTTTACTCCTGCACTCACGCGTGCCTGTTTCCTACCCGAAAAACAAATGAAGCTTCTGTTTTTGTTTTCTGTTCACTTTTGCATGTAACATATTTGAAGATTTTACTGCACGTAATAGTCCCACATTGATAAACAAGAAGCTGCTGGGCTACACTGGGAATTGAAGAAATATAAGGTGCAATGTAGCTAAGGACAAGTAAGCTGTGTGGTCTAGTGCTTAAACAGCAAGTAGGTGTCAGTTGTCCCACCTGTGGACTCTGAGTAGTATTGGTTTGTGGATACTGTCCCACTATGTGCAGTGCATTCTGGACTGCCAACACTCAAACGGGGCATAGCTAGGGTTCAAACATGGCATGAGCACCACAGATCTGGCTGTACTGTGATGGCACTGTAGTTTTAAGTATATTTCGTCCTGGATTTTTTTATGAAGAGAAATTGTGACAGAGCTGCCGAGCAGTCTGCTTCAAGCCAGTAAAGAAAATGAGTAGTTTATTATTTCGTTTGTCAGAGTTACATTCAAGCCATTTATTTTGTCTATATTTTAACTACAGTGTATGAATACCAGGCTTTCTGCTGGTAGCTTGACCAATCGAATTGCATCTGGAACACTGCCTGGTACTTGCCTTTAAAATAGGAAACTGTTAGGGTCCAGGCTCTGATTTTTGACATTTTTTTGAGGGGATTTGGTCTGATCCTTAACAGCACCCTAATAGTGGTGAGAGCTTCTGCCTGTGAGGAGTGTGAGAATCAATCAGCATCACACTAATAAAAACATAAGAAATAGCAGGAATGGAACATTTAGTCCTTTAATCCCACTCTACCATTCAATGGGACCAAGACTGATCTACAGCACTATTTTCCTGCACTGTCCAAATATCCTTTGTTGTTTTTCATAGGTGGAGAACTATCAATCTCAGTCTTCAACATATTCAATTACTGAACCTCCCCAGATCTCAGGGGCAGAAAACTTCAATGATTCACTATCATCGGTGTGAAGAAATTCCTCTATGCTAATTGGCTTGCCTCTCATTGTGTTCTTGGTTTTAGAATCTGTAGCCAGCGGAAAACATCCTTCCTGCATCCACCCTGTTGATCTCCTTAAGAATTTTTGTGTGCTTGAATAAGATTGCTTCTCATTCTCTTAAATTCCAGAGGTATTGGCCCAGTCTATTTAATCTTTCCTAGTAGGACAATTTCCTCAATTCCAGGAATTAGTTTAAAATCACACAACACCAGGTCATAGTCCAACAGGTTTATTTGGAAACACTAGCTCCTTTCTGATGAAAGAGCAGTGCTCTGAAAGCTAGTGCTTTTAAATAAACCTATTGGACTATAACCTGGTGTCATGTGATTTTTAACTTTGTCCACCCCAGTCCCACATCAGCTCCTCCACATCAGGAATTAGTTTGGCCACCTTTCTGATAATCCTTTTATGGCAAATAGATGTTTCCATAGGTACAGATGCCAAAACTGCATATAATACCCAAGGTCTCATCAAGGTGCTATACAGTTATAGTAAGAAATATTTACTCATACTCTAATCCTCTTGTACGAAAGCAAACTTTCTGCTTTCTTTCTCAATTGCTAGCATATTAATTTTGTGATGCTTGAGAAAAGGCACTAAATTCCCTTTGATGTTCAATATTCCTCAGTTGCTGATCATTTAAGAAACATTGTTTTTCCAACCAAAGCAAAGAAACTCACATTGCTCAGCATTAAATCCCATCTACCAGGTCATTTGCCCATTCAGTTATCCTTACTGAATCCCCTCCAAGCTTATCTGTATCCTCACAACTCATTTCCACTGAATTTTACCATCTATAAACTTGGAAATATTACATTTATACTCCATTCTGAAATATTTCCTTTAATTTTTTTTATTAATGCCTTATGTGAGACATTATCAGAGTCATGTTTAAAATCTAAATAAACCATATCCACCATCTTTCCCCTCGACACCACCCCAACAATCAGCTCAAACTTTCTTGTACAAGAAATAGTTCTACCTGCCTGCTGTGTGTAATCAGAGAGAAAAGCCCCCTCAGTTAGAGTTCCACCTGCCTGGCGATATGGAGCTGAGACAAAAAGAGGGAAGGGGCACTTAATTTTTTTCCTCCATTGTGTTGAAATATAATGCAATCCAATACTGAGAAGTTATTGTAAAAATTACAGAAAATTTCAGTATTTTGTTTGCCACTAAAAGTAGGAATGGGTAGCTGACTCGGAATTAACTTAAAATCATCAGCAGTGTCAGTTGGCTGCACCACATGCTGGGATGATGCATACTGGAACTGCAGCCTATGACCATGAAGTAATGTCTGGGCCTGGTTTTATGTAGTAAGAACCTTTATCAAAAACAATCCAATTTTTAGATTCATTTTAT
Source organism: Chiloscyllium plagiosum (assembly GCF_037043375.1). Classification (NCBI taxonomy): domain Eukaryota; kingdom Metazoa; phylum Chordata; class Chondrichthyes; order Orectolobiformes; family Hemiscylliidae; genus Chiloscyllium; species Chiloscyllium plagiosum. The sequence continues at coordinate 20,223,288 of NW_028270139.1, forward strand.
TTCAATATACAACATAATTTTGTATTGCATGAAAAACTGGTATGGTTTGAAATAACAATACAGTACACAAAAACATTAACAGCTTACAGATAAAAGTAACAAAACACTAAGGTGCAGAAATAATTGGGTAACATTTACAAGCTTGGTTTATACAAGATGTTTATTATTCCCATTTAATTTAGTTAAAAATGAAAACCAGTAAGATTACAGTTCAGAATTTGGCTATTCTTAGGTGAAAACAGATACTCTATTTACATCACAGTGAAGCTTTAGTTAGAAAACATCTTGGTTGACTTGCAAGTGTGAAGGGCCTTTGCCCGAAACGTCGATTTCGAAGCTCCTTGGATGCTGCCTGAACTGCTGTGCTCTTCCAGCACCACTGATCCAGAATCTGGTTTCCAGCATCTGCAGTCATTGTTTTTACCTTGCAAGTGTAATCAGCATAGTTTAACAAAGGGTCTTATATACATGTTTGAAGCAGCAAGAAAGAAATTAGATTTGCCAAATAGGAAATTCAATTCCACTCCTAAATATCAATTAAATCAGGATTGGGAATACAAGGAATGAACTGAACTCAGGCAGAGTCAGTAATATTTCAGCTTAAATTCACACATTCTTTCATTCGTGCCTGTTTCCTCACAGAGTTTGTTTATTCATGACTTGAATGATCTCCAACCCCCCCATCCCCCCAACTTTAATTGGTGATGCTGACATAGATACAGTAAAGCCCCGAATGTCATGGTAAGATAAAGAAGTGACAGTCTACACATAACAGCTTGGACAGCAAGGTCACCTCACTGAAGGGCAGAAATGTTGATGATGCTTACCCTGTGTTTGCAGTTTTCAGTGGGTAGCAATAAAATACAGTATTCCCACTGCCTGATACATATGTGGAAAAAATAATAAAGTCCAAAAAACCATATCCCATGACTTCTGAAAGATTCCTCCTGGTCTCTTTAGCTCAATCTAAAACTCAGATGTAAACATAAGAGTTGTATAACCGCTCGAAATGCAAGCATGGTTCTTAGAAAAATTACAAAGGAAGATAAGTGAATTCTGCATTAATTTGCATTTGGCTTTGCAAAATAAACAATTTTGGAACTATACTTCCATGTTTTTGGAAGGGCAAAACATATGCCATTCATTAGTTATTCCCCTAACCCATCTCATTTTTTGGAGTCAAGGCATTTGGCCACTAAGGAATCACCTACAACATTAATGATTCAATTGAGACTTGACCTCAGGATAGCTATTCTAGTAGGGATTTGGGGTGTGGGTTAGAAATGTAAGATTCCAGCTGAAAACAATTTATAAGTACATTAGCTTTTCTTTCTGAAGCCAGTTTTCATACTGCAGACTGATCAATGGAAAACTTCTTTTTAACTTGCTTTTGCAATCCCAGGGCATGAAGGCAACTATGATAGGTTCAGCAACATACAGTGACCGAAATCCACCTGTGACCCAACTATAGAATTACTACACTTAAAAAGCAAAAGGAAAGTTTGTAGCATAGAACCTGCACCATCAGTTTCAGGTCATGTAAATAAGTACCTGATGTAAATTCACTCAACTTTTTTTTCCCTATTTAGGATGATTATTGTTACACATTATATATTTTTTAAGATGTATTGACCTAAAACTTTACATGTTTGCACTCTAGACACAAAAAAGATTTGCCCAAAAAGAACATGAAAGGAATTGCACAATGGAGATTAACAGTTCATCAATTTGCTTGAATTTCATGTGTTTCACATGGGACCAGGAGTGCACATTCATGAAATGAATCTTTCAAAATAGATTCAAACTCTGTGAGAAACAAGATCACGAAGAGAAGTGTGTAGCTTCGTCAGTCATCTTACATTTGCATACAGAAACACAAGAAAGCACTCTACAACAAATTAAAACAATTCACAAAAACTAAACAAGGGAGCATAACTACAGAAGTGAATTTACAACTTTGCAATGCAGAAATAAAATCTCCGAGAATTCACCATTTTCTTTTCTAAATTACGATCTGATGTCGTACACTGGCAGGTACGTATCTTCATTAACAAGGACAAATAAATACTCAATGATGCATGACGAGCAGTGATCTTTCTGCTTGATGGACAGTGAGCATACTGCTTAAATTAAGTGATTATGCTTGAAATTTGAAGAAAAAATTGTACAAGGAAGTTTGAAAGTAAACTAACAAATAAATATGTTTGTGGGCAAATAAATCTATGGAAGAACATAACCTTGCCTATTCAATGAAGGAAGCAACAATGCAATGTGTCATCTGTAAAGTCCACATGGTTCAACTACTCAATGATTGGTTGAATGCCCCCAAAAATGGCATGAAGAATATAAATGTGAGGTGCAAATATTATTGTAAAGTAGCAGCACAGGAGATAATGGACAGGAAGACAAAAAGCTTTGAATTTATATGCAAAATATACCAGTGACAAAAATGTAAGAGTGTAACAAACTTCTCAGAGGGTTGTGAATGTGTGGAATTCTTCATCTCAGAGGGTCATGAAGTATATTCGAGGTTGAGAAAGGCACATTGTTTTAATCAATGAAGGAGTCAAGTGTTATGTGGAAAAAGGCAGGAAAGGGGAGTTGAAGACTATCTGATCAGCATGATGTCATTGTATGGTGATGCTTACTTGATTGGCTGACCAGCTAATTCTACCCCTAGGTCTTACATTTGTATTGCATATGCAATCGGCAGGAAAGGAAAACTAACGAATGAAAGAATTTTTAAAATATTAGGGTAGAATGTCATTAAAGCCTCCTTTTGGGGTCATACTGAAAGCTTTCAATTAAAATGTAATAAGTTTGAGTCTCAGTGTAATAATTGCTGTGAGCTGCTGTCTCTACCATGTCACCTCATTTTTGTTTCTGTGCTACAGTTGGGCTGGCTGCCTCACTAACCATGCCCTTTGAATACAATCAGGTTTCTACAGTGTCTTCCAGTGGTCCCTTTAAGGACTGTTGGTTGGACCACTGCAGATTCAGAAAAACGACTCACAGCTTGTATAAAAAACAAAGAACTGCAGATTTCGAAATTTGATGCAAAAGCAGAAATAGCTGGAGATACCCACTTGTGGAGAGAAAGCAAGTTAACATTTTGGGTCTAATGATGCTTCTTCAGTCCTGACTCTGTTTTCTCTCCACAGATGCTGTCAGACCTGCTGAGTTTCTCCAGCTACTTCTGGTTTTGCCGTAGCTTGTATGGTTTGACTGGTTTTAAAGAATTTATCAATATACAAAATTGAAACAATGTCTCTGCAGACAGCCAACTAAAGAAATATCCTGAAAATTTTCAAAAGAATTACAGAAGTATTACAGCACAGAAGGTGGCCATTTAGCCTATCCTATCTGCACCAGCTTGCTAAGTTTAACGTTATGGTAGACAGGCAGAAGGCTACAAGAACACAGCAAGCCAGGCAGCATCAGGAGGTGGAGAAGTTGACGTTTCAGGTGTAACCCTTCTTCAGGACTGGGGGTGGGTGTCGGGGGAGGGGGGGGGGGGGGAGGGGGCGGGGTTGCAGATAAAAGGAGTGGACGGGGCAAGGTGGTGAAGTGGGGATAGGTGAAGACAGGTAGAGGGTACAACCTGGTGGGTCAATGGGACGAATGAATCTGGTTGGTGGCATGGAGGAATGGAAGGGAGGGGGAGGGGGAGAGGGGTTATTTGAAATTGGAGAACTCAATGTTGAGTCCTCCGGGCTGTAGGCTACCCAAGCGGAAGATGAGGCATTGTTCCTCCAAAACAAAGTTTAACATTATGACTTAGTACCATTCTCCTGCCTTTTGAATGCTATTGCATGCTGCTTCTATTCCAAAGAATTTAGCAGGAGTGGAGTCCATGAGATGTGGAACCTACTGAATGAAATCTCAAAGCCAAATATGGTTCAGATTTTCAATGGTGCAGTTACCTTTTCAACCTTTTTAAGAAGTTGAGAACTGCCTTACTGAATCCATGTTGCCCTGTTTGCTCCATGATGTTACAATGTTAGCATTAAAATTAATTTTAAAAAAAAGGAAATTAGCTCCAGCTTAAGTAGGAATATTTCCAGGTCCCCATACACTTTACCCTACCTCTAGGGAGTAAGTATTGGTGATGGCACATTCTTTCACGATTAGCCTGTGGCGTTTCTAGTAATGTGGAACATTCAAAACATTAAAAAATTACTTGTTCATTTGTTTTATAAATTTTATTGTAATGCATCACAGCCTGAGTATTTGTTTAGGATTCCTACTAACAGGCTTGGTCCCTGATCAATACTTATAGTTAACTGACTCATTAATGTAAAAATGATTCCTATTAAAATGTTTTTCTTTCTAGAAGAGATTAAAAACACTATATATTCTACACTATATTTATTCTCCACAAATACAGATATTGACTGCTTGTGGTATTGGCACGAAAGACCATATCCGAAATTTGTGTTGCATTTCTGTATAACTTTTCTCACATTAACTTCTGGCACTGGCACTGGCACCAAAGTATTGTTTGGTGTGATGCATTCTTTTTAAATATAGGAAGAAAACGTTAATCCTCAGCAATATTATTTGGCAATTAGCAATTTAGTGGTGAAATGATTAACGTTAAAACATTCTGAAAGAATATGCTCTTTTGATTCACTTTTAACGTCTGGTCAGGGACTATACAATTGGCCCCTTCCATCAGTCAATAAAAACTTAACTGCAATTCAAAATAAAGTTTGTTCACAAGTTTTCATACCAAACCAGGAAACTGTAGTTAAATTCTTTAGAGTTACAGTAATGTAAATATGTAAAAGCACATGACAGGGAAATGAATTGAAGGATATGTTATTAAGGTAGGATAAAGAAGGTTGTGTAGTTCATATGCACCTGTATGGACTTGTTGGGTTGAAAGATCCGATATTAGGGTGCACAATAATAGAAAATGAAAAGTATGAAATGACACAAATAACAGACAATGTAAGGCACAGTGATTGGATGGAATTATTTTGACAAAATATGCATTAATTTTGCGGAAGATTTACTAACATAGTTGTAGAATTTTCCCGAGTTTTCTATTTTATTTGCCAGATTCTAGTAACACTACATGATACATATATTCTAATGTATTTTTAATCAATATACTAGTAACAAGGACAAGTGATTTAATGGAATATAACAACTAGGAATAAGCTTCATAAATTTCTAAGTCATGTAAATTTTCTGACAGAGTACTGTGACTTTGTGGAAAATCCTTTTGAGCTAGTGAAAATATCCATTACGGCATAGATATGCACAGAACAAAATCACTTGCCCTAATAAGAAACAACAATATGAAAATGCTCTAGAACAAAAGCAAAATGCTGCAAACCTGAAATAAAAATGGCAAATGCTGGAAACATTCAGTAGATTATTGATGTGAAATGTCAACTTGGTTTCTCTCTCCACAGCCTGACTGCTGAATATTTCCTGCATTTTCCATTGTTAATTTGATTATGTTGAGAGTTGAATAATATTGAAACATATTGCTGATAAAAGGTTTGCAAACAAAAACAGTACAGCCAAGGAGGCCCCATGCCCACTTTTGACCTTTGGGATTAATCATCAGAGCTGTTCAGAAACGAAACCCTATCCAAAAATTATTATTAGTCGTTCACAATTTTTTTTGTTGTTTCTCATGTTTTATATTCAGTCCTTCATCATTTAAGTAGAGGGAATCTGCACAAGTAATTTTTAAATATGGACTTGCTTCAAATAAAATTATACATAATTACATTTTCCTCAAAGTACAAAAGCACATCCACTATCTTACATCAAAATTTTTTTTTAAACCAATATCATTTATCTATATAAAAGTTGCCCGTGTATCAAAACCCTCTTCATTGTAGGTGAAATGAAGTTACCATTTTAGAAAATCTGCAGAATGATACAATCCACGCTAAATAATAAGTACAACATCTTGAATCTATGACTGAAAAAATATTTTTAAGAACTAAAATCAATCTTACATGGAAAATTCAAGAGTGATTTCATTTTCAATTAATCAATGGGTCTAATTTGGACTCTAAGTGAATGGGTTTTGAGTCCAATAAAAATCACCAAATCCACTGTGTTATAGCAAATTGTACATTGTTCCTGGAAAACACTTGAGCATCTCATCTAAAAAGGGTGAAGAATAATTAGAATAGGTGACAATTTTCAAAACTGAGTGGATACTGCAGAACTTACGGAGGCTATTGGTATTTTATGTGGCTTCATCCTTTAAGGGAGCACCATATACAACATAAATTATGACTTTAAAAAACAAAAGTAAAAAGAAAATTTAAAATGCCTCTGTTGTAATAAATATATCTTTTTCTATTTGTTTTAGGGATACTCAAATTGTTCCTTGTGCAGACTTCTTTTTAAATTGAGACATTTATCTATTAAAATAACTTAGCATTATTGAACAACTGTCCAATGCTGTAACACAATTAGACAATCCCCAGCGAAGGCGAAGTGGAATAAAGTTTAAACATTTCAACTTTGACCCAAGACATAAAGTTACACTTCAACATGGAACAACTTCTGTCTTTCCATAGTTTAGGAGAGGACCATGCAGACTGTATTTCTTTGAACTGAAAGACTCAGTAACAGTGCTTCTGGTCTTGTACATATTGTTTAAGGAAATAAATATTATAAAAGGGAACACTTTTTTTTCTTGTTTTATGTTCCAGTCTTCAGTTCCCATTCCTGTAAAACAAAATGAAAAGTGGGAACAACTATCAAAAAATATCTATTCTGAACATACACAGGCAACTCAACACTTTGAACCTGTTCCACCATTCAATAAGATCATGGCTGATCTGATTTTAAACTCTACTCTATATTCCTGCATGTCTCAACCATCTTTTATCCCCTTGGTTATCCAAGATTATCTACCTTGGCATTAAAAAATTTAAAAGCTTCTGCATCCATGGCATTTTGGGGAAGGGAATTCCAAAGACTCATGACCCTCAGAGAAAAGATGTTTCCTCATTTCTGTTTTAAATGGGCAATAAACTTATTTTAAAATCATGACCTCTAATTCTAGATTCTGCTTCAAGAGACAGCTACGCAGTCAAGTCTCCTCAGGATCTTATATGTTTCAAGTAAGTCACCTCCAACTCTTCTAAACAGATGGAGCCTGTCTAGCTTTTCCTAATAAGGTAATTTGCTCATTTTGGACATTAGTCTAGTAAACATTCTCTGAACTGTTTCCATGCCATAACATCCTTCCTTCCGCATGTATGGTAACCAGTACCTTACATGGCACTCCGGATGTGGTCTCATCAATGCCCTGTATAACTGAAATATAACCTCCCTACTCTTGCATTTCCTTCTCAACACAATAAAACATAACATTCTATTAGCTTTCCTGATTGCTTGCTGTATCTGCATACTAACCTTCTGTGAGTCATACACTAAAACACCCAGATCTCTCGACATCACAGCTCTGGAGTCTCACTATTTAAATAATGAAGATCTTTCTTTGTTAACTGTTCTGTTGTTTCCTACTTTCTTCCCACCTTTTATTTCTCAATAATTGAGACATTTATTTCTGAACTATTTTACAAACTAAAGGCACTTTCCATAAATCTAGAACAGATACCTGTAATGTTTCTAAACTTCCTGTACGTATTTTTTGTATTGGATTTTATTTAAATTAAAAAGAGCACTGTAAGAATGTTACTTGGTCAATTAGTTTAAACCTTAAGTATTAGCTACAATCAATGTTCTCACTCATAGAGTCAGAGATATACAGCATGGAAACAGACCCTTCAGTTCAATGCGTCCATGCTGATCAGATATCCCACCTAAATCTGGTCCCATTTCGCAGCATTTGGCCCATATCCCTCTAAACCCTCCCTATTCATATACCCATAGAAATGTTGTAATTGAACAAGCGTTCACCACTCCCTCTGGTAGCTCATTCCACACACACATCACCCTCTACATGAAGAGGTTGCTCCTTCGGTCCCTTTTAAATCTTTCCCCTGTCACCCTCAACCTATGCCCTCTAGTTCTGGACTTCACCCACTGCAGGGAAAGGACCTTGTCTACTTACCCTGTCCATGCTTTTCATGAGTTTATAAACCTTTCTAAGGTCACCCCTCAGCTTCTGTATCTCTAGAGAAAACAGCCCCAATCTACTTAGCCTCTCCATACAGCTCAATCCCTTCAATCCTGGCAATATCCTCTTACATAAGGTTTTGGATTTTCCAGTTTAAAGTCATCATAAAACAACATTTTGCATTTTGAGTACATGATTAATTTGAGATCTGACACACGTAGCATGCTTGAAAAGCAGATGACTACAGAGATCTGTTCCTCAAAAGGTCTATATCACTGTGGACTTCCTTCTCTACATCCATTCTGGCTAACTGACAGAATAAATGTTATGATGAGTCAATAACACCACTGCTGCATCTTGAGACCAGGAGTGATAGAAGGTGAACTAGATGGACTTTGACCTTTTTTCATCTTGTCATCTCCATGTTTCCATAACTAACACCTGTTAGGAATGAAATACCTGGTCTTACTAAGAAAGATAACCCATTTACACCTGAAGGTGTATGTACACCATTCATAGAGTCATAGAGATGTACAGCATGGAAACAGGCCCTTCAGTCCAACCCATCCATGTCGACCAGATATCCCAACCCAATCTAGTCCCACCTGCCAGCAACCGGCCCATATCCCTCCAACCCCTTCCTATTCATATAGCCATCCAAATGCCTCTTAAATGTTGCAATTGTACCAGATTCACTGGAGAACAAACATTTACTGTGGCAAAGAGAAACCTAATAGCCCATTCTTGGCCTGGAGTAGGAATGGTGTCTTACAGATATAGAAGCTAATGAATGAATTAAAGACAAGAAACAGTAAGAAAAAAACTAGCTTCCCAAATTATGTGACACTACTGACGCACAAACCATCCACTCACAGCATGACCTCCCAACCAGAGCCCTATTTGAATCACCACCCATTTTCCTATCACCACCTCCACTTCCCTCCTTCCCTCCCTCTACCCAGGCCGGTCTAACTTGCACTGGCAAGGCTGCCCCGTTTGCCTTCCAGTCCAGTCTTCTCTTTGGAACTGCAGTCAAAGCAGGACCCACTTCACATGGTAGCACTGCTGGGACTGGTGAGTTGCTGGTCATCTGATCAGCTGAAAACTCTGGGATCTAGGACATTACCTCACAAAAGCCACAACCTGCAGCATCTATATAATCCAGCCATGGCTTCCCATGATGCCACAGGTAGGCTTGACCTGAACTTTTCTTTTGGGAGTCAGGTTCACTGCCTTCATGTAGCCCAACCTGTCAGTGAGAAACTATTAACAGCCAAAAACAAAATTGGTTTGAGTGTAAAATAGGCAGGTCTTTGGAATCCATCTGGTGAGGCTACATTACAGTTATCGAACAGAAGGGAAGTCAAATTGGACTTGCTCACACAAAGGCAAGAGACTCATGGAATGTTTTTCCTGAGAAAAAAAAGCTTTATATAAGAGGGTGACTTTGTTATTAAGATAGCAACTTGAGGGTCATGATTTCAAATGCCAGCACAGCAGCTGAGCACCCAACACCAGTAATTTATCACTTTTAGCAAATAACTGGAAAAACTGTGAAGTAGGATCTGGAGGAGATCACTCCACACCTCTAATCTGTTAGTTCCCTGTCATTCGATGTGATCCTAAGTGATCAATTACTGAGACTCATCCACCTGCCCTGGCTCCATACCACATCCTTAATACCTTTGGCTAGCAAAAATGCATTTATTTAGGATTTATGCTTACAAATTCTTGGCTTTTTTTGAATGGACATTTTACACTTTTACCATCCTGTGAAATATAATTGATTCACTAATAACTCTTGGGTAAAGTATTCCTGCTATTAGGATGGAAGTATATCAATGGGATCCGGACTTGTAGTCCAGCAAGTAGGCTAGCTGTTTGTCAGGATGTCCAAGTGTGTGGGGAGGCTGTAAAGAAGGTAGCACTGACAGGGAATACTTGCGGACACAGAGATGGGTTCAAGTGCGTATACTTCAACGCAAGGAGTATCAGAAATAAGGTCGGTGAACTTAAGGCGTGGATCGGTACCTGGGACTACGATGTTGTGGCCATCACGGAAACGTGGATAGAAGAGGGACAGGAATGGTTGTTGGAGGTTCCTGGTTACAGATGTTTCAGTAGGATTAGGGAGGGTAGTAAAAAAAGGAGGGGGGGGTGGCGTTGCTAATTAGAAATGGTATAACGACTGCAGAAAGGCAGTTCGAGGGGGATCTGCCTTTGGAGGTAGTATGGGCTGAAGTCAGAAATAGGAAAGGTGCAGTCACCTTGTTGGGTGTTTACTATAGGCCCCCCAATAGCAGCAGAGATGTGGAGAAACAGATTGGGAAACAGATTTTGGAAAGGTGCAGAAGCCACAGGGTAGTAGTCATGGGCGATTTCAACTTCCCAAATATTGATTGGAAGCTCTTTAGATAAAGTAGATTGGATGGGGCGGTTTTTGTGCAGTGTGTCCAGGAAGCTTTTCTAACACAGTATGTAGATTGTCCGACCAGAGGGGAGGCCATTTTGGATTTGGTACTCGGTAATGAACCGGGACAAGTGATGGGCTTGTTAGTGGGTGAACATTTTGGTGATGGTGACCACAATTCTGTGACTTTCACCTTGGTTATGGAGAGAGATAGGTGCGTGCAATAGGGTAGGTTTTACAATTGGAGGAAGGGTAATTACGATGCTGTAAGACAGGATCTGAGGAGCATAAGTTGGGAGCATAGGCTGTCGGGGAAGGATGTCGTGGAAATGTGGAACTTTTTCAAGGAACAGATATGACGTGTCCTTGATATGTATGTACCGGTCAGGCAGGAAAGAAATGGTCGTGTGAGGGAACCTTGGTTGACGAGGGAGGTTGAATGTCTTGTAAAGAGGAAGAAGGAGGCTTACATAAGGTTGAGGAAACAGGGTTCAGACAGAGCAGTGGAGGGATACAGGATAGCCAGAAGGGACCTGAAGAAAGGGATTAGGAGAGCCAAGAGAGGGCATGAAAAATCTCTGGCGGATAGGATCAAGGATAACCCAAAGGCATTTTATGCGTATGTGAGAAACATGAGAATGACGAGAACGAGGGTAGGTCCAATCAAGGACAGTAGTGGGAGACTGTGTATTGAGTCGGAAGAGATAGGAGAGGTCTTGAATGAGTACTTTTCTTCAGTATTTACGAATGAGAGGAACCGTATTGTTGAAGAGGAGTGTGAGAAACGGACTGGTAAGCTAGAGGAGATACATGTTAGGAAGGAAGATGTTGTGGACATTTTGAACAACTTGAGGATAGACAAGTCCCCCGGGCCTGATGGGATATATCCTAGGATTATGTGGGAAGCAAGAGAGGAAATTGCAGTACCGTTGGCAATGATCTTTTCATCTTCACTTTCAACGGGGGTGGTACCAGGGGACTGGAGAGTGGCGAATGTTGTGCCCCTGTTCAAAAAAGGGAATAGGGACAACCCCGGGAATTACAGGCCAGTTAGTCTTACTTCGGTGGTAGGTAAAGTAATGGAAAGGGTACTGAGGGATAGGATTTATGAGTATCTGGAAAGGCACTGCTTGATTAGGGACAGCCAGCATGGATTTGTGAAGGGTAGGTCTTGCCTTACAAGTCTGATTGAATTCTTTGAGGAGGTGACCAAGCATGTGGATGAGGGTAGAGCAATGGATGTAGTATACATGGATTTTAGTAAGGCATTTGATAAGGTTCCCCATGGTAGGCTTATGCGGAAAGTCAGGAGGCATGGGATAGAGAGAAATTTGGCCAATTGGATAGAAAACTGGCTAACCGGTCGAAGTCAGAGAGTGGTGGTAGATGGTAAATATTCAGCCTGGAGCCCAGTTACAAGTGGAGTTCCGCAGGGATCAGTTCTGGGTCCTCTGCTGTTCGTAATTTTTATTAATGACTTGGATGAGGGAGTCGAAGGGTGGGTCAGTAAATTTGCAGATGATACGAAGATTGGTGGAGTTGTGGATAGTGAGGAGGGCTCTTGTCGGCTGCAAAGGGACTTGGATATGATGCAGAGCTGGGCTGAGGAGTGGCAGATGGAGTTCAACCCTGCCAAGTGTGAGGTTGCCCATTTTGGAAAGACAAATAAGAATGCGGAATACAGGGTTAACGGTAGGGTTCTTAGTGAGGTGGAGGAACAGAGGGATCTTGGGGTCTATGTTCATAGGTCTTTGAAAGTTGCCACTCAGGTGGATAGAGCTTGTAAGAAGGCCTATGGTGTATTAGCGTTCATTTGCAGAGGGATTGAATTCAAGAGTCGTGAGGTGATGTTGCAACTGTACAGGACTTTGGTTAGGCCACATTTGGAGTACTGTGTGCAGTTCTGGTCGCCTCACTTTAGGAAAGATGTGGAAGCTTTGGAGAGGGTGCAGAGAAGATTTACCAGGATGTTGCCTGGAATGGAGAATAGGTCGTACGAGGATAGGTTGAGAGTGCTAGGCCTTTTCTCATTGGAACGGCGAAGGATGAGGGGTGACTTGATAGAGGTTTATAAGATGATCAGAGGAATAGATAGAGTAGACAGTCAGAAACTTTTTCCCTGGGTACAACAGAGTGTTACAAGGGGACATAAATTTAAGGTGAAGGGTGGAAGGTATAGGGGAGATGTCAGGGGTGGGTTCTTTACCCAGAGAGTGGTGGGGGCATGGAATGCGCTGCCTGTGGGAGTGGTAGAGTCAGAATCTTTGGTGACCTTTAAGCGGCAATTGGATAGGTACATGGATGGGTGCTTAAGCTAGGACAAATATTCGGCACAACATCGTGGACCGAAGGGCCTGTTCTGTGCTGTATTGTTCTATGTTCTATGTAATGCTGTTTAAAGCAGCCACTCATCTCTTCAAACAACTCAGTTCCCTCCTGTGTAAGGGTGTATGGGTCCAGCATTGCATCTTTCAGTCATCACAAGACCCACAATTGCAGAGTAGAATAAAGACATCCTTGGTCTCAGGGGGCTGCCTTAGAAGAAGAATGCACTCAACAATGGGAATGATGGGCATTAAATTTGAGAAACAAATTTGTTACTATGGGGGATCTCCTGTTGTAATTTTGGTGCAATTATGGTGAAATTGCATCCTAGGCTAGACACAACCCATTCTCAAATTCCAGGCTGTTGTGTTCTCATTATGACGCCGTCTATCCTCCACAATAGGTATGTTGCTACAATACTCACTAGGTCACATGCACTGAGCTCTTCTTTTTTATGATTTGCAAGTGATATGTTCTACTGGAACTATCACCAGTAGGATAACAAAAAGACAAAGGCAGCCCAAACTATACTTTTTATTTATTAAATGTTTCCTAACCACTTAAGCAGCTGCTTGTATTTTAGATATTAGCGTAAATGACTTTCAGTGAAATAATATAATGAGCAATATTGTACTGATCTTTCTGTACCTTGGCCTTCCTGCGTACATGGCCTCGACTTGGGGAGGAAACCATGGAAGGGGGTCTTCTTCCGAGAGCAGCTGCATTCACAGGCAGTGACAGTGGCTCAGTGTCACTTGTATCACAGCTGGAAGCGGGAGAATTGTCCAGGGTACGATGCATGAACACAGGGGACTGCAAAGAACGATCAATAATGCAATAAATACTTCAAATCCAGAAATTTCCCCGACTGCGGGATGTTTATGTTTCCATTTTTGCTCTGTTAAACACAAGTCCTAGGAAAATTTTGTATTGCTATTAGGTGCACAAAAACTTGGGGCCCTTTGATGTTATATTGAATATAGCAAAAGAAAGCATTGCTCAGAAGCTAGTGGCATAAAGTGGTATGATCTACCGTTTCATTATTTTCTTCAATAATTAACTTCCGTGCAATCCACACCTTTGCCTAATGGAGCAAGATGACTAGCTGAGACCGGTGGCCAATATTGTATATTTATCGGTTTACCAGAGTGTAGAACAGGAGTACACCATTCAGCCCTTTGACCCGGTTCCATCATCTATACGTACATCATGGTTTATCAACTGCTTCAAGGCCATTTTCCTGCTCTTTGCCCTTAACATCACTTGTATTTAGAAATCAATACCAGTCCTGAGCATATTCAAGACTAAGCTTTCATAGTCCTCTAGGGTAGAGAATTCCAAAGAATATCAGCACGCTGTTTGAAGAAGTTCTTCCTCATGCTTGTCCTAAATGGCTTGGCCCTTAACCTAAGGCTGTTCTCTCTGGTTCTAGACTCCACAGCCAGGGGAAACTGCTGCAGATCCTTTCTGCATCCAACCTGTCTGTCCCTTTAAGGGAACTACAACAAAAGCTTCTCTCACACTTCCAATTTCTGGAAAGTACAAGCCTAGTATTTCACAAACCCATGAAGTGGCATGGTGCTGCATCAGAACTGAAAGGCACTGTTTGGTTTCTTTACATTTTTTTAAAGTTCTTTCTTAGATTTCCTATTGGAGCATCAAGCACCGTCAGCATCTCAGAGAAGAAACGTTTGTGCTGTCAACAATGTCATGTCACAGACAAACTGAAAACGGCTACTCATACCAAGAAGAGCTCATGAGAAATATTGAGGGAAACCACTTCAAACCAGTCGGTCTGCTGGTAAGCACCAAGTAATTTCATGTGACTGTCAGCTGGAATTTACATAAACCCTGGTCAATGGAATCCACATACCAAATTGATTATTGCAATGACATTTGTTTTAATACTCTCCTTTATGACCCATCATTAGTGTTTATTATGTACTGTTACTGAGCAGAAGGTGGTCACCGCTATTGAGACAAGCTCCACAAATGCCAATTCATGATACAGCTAAATGAAATGAGTCTAAACATAAAATTTTGGGATGGAAGGGTAGAAAATGGATCTTGCACTGTTCGTTTTAGGGAAGAAGAATGGAGGAAATTCCTGGGACATTATCTTATGCCTGAAAGACATCTGAGGTTAGATTTGATTGCCCAGGTACGAGCAAGTGTTCATCATTTTAAAACACTTTACTGAAAGGCTTCCCAGGCTCTGGACCTGAACTGCTTCAGTTTTCCTGCCCAGGACACGCTCATCAAGTGGCTGCCAACAAAAAGATATTTTAAAGTTTTTAAAAACAAATGCTTGTGCGGCCAAGAGGTGCCAGAGTGCTCCTTTCGATTTTTGAAAGTCATGAGCACCCTCTTTTGCCCGTCACCTGCCCCCACCAGAACGTGCCCGAGAGTCACTGTCAGTATCAGATTACCCAATCTGAATGGACTGAAATGGTGAGCTACTTCCGGAAAGGTGAGCGGCTCCGATAGCTCAAACGTTTACAATGAGACCCAAGAACCAATTCTGGGTGAGTTTCAGGCCTCGCTGTTAGGGCAGTGACCATGTTTGCTCTGTCAGTTATGCACCCAAAAATGGACCAGTTCAAAACCTACCATGGTAAATGTTTTATACATTTTTAAAAGAAGCTGCATTTTAACCAAGCTGTTTATGAACATACAGATAATGGATAGGAAAAGACCCCATTGTCCATCTGGTCCATTCTATACAATTTCCCACATATTGTACTTGTACTTACCTGTGGGCTTGAGGTTCTTGATGACTTTGGTTCTATTGTCAGGCCCAGTGTGGGGCCTCCAGCAAGAGCTTTCTTCAAGCTTTCATTCACCTCTGTCAGCTCCAATTCCAGGTTCACACGTTCAGTCTCTTTGACCTTGCATTCCTCCTCTAATTTCTTTAGCTTGGTCTCTAGAGCAGCCTGAGACTTCTTACCTATTTTAAATGTAAAAATAAAAATTACTAGACACCGGAATATAAAATTAGTTACGGTGTACAGTGAATCTCTGAACCAAACTTCCCTCTTCCCATTGGGTAGGATCGAATAAAATTACTGCTGCAGTCTCCCTGGAAGGTTCTGAACAATAGTTCAGAAGTATGTTTAATGTTAGAAAGACATTACAGGATAGAGTAAAATGAAACAAGTGTACGTTCTGATGTGGGAGACAATAAATAGATCAGCGGTAATGTTTCTGTTTGATTACAGGAGATGTTAATATTTCTGAAACGTATAGGATGGATTCCATTGAAATACTTCAATAGTGTTTTCTTTAGCCAGAAGTGAAAGAATTCACAACAGACATGTCCAGACAGGATTTGCCCCTAACCAATAGAAAACAAGCATTACAATACACTCTATTGATAATAAAAATGAATTTGGAAAGAGCATTAGGATTGCAGGAGGGAAACCTTGTTGAAACCTTGGTTCTAGAGTACAGGAAAGGAAGGATGCTCAAGGCAGCTGAATGGATCATCATCTCTGGGTGAATGGACAATGGGATTCAAATCAAAATTGTGCGATTTCCAATTGTTGTAGACAGTGGTAGCACTGGACACCAGCCCTCTAAAAGTAACATTTTAACTCTAGCAGCAGGGCATTTGCCCTCATGTTGGCTGGCACTACTGCTGTGCTAGCATGATATCTAGATGCACCAATCCAAAACTGACCTTCTGTGACCTGTTGTGGGCTAAGGTCTGGCACAATGGATTACTATCCTAGGGTGCTGTTCAATGTGGAATGTAGAATGGTATACCAGGGATATTATTTATAATATTTTAGTGAACAATTATTAACCTCATAACCAAACACAGGCAATCCCCCCATTCCAGACCAAAGGTAACAGGTTATTGATAAAAGAGGTTGGAAAAATCAATGCATCAAGGAAAGCTCAGTAACTCTAACATATCCAGTTAAGAATGACATTGGACAATCAACTAACTAGCAAAAGTGAAGTCTCCAATTTAATCATATTGTGACGTGACAGGTAAGACTGACCTTTTGGCTACCCGAGGTGCCAAGTTGACAATTCCGTTCAATTTCGGTCAATCTATCACAGATACCTGTTGTTACAGTCTCCATACAGACAGTGACATTTCAAAAAAGGTATTGAATTGGTGTAATTTCACCCTTTAAGACTTTTGTTCCATAAACCTAAAATCTACACTGGCTAATTAGGATTTAGTAGGCAACTACTACTCAAACTATCATTAACATTCTGAATGCCTGAATGTGACCGATAAGCATAGGTCACACATATACACGCTATAGTGTTCTTGCTATCGGATTACACTGAGGTAGGTTTTCCCAGAGACATGACAATCGTTAAAGATTTTTAAAAGTATACAGAATTTCACAATATTCCTGCAGTTTAGACCAAGGTTGGTTTTAAGGATGGATCAGGTTTCTATACTTAAGGGTTGCTATTTATTAGACAGACTCTAGCTACAGGGGGTTCTGTTCTTGTTGCTTTGGGAGGGATGGGATTCAAGGGCGTGGTACATGAAGTGGAGGAGATGGGCTGGAGAGCATCATCAACCACGTGGGAAGGGAAGTTACGATCGTGGAAGGAGGCGACCAACTGGGACTTTCTGAGGTGGAGTTGGTCATCCTGGCAACAGATGTGGCGGAGGCAGAGGAATTGGGAATAAGCGACAGCATTTTTACAGGAGGTAGGGTGGAAGGAGGTGGAGGGAGGTGTAGTCTAGGTAGCTGTGGGAGTAGTATATGTCTGTGGTTAGTCGGTCACCAGAGACAGGCAGCCTCCAACCTCATCATCCATGAACCCCGATTCAACCTCCTTCCCAAGATCCACAAACCTGACTGCCCTGGTTGACCCATTGTCTCAGCCTGCGCCTATCCCACCGAACCCATCTCTTCCTACCTCGACACCTCCTGTCCCCCTTAGTCCAGGAACTCCCCACCTACATTTATGATACCACCCACGCTCTTCACTTCCTCCAAAATTTTCGTTTCCCTAGCCTACAATGCCTCATGTTCATCATGGACATCCAGTCCCTGTATACATCGCTCTGCCACGACAAAGGTCTCCAAGCCCTCTGTTTCTTCCTCTCACGCTATCCCAGCCAGTACCGTTCCACTGACACCTTCATCTGCCCAGCTGAACCGGTCCTCACTCTTAGCAACTTCTCCCTCCAATCCTCCCATTTCCTCCAAAACAAAGGGGTAGCCATGGGCACCCGCATGGGACCCAGCTATGCCGGCCTGTTTGTTGGATGTGTGGAACAATCCATCTTCCGCAGTTACACGAGCACCACCGCCCCCCAGCTGTTCCTCAGCAACATTGATGGCTGAATTGGCGCCACCACTTGCTCCAACGAGGTTCATCAACTTTACGAACACCTTCCACCCCGACCTCAAATTCACCTGGATCATCTCTGAAACCTCCCTCCCCTTCCTGCACCTCTCTATCACCGTCTCTGGTGACCAACTAACCACAGACAAAAACTGCAAGCCCACTGACTCCCACAGTTACCTAGGGCACACCCCCTCCCACCCTAGCTCCTGTAAAAATGCCATCCCTTATTCCCAAATCCTCCACCTCCGCCGCATCTGGTGTCAGGATGACCAATTCCACCAGATGGCCTCTTTCTTCTATGATTGCAAATTCCCTTCCCATGTAGTTGATTATGCCCTTCAGCGCATCTGCTCCACTTCACGCACCACTGCCTTGAACCCCATCCCTCCCAACGCAACAAGGACAGAACCCCTCTTGGTCCTCACCTCCACCCAACTAACCTTCACATCATTCTCCACAACCCCTGCCGCCTCTAAAAGGATCCCACTACCAGAGACATATTTCCCTCTCCACCCCAGTCAGTGTTCCAAAAAGACCATTCCCTCCACAACTCCCTCGTCAGGTCCATGCCCCTTACCATCCCACACCCCACTCCCGGCACCTACCCCTGCCACCGCTGGAGATGTAAAACCTGCGCCCACACCACTCCCCTCACCTCCGTCCAAGGCCCCAAAGAATCCTTCCATATCTAACAGAAATTTGCCTGAACCTCTACCAATGTCATCTACTGCATCTGTTGCACCCAGATGTGGTCTCCTCTACATCAGGCAGACAGGATGCCTTCCTGCGGATCGTTTCAGAGAACATCTCCGGGACACCCACACACACCAACCCCACTGCCCCCTGGCAAAACACGTCAACTCCCCCTCCCACTCCATCAAGGACATGCAGGTCCTGGGCCTCCTCCACTGCCAAACCGTTACCACATGACGCCTGGAGGAGGGACCTTGTGAACCTCCTTGGTTCCGCCTTGGGACCCTGCAACCATACAGGATAAATGTGGATTTCAACAGCTTCCTCATTTTTCCTCCTCCACATTATCCCAGTCCCAAGCCTCCAACTCGGCACCACCCTCCAGACCTGTCCATCACTCCCTCCTCTGACCTATCACCTTCATCCACCTATTGCTTTCTGAGCTACCTTCCCCAAACCTCATCTCCTCCCATTTATATCTCAGCCCCAACCCACAAGCCTCATTCCTAAAGGGCTTAAGCCCGAAACATCGTTCTCCTGCTCCTCAGATGCTGCCTGACCTGCTGTGCTTTTCCAGCACCACACTCTCGACTCTGACTCTCCAGCATCTGCAGTCCTCACTTTCTCCTGAAAGCATTGGGTGACTGGTTCACACCTTTAACAAACCAGATAAAGATCTTTACAAATCCCAGCTTACAGCAACTGAGAAGGGGAACTAAATTGGCTGTCTTCAAGCCTGAGACATTTTTTTAAACTGCAGAGCAGACACAGCTCTTTCTCCTCCAGAGATCTGATAGTTTCTGCCAAATATTTACACCCCTAAATTGTTCAGCTACCTGGGAGCCAAACAGATAATTGTTAGCAGGTAGCTGGCCTTTTTAAATCAAAGACTGGTCACTAGTCCACAGCTGAATCAGCTACTTGTTGTTGGCTAAATCTCCATTCATATATAGCCCCAAGGCTGCAGCTCCTCTGTAACTAGCCTTCTACTACTGTTTGAACAAGTAGCTCTATAAACAACAAATACAATGAGAATCAGGTAAATTGCTTTTAAGAAGTGCCTCAATTCCTGTTGGGCCGAAGGGCCTGTTTCCACACTGTTGGGATTCTATGATTCTTCAGCAATCCTTGGTTTGTAAATCAGTTTTATTCCCATCTCAGTCTAAAATCTAATAAAAACAACAAAGCTGCCTTTACAATAGGAAACTGTCCACAGTTCACTTTTTCCCTGCTTTTGCCTTTTTTCTTTGCTCGTTGTAGCAACTGTCTCCATACAAAGTCTAGACAGAAAGTCTGCAATAACAAGAACATTTGCTCTTGCCTTTATTGTTAAACCAAGCACATATATCTTAATAACATATGACCTGGGCCCTCTTGTTCCCATGGTAACCAAGCCACAGAGACTGGTTGTTGGGCAGGATGCATTGCAGATCGTGTGACTCTCTTCGTTACTCAATTTCACCTGATGTTAAAAGAGTCTGATAAATAATTTTACAAAAGCTTGTAATGTTAACACTATATACAGATAATTCAGGTCTGTTCACATGACATTGAGAGTGAATGGGTGCATTGTTTCAATAAAGAATGTGGAACCCGAGTACATCACAGCTAATGTGTTGAGAATGTGTGCACTAGAAACCAGCACCTCCTCTAGCCAAGCTGTCTCAATGCAGCTATAATTCTAGCATTGATCTAGCATGATGCACAGTTTGGGTTCTACCAGGGCCACTCAGCTCCTGACCACATTACAATCTTGGTTAAAACATGGGCAAAGCAGCAAGGTCAGAGCGACAGCCCTTGCCATCAATTCCGCACTTGACTGTGTGCCATCAAGAAGCCCTAGTAAAACTAGAATCAGTGGCAATCCAAGGGTAAACTCTCTGTTGATTGGAGTCACACCTAGCTGACAGAAAGTTGGTTGAGGTTGTTGAAGTTCAGTCATCTCAGCTCCAGGATATCTCTGCAGGAGTTCCTCAGGGTAGTGTCCTAGGTCTAACTATCTTCAGCTGCTTCATCAATGACCATCCCTCCATCATAAACTGGGATGATCACCAATGATTGCACAATGTTCAATGCATCATTCATGACTCCTCAGATATGGAAGCAGTCCATGTTCAAATGCAACATGATTGGGAAAATATCCAGGCTTGATTGAAATGTGGCAAGTAACATTTGCACCTCACAAATGCCAGGCAATGACTAACTCCAAAAAGACCAGCTAACCACCACCCCTTTACATTCCATGGTGTTAACATCATGAAAATCCTCTACTGGGGATTTCCATTGACCAGAACATCAACTGGACTCACAACATAAACACGGTGACTATAAGGAGGTCAAAAGGTCAAGAGTATTGCAGCGAGTAATGCACTTCCTGACTCCCGAAAGCATGTCCACCATCTGCAAGGTACAAGTCTGAAGTGCGATGGAATACTCCCAACGTATCTGGAAGAGCACAGTTCCAAAAACAATCAAGAAACTTGATACCATCCAGGAAAAAACAGCCTGCCTGATTGGCGCCATATCCACAAGTATCCAATCCCTCCACCACCAACATTCAGTTGCAGCAGTAGCAGAAACAGAAATTGCTGGAAAAGCTGGGCAGGTCTGGTAGCATCTATAGGGAGAAATCAGAGTTAATATTTCAGGTCGAGTGACCCTTCCTCAGAACGACACGGCCAGTCAGCTCCAGTTCTAAGGAAGGCTCACTTGATCTGAAATGTTACATCTGATTTCTCTCCACAGATGCTGTTAGACCTGAGTTTTTCCAGAAATTTCTGTTTTTGTTTCTGATTTACAGCATCCGCAGTTCTTTCGGTTTTTACTCAGATGTAGCAGTGTGGACTATCGCTAAGATGCACTGCAGAAATTCACCAAAGATCCATAGACAACATCTTCCAAACCCATGACCACTTCCATCTAAAAAAGACAAAGGCAGCAGGTACATGGGAACATCGCCACATGCAAGTTCCCCTCCAAGCTACTCACCATCCTGACTAGAAATATATTGCTAGTCCTTCATTGTTGCTGCATCAGAATCCTGGACTTCCCTTCATGTCTGTATTGTGAGTCTACCAACAGTGCATGGACTACAGTTAAAGAAGGCAGTGTGATAGTGGAAACTTCAGCACTTTTAAGAACTGTTCATGAATTGAAAGAAGCAGTGATAACTCTGGAATAAACTGGTAAGGGACAAGGACAAACTACTAGGGCAGCAATTGAAAGCAATTAGCCATGTCTGGGAGAAGAAGGAGTTGAAGCTACATGAACAAAGTTTGCTTTAGGAGCAACAGCAAAGGGATGGTTTTTAACAGTCTACCTCAATATTTAAAATCACACAACACCAGGCTATAGTCCAACAGATTTAATTGGAAGCACACTATCTTTCAGAGCGATGCTCCTTCATCAGGTGGTTGAAGGAGCGGCGTTCCGAAAGCTAGTGCTTCCAAATAAACCTGTTGGACTATAACGTGGTGTTGTGTGATTTTTAACTTTGTACACCCCAGTCCAACACCGGCATCTCCAAAACATAACCTCAATGTTTGGCATCAATGTCTCAATATGCCCCCAGATTGGGGCAACTGAAAGCTACAACCTACACCAAATTCAGTCTGCACCTCGCCCTTGTTTCCCAGTTTGGCAACCAGTCACCTTTCTTGCCTGTTAGAGAGGTAGGTGATTGGGAAGGTGATGAATTGACTCTCTTAAGTGACCATTAATTAACTGAAGGCTTTAACTGCTGTTGAGTTGAGAAAGTTGCCTATGTACCATCTCACTTAACATCAATTCACACAAATGGAGAGAAAGGGGTGGGTTTCTCTTAAGGGCAAACTCACTCAATTGTTTTCTGTCCTAATCATCTCCCTCACGATCTCCAGAGTGGGGAAAATTCCATCCATGGATCTGACTGAAGGATAGTTCAGTCACCAAGTGTAAGTCCCTGACTCAAGTGTGTAAAAGTTAAAGCTTTTGTCCTCAAATTGCCAATATGTCACTGAACATTTCTGGCAAAGAGTTAAGACTGACCACAGGTGAGGTCCTAGAGAGTAGCCAATGTTGGCCCATTATTCAAGAAGAATCACAGGGACGATCCTGGAAATTAGAGGTCAATGAGCTTCAGGTCGGTGGTAGAAAACCTATTGGAAAAGATTCTCAGGGACAAGATCGATACACTTTTAGAAGCAAATGGACTTATTAGCGATAGACAGCCTGGTTTTGTGCAGGGGAGGTCGTGCCTCACTAACTGGATTGAGTATTTTGAGGAGGTGATGATCATTAACGAGAGAAAAGCAGTTGATATTGTCTACGTGGACTTCAGTAAAGCCTTTGACAATGTCCCTCATGGCAGACTGGTACAAATGGTAAAGTCACACAGTATCAGTGTGAGCTGGCAAGATGGATTCAGAACTAGCTTAGTCATAGGAGACAAAGGGTAGCAGTGGAAGGATGCTCTTCAGAATGGAGGGCTATGATCGGGGTATTCCACAGGTCTCAGTGCTGGGACCTCTGTTGTTCATGGTTGACAAATGATTTGGAGGAAAATGTAACTGGTCTAATTAGTAAGTTTACAGACAATACAAAGATTCATGGCGTTATGGATAGTGAGGAGGATTGTCAGAGGACACAGAAGGATATAAATCAGTTGGATGCATGGGCAGAAAAATAGCAAATGGAGTTTAATCTGGACAAATGTGAGGTGATACATGTTGGAAGGTCAAGTACAGGTGGAAATTATATAGTGAATGGCAGAACCCTCAGGAGTATTGTTATGCAGAGTGATCTGGGTGTGCAGGTGCACAGATCACTGAAGGTGGCTACGCAGACAGATAAGGTTGTATAAGGGTCTATGGCATGCTTGCCTTCATTAGAAGGGGCATTCAGTATAAGCTATGCTGCAGTTTTATAGAATATTAGTTTCGGCCACATTTGGATTATTTTGTGCAGTTCTGGTCACCACACTACCAGGAGGATGTGAATGCTTTAGAGAGAGTACAGAAAAGATTTACCAGAATGTTGCCTGGTATAGGGGATTTTAGCTATGAAGAAAGGTTGAATAGACTGTTTTTTTTTTCAAATTAATGAAGGAAGTTGAGGGGCAATCTGATATTAGCTTATAAGATTGTGAATGGCATGGATAGAGGGACAGTGAAGCTTTTTCCCAGGGTGGAGGGGTCAATTACTAGGGGACACAGGTTCAAGGTGTGGCAGGGGGAGGGGGACTTTAAAAGAGATGAGAGAGGCAAAGGGTGCTGAGTGTCTGGAACGTGCTGCCAGAGAAGATGATGGAAGCAGACACAATTAATAGCATTCAAGAAGCACCTGGACAAATAAAGGAATAGAAGGGGATAGAGGGATATGGATCCTGTAAGGGAAGACAGTTTTACTATGGGAAGGCGAAATGTGTTGGCACAGGCTTGGAGGTCCGAAGGACCTGTTCCTGTGCTGTATTGTTCTTTGTTCTTTGATTGGATATTTTTTCATGTGTCACTGATATAGATTAGATACAGATTTTTTTAAAATAAAGCACTGGTGATCAAACAACTGTTGTTCATGAATGTGTTGGAACTGCTCTTGGAACTCAAGAAAGCATTAAGACCATGTGGAAATAAAAACAACTGATGATTAACATGCAGGAGAAAGTGAGGACTGCAGATGCTGGAGATCAGAGCTTAAAAATGTGTTGCTGGAAAAGCGCAGCAGGTCAGGCAGCATCAAAGGAACAGGAGAATCAAAGTTTCGGGCATAAGCCCTTCTTCAGGAATGATTCCTGAAGGGCTTATGCCCGAAACGATGATTAACATGCAGCCAAAGAGGACTTGGATTAGATGGAAATTCAGCTGCTCAAGAACCATATGAGAAATTGGGAGGTTTCCAAGGTGGCACTGAGAACGGTGTCATATTATTGTACCTTCAACTCTCTCATTCGTCCATTAAAATCATGATAAAAGTCTGCTGAGGTGGATGTTTCAGGTAAAGTGATGGGAACACTTATTGTATCAAACATCACTTGCTTAATGCATATAGGAACTTGAAGCTGACTGAGTTTACTGATTTTCTCATAGCAATTGGGAAAGAGCAAACAACAAAGCAACTCACAAACACACTGGCCTTAATTCCAACAGAAAACACACTGCCAGCTGTGATAGTTATCTCCAGATCTTGAGGCAACAAATGATCAAAAAAATCAAGCAATTCCTCAGGGATTTGCATGTTCTTGTCAGCACATAATATCTTTTGAGACAGTAAAAAATCACGTGCTATTTACTCTATGTCTCCAACTTCAGCTTTTTTCTCTCACGCTTCTATCCCACCTCTTGCTAGCGTGGAGTTCTCATAAGGGCATATATGAAAGTATGATGCCTGATTTCCTTTGTAGGTTCAATAGATTCTCTCACCACTAGAAGCATTTTGTCATTTAATTGTTACCTAATAAATGCAAAACATTTCCAAATACGTTCGACTATCTTATCAGAGATCAGCTGAGGATTCCTTTCACCACTAATGGAAATAGACACCTACCATAATTTGTGTTCATAATTTGTGGATGCAAGCAGCAATTGTCAGGAGCAATGCAGACAAAGCCAGAAACTGTGATATTGGTTGTCACTATGACATTTGAGCTTGATTACTCTATTAATAAAGCTGCTTCTTACTTCCAATCAAAGCTTGAACAACCTAATTTGCCGTTTAGCCAAAAATTGGATTGCTCAAGAAGAGAGCGAGAATATCCCTCACCCTGAATCATCAGTTGATCACACTATACAAATGATATTTTTTCACATGAATTGGTAAGTTTAGTAGAAGCAAAAGTAGTGAAAGCAATTGGTTGATTCTACAGTTAAATTCATTTGGGATGAGTATAAGGTTCAGCATGGACTTCATTTGTCTGCTGTAACTGGATTTGTTAAACATTATCTTGCAGGGTCAACAATCAATTAACCACACTTCACAGTTTTGTAACTTAAGCACTACAGCATCTCATTGAATAGAAGAAGAGATTTAAAAGCCCAACCTGTACATGTTTCAATAGCTGTTTTCAGCTCCCTTCTATCTTTTCTCAGTTGTGCCAACCGGGTGCGTAGGATTTCTTTCTGCTTTTTCATCTCTTCTTCCTTTGTCTGTAATCTTTTTGCATCAGCTTCCACACGGTTCTTACCATATTTGTATTGATCAGCATCTGTAAATTAACCGCAAAGATTGTATCTTCATTTTAAAGATGTGAACAAAGTACTGGTACCAGAAACATTCCAACTCCAATAACTTATGAGCATTCTGGGTACAAATAACTCATTGATCAAAGCCACTATTAAATAAAGCTATTGTGAAATCCTCCAAAACACTGATATGTGTTATATTTACCTTGTATGATGTTCCATTTAAAAAAAATCTCAAAAGAGATACTTTAAGATTAGAACATGCAATAGTGCCAGTTTGATAGGTCAAAACAGCATCTAGACGATGACTTAAGCAGTTTGTGATTTCTAACATTTTGCCTAACTAGTCCATATGGTGAGTAGGAGGATGAACAAAATCTGGAAATTTGTTAGAAGCAATATGCAAAATCATGTGTTATTCAGTTTTGACTGTACTTTTAAAAATGTTATGCATAAACAGACATTTTGGCCCAGAGTTTGCTGAAAAAAAAGTGCTGAATTCATGGCACACACCATTTCTAATTGTGAAAAAAACCCAGTAATTATTGACAAAAAAGTACATTGAAAGTCATGAATTTTTGGAAAACTCTGGATATCTTGCACTACGCCACAACGAGCCTTAGAAAAATTGAACATCACAGTCAATCTCCCTGTAAATACAAATTAAACTTGCAGCAGATTATAAGCGCAACTATTTCATGATACAAAAACGGTTCTGTTCAGATTCCTCTAGGATGTTGGCTACAGATCTTAGTATAGCTTTGATATAAACAGGAATACAGCTGAATTCCAGAGGTGAGGAGAGACTGATTGCGTTTGATATCATGGTAGTATTATTTAGAGTATGACATCAATGATCCCAGTAAGACTGAAGCTAATGGAATTGGAGGGGTGGGGGTATCTAAGAGAAATAGTATAATAATCTGAGCTCCAGGACATTACTATCAGTGTTCAATAGGTTAGTGTCCTAGACCCAACCATCTTCAGCTGCTTCAGGATGACAATCAGAAATTCAGGAGTGAGAATGTTCGTGGATGATTGTACAGCACTTGGAACCATTTGTAGCTCCTCAAATACTGATGCAGTGTGTGCCCATATGCAGCAACACTCAGTTTTGGGCTAATAAGGGACTAGAAAGATGTGCACAAGTGTTGGGTAAACAATACAGAATCTACCGGCTTTCTCCTGACAATGAATGGCATTTCAAATCACTGAATCCACTACATCAACATCCTGCGCATCACCTTTGGTCAAGAACTGAACTGGACCAAACATATAACATATTTTGTTCATCCTGTTTAGACATGCTGAAAGACACCTCCTGGGAAACTAGGATTTGAACCTAGACTTACGAGCCCAGAGGTAGGGAAATGAACCATACTAAATAAATATGTTTTTAGTCAGTATGTTCAAACACACCTCCAGGCCAGATGGGATTTTAAATCAGACTTTCTGGCCCAGAGATATGGGCATCATTATTCCATCACAACAGCCATAACCAGCACAATAAGAATATTTTTAATCAACCTGTTTGGACATTTATGACATTCCACCTGAGCCCAGGTAAGGGTTAAACCTGGACCAGCTCAGATAATCACAGAGTTAGAAGGTATTTTTAAATCAACCTGTTCATGGATGTTGTGTGTGATGATGCTACTCCTTTAACAAAGTTATGCTGTCCTTGATTTTTTTTCTCTAACCTCCCCTCCCCTCTCTACCACCCCCACCCCCAGGTTGTAAAAGCAGTGATTCCGAAAAGTTTAGGTTTGAAGGTCTTTAGGGCCAATTTGATTACAGCTAACAAATATTGCCTCAGGCAAAAAGCTCTCAAGTTAAAAAAAAACACTTGCAAATGAAAGGAGAGTGGCCAGTTCTCCCAGCTCAGCTTTTCCCTGGCTTGGTTTGGTTTGGTTTTCAGCAGTCTGGCTGTACACTGAAAGCAGTCAGTCTGTTTTGAGTCTGTTGGTGAAAGAAACAACAAAGGGAAGGTGTTCCTTACTGAATCTCTCTGCCATCTCTCTTTCTCCTGTAAGACCCTGGGTTTTATTTTACCTTTTGTACCAAGGGATGTTTAGAGGAATTATTGCAAGTATTTGGAACAGCATCATTAAGTTGGGATAATCTGCTGGGTTTTTGGATAGGTTAAGTTATTTTGTATTCGGTTCTCTTTTGTTTGTGTTTCATTCGGTAATCTTGTAAATAAATTCTGTTTTGTTTTAAACTAAGTGGTTTGACCAGCTGCATCTCTCCTGGGATATCCGCTGTACACCTGCTTAAAACAACTAGCAAAGTTAGGGTCTGGGCTACTTTCTTGAAATGTTTTGAGGGATCTGACCTGGTCCATAACATAGGATACATCTCGGGAGCAGCTCAGGCTTGAACGCAGCTCTCCCAATCCACTATGTGTTAGGAGGTAATTCTAGTAATAGGATGAATAACACTTTAGAGTTAAGGTAATAAGGCAAACAGGTGCTGTGATCTAACTAAGTAATTGTATTTAAAAATATAGCACTTGGCTAAAATACTTCATACAATCCTTACACATTATCACAGAATGCCTACAGCGTGGAAACTGGCTATTTGGCCCAACAAGTCCATACCAACCCTCTGAAGACTAAGTCACCCAGACCCATTCCCCTATCCTATTACTCTACAATTCTCCGGACTAATGCACCTAACCTAAACATCTCTGAACACTATGGGCAATTTAGCATGGCCATTTCACCTAATCTTCATCTTTGGACTCTTGGAGGAAACTAGAGCACCTGGAGGAAACCCACACAGACACAGGGAGAATGTGCAAACTCCACACAGACAGTCGCCTGAGGGTGGAATCAAACCTTGGTCCCTGGCGCTGTGAGGCAGCAGTGCTAATCACTGGGCCACTTGGAAGAATGATAGACTGAAAATCTAAAGGTCCGTCATCTAATCCTGGGTTAGGCTCCTGTGCAGTGGTAATGTCCCTATCTCTGAACTAGGAGGCCTAGATTGTGGTTAATCCATCCTGTGGCACAATATCCAAAATGAATCTAAGGCTGTCGATGAAGCTCTGTAATTCGAAAGCATAATTTCCTCAGCTTTAAGCTCTAGCTCTCTCAGCCAACATTTTTATATTTAGATTTAATTGTCACATTTCATTTGCATTTTCATTTTATTTAACCTCTGCACCACCTTTAGTGATTCTTTTTGTAAATAAATACCCAATCTTCAATTCTCCACTGTTCCTAACATCTCAATTAAGAAAACATTTTGATTGGACTTCCTTGCATCCAGATAAAGAACTGGAGGCCTGTGACCAGTGGAGTGCCACTAGGATCGGTGCTGGGTCCACTACTTTTGGTCATTTATATAAATGATTTACATGTGAACATAAGAGGTACAGTTAGTAAGTTTGCAGATGACACCAAAATTGGAGGTGTTGTGGACAGCGAAGAGGGTTACCTCAGATCACAACAGGATCTGGACCAGATGGGCCAATGGGCTGAGAAGTGGCAGACAGAGTTTAATTCAGATAAATGCGAGGTGCTGCATTTTGGGAGAGTAAATCTTAGCAGGACTTACACACTTAATGGTAAGGTCCTATGGAGTGTTGCTGAACAAAGGGACCTTGGAGTGCAGGTTCATAGCTCCTTGAAAGTGGAGTCGCAGGTAGATAGGATAGTGAAGAAGGCGCTTGGTATGCTTTCCTTTATTGGTAAGAGTATTGATTACAGGAGTTGGGAGGTCATGTTGCGGCTGTACAGGACATTGGTTAGGCCACTGTTGGAATATTGTGTGCAATTCTGGTCTCCTTCCTATCGGAAAGATGTTGTGAAACTTGAAAGGGTTCAGAAAAGATTTACAAGGATGTTGCCAGGGTTGGAGGATCTGAGCTACAGGGAGAGTCTGAATAGGCTGGGGCTGTTTTCCCTGGAGCGTCGGAGTCTGAGGGGTGACCTTATAGAGGTTTACAAAATTATGAGGGGCATGGATTGGATAAATAGACAAAGTATTTTCCCTGGGGTTGGAGAGTCCAGAACTAGAGGGCATAGGGTTAGGGTGAGAGGGGAAAGATATAAAAGAGACCTCAGGGGCACCTTTTTCACGCAGAGGGTGGTATGTGTATGGAATGAGCTGCCAGAGGATGTGGTGGAGGCTGGTACAATTGCAACATTTAAGTGGCATTTGGATGGGTATATGAATAGGAAGGGTTTGAAGGGATATGGGCCGGGGCTGGCAGGGGGGACTAGATTGGGTTGGGATATCTGGTCGGCATGGACGGGTTGGACCGAAGGGTCTGTTTCCATGCTGTACATCTCTAGGACTCTAAGAGGTATAGTTAGTAAGTTTGCAGATGACACCAAAATTGGAGGTGTAGTGGACAGCGAAGAAGGTTACCCTCAGATTACAACAGTATCTTGAACTGATGGGCCAATGGGTTGAGAAGTGACAGATGGGGTCTAATTTAGATAAATGTGAGGTACTGCATCTTGGGAAAGCAAATCTTTGCAGGACTTATACACTTAATGGTAAGGTCCTAGGGAATGTTGCTGAACAAAGAGACCTTGGAGTGCAAGTTCATAGCTCCTTGAAAGTGGAGTCGCAGGTAGATAGGATAGTGAAGAAGGCATTTGGTATGCTTTCCTTTATTGGTCCGAGTATTGAGTACAGGAGTTGGGAGGTCATGTTGCGGCTGTACAGGACATTGGCTAGGCCACTGTTGGAATTTTGCGTGCAATTCTGGTCTCCTTCCTATGGGAAAGATGTTGTGAAACTTGAAAGGGTTTGGAAAAGATTTACAAGGATGTTGCCAGAGTTGGAGGATTTGAGCTATAGGGAGAGGCTGAATATGTTGGGGTGGTTTTCCCTGGAGCTTGCTAAGGGGTGACCTTAGAGGTTTATAAAATTATGAGGGGCATAGATAGGATAAATAGACAAGTCTTTTCCCTGGGGTCAGGGAGTCCAGAACTAGAGGGCACAGTTTTAGGGTGAGAGAGGAAAGATATAAAAGGTACTTAAGGCGAAACCTTTTCACACAGACGGTGGTACGAGTATGTAATGAGCTGCTAGAGGAAGTGGTGGATGCTAGTATAATTGCAACATTTAAAAGGCATTTGGATGGGTATATGAGTAGGAAGGGTTTGGAGAGATATGGGTCAGGTGCTGGCAGGTGGGACTAGATTGGGTTGGGGTATCTGGTCGGCATGGACAAGTTGGACCGAAGGGTCTGTTTCCATGCTGTACATCTCTATGACTCTAAATGGATGTCATTACACTTTCCTGCTTTGAACTCCAACTTTTGCACATTCCTATTGCTAGTCTACCATCCCTTTGTAACCTCCTGGTCCTTGCTGAGTCTCTTAACTTGGTGTCATCAGCAAAATTAATATAAAACTTCTTTTCTTTCATCCATATCATTGACATATGGTGAAAAGTAGAGACCTCACAATTAATCTTTGGGGACACCACTTGACACATCTACCAATTAGAATACCTTCTATCACCCTTTATCCTCTCACTCTTTGCAATTTCCCAACCAGCCAATAATGCATGCAAAGCGACAAGGTGACAGATCTGGCAAAGAGACTTTGTGTTGTCAGTGATGGAGAACATGACTGGGCTTCACAGCTGTAATCCTTTTAGACGAATAAATTGCTAACATTCACTGGCTAGGCCTACACACAGAATGGAGAAAGTGAGGTCTGCAGATGCTGGAGATCAGAGATGGAAATGTGTTGCTGGAAAAGCGCAGCAGGTCAGGCAGCATCTAGGGAACAGGAGAATCGACGTTTCGGGCATTAGCCCTTCTTCAGGAATTCCGGAGTCCGTGCGGGATAAGTCGGTTCCGTAGGCAGGTGCTGAGGAAGGAGATATGGCTGTGGTAGCGAGTCTGTTTGAGAATGTGGCTGAAGAGCTTCTGTGCAGCGGAGATGACCTGGGGGGTGCAGTGAGAGAGGGACTCACTGAAACCTTTGTAGAGGGAGAAAGAGAGCTTCTTCAAGGAAGGCATCCTTGTAAGAGGATTCGCAGTAGGTTGAAATCTTTGAGGAGAAAGTGAGGTCTGCAGATGCTGGAGATCAGAGATGGAAATGTGTTGCTGGAAAAGCGCAGCAGGTCAGGCAGCATCTAGGGAACAGGAGAATTGACGTTTCGGGCATTAGCCCTTCTTCTTTCCTGAAGAAGGGCTAATGCCCGAAACGTCGATTCTCCTGTTCCCTAGATGCTGCCTGACCTGCTGCGCTTTTCCAGCAACACATTTCCATCTCTACACACAGAATGACTAAATTAGGCTCTAAAGGGTGCCTCGTTGATCGTAGAACTGCAGCCAGTAAGGAAGGGAGGTTAAAAATTATTGGGCAAAGTTCTGCAGGTGGTATTATGGAATATCCACAAGAAACATTTTTTTTTCGTGTTTCCAGCACAGGAATTGCACAATTTAAATGGAAAGAAATGTCTTGTAATTTTTGGAGTAAAATATATTCTGATAATTCACTGTATGCAAAATAAACACAGTAATTAGTTCAAATGTTTGCAAATTGTTGTCATGAAAAATATGTTTAAAATAGGTAAAAACATTTGTTTCTATTTCTTTTGGTTATGTACATGATATAGCATTGTATGTATCCCTCCACCATAAAGGTAGCAGAGGTTCAATAATGCAGCTGACCACCACTTCCTCAAGGCACTTACATACTGGCAATAAATACTGGCCTAGCTCCCATAGCTTCAATACCCACATCCCATAAACAATTTAGAAAAGTACAAAATTTAAAAGTCTCACTTGAGGCTGTGCGTTTTACATTTGTGACAGGATTTGCTTTTTTCACTTGATTGCTTCCGACCTTTTGCTTTGTTGTCATACCATTTACTGTTGTTGGCATCTTTTTTCCTTTTGCCTAAGTGAATAAGAAAATAAACATCGATATACAGCTGACAATGCTTTTTTAAAAAACTTAGCTTTTGCACAAAGGCACACAAAATAATCTTAAGAAGCACAAGACCCCAGCTGACTGACTGCATTATAAAATGAATTTAAAACACAAATATATTACATCACATTAGCAGCAAAGGACAAGTTCCCATTTCAACACTGAATTCATCAAGTTCATTATTGAGTTTCCAATTTCAGTCATGTTGCTTGGAGGTCATGCTATGTGGATGCCAGGGGATTCCCTGTGGATGATAATGGGGACGGTAGGAAGGGAAGAGGAAGCAAAAATCTCATGTACTTCTTCACTAGTGACTGCCTGAGCCCATCACTAGTTGTGACCTCAGAAGTTAGCTTTTCATACTCAGATAGAGTAGCAGAACTAATTAGAACAGGAGAGAAAACGGAGAGATACCGAAAACAATTGAACAAATTTGCAATAAAATACTAGCATCAGTAACAGTAGCCATCAAGTTCTTGGTGTGCCATGAAAATCCAAATGGTTCACTGATGTCCTTTCCAGAAAGAAATCTGTCATCATTACCCCTTTGTACCTGATCTGTACAAATCTGAGTTCCTACTCAGCAAAGTAAATTTCTGAATAGCAATTCATACATTTCTGGGTCAAATACATTTCTGTAGCAGGAAGATTCCCTACTACTGGTGTAAACTGATGTGTAAAAAAGTACATAAAATCACTCAAATGTGATTTTTACTGGTCAGTTATGGAGCAATATTAAAAGCTGGCATAGATTGCAGACTCCCTGATCTTAACTTTTAATATAAACACCAATTGAATTGAATTGAATTTATTGTCACATGTACTGAGGCACAGTGAAAAGCTTTGTCTTGTGAGCAATACAGGCAGATCACATAATTAAGTAGCATAGATAGTAATTGCTGTTGGATGACCAGCCACACAATGAATGCTCCTCTTAGTTCTGCTTGAAGCACGTTGGGTTTTCAGTGCAAAAAACCTGCTGATGACTAGGTGTTGCAGACTGGCAGATTCCAATATCCACAACTATGTGTTGAGGGATATACCAAAGATTAGGATGGCTAACAATAAGGTACATTTTAAAGTCTGTCCTGCCATTGTAAACGGAGATGATTGAAACTTTGTAAAATCCTTCTGGCAATATGTTTGACATGGTATGAATATAGTAAATACAATTTGTGATTGTAAATGCAGTGATGTGGATCAGAATGCCACCTACTGTGTTGTACTATGTTTCATTTCAAGTAAAGTCAAATTTTAACTGTCATGTAATATATTTCCTTTAAAAAATTCTATGATATATATTGATGAAAAACAATCTACCATCGTAATACCCAGTCAAGCTTTTGTGCCAGCATTCACTGCTATAAAAAGCTTAATTCCTTTTTAAATTTAATTTATATAAAGGTTAGTCTAATAAATAGGGGACTGAAGGGTCTGTTTCCATGCTGCACATCTCTATGATTCTGATAAATAAGAATTCACAATATGGTTTCATAAATAAGAATTCACAATGTAGTTCAATGTCTGACCATGTGGAGTCTCTGCAGCAAATTTCTTCAATCTTTCTTGAGACAGCAAATTGCATTTACATAGCATTTTTAGTATTATCTCAAGATGCTAAATATCTCAAGATGCGATATCCTCCAATAGCATAATTTGTTTCCCCATCATGTGCATTAAAAAAAAGGGTTTGTATCAGCTCAGTTTCTCCTCCAGATTTTCACCCAAAGCATGGGGTCCAGTGGAACAGGTGAGAAAAGACTAGGATTCACCAGCTTCCAACCTAAGCAATGATTTTCTGCTGGTCTTATAAGGGCTGAAACCTTTGGCTGTACTTTGCAAAAAGACTGACGCAGGATGAATGATTAAAAGCATGTGGGCGGCACGGTGGCACAGTGGTTAGCACTGCTGCCTCACAGCGCCAGAGACCCGGGTTCAATTCCCGACTCAGGCGACTGACTGTGTGGAGTTTGCACGTTCTCCCCGTGTCTGCGTGGGTTTCCTCTGGGTGCTCCGGTTTCCTCCCACAGTCCAAAGATGTGCAGGGTCAGGTGAATTGGCCATGCTAAATTGCCCATAGTGTTAGGTTAAAGGGGTAAATGTAGGGGTAGGGGTATGGGTATGGGTGGGTTGCGCTTCGGCGGGTCAGTGTGGACTTGTTGGGCCGAAGGGCCTGTTTCCACCCTGTAAGTAATCTAATCTAAAATTTCTCTCAGCAGAGTCAACGTGCCCTGGTGTGGTGCCCTGGTATAGCCAGGAAAGCTACCCAGGGCCCTAAACCCGATAATTCAAAATATATATTCAGTTCCTTGATAATGAAATAGGTAGGGGCAACAAAAGAGGTTTCTCCAGGTGTCAGGCAGTGTGTCATACTCAGGATGCAGACCAAGGATATTAAATTGTCGCACTGAGCAGTTAAAAACACGAGATGCATGTGTAATCACCATAAAACATACAGGACAGTCAAGGTTAATAATGAGAGATTAATATTTTGGGTTTAATAGTCATTCAGTAGTACAGAACTTCAGTACTGCTGAAAAAGCACAATTTGTCAAAACCTTTCACCTTGCATTTATCAAGATAATTCACAAGATATTATGATGCAATGTGAAAACAACATTTATTCTTTGTGAGAGGACAGTGCTGATCAGTTTACAAGAGGACTCCAATTTTGTTGAAATGAAACAGGTGCCGTGTGTAAGCATGTTTGTTATATCTACAAAGAACAGACCTCTGTACATTAATATGCTTTGCTTCTAATGCAAATTGGCCACACCGCAAGCCTAACAATTCTAAACTGATCATCAGCATACTTCTTCACACAGTCAGGGTTACTTAACAAATGTTGTCCAATTACAGAATCACATCTCTCGTTGGTCACTGGATTGTGGGTTTTGGAAGCTGGGCCGGGTTGTTATGGTCAATACCTTGCTTGTTGTGAACAGTCAAAGAGATATGCTGTTTGATACAATACACTTGCCATTCACAAGAATGTTGCCGTCAAGCCAAAAAGACACATTGTCTATTACACAAATGAACGACAGTGTATTGATTTCTGTGCCAGTATAATGTTAAGAACACTGTACATCCCAAAGACTGGCAGTATAAATACTTGTACATCTGTTGGTGATTTTTGAGGCTCAGGTTGTAAGTTTTGCTCGCTGAGTTGGAAGGTTTATTTTCAGACGTTTCATCACCATGCTAAATAACATCATGCACCCGATGTGGCCACCTCCTCCCATCCTGCCCCCTGTAAATACGCCGTCCCATTCTCCCAATTCCTTCGACTCCGCCGCATCTGCTCCCAGGAGGACCAGTTCCAAAAACGCACAACCCAGATGGCCTCCTTCTTCAAGGACCGCAATTTCCCCCCCGACGTGGTCGACGATGCCCTCCACCGCATCTCTTCCACTTCCCGCTCCTCTGCCCTTGAACCCCGCCCCTCCAACCGCCACCAGGACAGAACCCCACTGGTCCTCACCTACCACCCCACCAATCTCCATGTACAGCGCATCATCCGCCGTCATTTCCGCTACCTCCAAACGGACCCCACCACCAAGGATATATTTCCCTCCCCTCCCCTATCAGCATTCCGTAAAGACCACTCCCTCCATGACTCCCTCGTCAGATCCACACCCCCCACCAACCCAACCTCCACTCCCGGCACCTTCCCCTGCAACCGCAGGAGGTGCAAGACTTGCGCCCACACCTCCCCCCTCACCTCCCTCCAAGGCCCCAAAGGAAACTTCCATATCCGCCACAGATTCACCTGCACCTCCACACATATCATCTATTGCATCCTCTGCACCCGATGTGGCCTCCTCTAAATTGGGGAGACGGGCCGGCTACTTGCAGAGCGTTTCAGAGAACACCTCTGGGACACCCGGACCAACCAACCCAACCATCCTGTAGCTCAACATTTCAATTCCCCCTCCCACTCCACCAAGGATATGCAGGTCTTTGGACTCCTCCATCGTCAGACCACAACAAAACGACGGTTGGAGGAAGAACGCCTCATCTTCCGCCTAGGAACCCTCCAACCACAAGGGATGAACTCGGATTTCACCAGTTTCCTCATTTCCCCTCCCCCCACCCTGTCTCAGTCAAATCCATCAAATTCAGCACCGCCTTCCTAACCTGAGATCTTCTTCCCGACCTCTCCGCCCCCACCCCAGTCTGACCTATCACCCTCACCTTGACCTCTTTCCACCTATCACATTTCCGACGCCCCTCCCCCAAGTCCCTCCTCCCTACCTTTTATCTTAGCCTGCTGGACAAACTTTCCCCATTCCTGAAGAAGGGCTTATGCCCGAAACGTCGATTCTCCTGTTCCCTGGATGCTGCCTGACCTGCTGCGCTTTTCCAGCAACACATTTCCAGCTCTGATCTCCAGCATCTGCAGACCTCACTTTCTCCCTAAATAACATCATCAGTGAGCCTCCGGTGAAGTGCTGATGTTCTGTCCCACTTTCTATTTATGCGTCTTAATAGAAAGCGGGCCAGAACACTAGCACTTCATTGGCGGCTCACTGATGATGTTACCTAGCACGGTGACGAAACGTCAGAGAACAAACCTGCCAGCTCAGTGAACAAACTTACAACCTTGTACATGTATGTTTACATCTCTATAAATTTATCTACATAAATACACATCAGATTTGTGCTTCCTTTAAATTGATATTCCTTGAAAAGGTCCTGATGACTGAAAGATAAGATTAAACAGAATGCGTTTTTTTTCATCAATACTTTAATATAACGTATATTGAACAATACCCAAACTTTGTTAAACTTAAGACTAACGGGATTCAATAAAGAGAGAGAAAGGTGGTGATAAAAATACAAAAAACTACAATAGGTGGAAGGCTGGTAAACTTTAATCAAGAATTGATATAGAATGGATGTGGTTAGGTATGGAACAAGTCATCCAAAAAAAAACACCTGAAAATTATTAACAAGGGAACAGAAAATATATGTAGTTCAAAGATCAGCCTACACACGTAAAAACTTGAAAAAAGGAATGAAATAATCTTGCAAATCTCACTCAAAATATTAACCTTCCAGAAGCTAACTGAAGTGATGTACATTTCAGATTTTGAGCACTGAACGTTTTATTTTATTATGTTTAAGTAGTACTGAACCATTTATCATGTACCAATAATTACTTTTTAAATTCAAATTCATTTAACTAAAACTATGAATCGGATTTTAGCCATTCCCAAAAGGAACAGATGCATAGGTTTGCAGTATTTCATTTAAATTAGGCTTGCAATTAAAATGACCAGGGCATCCACATCACTAACCTTGCTAGGTTCATCATCTGCTATTGAGCTTTCCATAAATATTTGAGCCTGTAATTCTATGGATAAATCACAGACCTAAATGCATTGTGCATATCTATCAAATAATCACCAACATTGTACATGAATAGTAAAGGTCAATTAGAATTTCAGGTCCAGCAGGCTCGAGACAGCAGACTAATGGATCCACGGTTGGAGGAGGGAGCAGGCTGATAGGTCTCCAGCAGCCATCTTTATAGGCTTGCTTTGCTTCTTGCTAGATAAACACTTGCATCCAATATGATTCAGCTTCTTACACTCAGAACACTGCCTTTTACTTGGTGGCCAGACTTTCTTTGCCATTGTGTGGTGTCCTCCACAATATTTCTTCCTTTTTTCCAATTTCTTCCTTTTTTCTCATTCAGCCTGGAATGTGTCTCAGCATAATAAAAAGTTTCATTGGTTCTCCCATTAATATATCCAGTGGATGTTGACAACCTCAGAACTTCTGCATATGTCATTAGATTTCTTGAAAGTAGGACTCTCCTCTCAGTAGACTGTCATGACTCTCCTCTCTATTATGCCCTAGATACCTCTATCTTTGATGAGATAACCTTCAGCTCTCCAACTCACAGGTTATGATACATAGATCAATAATCCCCCTGATCTTCTGAGCTTTGATGCTGAACACATGCTGCTATAAGCAATACTAATTTAGGGTTTAATGTATTGCTCAAGCTTTTAAAATCTCTTCTGTCTGGGTTCTCTGCTCCTCAGTGACATCTAGATCTAGGGTGGTTTGATTTGATTTATTATCAAATTTACCGAGACATTGCGAAAACTAATGTTTTGCATGCTATCAGGTCAAATCATACCTTACAACAGGACAATCGAACAGAATATAGTGTTACAGTAACAGAGAGAAAGAAAGATCAACTCTTGTACACAAAATATCCATTCATAAGTCTGAAAACAGCCAAAAAGAAGCTGTTCTTGAATCTGTTGGTACTTGTATTCAAACTTTTGTATCTTCTGCTCGAAGGAAGAGGGTGGGAGGAATGCACTGCAGCTTGTAGCACACTTTCCCCAGCACTGGGGGAGGCAGTGGTGCTATCACAGGACTAGAATCCAGCAGCTCATGCCTATGTTTCTGGGAACAGGAATTTGTATCCCACCATGGCAAATGGTGAGATTTGAATTCAATAAAATCTATGATAAATAAACCTAACTGGTTCACTAATGTCCCTTCGGGATGGAAATCTGCCTTCATTACCGAGTCTGACCTACATGTGACTCCAGACCAACAGCAATATGATTGACTCCTAACTGCCCTCTGGGTAATTAGGGATGGGCAATAAAACTGGCCTCACCAAAGATGTCATAAGCTGTGAATGAGTTAAAGGAAGCTTGTAAATCTTATTCGCTAAGAGTTTTTTATTTAATTCAGTCACTATTTCATAAATTTGCCATTGAGACAGGGATAGATTTCAAGTGTCTCAGATTTCCTTTCACTTTGAGAGCAGTAGGTAATTGAAAATTCACAGGCATTCTGACTCACCCAACATTTTAAAGTTACAGACTGCAGTTCTTAATTCTTTACAGTAGGTGGCTCTCTTACAAATTCAGTTAATCTCAGCTTTCACTTCTGACATGTTTCAATGAATGTGTTTAACAGTTGCTATAAAATGAAAGCAAGTTACAGCACAGGAAGAGATCAAACAACGTCAATATACTAGCCAGGGCACTGTGCAAAAATGCACTCCTCTAGACATCTTTAGATTTGCAAATTGCAGTAGGATGCAATGGGTAGTACATCATATAGGATATTTCTTCATTGGAGGCATCTTCTAGCCAACCTTTTTACAACTTTAGCTTGAGAAAAGTCAACAGTTGTGGGGGCAGTGGCTGGGGAGAAAGGGGCAGACCGTGATCTGTGTCTGCTTTTGGGTGGAAGGGCTTAAATCTGCAGGTCATCAACACTCTGGATTCTGGCCTGCTAGATGGCAGTCCCCATCAGTACAGAAACCTAGAGGCCAACTGGAAAGTGCCAGTCAGCTAATCTCTGCAAAAAAATAAAACCCAAAGGCTGGATGGAACTGAAAAAATTACACACTGGCCAGTAAGGCTAATGGTTGGCCTCGGCCATCATCAATCCCAAACCTCACTAGGGCTGAAAGTCTAGCCTATAATGTTGGTCATGCATAACATGCTTGGAATGGGGGGAGTAAGTCTACCCCAGCATTTTCCATTTCTATGGTGCTACTGCCTCGACTTCACTGGATGTGAGGCCCCACAATCTCCCTTACTACAGCAGATTGGCCTGTCCTACTTTAAAGGGAATACTTTTGAACCTGCAATAAGAGTCTGAGATCTTTATTCACTGGCAAGGTTGTTGGTAAGATTAGGTGGTTTTACAGAATGTGAACAGAGACATCTCTAAGTATTGCAGACATGAACATCCCCCTACCCCCCCATAACTGAATTCAACACGCAGCCACAGAAGTCGAGGAATTTCTTTTCTTGGTAATGGAGACTGCTCACAAATATTGAAGGAGGTCAAGTCTTTCTTTTTTAAGATTCATTTTGACCACAGGATGCTTTGCCAGCATTCAACAAGCTTTCCTGCAATATTTTTCACAAGGACATCTCTTCTTTTAGTTTCTGCTGCTAATGTATGGCTTCCTCCCAGCTGCCCAACCAAATAAATACTTCTTGTGTGGCTTTGCCTTTTTGTCTGGATATTGTTTAGCAGGACTGCTTGGCGCCTGGAGAAACTGATGAGAAATGTATTCCTCATGAGTTTACCCTCTGGTAACTGAAATCTCTGTAAATCAGATGTTAAACTGGTCACACCATACTTCCACTGTCAAAATGATGACATTTACAGGGAACCTTGTCGCACATAGGCTGGAGCCTGCTACACATTGTAAGATGACTAGACTACATGACAATGTTATGCTTTGTGGATCTGTTTTGATTCATGGCTCTTTGTTGCACTAACACATGATATAATCCTGAGTCAGGTTCTACTCTTTTAAGCTCTGCGATGGTATCCCCATCAAACACTCCCAGGTTGGTACAGCATGGGGTTAGATGCAGAGTTAAGCTCTCTCTATTGTTTTAAACTGAAAGTAAAGTTTCTTTGACACCGTCCCCATCAAACACACTCCAGACAGGGACTGCACAGGATTAAATACAGTAAAGCTCCCTCTACCTCTTTTAAACTGAAAGTAATGTTACCTCTACTCTTTTACTAAAACAGAAAGTCAAAAATAATAATGAAGCAGCCCCTCCTGAGATGCTAGTATTGAGTCATACAGCACAAAAACAGTCCCTTTGGTCCAACCAGTCCATGGCTGAACATAATTCCAACTAAACTAGTCCCATCGGCCCGCTCCTGGCCCATATCCCTCCAAACCTTTCTGATTCATGTATCTATCAAAATGTCTTTGTAATTGTACCCACATCCCAACACCCTCTGTGTAAAATCTTTGTCTGCTATCTTTTTTAAGTCTCCCTCCTCACTTTAAAAATGCGGCCCCTACTCTCCAAATCCCCCACCCTAGTGAAAGATCAACTACTATTAACAATTGATACCTCTCATTATTTTATAAACTTCTATCAGACCGCCTGTCAACCTTCTACGCTCCAGTGATAAAAGTCTCAGCCTTTCTTTATAACTCAAACCTTCCAAACCCAGTAACATCC
Organism: Chiloscyllium plagiosum; assembly: GCF_037043375.1. NCBI lineage: Eukaryota > Metazoa > Chordata > Chondrichthyes > Orectolobiformes > Hemiscylliidae > Chiloscyllium > Chiloscyllium plagiosum. The sequence goes on from NW_028270139.1 coordinate 20,265,155, forward strand.
TGGTAAATCTCTTCTGAACCTGTCTCCAGCTTGATAATATCCTTCCTACAACTGGGTGACCAAAACTGGACAGGATATTCCAGAAGAGGCCTCACCAATGTCCAGTATAACCTCAGCTTGACTTCCCAACTCCTATACTCAAAGGACTGAGCAATGAAGCCCACCCCCCCTCCCCCCATTTATCTCTCCACTCTGGAGGCTTCCTGCCTCTATTCCGAATGAAGGGCTTTTGGCCAAAACGTTGACTTTCCTGCTCCTCGGGTGCTGCCTGACCTACTGTGCTTTTCCAGCACCACTCTGATCTAAACTCTGGTTTCCAGCATCTGCAGTCCTCACTTTTGCCACTAAAATGAAGGCAAGTATGCCAAATGCCTTTTTAACCACCTTGTCTATATGTGACACAAACTTCAAAGAATTTTGTTCCTGCACCCCTAAGTCCCTCTGTTCTACAATGCTACCCAAGGCCCTACCATTAATTGTATAAGCCTTGTTTGTTGTACCAAAATGCAATACCTCGCATTTATCCAGATTGGGCTGAAAAATGGCAGATGGAGTTCATTGACTCATTTGATCAAGATCCCTCTGTAATCTTAGAAAAAAAACATCTTCACTGTCTACTTTGCCACCAATTTTGATGTGACCTATAAATTAACTAACCATGCCTTCTATATTCGTATCCAAATCATTTGTATAAACGACAAATGAAAGAGGACTGTGTGGAGTTTGCACGTTCTCTCCGTGTCGGCGTGGGTTTCCTCCAGGTGCTCCGATTTCCTCCCACAGTCCAAAGATGTGCAGGTCAGGTAAATTGGCCACGCTAAATTGCCCGTAGTGTTAGGTAAGGGGTAAATGTAGGGGTATGGGTGGGTTGCGCTTTGGCGGGTCGGTGTGGACTTGTTGGGTCGAAGGGCCTGTTTCCACACTAAGTAATCTAATCTAATCTAATCTAATCTAATCTAATCTAAGGACCCAGAAACTATTCATGTAGTCACAGGCCTCCAGTCCTAAAAGCAACCCTCCACCATTACTCTCTGTCTCTGCAGTTAAACCAACTATATACCCAATTGGCAAGCTCACCCTGAATCCTATGTGCCTTAACTTTACTAACTACTCTACCATGCAGAAACTTGTCAAAGGCTTTACTAAAATCCAAATAAACAATGTCTACTGCCCTGCCCGAATCAATCTTTTTGGTAACTTCCTCAAGTTCTATCAAGTTTGTAAGACATGATTTTCCACACAAAACCATGCTGACTATCCCAAATCAGTTTTTGCCTTTCTAAATGTCAATAAAACCTATCATTTATAATCTCCTCCAACAATTTACTCACAAGTGAAATCAGACTACAACCATTCTTAAAAGGTACAACATCAGCTACCCTCCAGTCATCACGCATCTCAAAATAACACAAATTAATAGTTGAATGGAAATGTATTTAACAAAACAGAAAATTAAATTGAAATGACATTGTCTGTGCTTATGATGCAGATCCTGCAGTGCCCACCAGTCTTTAAAGGCCTCGACCATGCCAGTGAGCACTACATGCTGCCTCACCAAGAACATCCAAGTGTGGACGTAACTGTGAAAGAAGGGCAGACAGTCAGGAATGATGAGCCATATCCATGGCCTGCTGTTTTGACCTGTTGATCCCAGAAGAATTCCTGAGGGTAGGATCACTCCGTGAACAGAAGCTACATGTCGTAATGGCAGGGTCTGAAGACAAAGTTGTTGCCTGTGTGCGGAGGCACACCAGCAACTCAGTCAGACTCTGCACTATCCATCTTGCAGCATTGTTCAGTAGCTGTATCAAAGCTGCTAATAAGGGCAAAACACTTGCTGTTTTAGACTTAAACGGAAATTAAATCTCGGGGACATATTCAGGACTTACCAATGTTCACCAAATATGGTAAAGGTAGAAATGTACCTCTCAGTGACCAGATGGCACTGCCAAAAGACTGAACAGCTATGGTAAAAAATACATTTGTTATAACCAAATGCAGAGGCAATATCCTGTGGTTCTAGACTTGGAAAGGCTTGGGTGAGTCATTAAAAGCAGCTCACTGTTGCCAAGCTAATATTAAAAAGTGCAGACTTAAGAGCCTGGAGATTACATTTTAAAATTATATCTAATTTTGGATATATCATCCATTAAGAAAAGGAAAGTGGCAATGGAAAATTCTTCTGTAATTCTTGGTGGGTGACCGAGAGTGCAATCAATTGCAGTCCAAGAGCAGATCATCTACCAACCGTAATTAACAAGACCCAGAGGAACAGGACTGTGAAAGACAGAAAGCGGGAGGGCATTACCTACTAAAAAAAAGCTAAGTTTGGTTCGATCAGACTTAGTTTCATTTTGAATTTTGCTTTCAGGAAAGGTTATTACTATTCAAATAATGTTTTGCTTTTTGTAAAATAAAAGAAAAAGCAAGATAAAAGATCTGGACTAACATGAACTGGCCGTACTGTGGCTACAAGAACAGGTTAGAGGTTAGAATCTTACAGTGAGTAATTCACCTCCTGACTCCGCAAAGCCTTTCCAGCATCAACAAAGATCAAGCCAGGATTGTGATGGAATACTCCCCACTTTCTTGGATGGGTGCAAGACCAATACTAAAGAAGTTTGATACCATCCAGGATAAAGCAGCCTGCTTGACTGGCACCTCATCCACAAACATCCACTCTGTCCATTACTGACACTCAGCTGCAGCAATGTGCACTATCTACAGGAGTCACTGCAAAAAACCCAAAGATCCTTAGGCAGCAGTTTCCAAACCCATGATCACTACCATCTAGAAGGTCAAGTGCAGCAGATAAATGGGAACAGCACCACCTGCAAGTACCCCTCCAAGTCACTTACCATCCAGACTTGGAAATATATCACTGTTCCTTCAATGTCACAGTGTCCTGAAACTCCCTGGCTAATGTCATTGTCAGTGTATCTACATGAAGTGCACTGCAGCGGTTCAAGAAGGCAACTCACCACAACATTCTCAAGCCTTTCTGAGTGTAAATACTGGCCCAGCCATCCGTATGAATAAAAAAAACCCAAGGGATTTGTATTCAGTTAACCTATTTTGAAAATTATGGTTATATGAAATCTTGACAATATTTAGTACTGTTGGTTAGAAAATATTTTATGGTTGAATATTGCCACAATATCTAGGCCATAAGGGAATGATGAATTTCCACTACAAAGGTGATAGTTTTCCTCTCCATGGGATATGGCAGTTTCAGAGCTTCATGTTTGGTACAGTCACCATGATCTGACAATGTTCCCCTGTTAGGCCATCTAATTTGGCAGAGGCAACTTCTAATAATAGCTGAACAGTGACTTGCTATCAGAATATATTACGCAGTGATTTGGATAGAATGTTCTGTTCAAGTTGCAGGAGCTCTAATCCCTGTGAAAGAAACACAGATTGTGATGCTTAGCCTTTTCCATTGATGACAACTCCACCAGTAAAAGGTATTTTGCAATTTTAACGTTGGGTAGGAATCAAAGGTATAAGAATTGAAGTAGACAAATCAGTTGATATGTGCAGGAGGTCTGGATAATTTTAACTTCCCAGTCTTATCTGCATGCCTCAACTCTTGAACTGGTAGAAATAATGTCATCATCAGGTTATGATCTTTAATATTGGCTGGCTTGGCCACTCCATACCTTGTACCAATGGGCAGAGAATGTTCAGCTTATTCTTTGCTTATTTTAACTTCATTAGGACCCTATGTACATTACCGGACTCAAATTTACATCACTGGTTGGGCGAGCATTTATTGCCCATTTTAGTTGCCCTGGAGAAGGTGATGGTGAACTGCCTTTTGAATCACTGCTGTACATATAAATAGGCTCCAGCCAAAAGTAAATAGGTACCCACTAAGGTCTTTGTAAAAACTTTGAACAAAATGGGTAGTAGGATACTAAGTTTAGCCTTATGATTTGCAGAGTGTTATCATCCTGTTTCTGCCTAGTAGAGACCCTTCCAACATATGAGTCAGAGAAAAGAATTGAGGCAATGACCTAGAAAACTTACATCAAGTAAACTGCATAGCGAACAATCATATAACCAGGAATGACATACAATGCATGAAAGTCTTAAAAAGGAGAACCTCCCACATGATTGAGTTTTCCCATGTTAAAAATCACACAACACCAGGTTATAGTCCAACAGCGTTGCTCACAATCACCTGATGAAGGAGCGTCACTCCGAAAGCTAGTGTGCTTCCAATTAAACCTGTTGGACTATAACCTGGTGTTGTGTGATTTTTAACTTTGTACACCCCAGTCCAACACCGGCATCTCCGAATCATGAGTTTTCCTATGGTTGACAGAAAATCTCTGTTGTTGACGTATGAAAAATGAATGGTCGACATTGTTGCAGTTTCAGTAGGAATCCAGCAGATGGCGGTCTTGCTCTAGTTTTACTTCAGAAAAGCATTCTGTGATGAATTGAATCAATTTCCAAATCACAAGACAACATATGGCAACATACCATGTAACTAGAGATTATTCAAAGTAGTTGCCTCATACTGGAAACAACCGTAAAGTCCCCAGGGCGATAAATCTGAATCACTTTAAGTACCAGTTTTTAAAAATTAAAGTAAATGCTATTCCAAACCATTTTCTCAACATCTAAAATACAAATGTACAGATAGGGAATGAATTTCTGTGAGAGGTTCTCCATTTGTCTGCTGTAACTTCAGTGCAAGAGTCACGTACACCAGATGGCCAATATAATTGTCCTTGAGACTATTCTTCTGGGGATTGCACAGCTCTTTAGACTAAGTTGTGGTAAACAAGCAAAATGACACTCTCTGAAATTCATCCCTAATGTTTTTAGTACAATCAGGCTGAAAATGCCTATTTAGAAACTGGGGTAGTTAATACTGACTCTGCCTGGAAAAGGGCATCAATTTGTTTTTTTTTTTAAATGTATACACATAAGAATGCCACATCATAAAGGATAAAGCAAGCATACATTTGGTGGATTGCAAAAGTACCTGTGAGGCTGTTTTGACTGGCCCCTTTTCTGCAGCAGAGGTGTTAGTTTTATTAGTCATAGACCGCGAAGAAGACAGAGGTGAAGAGGCAAGAGTTTTGTTATTTTTAGAAGATAGTTTCTCAGTAGAAAGCCTACTCTGGACCCCAAGTTGTTGCGATTTGCGGGCAATTGGTTTTGGTGGTGGAACGTTGTCATACAGGTCAGTGCTGTCACCATGAGCTTCCTCATACCAGAGCGTGTTAGCATTAGTAGTGAAAACCTCCTGCTCCTGTGATATACAACATAGAACAAGCTTCAGCTGTTAGAAGGAATGACATGCAGACTACATGCCTACAATTTGGCAAAAGCCAACATATTAAATGGTAAAGGAACAGAGCTCATATTCCTACTCCATGCTATATCTTACTATTAGGATAATTTATATAACTTTCTTCTGCTGTTCATGCCTTGAATAATGCCCTGAAAAGCAACTTTTATGATAATATTATTTGGGCACCAGAAATGCAAATTTAAAACACCATTTGACTCAGCACTGAGAGTAGTATTACATATAGATCCATTAGACTCAAACAATATTTTTTAGATAGCTTTGGATGTCAAAAGATCAGGGCAATTAGGAAGACTACACATTCATGGAAAAAATGTTGAAAGAATTTTTTTCCTGCTGTGTCCATTAATAGACATAAAATAAAAGATGTAGTTCAGACTATTGCATTAAAATTACCCAAGTTTTATCACATCATCAAAAACAGATTCTGAATGCTAGTCGCCATGTCTGAGCATAACCAGAGCATAAAATATTAGAGAATGATCATATTATCAGTGTGTTGCTTAAAATACTCCACAAACATCAGTTCAAATTGGATTGAGAGAACTGCTGTACTACAAGGCTCTGGATAATAAATTATTCAGAAAGATTTCAATACACAACAGTACAGTCAAAAGCCTTTAATGCTCTCAAGCATTTTAACAACCATTGCTCTTGGCAGTGCTTTGGCACAAAATCATATTAGATTTTCCAGTTTTTTTGGGGGGGGGTGGGGGTGGAATTCAGCACATTCACTTATTTAGCCAGATGACCAGTGTGTTGGCAATAACTAATTAGCCTGTACTTAGAATTAACCAAATTTGCTCTCAGTTCCTATAATTAACTCCTTATTGACATAATGGTTTCTGTAGTTATTCCAAGGCAAACCATACTTTCTATTTGGAAACTGAATTAATTTAAGACTGAAATCATAGCTTTGCATAAAGCATTCTTGTTGTGGTTTAATCCTTACAATGTAAGGGCTATATAGATTCTTACATAAACCAAACTGTAAGACTTCTTCTCCATCAACTTACTTTAAGCTCTGCTAACTTCATGGTAAGTTAAACTTTTTTGCGAAGGACAAAAAAAAGCTGCATTTGTATGTTTAAAAATGTCTAATTGTCACCTGGATCTAAGAAAAGCACAGTTGAGATGCGTTGTTGAACTTACAACTCACTTCTATGCATTGAGTGGTTTTAACTTTGTACAAGACCGACCGTTAACTAAAATGTCTTACTGTTCCGTTTAGGCAAGGTACATCATCATAATGAAGAGAAATTCCACGTGGACATGAATATCCATTTGGCATGTTGCCACCATATCTATTTGGAGATATCGACCGTCTGTGTAATAAGCTGAAAAAGAAAAAAAAGAATTATGGTAGATGTTGGCAGGTGATGAATATCTATATCATGCATGTTCTGGTAAAAACAAATGGACCTTTCATAATATTTCCACCATAGGGAGTATGACAGGAAGGCCTGAAATTAAATTGGAGCTTAAGCAGCTTGGATTTTGGTTTCCCCTGCCAGTTTCCATGAAGGTTTGGTCAGTGTCCAAGGTAAGGGACACAGGACGAGAGTGGGTTTTGTCAAAGAATGACAAAGGCACCAGGTGGTAACATATTTCATGATATGAAATATTACAGGACTGTCTCTCAGCTGATGCACCACAGATTTAGATTTTTCTTTCTGCTCCATATTTTTATAAACTAAGCAAATGAGTCAGTCTGAAAAATAAAATGGGAGAGGTCTTGAAATCTCAAAGTGGACACCCTCTGCTAAACGTACTGCCTTATTCTAAGGGCATTTGAGATGTATTTCTAAAGATGTAAGCACCTGACAAACAAGCATGAAAATAAAAAATAAAATGGTATTGACATATTGGTCCACTGAGAAGGGAGATAAGTGACTTTCCTTCACTGTTCTACTAATTTTTCTGTGAACTGAGCTTGGATGAAAGTGGGATAATTGCAATCCATATCTTTTATCTATGAAGATTTTTATCTCTGCTCCCAGTGGTGTTGTTGAATTGAGAACTCTTTACATGAAGAATCAAAGATGGAAGCCAACATCTGATTGCATAATGATGTGGTAGATTTCTGGTCCAGTGTGTAGTATAGCACTGTTAAGCTTAATATATTTATATGTATGTCTTACATACAGTGAGTAATGTATTGGCTGCAATATATATATATATATGCAGCCAATATATTACTCACTGTATACAGTACTTTACAATTCCTTGGTATAATAAATGTTGCACAGGGATACCCAAACCAGATGCACTGAAGGACCACATTGACCAAAGCATAATCTTACACATGCCACAAAAATATATCCTGGAAAATTTCATACAATTGTCAAAACTATAACGGTAAAGACCAGTAAAGCAGACAGGTGAAGTGCTCTGGCCTGCAGGCTCTAGGTTGGGCACTCCTGGTGTAATGTATAAAAGTCTAAAATTTCAAAGAAAAATATCAGCTTTTACTTAATCAGTTAAGTCTTAAATTCAAACAGCTTTTTTGTTTTGCTGCCAACTATCCTGTATTCTGTACTTGTTTGTGTATAAATAATTTATAGGAGAAAGTGAGGTCTGCAGATGCTGGAGATCAGAGCTGAAAATGTGTTGCTGGAAAAGCGCAGCACGTCAGGCACCATCCAGGGAACAGGAGAATCGACGTTTCGGGCATAAGTCCTTCTTCAGGAACCTGAAGAAGGGCTTATGCCCGAAACGTCGATTCTCCTGTTCCCTGGATGCTGCCTGGCCTGCTGCGCTTTTCCAGCAAAACATTTTCAGCTATAAATAATTTATAATTAATGGATTGCAATGCTTAGAAGATTCTGTAGAATGGTATAGAAAAAGGAAGCCAGAGACTCATTGTGCTTGTCGCAGATCTTTGCAGGAGCTATTCAATTAGTCCCAGTCTCCCACTTTTATTGTATAGCCTGACAACATTTTTTCTCTTTTCAAGTATCCAATTTCTTTCTAAAACCTATGACTGAATCTGATTCAAACATCTATTTGGGCAGTACATTTCATACAGACCATAACAACATAGCAAAAGATGTATTGTAAATCTCTGCCCTCCTGCTTCAGTTACATCTCCCTCTAAGAAGAACAATCTGATCTCATCACTTGACTGAAACCATTAATCCCCGGTATCATTCTGAAATCTCTGATGTTCCCTCTCTCTCTAAAAGGCTATCAATAACAGCATTGACTATTTGCTACAAGTGTTTTAAACTCCTACCACCATTCTGTACAATTAACACACGTTCACATAAATATCTTAAAATATCTATTTTAGTGCAGTGTCATGAAAATAAGAAAAATGGAGTACCCAGATAATTTCAACAAAAAGAAAATCCATCCAAAGAAAGAAAAACCAGGTTCTCATTTTTTTATTTTATCAAAAGTCAGCTATTTATGATGAAGATAAATTCTTACTTGAAGCACTGTTTTGCAGTCTGTATAACACTTGATGTTGTTTCCACATCAATATAATCATAGTGTAGGGCTGCTGGGTCTGTGGAAGAACCAGTTTCAGATAATAAAACACCAAGCCACCTTCCCAGCTCCTCTCCTGAAGAGGTCTGCACAAACAAAAGGTTGAATATTTAGCTGTGGCTTATCAGTAAAGGTGTGTGATCAATGAAAACCATTTTACTTGGCAAAGAAGACAATTTTTACACATATAATACACAAATAATCAATTAGATTAGATTACTTACAGTGTGGAAACAGGCCCTTCGGCCCAACAAGTCCACACCGACCCGCAACCTACCCATACCCCTACATTTACCCCTTTAACCTAACACTACGGGCAATTTAGCATGGCCAATTCACCTGACCCGCACATCTTTGGACTGTGGGAGAAAACCGGAGCACCAGGAGGAAACCCACACAGACACAGGGAGAACGTGCAAACTCCACACAGTCAGTCGCCTGAGTCAGGAATTGAACCCGGGTCGCTGGCGCTGTGAGGCAGCAGCGCTAACCACTGTGCCACCGTGCCACCCAATCTGTGAATGCATTTTATTATGCTGACTTTGTCTTTTCAATACCTTAAGAGTACTGTTTAGCATTACAGCCTGTAGTAAAATATCTATAGGGGTAATTGCAAATAAATTCAGTACTTTCAAATTTTAAATAAATGATGGAGAAACGTTTGGAACAGTTCTCGTGTGATATTTAATTTGCATGCAGCTATTCTATGACAACAATTTGCTGACATTGCTATCCATTATAGTCAGCAATTGCAACAACAGCTTACACAGCACTTCTAACATGTCAGAATATATTCAGGCACTCACAGGAGTACGATAAAACAAAAACATGATACCAAATCGCAGAAATAAATGTTAGGTAAAATGGCCAAAAGATTGATCAATGCATCTCAGAGGAGTGGTGAAGAGAAGAATTCTGAGACAATTGAAATGATGATCACCATCATTGAAGAAGTTATGATTGGAAATGCACAAGAGGCAAAAAGTATAGAAGTTGATTTCTTAGAGTGGATAGGGTTTCAGAATATTACAGAGATAAGATTGGGAAATGTCATAGAGGGATTTGGAATCAAGGATGAGAATTGGCGTTGCCAATGTAGGTTAGCCAACACAGAGGTTATTGGAAAATGGAACTAGTATGAGTTAAGACAAAAGTGGATGAGCTTTTGGTGACTCTGGTTTACAGAGGTGAGAATATAGAAGGCCAGCTAGGAGTGAAAACATTTGGGAAATCAAGGGAACTGACAGAGAATTAGACTTGGGCAGTATGAAAACTGACTCAGTGCTTGTTGGTCATGGAGAGATAACATGCAGATGTGGGAGATGAAGAGGAAATGGTGGAGGGCAAAATGAGTTTGAGGAGTCTGCTTAATCTACCTTAAGGAACTGAAAGCAAATATGTAATTATGTACCCATAAGCACTGAAGTTGAAAGACATGTTATATCAATGAATAAGAGAGCTCATTTACAGTGAAGGCAGATAACACAATTGTATGACTCCATTCAATGACTCCATGTGCTTCCAGTCAGCCTCCCATGCTTCCATTACAGAACACCATGATGGTGGGAGGTTACTTTCTCTCACTGTCCCGGAAGTAAATTCAATAGCTTTCTTGTTCATTAATAAAACAGGTCTTTCAACTTTAATAGTTATGGATACGTAGTCACCTACTGGCTTTCAAAACCTTAAGGTAGATTAAAGAACTATTAATTGAAACATAACTGACTGCCCAAATAATTTGTTCAAGATTTTAGCCTCCTCATTTCCAATACTGGATTTGAGCACACAATCTATGCTGATATTTCAGTTCAGTATCATATGTTTTATGAAGTGTTATCTTTCACTAGGGTCAATTTTTCCATTCGGGCATGCCCGAAGAACCTCACAGCTTTGGTTGAAGAGAAATAGGAGAATTTCCTGGTGCTCTTTATAAACATTAATGAAATAGATTAACTAGTTATTTAGCTCATTGTATTGGTGGAACTTTGCTATGTAGAAAGCGGCTACCTCTACACTGTCAAAAAGTGTGGAGTTGGAAAAGCACAGCAGGTCAGGCAGCATCCGAGAAGCAGGAGAGTTGATGTTTTGAACATACTCCCTCCCTCAGACAGATATGGGCCAAATGCAGTCAAATGGGACAGCATTCCTGATGACGGGCTTATGCCCGAAACGTCTGCTCTCCTGACCTTATATGCTGCCTGCCGTGCTGTGCTTTACCAGTGCCACACTTTTCGACTGTGACTCTCTAGCATCTGCAGTCCATATTTTCTTCAACCTCTACACTGTCCCAATCAAACACTCCCACAGGGTACAGCAAGGGGTACCAAACTTTTTCTCACATTGCTGGGTGTTCCTTCAGCAGTTGCTGAGACTGCATTGACCTTGGTGGACAACTTGGACCAACTGGCAGGGTGCATGTCCCCTGGCTGTCCTCGTTTTGAGTGGGGGGGGAATGATGGTCTACCCCTGCACCACATCCAGGGAACCAACTTCCCCTTTGTTGCCACATTCAGGGCAGGCATCACAAACTGCAGAACAGCTCCAGTGCATTTGATCAGATGCACAACAGCCTTTTGAAAATGGCACTGGCCCTGGCCCCAGGGAGCCCAGATATCCTGGCAGTGGTGAGAACCTCTGTGTGAGAATCAACCTAGCACTGGATGAGTGGGGTTCTACAGAAACACGGTAGGTAGGTAATGAGGCAGGTTTGTGATAATAGGGTGAAGAAACCGACTAGGTCTTGTGGGGAGAAGCCCTGCAAGAAACCCAATGAAAACGACTCTTTGCCAAAATATAAAAAAATCAGCCCTATACTTCAAAAGTAATCCATTGAATGTTACATAGTTTAGGATGATTTGGAAATATGAAAACTTTTATACAAAACACAAATTCTTTCCTACTATACTCAATTTCACAAAGATTTAAATCCATGTAACACCAAAACTGTCTCATTCGGCTAGTTTAGATTTCTAGTTAAGGCCATTTCTGAATGCCCTTTAAAATGCCTCTATATAATTTTGTTACAACAATTCTTGTACATGAATGTAACCACTGAGATTGAGTGGTTACTCTTTGACCACAAATTATACAAAAAGAATGAAGATCATTGGCCTAGGATATTCAGTTAAATTAAAATATTCCTACTCTTACTTTTTGATGACTTCTGTCCTGAGTATTCCTGGACAGGGGTTTCCTAATACAAACATGTCCAGGAATTCTCAAATCCAAAAGTGGAGAAGATCATTGTCAATTTTGAACATTTAAACGTTCAACAGACACTTTGAAAGCTTCTGTGAATAGCACAAGCATATGAAGGGATAGGGACTGCAGAGGGGAAGCAGATAGTGAAGGAGAGGGTAGACCACAAGGTGAGTGATGGAGGGATAAAGATGGAGCACGGTGGGTCAGGGAGATAGGCTGTTAGTGTGCGTGGGGGCATCATGTCTAGCACAATTTGGTTGGTTCCGGCAGGATTGGGTTAGGGTATGCCAGGGTAAACTGCCGTGTTGAGTCAGACTAGGTTAGGTCAGCCCAGCGAGGGGATATATATTTTAGGCTTAGTCATGTTGAGAGATGGCGGGTGCTAAGGAGGGTGGTGTGTCAGGGTATAACACATTGGGAGTTTGGGGTGGATGCTGCCAGGCCCATGGACGTCAAAGTCTGTGGTTAGGGGAGTGACGTTAGCGGTGGTTGGGTTTGGTTTTGTATTTACCCAGGAGTTTGTGTAGATTTGTAAACCTTTAACGTTTCATTGTCAACTACTAAGCTTAGGTGAGCCAGAGATATTCAAATTCTCTGACTTTAATGGGTTTTTGAGGTTGCAAGATGAAAGGGATTAGGAATTTTTGATTTTCCAAGCGAATCCCTTGGAGACAGCAGTGTTGGGATTTTGAGTGATCCTGATGCACAACTCCAGTCTATGCTGCTCGAACGAGTGCCATCCACCAGGATTTCTGGGCCTACATTCTTAATTCAAGATCAGGTATTTGAATTGTTTCGTTCCTTGTAAACTTTTAGTGCATATTTGTTATCTATAAAACTTCCTTTTTTCCCCACAGTTTTGGAATGTCTGCAAGCATTTACAAAAACGTCTAGGCTACAAAGAGCCTAGAAAGCAGCATGTCTATTATCCTACTACAATATCCTCACTTCCTTGAATGTCTGTGAAAGCATCACTGAGACCCATTTCTGAATTTTTGTTTTACTCTGCAACCATATGCCAAAGAAAGCACGGCATATGATATATTGTTTAATTCACTTTAATCTCCAACTACAATTCTGCACGCACAAGTTGTAAAATAAATATTTCAGTTGTTGTGAATAAAGGAGAACTTATTCATTTTATGTTTGATCTCTGTGGTGCAGTTTGACATTTTGGAATTCATATGGGCCATTACAGAAGAAACCAAACAAATTATAGGCCATGTGTTATAACTTTTAGTTAAGTTTGAATCAAAGATCTGTGGTCAAAGGATATTTGTGCGAGTTACTGATTCAGTATTTGTGTACACTAAATGTTACTGAGGCTCCTGGCACTGAATTCAAAAATCAGTGAGCTTCTAGAATGAGACTGTGAAATGCTTTGGGATATTGTAAGTTTGTGAAAGGTAGAATGTGATTCTAAGTTCTTTCCTTTTCCTTCATAATGAATTCATACTTCATTCACCACTGACATTTTCTTGCCTGTTTTCTCTAACTCCACTCTTTTTTCTTCATAAACCTGGTCCTAACTTTCAGTAATGGAAAATTACATTATCTGTTGCTATTTAGAGTGTACATTCCTCACTGGTAGGTTTGTTAACTGACTGGGTGTATTCCAGGAGGATTTATTTTTTGGATAGCTAGCACCTGGAGATATATGGCTAATTCTAAGAGATACCAGAGCAATCTAAACCCGACCAGTTGCTAAGAGGTGCAACAATAAACATGGCCCAATATTTATGAAGGCTATATATTTCCAGTCTTTATTTTTAATACAGCCCAAAATCAATTACTAAACACCCAGATATATACCAGACATTAGATGTTAACTAACTTATCAACAGATACATTCATTAAGCCTTAAAATTATAATGCTAATGTAAAGAATTGCTGGGTTGGCTTTATAATGGCTTGCTAATCTTTATTATCCTTTTTGTGTAACCACCGAAATTGAAAGATCCATTGTTTTGAAGTTGTCATGTCATTCTAAAATAGGCACCTTTCATTATCTTTTATTTAAATAGAAGTCATCACAGCCATATTACGGTAACATTGCAGAAAAAAGGTTACTCTGATCATTTTAAAAATGGAAGCAGCAAGTCCCAATAGAACTTCATCAAATTACTGCACTTGTGAATTTAACTGGTACAGGATAGGTTGGATTTCTCAAAAGTAATTCACTAGAGATTCATCGGTGATTCAATTAACATTTCCAGTGGGTAAATAAAAATTCACTGACTATAGTTCCCCTGGTTGTGAGAACAACCTATTTTAGGTCATCACAATCTGATGAGAATCAACCAAATGGATGGATGAGTCAATTAAAAGCTAATTACCTCAAATAAATGTTAAGGGTGATCGGGGTATACACCAGACCTGGGCTTTTCCAGCATAGAGTCATTGAGATGTACAGTACAGTGTCCAACTTGTCCACGCTGACCAGATACCCTAACCTAATCAACATCTATGGAAGTATGATGGGATAGTGTTGAGATAGCAGGCACCTTAAGTTTTGCTCTGTATATGACTCTGAGGCACTATTTTGTGAAACATCTCCCTAGATAGGTGCGAGACAACATCATCTGAGAACATACTTCTCAGCTTAAAAGAAAAAGGTTTGTTCCAGAAATTAACCATAATTCTGCTCAACAAGTCGAAGCAATCTACAGGCAGATTACAATAACCACAGATCTGTTGAGTAACAAGAAACTTTCTCCCTCGCTTTCCCTCTTTCTCAAAGCTTGCTATACTTACTGAGTTTACCTATGCAAGCAACCTCCAACTATTCCACTACAAAAGCCATTGTAGCTACTGAATTCTGATTTCAAGTTTCATGCCATTCACTTTTAGAAAGAGAATTCTTTAAGTAAGCCATATCTGTAGCAATAATAGATTCACTCGAATTCCATCTTTATAAGTATCTTCTATCTGTATCTATTTTTATTCTTTGCATCTTTATTTCATCTAATAACTGTGCAACATTTATATTTTGCAGCTTTCATTAATAGTTGTGTAAAAAAAGACCTCTGATGTTTATAACTAAAGCTTTGCAGCTGCTTATTTTTAAAAATCTAAACATTCAAAATCAAAAGGGAGCGAAAAGACCTGGACAAATTCACAGTTCACGGTCCATGCTGTTATTAAAGTAAAACATTAAAATAGGCTTTTTGACCCAACCACTATGGTTTGCTGTTCACAACCTCAATAAGTTTTAGCCTTCCGTTCCCACTTCCTGTCATCCATCTAGCTAAACTAATCAAGTTGGCATAGCGTTGATCTTACCATATTTTGGCAAAGTGTCATTTTTGTTGCGTTCCTTGGAGGGTCTTTCTCCAGAAGATCAAGTAAGTTTCTCAAGCTATTGTCCCAAACCCAGGTCATTAACTGCCCACCACCCAACCATGGTGCCACTGTTGTCCAACACTAGGCTGAGTTTCCCACTCACCCTAGTTGAAAGTACTCTCCACTGCCAGGATATTGGGTCACTTGGTGCCATCTTTAAAAGGCCATTCAGCATCCAATTAAACACTTCATTCTGCAACTGCCCTGTATGGTTCTGGGTCCTGGCGAATGGGATGGTGCAGAGGAGGGATGTCCGCTTCCCACATGACCAGCAGAGAAGGTCAAGACACCAGACCATGCCAGTCTGTTCCAAGGTTGCCACTTGTGTCAATGCAGTTTCTGCTATATGGAGTAACACCTACCAGCGTAGGAAGCTTCTCTTCTAGAATAGGCGCCACCATCTTCTGTGCACAATCTCACATTCACTCTGTCATTATTACTGCAAACACCTCCCATCAAGGCTTGTGCTCTACTGCTCTTACTATTGCATGCAGCACTTCCTATTGCCCACTCAATCTCCCTATATCACTAACCCTGCATGCCCTCTACAATTCCTATTCACTCACGCGAGACACTTCACCACCTACTCCTTACCTGCACTAGCAGTAAAAAATGATGCTACCCACTTTCATTTCACTCAATCCCTCTTTTCTCTTACTTCAACAGCAAACAGCAATAGAATCGAGAGCGCCAAGATGGAAAGTAGAATGCCTGACATTTGGTTTCTGATGTTTTAAAAGGAGACCCTGATCACCTAGAGCAGCTGAGTGACTGTGCCCAGACCTGCATTAAAATGGAGGCTGCCCTTGACTTACTCTGTTGGGACCATCTAATTGAAGTGTGTCTCCTTTGACTTGACAGAGGATTACTCTCCTTAGACTTTGAGATATAGCCTTTTTTGGACGAGATCCAAAGTGTTTACCACTCACTGGTGGCACATGGTGCAGGTGTGAGATTGATATAGCATGGCACCTTACAGTAGGATGTCCAACCCTTGACTGATGGCTGCCGGCAACTATGGCATTCTGTCTGCTCTCAAAGGCAAGTCAAGACAGAGGCATCGCATGCCTGCTAGCTCTCGCTGTGGGAGCAAAGTTCAAAAAGGCCAGGTAAAGGCCGGGATGCTGTGAGCATCCAGGTAGGTGCTGGGAGAATGAGCAGTAAGAGAGCGAGCAAATGGGCCTGAGATGCAGTCCTGAGCTGGGTGCCTGTCCCTGCATGCAAAGTGTCCTTGTAGTGGCATTCCAATGAAAGGTGCTGATGCATTCCAAAGTGCAGCTTTAAAGTGCACTCAAAGTGGAAAAGCAGAGATGGTGTGGCAAGGAAGGCATGTGTCAGATGCCGGTGTTTATTAATCTTGGGTGCATGTGGCATTACCTACGGAGTGTGTGCTGAGTTGCTGGTGCCAGGTATCCACTAAAAGGCGCAGAGGAGCAAATGGCGAGCTCAGTCACCAGGTACCCGCTCAAACCTTCATGTCATAGGAGAGTGCATATTAATGAGGTAGAACTAAGTAATTAACGAGGGTGATGATGAGCAATAATTGTCTTGAAACCACTCACTGGTGAAATCTCATCTCACTGACCAGAGCATAGTTGGAAAATGTGACTTGCATTCTTGATATTGAGAAAGGCCTCGCTCAACCTTTCACATGATTCTCTCAAATTTCCAGCCAGAACTCATCGTTCAGAGCCCGGAAATATTCCGTCCATAGTTTCTGCCTTAAGTACTTGCCTGGATAGTGAGTTCCTGAGTTCCACAGCTCACTGTGGATGGAAACCTCTCTCACTGCCTGCTGTAAATCTTATATCTGTGGTTCCTTGGTCATGACCCTATCAAGTACTAGAAGATAGAAGTCGTATATTTTTCTGTCCCATAGTTTCATGATTTTGAACTCATTCATCATAATTCACGTAAAATGCTTTGCGGTTAACAAAAGCTTCAATTCTTCACGTTAAATGGCGGTTTCTATATTTAGCACACAGGCAAATTAACTGAAAATCTTTTTCAAACTACGTTTGTTCTTACCCTAATGATCTTATTGAATGGGAATAAAATGGTTCCACTGTTTCATGTTGTTATTATTGAAACATTTGTTTTATTGTACTGACAGTGCTAGCATGCCATCATTTATGTACAAGCACATGGGGAAAACAAACTCACACAGTTATGACAGTTTCGAAGATTTGTAACTGTATTTTCTGATTGCATCAGCAGTAACCCCTAAAAAGCAGTCTTTTCCAACAAGGCAAAATCATTTTAAATATAATAGCCCTTTAAGATCGTGCCTTTGTTTTCTGTTGGTAAGTAATAAAGAAAGTTGTTCAACCAGTCACAGCATTGCAAAGCCAGTAAAAGGCCACCTCTGGGAGACAGTTTTATTCAGAAACCAATTTAAATCAGGAAGTGGAAGGCACAGTAAAATTTTGAAAATCCAGTTTAGTAGTCAGTGAACACAATGCTTGGCATTAAGCAGATAGTAACATAATGCAAACAATGAAGATGTCTTTTAAAATGTTTCAAACACAAAACATCACTTAGTAAAATAATGAAATAAACCTTTATGAAATAAATTTTATTTATGAAAATAATCTGGAGAAGTAATATAACTAATAGTAGCATTACTTTGTTACAGTTAACTTTAAAGCACACATATCCTTACTATGATTTGATTGCAGTTAACTAAATTGCCTTCTTTATGTTACATTCTTGCAAGATCCATGTGAACTATAACAGTCTTTTGGCTAAAATTACATACTTGGTAACCAGAAGCTACAACACAATTAAAATAGTTCCGTAGATAAACTGTATTTATTTTCATACTTGGAAGTCAAGATGTTCATTGGCACAAGCATTATATGCACTGATAATATTCAAAACAGACAAGCAGCAGCTCAGAAGTTGTATTCCGTTAATTGTGGAATTTTCCTACTCCTTCAAAATGGCAAAATGAGAACTACTGAATCAAATTTATCTTTTGCTATTAACAGAAAGGCAAACAACTTTTTTTTAGTAAGGGACGGTTTTGAATCAGTTAGGATTCAATGAAACATTACTTGCTCTCCCTACACTCCTTCCTGGTCTCACCCTATCCTTCGGAGTGTCACAAGGATTAGATTAGATTAGATTCCAGACAGTATGGAAACAGGCCCTTCGGCCCAAGAAGTCCACACCGACCCTCCAAAGAAGTATCCCACCCAGACCCATTTTCCTCCGACGATGGGTGATTTAGCTTGGCCAATTCACCTGACCTGTGCATCTTTGGATTGTGGAGGAAACCGGAGCACCTGGGAGGAGACACACGCAGACACGGGGAGAATGTGCAAACTCCACACAGACAGTCACCCAAGGCTGGAATTGAACCTGGGACCCTGATACTGTGAGGCAGTAGTGCTAACTACTGAGCCACCATGCCACCCTATTTGTTATTTAAATATCAATTTAAAATATTAAACCTGTCAAATATCCATTAAAGCAACTACCTCTTACCACTGGCTTAACTGCAATTTCATTACACAGTATCTATAATGAGACATCCAAGAGGTTAATGCTTGGTTCTGTGAAATTTGCATTTTTTGTACTAAATATTGCGACTGATACTGAACTAACAATATGTTTGCTTTCCTACTACATTTCCTCATTTAAAAATTGCTTCAATCCTTTAATGCCCTTCCTGTTCTTAGTCCCTGAACTCCTATCTTCCCTATTTCCCTTCATGTCCTCTCAGAGCACACTTTGTCCATGAAGTCTGCTTCCAGCTTCCTCAATCCTAATCTCACTAAACTGCTGATCACTCAATTGCCCTTTTTTGGCCCTCTGACAGTCGATATTGTAAATGCTTCCTTCTCTTTGGGTGTTGTCCTTCTTTTAATATTTGCTATTATCTCCCATCTCCTCAATAAAGTTCTTTTAAAAGTCATAATGACATTCTCTGAGAGTGTGACACGGTTAAAATTTACCACTCTCCACTGGGCTTCTGCTTCAGATATGGTTGACCACACCATCTTTCCTATTGTTGTTTGGTGGGTGTGACTTCTCTCTGGGTGCGGTTGCATGTTTTTCTATCCGGTTACTGGCTTCTCTTTTGCTCCTGCACAGTTGCTTCTCGTATCCCCCAATGTTGCCTCTTGGTGACATCAACCAAACACACAGTTTTGCGTTTTCGCATGTACATAGGAGGTATCCAGTTCTACCTCACCACCACTTCTCTTGAGTTGCCCACCTTTACAAAATTATCAGATTGCTTACATGACATCCAGTACTGGATGAGCAGAAATGTCCTCCAATTTAATACTGAAGACTGAAGCCATTGTTTTTCGTCCTCGCTCCAAATTCCATTCCTTAGATAATAACTCTGTTCCTCTCCTTGGCAACTGTCTTAAATTAGGCCAGTCTGTTTACAATTTTGATATCAACATTTGATCTAGAAGTAAGCTTCAGACCTCATTTGTGTGTTCATCACTAAGACCACCTATTTCCAACTCCAGAACTTTGCTCACCCTCATCCCAACTGCTGCTAAAACTCTCATCCACATCTTTGTTACCTCTAGACTCAACTATTCCAATGAACTGCTGTTTGTCTCCTGTTTGTTATCTTCCATAAATGTGAAAACATCTAAAACTTTAAAAATCAGGTAGCTGAAGGAGCAGTGTTCTGAAAGCTAGTGCTTCCAAATCAACCTGTTGGACTATAACCTGGTGTTGAGATTTTTAACTTTCTCCACCCCAGTCCAACATCAGCTCCTCCACATCATGAAATATCAGAATTAGATCAAGGACTTACATTTTAAAGTGTCTCTTGAAGTAGAAAGTGAGGTAGAGAGGTTTAATTGGAAGCACTAGCTTTCAGAGCACCGCACAACCACATGACGAAGGAGCAACGCTCTGAAAGCTAGTGCTTCCAATTAAACTGTTGGACTATAACCTGGCGTTGTGTGATTTTTAACTTTGTACACCCCAGTCCAACACCGGCGTCTCCAAGACTTTGTTGCCTATGTCTTAATTGACAACAGGTCTCAAACTCCTGTGTCATGGCTGTACTCTTCCAATTCTGCCTTCTGTGCATTTCTGATTATAACTGCTTCACCATGGCTAGCTGTGCCTTCAGTTGTCTAGGCCCCAAGTTCTCAAATTCCCTCCGTCCGCCTCTCTACCTCACTTTCTACTTCAAGAGACACTTTAAAATGTAAGTCCTTGATCTAATTCTGATATTTCATGATGTGGAGGAGCTGATATTGGACTGGGGTGGAGAAAGTTAAAAATCTCAACACCAGGTTATAGTCCAACAGGTTGATTTGGAAGCACTAGCTTTCAGAACACTGCTCCTTCAGCTACCTGATGAAGGAGCAGCGGTCCAAAAGCTAGTGCTTCCAATTAACCCTGATGGACTATAATCTGGTGTTGTGTGATTTTTAATTCTGATACTTCTTGAGTAACTCACATATTGTCTATATAAGGCTGCTACGAATTTACACCTAAGGACATTATATTAAAATGCATAAATACTACCTTTTAACATAAATGTTGTTATTATGATCATAAAATCAAGGACAGAAGAACTTTTCACAATGTGCTTGATTGTTATTGAAATAATAATAATGAACACCGAGAAAAACAATACCAATGTTTTCAGTTCAATAAATGTAGCAATACTGCACCTCTAAAACTGCAACTTCTTGTCCATTCTTAAGCAAACGGAATGCCAGTGGATGTTTGGAATCCAGGCCTGGAATGAGTTCACATCCGCGTAGTGGAATAGAAGCCATTTGAAGTTTCAGGTCAGTTCTATCTTTGTGGAGGATTAGTTTGTTTTCTCTCACTCTGCACCAGCGTTCCCTCCATCGATTGTTAGATAACACATTCAGATAGCCTGGAAAAATGAGGGCAGCAGGTAGATTGCTCATCCTCTATGCACACAACACAACTTTTAACTCAGACACAACCATTCCAATCCACTCATTTTCAAAGCACTTGTAACACCACAAATGAAAATAAGCCCCATCAGCAAGCTTTCCTAAGTGTGAGTTTTTCTGTAACACTGCATATATTGTTCATCAATAGCATGCATTTTAAAATTAACTAATTGGTATGTGACCAAATCTATTTGGAGCACTTGGTCATTGTTAATCTGCAGTATATTATGAATGACAGCACACTTACAATGGGCGGTACAATGGAAAATAAAACAGTTCAACCTTCCTCTGCCAAAGTGAGCAATTTATATTAATGATTTCCATGAACATACAGGGTTTGTATTTCTCTAGGGGTTCTCCTGATCAGTTGCCTAAACTTTGCTGAATTATCAGGACAGCCCAATGATGTTGAAAACAGTCCATAAATTCATTGTTAAAAGGAATGGAAATATTTAAACATAAAAATATGTTAGGTCCAGTTTTTGAAGCCCTGAAGCCAACAAACCTGCTTTCTGCAAAGGGCAGTACAAAACATACCACAGGTAGGGATGTCTTCCTCAGCAGAGGAGGTCTGTTCATCCGTGGACGGCTTCTTTTTACCCAGACCAATGATCCTGGTAATTTTCTTTCCAGTGACCTTGCTCACAGCCCCTTTTGGCTCAGTCTTTGCATTTTTCTTTCCTTTTCCTGTTTGATAAAGCAAATTCAGATTGCAGCAGGAGGATATTATTATCAAGATAGTACATGTGGTTCACATTGCAAGCTATGGGCTGTGCCAAACTATTCAATATTCTTGTCACCACAATTTATGATATGGTATCCTTCAATTTGGACAGCTGTACGTTCTACTCCCCCTCACTTGAAACAGGCTCATCACAATCTTCATTTTGTAATCAATCCATTCATTCATAACTTTGCCAATAAAATGAACAAATATCAATTCAGCTGCTATGATCAAAAGGAGATGTACAAGAGGTGACTGTTTGTCTCTATCGTCCAAACATATCCATAATGATTGTTTCAAACATGCTTGCAGCAAATTTTTCTGCTCATCCAGATGTTTTAATTTTTAATGTTGATCAGCTATTGAATTATCATATTCTATTAAAATTATTATATTAGCACAATATTGTTAAAAATCTTTGATAATTGTTGCATGCAGATGTTAAGGATATGCTGCTATTTCTCATCATGAAAACTGTTACATACTATTGTAATGAACTTTAGAAACAGTATATCAATTAAACCTTGTATTGAATGGTCAGTATAAAAATTCTCAATCTCTTGTCTATCCCAAACTCTTGAGGTAGGTGAAAATTGTAATTAAAATTCTTTTATAATACCAAATGATTTGAGAGTCTTTATGGGCTCTCATCTTACCATCTACATTAAAAAAAAAGACATTTCCAAAGAGCTGACCTTACACTCTGACTGATAACCTGTTGCAAAAGCTGTTCAGAATGTGGACACAGTTGAATAATCATTTAAAGATTCGTATTGAAGAATTTCTGCCTTAATCAACATGAGCAGACAGTATAGTAATTTATTTCATTCCTATTTGTAGCATTACAAATTGATTGCCTCATTTCTTATGTTACAAAGATGATTACACATCAAACACTTTATTAACTGTAAAGTGTTGATATTGTGCAAGGTGCTATGTAAATGCAAGTTTTATTTTATTAAAGTGCTGCTGGTTCCCTGTAAGGTGGATGAGTTGCCATCTGCATACTGAACATAAAGCTACTACAGTTCAGACAAAAGAAACGTCTTTTAAACAGCTGCTTTTAGTGAATCCAAGCAGTTTTACATTACACTCAAAGCTAGCTATATGTACAAAATTGAGAATGCAATAGCACCACCGTAACACACAAAATTACTTTAAAAGTCCATCTCATCTTTTTCCTTTCGGCTATTCTATCCTGCAGCGTTTGTAGGTTTCAATACTGACAGTGTGTGTTTTGCTTCGGTTGTTAGGAAATTAGATCTCGAATCCTGGATTCTTGTATAGCTTTGTACAACATTAGTAACTTGACTCAACTGACTTAACTCAAAAGAGGAAAGCCTAATGTACTGGATCTGATTAATGCATACTGCCAAGGCTACCTTCAGTGTTATCTATCAGACTGATCAATAGACTTACATGTGGCATGAGCAACAAATTAACTTTTGTACATTTAGATGCTGTACACTGCTTTCTGTAAGAGTTGATTTGTTTTATTTTAGAAACTGTTTGGAATTCAGTACAAAATCTTTGGGAATTTAAAGCCCCCATCAAAGCTGAGAGCAGCAGAAGTGGGAAAGGCATTTGAAAGTTTCCTACTTAAGCCGCCCACCTCAATGGTGAAAATCTGGATCTTCAGAGTCTGAAAAGGTTTTGGTACTCTAGCACCTGTGAGCGGTAGTCAGCTCAAGATTGAAACACATCATATTTCAAATGAGGAACCCAAACCCACAGTGTGGATGTCCCTTTTGATACAGAAATAAACACAGGCTACAAGAACGACTCAATGTCTGTTTAGGAAATATTTAAAAATTTATTCTGAAAAACCTTAAAGCAATTTTATTTTGGCAAAAATGTAACTGATCTAAACGTAAAACAACAGTGATGCAAATGCAAAAGAACATTAAGTGTCTGCTGAATTAATTGAAATAAAGGCAAGATTGTCATTGCCTTACCAGACCATAGGGCTGCTCTCAGTCACAGAGAGAGAGAGAGAGAGAGAGAGGGTTGGTTTAACCTGAGGGTCACCACACCTCAAGCAAGGGGAGAGGTTGAGAATGAGAGACTTTCATTGTAATTTCAGCAGGTGCCAAGTTAATACATACCACAGGATAGATAAATTTAGAACTTTTACTCTTCAAATAGTTCTAATCTCCTAAAATAATGCAAATTTCTCTCAGGTGCACCAATTTTTCAACAAAAAATATAATCATGCAGCATATTTATTCACAATCAATTAATAAACATATATAAATGGTATGAGTGGAATACTTCACATCAAATGTTGCTTATATTAAGCATGTTGGTTTAAACGGAACTAAATAAAGCCAGTTTTATTTTTCATTGTTCAATTCGACTCATACTAATTCTGCTAATAAAATTCAGTTTAGAGATATAAAAATCCAGAGAAGATTATTTTGTTACAAGGAATTAAAAAGTGCATGTAATAAACTGATGCATTAAGGATCTAAATATATCTTTAGGATATTCAAAAGTGCCTGAAGCAATGAATTGCTATTGATAAACTTCATGCACTCAAAATCTTTGCAACGGTTTTTTAAAACCTTATTCATACTTTCTGATCCGATTGCATTTTCATTCTGATTTCCAATGGCTGCATTCTTAAATGGCGAGCAATTGTGAAATGCAAGCACTGTTACTATGTAAGTGAATGTGATGGCATGCTGCAAGCAACAGAGTTGATTGTTTTTGAAAGGCAGCAGTGACTGAGCAAATAATGATTGCAAAACTGACAAAATTTCCTCGTCAATTTCAAATATTTTATGCCTAACTGAAAATGTAGATGAGATATTGATTTAAAATCTGAACCAAAGCATGATACCTTTGATAATGCTATAATCCTTCATCACTTCAGTTACAGTATATGTCAACACACATTGAGAGTTCAGGAGCATGTTGAAACCAGCTTTCAGGTTGAGACTTGAACCAACTGATCCAGAATTGGACTACACTCTTACTGTCATTTAGCTAAAAAAAAAACTACTTAACCAATAAGAATGTCAAATGTTTAGGACCGCAGTTATCAATTCCAAAATATTTACGCAAAAATGTCTCAGCGTCTAATTTGAAAGACCCATTATTCCAACTAAGCCACTCAAGCACTGATCAGTGCCTTAACAAAAAAATACACTTCTGGGAGGAAAGCAATATTTTAGTCGTGGAGTGTGTGAAAGGGAATAGTTTCTCCCATTTGACAATCAAAAACTCGAAAATGGAGTAAAAGCAGCAAATGTATGAGAAACAAAATAGGTCTGGTAGTGCAGAAAGAGGGTGCAATTATTCCCTCCCTTAAGGAGTGGTGAGGAGGGCAAATAATTGTGCAAGTTGGCCCAAAAGAGGTACTTTACCACCACCTCAGCAACTAGATGCTGGGTGAGAAGCTCCATAGACATCCTTATCAACTCACCATCCACAGATTCCTTACAGTATGGAAACAGGCCATTTCATCTATATTGTTTTGGGATACTGCCAAGTCTCACATCAGCATTGGGCCAAACAGATGAAAACCAGTGATAAAGCTGTTGCAAGGAATAGGGAGAGAGAACAGTTAAATGCGTGGCTACAGGGATGGTGCAGGAGGGAGGGATTCCGGTATTTGGATAACTGGGGTTCTTTCTGGGGAAGGTGGGACCTCGATAAACAGGATGGTCTGCACCTGAACCTGAGGGGCACCAGTATCCTTGGTGGGAGGTTTGCTAGTGCTCTTGGGGGTGGTTTAAACTAACTCTGCCGGGGCATGGGAACCCAGACTGTAGCTTTAGGGTGCAGGACCTGGAGTGTAGGGAGGTTAGGAACATGGCATCAATTTCAAAGGAGGGTGCCTATAAACAGGAAAGTGGCTTGAAGTGTGTATACTTCAATGCAAGAAGTATACGAAATAAGGTAGGTGAACTTGCAGCGTGGGTTGGTACCTGGGACTTCGATGTTGTGGCTATTACGGAGACATGGGTAGAACAGGGACAGGATTGGCTGTTGCAGGTTCCAGGGTTTAAATGTTTTAGTAGGGTCAGAGGTGGGGGTAAAAGAGGGGGAGGTGTGGCATTGCTTGTCAAAGATAGTATTACAGCTGTGGAAAGGACGATGGATGAAGACTCGCCATCTGAGGTAGTTTGGGCTGAGGTTAGGAATAGGAAAGGTGAGCTCACCCTGTTAGGAGTTTTTTTACAGGCCTCCTAATAGTCCTAGAAATGTAGAAGAAAGGATTGCGAGGATGATTCAAGAGAAGAGTGAAAGTAATAGGGTGGTTGTTATGGGGGACTTTAACTTTCCTGATATTGATTGGAAAGCTATATATAGCTCAAGTTCGTTAGATGGGTCAGTGTTTGTCCAATGTGTGCAGGAGGGTTTCCTGACACAATATGTAGATAGGCCAACAAGAGGTGAGGCCATACTGGATTTGGTTCTGGGTAATGAACCAGGCCAGGTGTTAGAATTAGAGGTAGGCGAGCACTTTGGGGACAGTGACCACAATTCGGTGACTTTTACTCTAGTGATGGAGAGGGATAAATGTGCACTACAGGGCAAGAGTTATAGCTGGGGGCAGGGAAATTATGATGCGGTGAGGCATGACTTAGGATGTGTGGCTTGGAAAAGTAAGCTTCAAGGCAAGGGCGTAATTGATATGTGGACCTTGTTCAAGGAGCAACTATTGAGTGTCCTTGATAAGTATGTACCCATCAGGCAGGGAGGAAAGGGTCGTGTGAGGGAGCCGTGGTTTATAAGGAATTGGAATCCCTTGTTAAATGGAAGAGGGCGGCCTATGTAAATATGAGGCGTGAAGGTTCAATTGAGGCGATTGAGAGTTATAAGGTAGCCAGGAAGGACCTGAAGAGAGAGCTAAGAGCAGCAAGGAGGGGACATGAAAGGTCCTTAGTTGGTAGGATTAGGGAAAACACTAAGGCTTTCTATAGGTATGTCAGGAATAAAAGAATGACTAGGATAGGAATAGGTCCAGTCAAGGATAGTAGTGGGAAGTTGCGTGTGGAGGCTGAAGAGATTGGGGAGACACTGAATGAATACTTTTCGTACGTATTCAATCAGGAACAGGACATTGTTGTCAATGCGAGTACTGAGTCACAATTAAGTAGAATGGATGGCTTTGAGGTATGTAGAGAAGAGGTGTTTGAAATTCTGGAAAGGGTGAAAATAGATAAGTCCCCTGGGCCTGATGGCATTTATCCTAGGATTCTCTGGGAAGCAAGGAAGGAGATTGCAGAGCCATTGGCCTTGATTTTTATGTCCTCGTTGTCTACAGGAGTAGTGCCAGAAGACTGGAGGCTAGCAAATGTGGTTCCCTTGTTCAAGAAGGGGAGTAGGGATAACCCTAGTAACTATAGGCCGGTGAGTCTCACTTCTGTTGTGGGCAAAGTCTTAGAGAGAATTGTAAGGGATAGGATTTATGAACATCTGGATAGGAATAATGTGATCAAGGATAGTCAGCATGGTTTTGTGAAGGGCAGGTCGTGCCTCACAAACCTTATTGAATTCTTTGAGAAGGTGACTAAGGAGGTGGACGAGGGGAAAGCGGTAGATGTGGTGTATATGGATTTTAGTAAGGCGTTTGATAAGGTTCCCCATGGTAGACTACTGCAAAAAATACGGAGGTATGGCATTGAGGGTGAGTTGGAGGTTTGGATTAGGAGTTGGCTGGCTGGAAGAAGACAGAGGGTAGTAGTTGATGGCAAAGGTTCATCTTGGAGTGCCGTCACTAGTGGTGTTCCGCAAGGATCTGTTTTGGGACCATTGCTGTTTGTCATTTTTATAAATGACCTGGAGGAGGGGTTAGAAGGTTGGGTGAGCAAGTTTGCGGATGATACGAAAGTCGGAGGAGTTGTAGACAGTGAGGAAGGATATGGCAGGTTACAGCGGGATATAGATAAGCTGCAGAACTGGGCAGAAAGGTGGCAAATGGAGTTCAATGTAGCTAAGTGTGAGGTGATTCACTTTGGTAAGAGTAATAAAAAGATGGGGTACTGGGCTAATGGTCGGATACTTGGTAGTGTGGATGAGCAGAGGGATCTTGGTGTCCATGTACACAGATCTCTGAAAGTTGCCACCCAGGTAAATAGTGCGGTGAAGAAGGCATATGGCGTACTGGCTTTTATTGGTAGAGGAATTGAGTTCCGGAGTACTGAGGTCATGTTGCAGTTGTATAAGACTCTGGTGCGGCCGCATCTGGAGTATTGTGCGCAGTTTTGGTCGCCATATTATAGGAAGGATGTGGAGGCACTGGAACGGGTGCAGAGGAGGTTTACCAGGATGTTGCCTGGTTATGGTAGAAAGATCGTATGTGGAAAGGCTGAGGCACTTGGGGTTGTTTTCATTGGAGAAAAGAAGGTTTAGGGGTGACTTGATAGAGGTGTACAAGATGATTAGGGGTTTAGATAGGGTCGACAGTGAGAATCTTTTTCCACGTATGGAGTCAGCTATTACAAGGGGGCATAGCTTTAAATTAAGGGGGGGTTGGTATAGGACAGATGTTAGGGGTAGGTTCTTTACTCAGCGAGTCGTGAGTTCATGGAATGCCCTGCCAGTAGCAGTGGTGGACTCTCCCTCATTATGGGCATTTAAGCGGGCATTGGATAGGCATATGAAGGATAGTGGGCTAGTGTAGGTTAGGTGGGCTTGGATCGGCGCAACATCGAGGGCCGAAGGGCCTGTACTGCACTGTATTCTTCTATGTTCTATGTTCTATAAGTGTTACCTGAAGAGTCATCAAGATGGCAAAGGAATAAGCTGGTTGTTGCCCTGAGCACTATGACATATAAATGTCTAACTACTATTTTTGAGGGGCACAGTTTGTAAAAAGTTTCACATCCCTTACTCAGAGAGAGTCAGAAGCTGTTCTCATCTATAGGAACACAGATTAGCCTATATAAAAAAAAGGAAATTCTGCATTGATTGATTGCAAACTACACATGCACTTACAGTTCACATTTAGTCATGAAATTACAAACATTATTTGTAATGCCAAGATAAACAACCTCTCCCACAAACACCAAAGAAATTCAATTTGGCCTGGAAACACATTCTGCACAATGTAGGGGGTGGGTGGGAGGTGGGGTAGGTTTGAGGTCAGGAAACTTGGGAGAAGTCGCTTCCCTGCATCTTTTAAACTGCAGGGCTCCTTCAATTTCTTTTCCTGTCAGTTTTCTGCTTAGAGCCAGGCTGAGAGACAAGCAGGAGGCAAGCTGAAGAGGAAGGCTGCTTCATAAGGCCAGACCCAAAATTGGTTGGGAGAGAATGGAGAGGGAGGCATTAAGAATAACATAGTTTAAAAGTAGCGTGTTAGACTTGGAAGAAGCACATTTCTTTCTCCTGCTTCTTGAGTGGTTTTGCAGTTTGGCAGAAAGAATAGAGGAGCTGAATGTTTTTTTAAATGGAGAAACACTGCAGAAAGTTACAGAAATGAGATCTGAGACTCCTCATGCATGAATCACAAAAGAAACTAAGATTCAAGCCCGCCAGTGAATATGGAAGGCAAGTTGAATATTGGCTTTTATTTCAAAAGGAATGGAATATAAAAGTAGAGAGCCTTTGCTGAAACTGTCTAAGGTACTAGTCAGACCACAGCTGAACACTGAACAGTTTTGAGCCCCTTATCAATGGAAAGATATGCTGGCATTGGAAGAATTCCAGAGAAGGTTTGCTTAGCTGATACCATATATGGAGGGACTGTTTCCTGAGGTAGAGATTGAGTATCTGGGCCTGTATTTGATGCAATATAGAAGGATGAGAGGTGACCTAATTGAAATATACAACATTCTTAGGGGATTTGACAAGGTAGATATGGAAAGGGTTGGTTCCCCTTCTGGCAAAGTCTGGGGCCTGAGGGCACAATCTCAAAATAACTGTACCTTGTATACAAAGGATAAAGGACTCTCGTGGCATAGATTCTATCTCTGGGCCAGGAGACCCAGATTCAAGTCACACCTACTCCAAAGGCATGTAATAACATATCTGAATATGTTGAGTAGAACTATCTTCAAACAGAAACTTATGGGGCTCCTGAAGTGCAGTGGCAGTGTCCTCACCTCTGGACCAAAAGGCTTAGGTCTGTCTGCTGCAGAGGTGTGTGACAGCATCTCTGAATGGGCTGAATAGTGATCACAACTCCCTGACTTTTAATATAGTCATGGAGAGGGTTAGAAGCAGATGGTATGGGAAAGTATTTAATTGGGGGAGGGGGAATTACAATGCTATTAGGCAGGAACTGTTGATCATAAATTGGGAACAGATATTCTCAGAGAAATTCATGACAGAAATATAAAGATTGTTTTGTGAGCACTTACTGAGAGTGCTGGACAGGCCTGTCGCACTGAGGCAAGGAAGGGATGTTAGGGTGAAGGAATCTTGGATGACAAGAGATGTGGAAGGAAGAAGGAAGCTTAGTTAAGGTTGAGGAAGCAAGGCTGTAGAGGATTCCAAGGTAGTCAGGAAGGAACTGAAGAATGGTCTTAGGAGAGCTAGAAGGGGGCATGAAAAAGCCTTGCCAGGTAGGATTAAGGAAAACCCTAAGGCGTTCCACACTAATGTGAGGAAGAAGAGGTTAACCAGAGTAAAGGTAGGGTTGATCAGGGATAGTGAAGGGAACTTGTGCCTGGAGTCAAAAGCTGTAAGGGAGATCCGAAATGAATACTTTGCTTCAGTATTCACCAGTGAGAGTCCGTGATATTTGTAAGGAAAGCATGAAACAAGCTTATATGCTTCAGCAGGTTGATGTTACAAAGTAGGATATGCTGGAAAATTTGAAAAGGATAGATAAGTTTCCTGGGCTAGACGGGCTATAACCAACCTTACTATGGGAAGCAAGAGAAGAGATTGCTCACCTTTGGCGATGATATTTGTGTCTTATTGTCCACTGGAATAGTATCAAATCATTGGAGGGCAAATGTTATTCTCTTGTTCAAGAAAGAGAATAGGGATAACCCTGGGAATTACAGACCAGTCAGTCTTACATCTGTGGTGGGGAAATTATTGGAGAGGATTCTGAGAGACTGGATTTATGATAATTTGGAAAACAATAGTATGATTACATATGGTCAGCATGGCTTTGTGAGGGGCAGGTTATGCCTCACAAACCATATTAAATTCTTTGAGGATGTGACAAAACACAGTGATGAAGGTAGAGCAGTGCAAGTAGTGTACATGGATTTTAGCAAGGTGTTTGATAATGTTAGCCATGGTAAGCTCATTCAGAAAGTAAGGAGGCATGAGATATAGGGAAATTTGGCTGTCTGGATACAGAATTGGCTGGCCCTTAGAAGACAGTGAGTGGTACTAGATGGAAAGTATTCAGCCTGAAGCTCAGTGACCAATGGTGTTCTGCAGGGATCTGCTCTGTGACCTCTGCTCCTTTGTGGTTTTTATAAATGACTTAGATGAGGAAGTGGTTGGTTGGTTCGTAAGCTTGCTGATGACAAGAAGGTTGGGGGAGTTGTAGGTTGCAATGGACATTGACAGGATGCAGAACTGGACTGAGAAGTGATAGAAGGAGTTCACCCTGGAAAAGTGTGAAGTGATTCATTTTGGAAGGTTGAATTTGCATGCTGAATACAGGGTTAAAGGCAGGATTCTTAGCAGTGAGCCGAAACAGAGGGATCATGGGCTCCACCTCCTTAGATCCCTCAAAGTTGTCATCCTAGTTGATAGGGTTTTTAAGAAGGGGTATGGTGTGTTGGCTTTCATTAGCAGGGGGATTCAATTTAAGAGCCATGTGATTATGCTGCAGCTCTATAATGCCCTGGTTAGACCATACTTGGAATGTTGTGTTCATTTCTGTTGCATCATTATAGCAAGGATGTGGAAGCTTTAGAGAGGATGCAGAGAAGATTTACCAGGATGTTGCCTGGACTGGAGGCCATATCTTATGAAGAAAGGTTGAGGGAGCTAGGGCTTTTCTCATTAGAGCGAAGGAGAGGAGGTTACTTGATAGAGGTGTACAAGATGATGAGAGGCACAGATAGAATGGATAGCCAGAGACTTCTTCCAAGAGTGGAAATAGCTATCACGAGGGAGCATAATTTTAAGGTGATTGGAGGAAGGTTTAGGGGTGATGTCATAGAGTAGTGGTAGCATGGAATGCACTGCCAGCATTGGTAGTAAAGTCAGATACATTAGGGACATTTAAGCAACTCTTGGTTAGGCACATGTATGATAGTAAACTGAAGGGTATGTAGGTTAGCTTGTTCTTAGAATACGATAAAAGGTTGACAAACATTGAGAGCCAAAGGGCCTATACTGTGCTGTACTATTCTAAATATCTTAAAAATATCTTATTGCTTCTTGTGGTGAAATGGTAATGTTCCTACCTCTGAACCAGGACACCTGGGTTCAAGTCCTACCTGCTTCAGAAGTCTGTGATAACATCTTTGATATCTAGAGTAGTTCTACAGGGTGGATTTATCATATCACCAGTTGTTGACACTTTGAACCCTCACCATAACGTAGGCACATAACCAAGCAGATATATCAATAGAAAAGCATCTATTTTAGAGGCTGTTGTGGTGCAATGCTCGTGTCCCTGCCTTTGGCCAGGAGGCATGGATTCAAGTCCCACCTGTTCCAGAGGTGGATCATAATATGTTTGACTAGGTTAATTAGAAAATATCAAATACAAAGGAAAGCAGGCTCTTATGGTACATTAGTCATGGCCTTATTTCTGGGCTGGAAAGTGTTCCATCTGCCCTAGAGATATTTCATAAATTGTTTGAACTGATTCATTAAAATAGCTATGCCATACAGATTCATAGAGTCACACAGCACAGAAATATACCCTATGATCCAACCAAACATAATTGCCAAACTAAACTAGTTGTATCTGCCTGCTCTTGGTAAAAATACTGTTTTGTAAAAATGACATACAAAGGAGTTTTAGGGAATCCTGTGCTGCAGTCATAGTGTCCCTACCTCTCGGCCAGAAGGTAGGGTTTAAGACCCAATTCAGAATATGATGGCCACAGAATCATGTTTGAATAGGTCAATTTTAAAATTCTTTTACATATATAAGAGCTGACCAAAATGTGGTTGTTGATTAAGAGTGGTATGAAATATAATTCTCTCACTCCGTAAGTAAAAGCTTAGGTGCACAAAGACTAGGCCCTAGTGTTCTTCCTTCACAGCCTGGCTCTTTGAGTTTTGATGATAAGGCAGAAATTTCCTGAATTGGTGTTGGGCTTGGTGACTGGAGGATTGCAAAAATAGGAGTTTGAGACAGGTCCCCAGTGCAATCTGAGCTGGAGATGTTACCCTGTTAGAGGCAAGAATTAAGATCAGCAACCTACTGCAAGGCGATGGACAATAAATTTAAATAATTAAGCCCATAACTGGGGCATTTAACTGGTCTCAAAGCATTTGGTGACATCTCCTTCCATCTACCAAAAACACACCCTCTACCGCATGACCTCTCTGTGTCTCCATTATCATTCACGATATTCAAGTCAACTTCCATATTCCATACCATCAAAAATGAAATATAAACAACTGCTTCTGCTGGTATTTTAATACTCTGCTTGATTATAATTTCTAACTGCAAGCTTAGGATCAAAGCACTTTTCAATTGTTGTTTTTTAAAAAAAATGGAGCAGGATAAGCAAACATTTTTATAATTTTTTTTTCTTAAATGTTATGGTAGAATTAAAGACAGATAAATTCATAAAATTGCTGTCAGTCAATAAGCCACATTTCTCTACTTTTTAATTGAACAGCTTGTGCAGCATCAGTCTAATTGTATGATGTGGTCTGATGTCCAGTGAATTCAACAAGTAAGCAGGCCATAAACTCAGATCATTTGTATTGTCTCTCCTTGCAGCTCAACACAACCAGGATCTCTTAAATTAGCGTGTGTTGATGTTTCAACGTCATGCTCTACTACAGAGGCAAAAGGCCAGTTCAGAGGAGCTTGACACTGCTGGCAGGAGAATCCCCATGTTAGAAGACCTTTATCTCCTGGGGGATTCCAACTGAAGAGTAGGCACAGCTCATGAGACATGGCCTTCTTGCCTTGGACATCATGATCTGAGAAAGATAAATGAAAATGGGCAGAGACTACTTAAGCTTGGTTGCCACGATATGTCTAATATAATGATTATCTTATTTCAGGACAAACAATGACACAAGTTATCCTGCAGACATCCAAGACAAGTGCAATGGCA
Organism: Chiloscyllium plagiosum; assembly: GCF_037043375.1. NCBI lineage: Eukaryota > Metazoa > Chordata > Chondrichthyes > Orectolobiformes > Hemiscylliidae > Chiloscyllium > Chiloscyllium plagiosum. Next base: position 20,299,328 of record NW_028270139.1, read on the forward strand.
CTGATTGGAACTAATCACCACGAGCATTCTCAATACATGCTGACTGTGATACAGATCACTCACTTGCATATCAGGGTTAGGGTACAACTCTTGAAGTTTCTTCATCCAAAGCAGAAATGCTATGTCTATATCATCATTAACCAAACACATTCTTGCAGCTCATAGGAAGCAAAAACAGAAAAATGCTGACTGGTTAGAGGCTGATATCACTGTGATGGGATTAGTCATTGAAGCCAAGTAATCGGCTTGCATTAGAAAGGTCCAAGCAGAAAGATTTTGACTGCATGAAGAACTGCTAAAAGTCAGTGCAGCAGACAGGTAGGCAATTTGCCAGCAACTACTGCTCACAACCTTGCCAGAATATCCAGATGTCCTTTGATAACAATGCTAGGGGGAAATATGAAGGTATCAACAGGTCCATCCACAAGGAGAACAGTTCCAGTGAAAACAGGCAGGGCAGGTCAGGTCATCTCAAACAGCTTAAAACAGTATGATAGAGATGGGTGGAACTCTATCCTGAGCTATACTGTAGGGCAGACACTGCAACGGAGGAAACTCTAGACACCATAGAAAATCTGACCATCATGGCACAGCTGTGTATGGAACCCATAGTGGAGGAGGTTACTAAAGCCATGAGCAAAGGTCCAGCTGCTGATGTTATATTGCCTGAAGTCATCATCACAGGAGACTGGCACCTGCAACATCTGCACAAACGTCCTTCTCTGGGAGGGTTCAGGCACTGCCCCAGGATACATGAGATGCAAAGAATCTGACCCTATAAAAAGAATAAAAGGTAACCTCGGTGATTGCAGCAAATATCACAAGATCTTGCTACTGAGTATCATGAAAGAATATTCACTAGTGCTCAGCCATATCTGTCTCAGATCCAAGACAAAGGTATACTAAGTCCTCACTGGAGGCTAGCTCTATGCAGATAATACCACATTAGCATTTCATACCATGGAATACCTTCTCTCACCTGTAAAAACTTAGTTTGACTGCCAAAATGAGGAAGAAAAATGTCAAGGTCCAGGATGTTGTAATACTGCCAATAGCAGCACTGAAAATATGGCAGTGGAGGTTGTTGGCAGTTTCACATACCTATATTCCACAATCAGCATGGTGGCTCAGTGATGAGCACTGCTGCCTCACAGTGCCAGGGACCTGGATTAGATTCCAGCCTTCGTTGACTGTTCTGTGTGGCATTTGCATGTTTCCTTCCTGCTTGCATGGGTTTCTACAGGATGCTCAAGTTTCCTCCCACAGTCCAAAGATGTGGAGGTTAGGTGGATTGGCCATGCTAAGTTGTCTGTAGTGAGTAGAGATATGCAGGATAGTTGGATTAACCACGGGAATTGCAGGGCTAGGTCTGGAATGCTCTTTGGAGGGTCATGCAGAATTGTCAGGCTGAATGGCCTCTTTCTGCACTGTGGGGATTCTATGATTCTATAACCACCATCAATTGATCAGTTGATGCTGAAATCAATGTATGCATCAAAAGCTGCATATGTTATGTCTAAGCTGAATAAACTAATATGAACACTAGTAACTTGACTAAGAACACTCAGGTGCTAGTCTACCAGCACAGTTCCATAGATGTGAGACACGGACAACATATGGTAGGCAGGAGAAAAGGCTGAACAGTTTTAAACTTCTTGGTCTCAGACTTATTCTTAGCACGTCTTCGCAGAACAAAATTACCAGTTCAGGGGTCCCCTGCAGTGCTAAACTTGTTATTCATTCATTGCTATACCAGTGATGTCTGTACTGTCTTGGTCCTTCTGTGTGGTGGACTGCTCACTGGAGCACAACCTCTTGGATAAACATACTTCAACTACAAGGACACTTGCAAGCAAGGTATAAAAGCTGTCAGACCTTGACACTGACAAATGGGAGACAATGGCTGATTGGCATGGCCCTGAGTTTGACCTTTTGGAAGAACATTACAAGAGACAAACAGAAATGAAAACTCAGCTGTCCAAGAAGAGGACCCAGAGAGAACAGAGGCCAGTGAACTGTCCACCTTCTCAGTCCACTTTCTTCCTTTGCAGGAAATGTAGCAGGGACTGCCACACTAAAGTGGGGCTTCTAAGTTCCAGCAGATGATGCTTAATAGAGTTGACTGTTGTCTTACAAGATAGAAGGCTGCCAAATAAACAGCAATGTAGTTCCCAACTGTGGTAAATTTCTAGCTTACAATGAATGAGCCCCAGTCTATTGAAGACAAAAAGCAAAATATACAAATTTTGTCCAACAGACATACTTATTGAAAAATTAGGGAAACAAAGAGCTTTTTACCCCATATCTTCATTTTGTTAAGTTTGTCAGATTTAGTGAACAAATCTATTTGAAACAAAATAGCAACAATTTCCACAGCATAGGATTTTAAAACCAATTAGCTCAAAACAAAATGATTTTTGCCAATATTTGTGGAACTGATCAGGAATTTTACAGCTCAGATTCCAAAGTTGACCAGAAGTCAATGACGTGACACAATCAATGGCAGAGACACAGGAAATGCTCAATGCCTGTAGGAGGTGATGAGAAGTCCAGAATATAATTTCACTGGAAGATGATCAAGCAAAATGGTGCGCAGAAGCATAGCAGTAATGGCTCTGGATAGGGTAGCCATTATTGCATAAGTTTTTCTCATTGGTATTGGTTAGATTGCTACCAATCTTCATTCTTTTGGTTGAAGGTTGAAATGGGAGGCAAACTGATATTTCTGAAGTTTCTATCTCCAGCAGAATCAGTAACAAGAGGCCAGATCACGACAATCATGACTGAAGCAGCAAATTAGAAGTTTATCTCAGAAAAGAAGGCATTGAATGCCTTAAGCTATTATGGCAGATATTAAAAAAATCATTACCAAGTCAATTCAAGGTTTGAAAATGAAGCCCATAAAAGGAAATAGAGAACAGCAAGGAACTAGAACTGAAGGCGACAATGCCAATTGACAATCTTGTAACAGAGAGATGCACTAAATTGGGCCCTTTTGTATTGCAAGTATGAGAATTCCATAATAGTAACCAGCATAGAATAGACCTGAATGTTCAGATGACTATGCCTCTTTAGGACCACTTAGTCCTCAACAAACAACGCTGAGCTACTGCTATACCTTAACAACATAACCAATCAATCATTTAAAAAGCTATAATAAAATAGCAGGGAAGTAGGACTAATTATGAAATTATTTCAAAATTCAACACAGGCATAAGGGGTCAAATAGTTCCCTCCTACGCTGTAGCATATGGAGTTAGAACAGCTATTTTGTTTCTTAACCAACAAATTTGGCATTTTGTTTCCAATTTTGGAAATGCTGCCCGGAATCTTGCAGTCTCTACCCCAGTGGATACATATGGCAATCCACGGAGCATGGTAATTTCTATATCTTGTTCTGACAAAAAATATAATTAGAAGTGGAATTTTGGCCACCCTCAACACATGCTTCATTGGGGAAATCAGTGCTGTTGGTAACTTCTCTTTCAAAACATGCTTCTTTAAAAATATAAACTTTAGTAGCCCGGACATTATTAAAATATTTTTAATCAAATAAAATAAAGCTGCAAATATCAAAAATTTGAAAAAGTCAAACATTGCTGGGAATACAGCAATGATCAGTTTACCTCTGTACAGGAAATGCAGGTTAAACATTTGAATTAGGAGCCACTTTCAGAATTGAAAACTGAAAGAAATGCAAATAAATAAAAGGAAGAAAAAACATTTCCAGATGCAGAGAAGACGTGAACTAGATTAGAGGAAAAGAAATTCTTAATAGCAAAAATAATTTAAATGAGGCAGTGGAACTAATTTTTAAACAGTAAAAAGCATGGACAAACAATAACGGTAAAAAAACAAAATGCACGTCATTCGCCCAGTCTGCAGGGTCCAAATATCTGTGCTGGTGAAGGAACTTAAACACAGGCTAAGTATAGGTAGGAGCCCTTCCCTCCTGAACTGTTTCTCAATTTCTCTTCCATCTAACAGTCCCTGCTAATCCTCCCAGGGAAAAATACAATTCCAACACCACATGGATATCTACTATGTAAGGGATTAGCATCTGGTGAGTATTAGACCCCTGCAACACTCTTCAGACCCTGATGCCTTCACACATAGTAAGTAAATGGTACTCTAAATCAAACTTACTTTGAACATTAAGAACGCAAGACTCTTGTCCCTTCAACTTGCTACAGCTTTCAGACCAAAAATGATCATTTAAAATTAAAACATTGACTTGAATCTCACCCAGTGACAAGTGAGTAAAATGACACAGGGCAGTCAAACGCCTTTTGAGTGGTATTACTGAATTCTGCTGCATTTCCCACAATGTAATGGTATGCAACTGGAAACAAGGGTTGGAATGACGAATCTCCATAAACTTCCTCAGCTTAACACCCTGTCAAAAAAAGTGCAGCTGGAGAAGCAGACAATCAAATGGTGAATATCTGGGTCATCATGTTTACAACTGTCAAATGAGGCAAATAATGCAAGACTGATCATACTGTATGTAAGTTTGCTCGCTGAGCAGGAAAGTTCAGTTTCAGACATTTCATCACCATACTAGGTAACATCATCAGTGAACCTCCTGTGAAGCACTTTCTAGTTATGCGTTTAGGTTTTCTTGGGTCAGAGATGTCATTTCCGGGCATGATGTCATTTCCTGTTTCTTTTCTCAGAGGGTAGCAAATGGGGTCCAAGTCCATGTATTTGTTGATAAGAGTTCCGATTGGAATGCCATGCTTCTAGGAATTCTCTTGCATGTCTCTGTTTGCTTGTCCTGGGATAGATGTGTTGTCCAAGTCAACATGGTGCCCTTCGTCATCTGTATGTAAAGATACTAGTGAGAATGGGTCATGTCATTTTGTGGCTAGTTGCTGTTGTGTAACCTGGTGGCCAATTTTCTGCCTGTTTGTCCAATGTAGTGTTTGCTACAGATCTTGCAAGGTATTTTGTAACAGACATTAGTTTTGCTCGTTCTCTGTATGGGGTTTTTCAAGTTCATTAACTGCTGTATTAGTGTGCGGGTGGGTTTGTGGGCTACTAGGAGTAACCCACAAGAGGTCTGAGTAGTCTGGCAGTCATTTCCGGCAATCAACCTTCAAGACCATCAATAATATCCTTATTGGCACAAAATTCACTAAAAAGAAGAGAAAAACAACAACAAACTGCCATTTCTAGATGTCACAATAGAGCAAAAAGCCAATGGGGAACTTCAAACCAGGAAAATAACACATATAGACTAAATACTAAACTACAGAAGCAATCATCCCAACATCCACAAATGAAGCAGCATTAGAACATTATTTTAATGAGCCACCACACACTGTGGCACAGACGATCTATGAAAAGGAGGGGAAACTCAACTATGCAGTGTATTCAAAATGAATGGGTACCCAATGTATCGATTTCTCAGTAACAAACCCAAACAAGATGACAAAACCCATTCAGAAACCCTAGCCACTCTCCCCTACATCAAAGACATCTTGGAAATGACTGCCAGACTACTCAGATCTCTTGGCATCATGGTAGCCCACAAACCCACCAACACACTAAAACAGCAGCTAATGAACTTCAAAGATCCCAACAAGCAAAACTAATGAAATTTACAAAATACCTTGCAAGAACTGTAACAAACACTACATTTGGCAGAAACAGGCAGAAAACTAGCCACCAGGATACAGGAACTTGAACTAGCCACAAAAAGACATGACACACTCTCACTAATATCCTTACATACAGATGAAGACACTTCGACTGGGACAACACGTCCATCCTAGGACAAGTCAAACAGAAACATGCACGAGGATTCCTTAGAAGGTAGCATTCCAACCGGAACTCTATCAACAAACACATCGACTTGGATGCCATTTAGCACCCTCTGAGAAAAAAGAACAGGAAATGACATCACCACAGGAACTGACATCGACACATGAAATGACATAATCAACCCAAGGAAACCTAAACACACAGACAGCAGGTCACTAACACCGGTACTTCACTGGAGGCTCACTGATGATGTTACCTAGTATGGTGACGAAACGTCTGAAAATGAACCTTCCAGCTCAGCAAGCAAATTTACATCCAGAACCTCAATCTGAGCTACAAATCTTTTCAATACTCGCTAACTGATCATACCCCCTGCCCTGGCCATCACTATTCATGGCAGCTACCTATCGTAACTGCTAAACAATTTGCCTTATGAGAAGCTAGTCATCCATCTTTGACAAGAACCAGTGAATAAGTATTTTAGCCAATCCAAAGACAATGAAAGAACTTCCCGAAATGAAAGGAAATATTTCAACCTTATTAAAATGTTGTGATGTAATAACATTTGCTTAATGAAATAGTAAAAAGTATTTTGTGATTTGATTTAAGACGTAACTGATTTGATCACAGCATGAACATTTGTGATATTCATCCTTTTTTCTTTATGCAAAACAAAGAAAGAACATGAGTTGAAGAAAGTGACTATTATATAAAGTGATGAAAAAAATCAATGGCAGCTTAACAATATTAGCATTACTGAAATGTGATTATATACAAGGACTTACCATGGTCTTTACTATCTGCTATTCCAACATGGTTACCATTTTCCAAATGCCCTTCACCATCTGAATTTGGCTTATCGGCAGATAATTTCTGCAAGAGTGAATCAAATACAATCAATCAATTTTCACTCAAAGAAAAGACTCTACTGATTTCCTTCAAATGAAATCTTTGGGAATGATTTGTTCTTGTGCCTATGCACAGTATAGATTGGGAGGTGTTTTCCCAGTTGGTATTTCTAGCAAATTTCTGTGGATGCTTTAAAATCACTGCAGAAATGGAGCACCTGAGAACACATCAAAAAATGGCAAATACCTAATTGCATTGGGCCACAGAGCTTTCGTGTTTTATGAGTTGACCTTGATAGGACAGAACTTCCCTTCCAGCCTGAGATGGCTTTTGGGAAGTGGGTAGTAGATCAAGGGACAGGTTGAGGGTAGAACTGCTTTGCACCAGATGTTCCCATTTCTCCAACTCAATCAGCTTAGGACTAAAGGTAATGAGACACAGAATGGACAACTGTGGATGGAGAATGGTGGTGGGAGGTCAGTCAAAAAGAGTAAGGGCCCAGGCAAGTGGAGATCTTCAAAAAGAAAATTGAAGGTTTATTTTAAAAGTTCAGACTGACCAGTCTCCTCTTTGAACACAGCCCAAAGAGGAAACTCCAAGGGGGGCAAGTTTCTCTCTACCCATTGGAAAATGAAGGCTAAATTTACCAGTTGTTTGGGCAGGAACAGATTGGAAGTGTTAACGGAATTCCCTGGTTATCTCGGAATCCCATGAAAATTAGACACTTTCCCACAATATAATAGTATGACCTTAGCTTCCTTTACAAAAATAATTGCTCCTCTTCCATATTAGGATCCAGGCCTAGTATCCCGATGTGTCCATACCTAAAGTTGATATAACATGTATGCATGCTTCTTTCTGATTCCAATGCACCACTGACTGCAATCCAAGGCAGGGTCATGAGAGTCCTGGCCTAGAATTCTATATCCCTATATTTCTATATTTCTATATTCCATTTCACATCACTAACATAAAAGCACCAACATTCACAAAGAAATACCCAAGGGAAGGCGAGGATCTGGCATTGTGTATTCCAGTATAATAAAGCCAGCTGCTCCCCTTCAACAGGAGTTCAAATGAGAATGACTGTTGGTTATTAGCATTCCATGCAGCTCTCTGTCTGTCTACTTGCATGCCAGCACAATTTGTAGTAATAATATAATGTACATGACATGAAGCCGGAGTGATAAGAGTTTATTGGGACACTATTAAAGGATATATCGTGCAGATTTTGAGTTCAAGTAGCAATCTTTACACATGCTATGGCTTTCTTTCTCAGCAGATTACACTGACTACAATTTGACCAACATTTTTCTTCCTTTGGTAGGATCTAATGAAGAATGCAACCTTATTTCCAACAAACATCTATTTAGTTTCTACCAGAGATAATAGATAAAGATTAGATTAAAAGATAAGATTAGAAAACTCCTCTAATCTTATTTTCTATTTGTAAACCAGATACACGGAGACTAATTTAGCATTCACATCACCTTCCAATCAAATCTTCCAATTTAGCTTATACTGGAGGTATTTTGAGAGCTGGAGTTTCCTAGATAGTGCTATGCAGTACATTTATCTACTTATGAATTCCCAGTGGTGCTGATGAAACTGCAGCTTTCCATTCAGGGATACCTGACAGTATCCCCTTTGACAACCCAGCTGAAATCACCAAATGAGCTCAAAGTGTGAAGAAATAATAGGAATCACAAGTACTGTTCATATTATCCACTGGAGATATGGATGAGGGATGTGTTCCTTTTAATGCATGCCTGACAAGATCAAAACAAAATATACATTTTAAAAGAAATTACAATATGTGTAAAATAAAGAACAGAGAAGGTTCCCCCATCCATCAATCTTCCCTGATGCAGATATGCTCCAGCCACACACAAAATCACTGACCCACCCCTTTAATCACACAATCTCCTGGGAGAGCCAACAAAAAAGATGAATTCAAAGATCAATTTAGCAAAACACTGGGATATTTCTCTCTCATTCCCTTAGGCAAAATTCCAGGATGCTGCTGTAACCTATAAATCCTTCTAATCTCAGCTAACTCATGACAAGCTCTTTATAATTGGAAATGCTCTCCCCTTCTAAGAGCTTGTCCAGATCCCTTCTGAATGGCATTAATAATGCATAATTTAGTCAGTCATCTGCTCAATTTAAATCAATGAAATAAAATTATTGCAAAGTTCCAAACTTGTTTAAGATCCTCCCAAACAGGTTGACCCCTCTGGGTTTGTCCAGGCACTATTTAATTTCTAGGTGATAAAAACAAAAATTTATTCCAGCATGAACTGTCTCAACATGAAGCCCTGTGGGACAGAACTGATTACTATTCCTATATCAATCTACTCGCAGTGAAAACTCTTGGTTTATCTATCCACAACAACTTTAGAAACCCTTTCCAACTGCTATAAATGCAACATTGTATTGATGACTCTGGAAAGCAAGTTTTTTTCATTCAGAGTGGTGGGTATCTGGAACTCACTGTCTGTAAACAGTGTAGAGGGAGAAATTCTAATAACATATAAGAAGTACTTAGGTATACGCTTGCCCTGACAAGGTTTACAAGGATATGAGCCAAGTGATGGAAAAAGGGATTAGAAGAGCTGGGTAGTTTGTTTTTACCATGGTAGACTCAATGCGCCAAAGGGACTTTTTGTGTGCTGTAGAATTTATTTTGGACCGACCCTTAGACAGACAACACTTGTAGTACTGTGTCAAGATTGTTATTACTCTTATCTTATTGGATTGTAACATTGTTACAAATCTTTTCACAATCTTAATGACCGTTATCAAATCACTCCTCTCTCTTTTCTTGAAAAAAGAGCACCACCCTGATCAATCTGTCCTGATATATGTAATTTCTCAGTTCTGGTGTCATTTTCATGAATCTTTGGTGAGCCTTCTCTAGAAACATTGCCCCATAGTGTCAGTGATGTGCAGGCTAGGTGGATTAGCCATAGTAAATATGCCATTATGGGAATATGGGGGTTGGGTCTGGGTGAGATGCTCTTCAGAGGGTTGGTGCAGAAACGTTGGGCTGAATGGCCTCTTTCCACACGGTAGGGATTCAATGATTCTAAAAATCTGTGTCCTTCTTAGGGCCCAGAACTCTTCTCAGTACTAGAAATGCTGTTTAAGGATCCATACAAGATGAACATAATGTCATCGAATTCTACAGCACAAAAAAAGTCCTTATTGGTTTTGACAAAGATAGACTCAACCACCTAATTATTCTAATTCCTTTTTCCATCGCTTGGCCCATAGCTTTGTAAGCCTTGGCAGGAGCACAAGTGTATACCTAAGTATTTCTTAAATGTTGAGGGTTTCTGTCTCTACAATCCTTACATGTAAAGAGTTCCAGATACCCATCATCTCCTGCCCCTTATGGTAAATCTATGCCCCAGAACTCCTCCAAGAAGGGAAAAAGTTCATTCCTGTCTACCCTATCAATGCCCATTATTTTATACATCTTAATCATGACCGCTCTCAGACTCTGAATGAAAACAACCCCAGTCTATGCAATTTCTCTTTATAACTAAAACTCTCCAGCCCTGGCAACATCCTGGAAAATCTCCTCTGCACCCTCCTATAATGCAGTTCCGGAACTGCATACAATATCCTCATGATAGCCTAATCAACATTTTTTATGCAGTTCCAGCATCACATCCCTGATCTTCAATCTATGCCTCAGTTAAAAGGATGTATCACATTTGCTTTATCATAACTTCTATACTTTTCAATTACATTTTAAAAAATGAAAAACAGTGGGTCATATACTTTTTAAAAAAAACTCTTAACCTTTATTTAGGAACTTGAACATCTGAACTCAGATATGATCTTTTTTTTTTGAGACGTCTAATTAGACTGCAATAACATTGCAAAAGTCTTGCTGATAACGCCCAAACTCTCCTGATTTTATAAACTGCATCTTTTATAATGCCTCTTAAAATTAGCATAAACATTTCCCAGGAAAAAAAAAAATTCTCTTAAATATTACCAGCACATAAACTTCATATCAATCTATTGGAATTAATCCATATCTCAAAGAACTTTTACGTATAGTGCCTAAATGTTCACAGAATGATTGGGACCTGAAAATTAAAGGGTACAAGAAATTTTAGGACCAGAACCTAGAAAAAGATGAAGGGATAGTTCTGTTATTTAATCATGGTATCCAACAAAAGGAGACCACTTTAGGGTCATGCAGCACAGAAACAGACCTTGCGATCCAACTCGTCCATGCTAACCAAGTTTCCCAAACTAAGCTAGCTCCACTTCCCTATGTTTGGCCTATATCCCTCCAAATGTTTCCTATTCATGGACCTGTCCAAGTGTCTTATAAATGTTGTAATTGTATCTGCATCGACCACTTCTTCTGGCAGTTTGTTTTACATAACGTGTGTGAAAGAATTACCCCTCAAGTCCCTTTTATAACTTTTTCCTCTCACCTTAAAATGTGTCCCCTAGTTATGAACTCCCTCACCCTAGAGAAAAGATGCCCCTTACTTAATGCCCCTCATGAATTTGTAAACCTCTATAAGGTCACCCTCAACCTCCTTCATTCCAGTCAGAAAAGTCCCAGCAATATCATGGTAAATCTTCACTGAACCCTCTCCAATTTAATAATATCCTTCCCACAACAGGGCGACCAGAAGTAGACACAGTACTCCAAGAATGGCTTCACTGACAACCTCAACATGACACCTCAATTCCTATACTCTAAGGTCTGAGCAACAAAGGCAAGTGTGCTAAAAGCCTTCTAAACCAACCTGTCTACCTGCGACACAACATTTTAAAAAAATATCAAAAGGTAAGAATGCACTCATGGGAATGGCTTGCAGATTCCATCAATAACCACACTGTAGAATAGGGTAGACAGGAAGGAATAATGGGGAGTTGTGAGAAAGGTACTATAGTATTCATGAGTGATTTAATTTACATATTGACCAGACAAATCGCATTGGCAAAATTAACCTGGATAATGAGTTCAAGCAGCATATTTGGAACAATTTCTTAAATCAGCACACTTTCTTGCTAACCAAAGAACAAATTACATATCTGGTAATATGCAAGGAAATAGGATTAATTAATTGTTCCACAGTGAAGTGCCCTTAGGCAGCAGTGATCATAGTATAATTGAATTTCACAGCAGCTTCAAAAAGAGTGAATCTAAGGCTAGTGTCTTAAAACTGAATAAGGAACATTACAAGGGCTGGCTAAAGTGAACTGTGAAATTACGTTAATAGATAAGTCAGAAGAGATACAGTGGCAGACTTTTAAGAAGATATTTCAGCATACTCAGAAAAGACACATTCCAGTGAGAAGGAGATCCCTAAGGAAGGAATGCCTGTGGCTAACTAAAGATTTTATAAAATTGAAAGAAACTGCATATGCTTCCACAAAACTGAGTGGATGGTTGAAACACTAGACAGAATTTAAAGGATAGTGAACAATAACTGCAAGATTAATAGGGTGGAGAAATTAGAACATGAAAGAAAACTAGCTAGAAATATAACAAGTTTTAAGTGTTCCTGCAGGTACACAAAAGCAAAAAAAAGAGTTAATATAGAGAATGTTATCCAGTGGAGGGAGGGGGAGAGAGAGAGGGGGGGGGGGAGAGAGAGGGGGGGAGAGAGAGGAGGGGAGAGAGAGGGGGGGGGGGAGAGGAGAGGGGGGGAGAGGAGAGGGGGGGAGGGGAGAGAGGGGGGGGGGGAGAGAGGGGGGGGGAGAGAGGGGGGGGGAGAGAGGGGGGGGGGAGAGAAGGGGGGGAGAGAGAGGGGGGGAGAGAGAGGGGGGGAGAGAGAGGGGGGGAGAGAGGAGGGGGGGAGAGAGGAGGGGGGGAGAGAGAGGGGGGAGAGAGAGGGGGGGAGAGAGAGGGGGGGAGAGAGAGGGGGGGAGAGAGAGGGGGGGAGAGAGAGGGGGGAGAGAGAGGGGGGGAGAGGAGAGGGGGGGGAGAGGGGGGGGGAGAGGGGGGGGAGAGGGGGGGAGAGAGAGGGGGGGGAGAGACGGGGGGAGAGAAGGGGGGGAGAGAAGGGGGGGAGAGGGGGGTGGGGGGAGAGAGGGGGGGAGAGAGGGGGGGGAGAGAGGGGGGGGGAGAGAGGGGGGGGGAGAGAGGGGGGGGGAGAGAGGGGGGGGGAGAGAGGGGGGGGAGAGAGGGGGGGAAGAGGGGGGGGGAGAGGGGGGGGAAGAGGGGGGAGAGAGGGGGGTGGGGGGAGAGAGGGGGGGAGAGAGAGGGGGTGGGGGGAGAGAGGGGGGGAGAGAGAGGGGGGGAGAGAGAGGGGGGGAGAGAGAGGGGGGGAGAGAGAGGGGGGGAGAGAGAGGGGGGGAGAGAGAGGGGGGGAGAGAGAGGGGGGGAGAGAGAGGGGGGGAGAGAGAGGGGGGGAGAGAGAGGGGGGGAGAGAGAGGGGGGGAGAGAGAGGGGGGGAGAGAGAGGGGGGGAGAGAGAGGGGGGGAGAGAGAGGGGGGGAGAGAGAGGGGGGGAGAGAGAGGGGGGGAGAGAGAGGGGGGGAGAGAGAGGGGGGAGAGAGGGGGGGAGAGAGGGGGGGAGAGAGGGGGGAGAGAGGGGGGGAGAGAGGGGGGAGAGAGGGGGGGGAGAGAGGGGGGGGAGAGAGGGGGGGGAGAGAGGGGGGGGAGAGAGGGGGGGGAGAGAGGGGGGGGAGAGAGGGGGGGGAGAGAGGGGGGGGAGAGAGGGGGGGGAGAGAGGGGGGGGAGAGAGGGGGGGAGAGAGGGGGGGAGAGAGGGGGGGGGGAGAGGGGGGGGGAGAGAGGGGGGGGAGAGGGGGGGGAGAGAGGGGGGGGAGAGAGGGGGGGGAGAGAGGGGGGGTAGAGAGGGGGGGGAGAGAGGGGGGGTAGAGAGGGGGGGGAGAGAGGGGGGGGAGAGAGGGGGGGGAGAGAGAGGGGGAGAGAGAGGGGGAGAGAGAGGGGGAGAGAGAGGGGGAGAGAGAGGGGGAGAGAGAGGGGGAGAGAGAGGGGGAGAGAGAGGGGGAGAGAGAGGGGGAGAGAGAGGGGGAGAGAGAGAGGGGGAGAGAGAGAGGGGGAGAGAGAGGGGGAGGAGAGAGGGGGAGGAGACAGGGGGGAGAGGAGGGGGGAGGGGGGGGAAGAGAGGGGGGGGAGAGAGGGGGGGAGAGAGAGAGAGACAGAGAGAGAGAGACAGACAGAGAGAGAGACAGAGAGAGAGAGAGAGAGACAGAGAGAGAGAGAGACAGAGAGAGAGAGAGACAGAGAGAGAGAGAAAGAGACAGAGAGAGAGAGGGAGGGGTACACACACACACACACACACACACACACACACACAGACTGTGGAATTAATAATGAAAAATAAGGAAATGGGAGACGAACTGAATAGACATTCTGAATCTGTCTTCACTGTACAGGATACAATAGCATCCCCAGAAATTTGTGAATCAGTAGATGAAGGGGAGCAAGTAACTTGGAACACTTAAATCAGCACTGAAAGGATACTGTGAAAATTATTAGAACTAACAGCTGACAAGTCCCTCTGTCTTGGCGGACTTCACTCTAGACTCATAGATAAAAGTGGATGCTAAAATAGTAGCTGAATTTGTTTTACCATTTTCTAAAATTCCCCAGTGTGGACAGTGGATTGGTGAGCTAAAAGGACACAAAATGTAGGCATTAAAAAAAATGGGTCAGTCAGGTTGGCAAGATGTGCTACAAGGTTCAAAATTGAGGCCTCAACTATTTATATCAAATGACTTGAAATGAAGGCACTGAATCTATAATTACTAAATCTGCTGATGATACAAAGATAGGCAACAAAGTAAATTGCGAAGAGGACAAAAGATGTCTAGAAAGAGATATATGCAGGTTAAGTGAGTGGACAAACACTTGCCACTTTGGCAGAAGGAATAGAAAGGTAGCATGATGCTGAAATGGAGACAGATTGCAGAACTCTGTGTGGTACAGAAGGATCAGGATGTCCTGACACACTAATTACAAAAAGTTAGTATGTAGGTGACTAGGAAGGCGAATATAAATGTTGTCAGTTATTGCAGGGGAATGGAATGTAAAATTATGGATATTTCTTATGGAATAGAAGGATATCATAAATGTGCTCAAGCTAGCTTTACAGACATCTCAGTTAAAATGCTTAACATTTCCTTAAACTAAAGTACAACTAGGCTTTATTTTTAGATGGAATGTGATAATTTGTTTTTCTTTTCCACACTCCTCAAAGCTAAAGTTGAACCAATGTAAATCCATGACTGGAGCAAAGGAGACAAAAAACAGAACACAACAGAAAAAATACACAAAGGGAAAGAGCTAAGTAAATAAGCAGAAATGAAGAGCCACAAATTAATGGCCAAGATAATGGCCAAAAACAAATATACATACAACAGCAAATGAAAAGAGAGAGAGAAGAGAAAATCTGTTTTGCTCTCAAATGCAGTATCATGAAATATCAGCCATTTTATTCTCAGACTTCTAGATTTCTACTCAAGATATAGAAACATTGAAAATAAGAGCAGAAGTATGCCATTTGGCCTCTGTTCAATATAATCATGGCTGATGGTCTACCTCAGTATCCTGCTCCCACTTTCTCCCTCAAACCTTTGATTGCTTTAGCCTAAGAACTAAATGTAACTTCTTCTTGAATTCAATGTTTTGGCCTCAACTGCTTTCTGTGAAAGAGAATTCCACAGGCTCACCACTTTCTGGGTGAAGAAATTTCTCCTTATCTTAGCCCTAAATAACATGTCCTGTACCCTTAAACTGTGACCCTGTGTACTGGTTTCCCCAATCATTACCTTGTCTAGTCCTGTTTACCCTGACTACTCCTGTTAAAACTCCCTCCTCATTCTTCTAAACTCCAATAAGTGTAATCCTAAATCTTTGTTGCTCTCCCTCTATTGCCGGAACATCCTTCCTCAGATAAGGAGATCAAAATTACACACAATATTCCAGGTGTGGTCTCACCAAGGCCTGTACAATTGTAGCAAGACATCCCTGTTCACGTACTCAAATCCTCTCACTACGAAAGCTGAAATGTTATTTGCCTTCTTCACCACCAGCTGCATTTGCATGCTTACATTCAGCAACTGATGTACAGGACACTCAAGTTTTGATACACCTTCCACCTTTCCCAATCTAACACCATTCAGATAACAATCATAAGACCATAAGACATAAGAGTGGAAGTAAGGCCATTTGGCCCATCAAGTCCACTCCACCATTCAATCATGGCGAATAATAACCTTCCTTCCTTGTTTTGCTACCAACATGGATAACCTGACATCTATACGCATTGCACTTCATCTATCATGCATTTGCCACTTACTCAACTTGCCCAAATCACAATGAAGCATCCTCCTTTACAATTCACTATCCCACCCAGCTTTGTGAAGAAAAGAGATCACCCAAATAAAGGGATTCCAGAAACTGAACTGAAAAAAAAATGGTTCTCAGGATATTCAGCAAGTCTTCTTGACCAAGATGATGCAATATCTAGGTAGAATCTGAGATCTGACAATTGAGTTTCAGTATTCTACATCAATAGTTTCCAAGGCTATGCGTGGAGAGTAGGGCTCTGTTGAACCTGTCCTTTCACACCTAATTTACACCTTGCCTCAGAAAGTGTAATTTCTTTGGTTATTTTTTTCAAGACAAGGTTGGTCACTTGAATTTTGAATCTGTGAAATCAATTCAAAATTAATAAATCAATGAGATTACAGGAGTTAAAGAAACACTTTCAGATAGACCTCCTTTTTTAGCCCCTCCCCTCTACACCTCTCCAACCCTCAAAGTGTGTATAAACCAATGGCCTAGGAAGTGGCATGAGGACATCTGCAGCACATTACCTTTTCTAGTTCCGCTTTGTTCACAGGAAAAATTGTCATGGATCCATCTGTTTCAGTAGTTACATTGCAAAGTACTACAACATCTTTTATTACCTAAAAATAACAACATGAGAAAACAATAAAATATACAGTTGCTTAATAGTTGTAAATTATAGAGGTCAACATTCTGAAATGAAACTAAGTAATGATTTACTGTGACTATTTTAGGTTGAAGTAGTCAGGATAAATATCAAATTCAACAGAATTTTGAAATATATAGACAAAAAAGGGTGTAACTTCTCAATAGGTTTCCTGATCATTGTTTATTTTAAAACAAAGCTTTTGGAAAACCAAGCTTTCCGTTGTTACCATAATCTTGTGAAATAGCTTATGATTCATCAAACTATGGACCATGTAAATACAAACACATCCTGAAGTCCTAGTGACTGAGGGGTCAATTATAAATAGTTTTGTTTTTTGTTATAATTTCTTTCAGCTTGGTGGATGGAAGGGGTGTTCTCCCAAATTTGTCAAACAATATTTTCTTTAAAAATGTAACTGGACAGTTTATTTTTCCTCATTTTGAATCAGTTAGCTACAGATCTTTTACACTTTAGACATACTAATGAAAGTTGCATGTTGATTTGTAGAAAATAATTCTGGCCCTTCACTTTTCAAATACTGTACATGCTTAACATGTGGCTATAGTGTTCAGAAATCATCATATAGCTCATATCAGGCAATACTAAACCACAGTAGAGTGCGTTTTCTTTTTAAGAAGGCTTTTTTTTAAAAGTACTGAACACAAATCAAACTGATTATTTTTCTGGCACTGAACTTATGAAATAGGAATTTAACAGCAAGGCTTAAAATCAGCCATTTATAGCACACCTTGTAGCAAGCGTGGTTTCACACTTCACAATTACCTACATTGCCAATTGATTGTCAGGAATGTAAGTGTTGTTCATCCAACAGCAGAATAAGAGAGAGAGAGAGAGAGAAAGTGAGTGAGTGTGTGAGTGAGATTGTGAGAGTGAGAGAGTGAATGAGAGCGAATGAGTGAGGGAGTGTGTGCAAACAGAAGCTTTTAAGACCAACCCTGGCAGAAAGCATCAAAAATATTACACATTATATATAAAAAAAAATCACTGAAGTTGTATTATAAATATTCTAACATCATGCTATGTTATTGGTGTAAATCATGTCAGCTCATTACGCTGTATATGCTGCTGCTCACAATGAAAGTTCCTGCCACGGTCCTCTGAGTGTAGGAAGCTACAGGACCAGCTTGGTCCAGTTTGTAGAAGAAAACCACTTGATGGTTGAACTAGAAAGGGTCTCTTATAGTAAACAGGATCTAGTTTATTGCACTCAACAGGCAATGAAACAGTTTTGAAATGTAGTTGCTATTGTAATGTCAGAAACACTGCAGCTAATGTTTCACAAATGATTTTGATTTTTTTTAAAAGACAAATTTCAGCTAGAATACCAGGATCATTCTCCCACTCTTCTTGAAAATAAGATGTAGGAAATTGTCTGTTCACCTGTAGACAGGATGTCAATTTAATATCTTATTTGAAATACAGCACCTGTGACAGAGCAGCTCTCCCTCCAAACTGCCAGCCTTGAATGCCAGCCTTGATTTTTCCGATCAAGTCCTGCAGTGGAACTTGAACCCAAAACCTTCTGATTCAGAAGTGAGAGTGCAACAAAGAAAGCTAACAAACACAGTTACAGAGATAGCAAGGTGAAAGGCCATGAAAGGATATAAACACAAGGAAGAGAATTTTAAATTGGAGTTTTGTAGCCAATGCAGGTCATCATACATGGGGTGACAGGTAAACAAAGCTTCACATTTGATTGGATCCAAGCAGTAGGGTTTTAGCCGAGCTGACGTTTACAAAGGACACAGAATAGGAGGCCAATCATCCAAAAGAGCACTGGAAATGCATAAAAGAGTGGGCAGCAATATGGGTGAGTCAAGAGTATGGTGCTGGAAAATTACAGCAGGTCAGGCAGCATCTGAGGTGAAAGAGAATCAATGTTTTGAGCATAAGCTCTTCATCAGGAATGAGGCTTATGAGTCGGGGCTGAAAGATAAATGGGAGGGGATTGGGGTTGGAGGGAGGTAGCTGGAAAAGCAATAGGTGGAGGAAGGTTGGGGCAAAGGTGATTGGTCAGCGGGGGCAGTGATGGATGGGTCCAGAGGATGGTGCCGAGTTGGAGGCTTGGGACTGGGATAATGTGGGGGAGGGGAAAATGTGGAAGCTGTCGAAATGCACATTTATCCCACGTGGCTGCAGGGTCTGAAGGTGGAATATTAGGCATTCCTCCTCTAAGTGTTGGGTGGTAATGGTTTGGCGGTGGAGGCGGCCCAGGACCTGCACATCCTTGACGGAGTGGGAGGGGGAACTGAAGTGTTCAGCCAGGGGGCAGTGGGGTTGGTGGGTGCGGGGTGTCCCGGAGATGTTCTCTAAAATAATCCGCAAGGCATGCTGTCTCCCCATTGTAGAGGAGACCACACCAGGTGCAACAGATGCAGTAGATGACATTGGTAGAGGTACAGGTAAATTTCTGATGGATGTTGAAGGAACCCTTGGGGTCTTGGATGGAGGTGAGGGGCATGGTGTGGGCGCAGATTTTGCACTTCCTGCGGTAGCAGGGAAAGGTGGCAGAAATGGGGTGTGGGCTGGTGGGGAGTGTGGACCTGACAAGGGAGTCGTGGAGGGAATGGTCTTTTTGGAATGCTGATAGGGGTGGTGAGGGAAACATGACTCTGGTGGTGGGGTCCATTTGGAGGTGGTGGAGGACGATGCAATGTATGCGGAGCTTGGTAGGGTGGACTGGGGGGTTCTGTCCTTGCTATGTTGGGAGGGGTGGTGTTCAAGAGCGGTGGAGCGTGAAGTGACGCAGATGCACTGGTGGGTATCGTCAACCACATAGGAAGGGAAGTTGTGATCATGGAAACAGGAGGCCATCTGGGACTTCCCAAGGTGGAACTGGTCATTCTAGGAACAGATGCGGTGGAATTGGGAATGATGGATGGCATTTTTCCTGGAGGTAGGGTAGGAGGAGGTGTAGTTTAGTTAGCTCTGGGAGTTGGTGAGTTTGTAGTATATGTCTGTGGTTAGTCGGTCACCAGAAGACCAGGAAGGGGAGGGAGGCTGCCAAGATGGTCCAGGTGAATTTGAGGTCAGGGTGGAAGATGTTGATAAAGTTGATGAACTGTTCAACCTCCTCGTAGGAGCATGAGGCGGCGCCGATACAATCAATGATGTAGCGGAGGAACAGGTGAGGAATGGTGTTGATGTAACTGCGGAAGATGGACTGTTCCACCTAACCGACAAACAGGCAGGCATAACTGAGTCCCATGCGGGTGCCCATGGCTAACCTTTGGTTTGAAGAAAGTGGGAGGATTGGAAGGAGAGATTATTGAGGGTGAGGACCAGTTCAGTTGGGCTGATGAGGGTGTCGGTGGAAGGGTACTGATTGGGATAGTGTGAGAGGAAGAAACGGAGGGCTTAGAGACCTTCGTCGTGGCGGATTGATGTGTACAGGGACTGGGTGTTCATGATGAACATGAGGCACTGGGGGCCGGGGAAATGAAAATCTTTAAGGGGGTGAAGGGCATGGTGGTGTCACCAAATTAGGTGGGGAGTTCCTGGACTAAGGGGGACAGAACAGTGTCGAGGTAGGAAGAGAGGAGTTCGGCGGGACAGTCACGTCTTCTGCATGGAGAAATTGCCCAAGTGTCCCACATCCAGTTCTGTGTTTTCAGCACAACAACAGACTTGTTCATGTATATGGAGTCCCCATTTGTGATTGTGACTGTTGCAGATGTTAACAGGAAGTAAAATAAGGTTACTAGCTTACACCATTGTATCAGAACTGAGGAAATAAAATAAGCACATAATAGGGAAAATGTGGACTATGCCCAATTTGGTTCATTACCTATTCCATGCTGAGGAAATTAAACAAAGAATAACATTCTGTTTAAGAAATGTAATACAATTGCTTCAACATTCTGAATGTAACAGCAAAACAGCTGCAGCACAGACTACGAAAACAGTACAGTCCAAAGGAGGAAGAAAAGTGCTCTTTTTGGAACACACAATCCCAATCCAGTTTGTATTTTGGGTCTGAAAACTATACATGATCTCCACACAAGGTTTCCCACACAACTTTCTAATTACACCACAGGCAGCCAACATTAGGATGGTTTACCGAGGAAATATATACCCTGTAGGTCTGTGGTAACATTGTACCTCATCATTACTGCTACAATACTGATGTTTTCCTGTGACTGGACCAAACACCAGCAATTACTGACTTTGAATTGCTTCACTTGTTGCACAATCAACCCATCAGATATTGAGTGTTGGCTGCTGAACTCCCAATGTTCTGTTCTTTGAATAAAAATACTTGATTTGAACAATTCAGTTCTCAGAACGTCAACACACATCTACATACATTCAGTTATAGAAATGGCTTGATGACCAACCATCATTATAAAAACTATAACAAAAGGCAATAAACAATGATGATCAAATGGTTCACATCAAATTATCATTTGTCATAGGTCAGCATTCATGATCCCCAGTTTTAGTAGAATTTTTGTTTCTGCAGAAGTATAAATATTTGTCTCAGAGGGTGTGTAGTGGAAACAGAATTTATTGGGGAATAGGTTCAAGCCAGGCAAACAGCCTGGACTGCATCTAACCAAACAATAATTAAAATAAAAATATTGAGATTGCTTTTCACAGGGCTCTACAAGAACAGCTATAGTAGATTGTCACATGCAAAGTAGATGCATTTTCTGCTGATTTCACAAATTCCAGCAAAATCATGTAGGAGGATACCAACAATCACAATCACATGTAACCACTAGGATTGTGCACTGTGGATTTTGGGGCCATTGTCAGTTTTGATCCTGCAATTAAAGAAAAATGATACAATTCATAGAAATATAATGGGAATTGAGTTAACTAACGTTTCAGCAGCGGGAATAATCTGCCTCTATTTTGCCTTATTTATTCATACAATAGCAGCCCAGGAGGCGGCTAATTAGCCCACTAAACCTACATTGGCTCCAATGAAGAATGATCTGATTATTACCACTTACTCTTGCCCATAGCTTTATAATTCCTCCTTTAATTACATAAAATTCACATCTAAAAACTCCAGTTGAATCTATTTTAATCAGCCCATCAGGCAGCATATTGTAAACCTTAATCATTTGTTGGATCTAAGCTCAATGGAAAGTGGACTGAAAAGAACTTGGTCTCATTTCAGCCCAATAACAAATTCTCTGTCGAATGAAATATCATTGAGTTTATTTAAAATTGGAAACAGACTCTTATCCACACAAACAAACAGGTTTGTTCTCCATTATGCTTGTGGTTAAAAACAAAACCAAAACGACACCTATGGTGACACATAATGGGGCTGTAAAAGTGGGAAACGTGGCAGCTGGGAGGATTTAATTAGGCACGAGCCAACATCTCATTTCCTGATGTCAAATTTAATTCATGAGTTAGAAGTGGGTGGCATGTCAGGATCATAGTAGCCAATATGCTGTCAGTGACAGAAACCTATTTATCATTAATCTGCATTCTGTGAAAATTTATTAGATATGAAACACAAATTAATTTCTAATTTCAAGACTGAGTTGGTGATAGACAGGAATCTGGTGTTTCCTATTCCTTATTTCTTAGGGTTGATGTGCATTAGGCAGTTCAATCTTTGGGCTGGAGGTGAGATTTTGTATTTTTGTCTGACTCAACAGTAGAGCAGAAGCAAGTTGGATAGTCTGTTAGAGACAAGGGCAAGGTGAGAGTGATAGTGTGGTGCACGGATTGTCAAATTGCACAGCGTGGAGCTGATAAGGCAATGGAGCTTGTTTTCAGATCCTAAAATGGCAGGCACTGCTGTGTTTGTGGACAGGGAGGTAGCTGTGAAGGAAGCGAGGCTCCAGCCTACAGGTGAGGCCCATTGTTGCAGTGCTCTCATCCTGTGTGTCCATTAGAAATAATTGGCCAACATTTTGGAAGGGACCTTGAGTTTGAAACAGGGCAGGCCCAACTGCAGAAGCAGTAGGTCAATGGTCTCTGAAGGAAGTGAGGGAATGATGCACGGAGGCTCCAGAATGTCAGTAGGTAGGTCTGGAATGAGGATGAGATAGTCAAGAGTGAAAGATAGAAAGTTGAAAGTCAACAGCTCTGAGCTAAGATGATTGGGGGGAAAGCAGCAGGGTAAAGTTAGGGTAGAGTCAAGAAAAATGGGAGGAAACTTGCTAATGACAGAGGGAGGGTGGACGTGGAAGTTTTCAGAGGCACAGTTAATGCTATTCTCCATCTTCATGACTGTTACTTTTTATTTTTAAGAATCCCTACAGTGTGGAAACAGGCCCTTCAGTCCAATAAGTCCACACCAACCACCCAGACCCATCACCCCTGACTAATGCACCTAACCTATACACCCCTGAACACTATGGGCAATTTAACATGGCCAATTCACCTAACCTGCACATCTTGGATTGTGGAAGGAAACTGGAGCACCTGGAAGAAAGCCATGCAGACACGGGGAGAATGTGCAAACTCCACACAACCATCACCTGGAATCGAACCTGGGTCCCTGGTGCTGTGAGGCAGCAGTGCTAACCATTGAGGCACTGTGCTGCCCCTTTGTTGGTGGTCATCACAGACTAATATGTGTTCCTCAAACATTTAATCAGCCAGCAATAGCTAATTCAATCAAAACGTGGATGTCTCAAGATTTCAAAGTAACGGAGCCATGAATATTTCCTTCGGGAGGAAAGGCTGTTGATACACTGTCTTGTGAACAAGTAAACTGTAATTTGTGTAGTTGACCACTTTGTGTTTTGTCATTGCTGGAGGACACCACATATTTGTTTCTGTCAATTCCTACCGGTTCTTTCCACGTGCAGGATCAACTGCTGCCAGAAAACCTTTACCTGGCAGGAGGTCAAGTTGAGAGAGGAGCCCGCCGTGGGATGAGAGGGATTCAGAGTGTTGCTAATTGGAGGGTCATGCATCCCCATTAATTGGTTGTCGCTGCTCTAGGAATGAGAGCCATGTAAAGGAGAGTTACTCAATCTTTTTCCTGCCATCTTCACTCTATTTACTTAGTGGATTTGCAATAAGTTTCTTAACACCCTATTATCTTGCAACATGGTATAGCAGAGGAAGGGATTCACCGGAGGGTGGCTTTGGTCACAGAAAAATTGGCAACAAGGCCATCAGTTGGCACCATCAGAGAGGGAAAGTGGTCAAGAGGAACCAAGCAAGATAATCATCAACTTCATCAAGAAAGAATAATGTTATATCAAGAGGTGTTAAGAACACACATCAACCACCCTGCCATGCATGACTAAGAGTAAATGTCAGCAATAACTAAGGCTTTCTTACAAGGCAGTTACTGACCTGTGCATGCTTGCACAAGACCTGCAGCCCCATGGCTTTGGCGGGAATACTGTGCCAATCAGCCTTAAAATAACTGCAGACTTAAACACCTGCATAACGGATAATTTCAAGGCTCTGCAGGGAATGTGTGTGGTGTTTCTCAAGTTACAACATATAGGTGCAGATATGCCCTTATCCAAGTACCGTACTGGGTTGGACCATCAGAATGTGGTTCACACCAGTACATCACCCAAAGTCCTTTGGAGCAGCATATTACTGCATACTGCTTTACAAAGAAAATGGTGTAGTAGACCATAAGATTGCTGAAACTGTTTTTCCAAAGTGATGACTAGTTTGATGGAAATTTATAATATGCTCACAGAAGGTATCCAGAGTTGTTGTCTTCTGCTGTATGTGTTGCACACATTGCATTTCAAAAGGAAGACGAATTGCTAATTGAAAACAGAGAAGCTGCTAAACTTCTTAAATGACATTTGGAGCAGCTTTCCAACATGCCAGGATAAACATGGCAGGACTGTCAAGCACATCATCTTCAATCATTTTAACCACAAGTAATATATCTACCTGGTCTGGCCTACGTGTGACTGCAGACTCACAGCAATATCGTTGACGCTTAACTGCCCTTTGGGCAATTAGAGATGGGCAATAAATGCTGGCCTAGCCAGTGATGCCCACATCCCGTGAATGAATGAAAAAAATCCTCACTTGCAAACCTGTCTACATCAATTGTGCACCAATAATGCATGTTCAGCCATGTCAGTGCCTTGAGAAGATATATCAAATCACATGTATTACCATCCAATCAAGAGTGACATCTAACACATTATCACATTCATGCTTGCAATGATGAGATCTCCCTTAGTTGCCTTAATTCAGCAACAACAGCCAATTATGAAGCAGGACTGTGCAAAATGCCTTCAGAAGGAGAATATCTTAACAAATACTCAGTTGAACAACATAAGCTGAGATAACTATATACATATGCATAGCAAAACAGTGTCTCAACATGCAATCATTCTGCCTCAATACTTACTTCTATAACCTTGAAATCGCAGCTGAGGAGAAAGCAAGCTTATTAGAGCAGAACTCCTCTGTATGTGCCGACCTGCCGCATGAACACAAAGCTTTCATTGTGCTTGTGCGCACAGTGGCTCTTGACTTGCAGGTAGAGGGGACAGGACACTTCCTATCCTGCCATTAGAAGGTGCACTCTTTTTATTAAGTTCCACACCTAGAGTTACAGCTTTCTACAACACTCTCACACAAACCTCAGTAAAAAAAAAAGCCTCAAATTTCTACATAACAGTGCTTATTTCCAGCTGTAACTTCAGGATGAGAAATTTCTAGTCACCCACCCAATAAGCAGGATGCTGCTTTGTCAAAGATCTGCTGATCTTTCAACAATGTTACGACAAACGATTAGAGACAGCTGTATTAGCATTATTCCATCTACAAGAGTTGAAAAACAAACTTAAAAACAATCTAGTTATCATCATTTGGTGCACATTTGCTAATAGGTATGAAAACCTATCCTTGAGAGGCAGGTTCTTCCAGAAATGCCTTACATGAAGCAAAATGGAAATTATTGATCTTCTTTTCCTGGTAGCTGGAAGTCATGGATGTCTCACAACCTTACAACAAGGTACTGAGAACACAGACCTTATGAATCATCAGTCTGATACATGTGCTACCCTACATGCATTTTGCATGTTAGCCAAAGATAGTAACTGCTTTCCTCATGCCTATGTCAAGATCTGCACCAAGGGAAAGATTGTCCATCATTGTGCACTCGAGGTAACCAAATTTACTAGCCACTTCCCGTAGGGTAATTGAGACAGAGATGCAAAACATTATCCCACCACCACAGTTCTCTTCATATTTGTGGTCACCATTCCAACAGATATGGAAGGTACCTATGGCACACTAGGAAAAATTGCAAGTTCTACAATCTATTTACACAGAAGTTGAAGGCGAATGTTAGTTGCATTCTGATAAGGAAACTTCCTTATGATGACAATGCTATGTTTGTAGCTCACGCGGCAACTCAGTTGCAAGGACTCATCTAGACCTTGGCGAACAACAACAATTTCAAAGTCTGTGGATGATACAAAACTTGGAAACATTGCCAGCTGTGAGAAGGACAGTGTAGAACTCCAAAATAATAGACAAACTGGTGGAATGGATAAATTAGGTGGTAGATGCTGTTCAATGTGGAAAAGTGTGAGGTGACACATTTTCTAGGAAGAATAAGAACAAACAGTACAAAATAGGAACCAAGTCCAACTGTGAATATATGTGCATAAACCTTTAAAATTGGCAAACAGCAGAATGAGTAGTTAAAACTCAGCATCCTGAATGCCTTATTATCAACAGGAGCATACTGTGCAAAAGTAAGGGGGTTATGCTGAAATTATACAAGACTTGTTGGACTTGGGAGTATTGTGTACATTTCTGGATACCACATGGTAGGAAGATTTCATTCCCCATTCTGGCTGAGGTAGACTCTGGGCATGCCTCCTCACCCTTTTCAGAGTAAAAATAAATCTCAACACTTAGCCATGGTTTGGTGAAGAATTACCAGGGATATATCCTTTGGCATGGAACTGAAGAACATTTTGTTAGAACTGCGAGAACATCTTATACTGGACCCAAATTTGTAAATAGGCGACTGGGCCTTCAGTGTATGAGAAAGAGTTATAGCTGGATTGTCCTGAATAAAGGACTAGAAGATAATTACTCCCAAAACATACCTTTAGCCATTCCTCTGCTTGTTCTTTGCTTTGCACAGCCAAAACGACAATGTCCGCTCCTTGCTGGGTGATTCGTAGCTCATGCTTTTTCCTTTTGCTGTCTTTAGGAACATAGGACACATTGTGGGCTGGAAGCAATAACTCCATCTGAGGTTGATGATCCTTTGAGCTTTTGTAGCACTAAAAGCAAAGATTAAATCCTGAGCTCGCACAATACTCATACCATCCCACCTGCACTTGGTGCTGCATCCCAAGAGAGCAACAGAAGAAAATATGATCAGACCAAAAAGAAAAGAAGCATACCAATAGTCTGTTATCTTTAATGACACAAAATTGTTTTGTCCACTGTCCAAAACGTTTCTTGCGCAGAAGAAAAGCACAGATCTTAGCATCTTTCACCAAATCCATTGAAGCCTCCTCAGATGGCCACTGGTGTCTTAGTTTCTTTCCCTTCCCATCCTCATCATCTTCATCATATGATTCATAGGAGCTACTCATGGCATCCGAATCATAATCTGTAAAATAAAGGTGGTAAACAAAATCAGGAACAACTCTATTTCTGCAATAAATTGAAACATTTAAAAGACATCTGGATGGATATATGAATAGGAAGGGTTTAGAGGGATATGGGCCAAGTGCTGGCAAACGGGACTAGATTGGGTTAGGATATCTGGTCAGCACGGACGAATTGGACCGAAGGGTCTGTTTCCATGCTGTACGTCTCTATGACTCTAAATATAGGACAACACACCATATCAAAGCTGACTGGTATATAATTTAACTATTTAACTCCAGTAATCCTTGCAGACAAGTGAAATGCTCATGTCGAAGATGAACAGACTGAACTGGAAGCAAGGGGTGCTTATTTAAATTCATCTCATATAGTGGGTGAAATTTGCCAGGAGAAGTAGCATCATGGTTATCTACCTAAGTTAGCAATACACAGGAGCACAGGAAAAGGAGTAAGCCATTCAGCCCTTCAAGGCTGCCATTCAAATGAGATCATGACTGATCTCCAGCCTCTGTCCTGCTCTTGTAGCCACTGTTTTTCGAGATGTGTCCAGTTCAATTTCTGGTCAATAATAACCCCCAGGATGATGAAAGTGGGGGATTCAGTGAACAGCATTGAATTTGAAGGGGTGGTGGTTAAATTGTCTCTTTTGGAGATGGTCATAGTCTGACATTTGTGGGGCGCGAACATTACTTGCCACTTGTCAGCTCAAACTATTGTCTAGATTCTGTTGCATTTGAATGTGGACTGCTTCAGTACCTGAAGAATTGCAAATGTTGCTGAACATTCAGCAATCATCGGCAAATATCCCCAGTTCTGACCTTATGGAGAAGGGAAGGTCAGTGATGAGGCAGCTGAAGTTGGTTGGGCCGAGGACACTATCCTGAGGAAGAACTGCCGATGTGTCCTGGAACTGAGATGACTGACCTTCAACAACCACGACCATCTTCCTATGTGCCAGGTTTGACTCTAACCAGAGAGCTTGTCCCTAATACCCACGGATTCCAGGTTTGCTAGGGCTCCTTGATGCCACACTCAGCCTTAATGTTAAGGGCTGTCATTCTTACTTAACCTCTGGAATTCAGTTTGAACCAAGATTGTAATGAGGTTTAACACCGAGTGGCCCTAGTGGAATCCAATTGTGCATCACGGAGAAGGTTAGGGTGCTGCTTGAAAGCAATTTTGATGACACCTTCCATATCTTTACTATGATCGAGAGTAGATTGATGGGGAGTAATTGGTTGGGTTGTATTTGTCCTGCTTTTAGTGTGTTGGACATACTTGGGCAATTTTCCAAACTGTTGGGTAGATGCCTGCATTATAACTGTATTGGAACAGCTTGGTTAAGGGAGCAGCAAGTTCTGGACACAAGCCTTCAGTGCTATTGCCAGAATGTTGTCAGGGTCCAAAACATTTGCAGTAACCAGTGCCTCCAAGAATCAACCTTTCTTAGTATCACATGGAGTGAGCTGAATTGGCTGCACACTGGTATCTGTAATACTGGGGACTTCTGGAGGAGGCGGAGGTGGACCATCCACTCGGTACATCTGGCTGAAGATTGCTGCAAAACCTTCAGCCTTATCTTTTGCATTGATTTGTTGGGCTCTTCCATCATTTGGGATGGGAAATATTTGTGCAGCTTCCTTCTCCAGCGAGTTGTTTAATTGTCCACCACCATTCACAACTGAGTGTGATATGACTGTGGAGCTTAGATCTGATATGTTGGTTGTGCGATTGCTTAGCTCTGTCTATCAATTGCTGCTAATGCTGTTTGGTATGAAGCAGCTGCTTTAGGTATGCCTGGTGCTGCTCCTGGCATGCCCTCCTGCACCCTCCATTGAACCAGGGTTGATGGCAATGGTTGAGTGGGGGATATGATGGGCCATGAGCTTAGAGATTGCACTGGACTACAATTCTGCTGCTGGTGATGGTCCATAGTGACCCATGGAATGCGCCAGTCTTGAGTGGCTAGATCTGTTTGAAATCTGTCTCATTTAGCACAGTGATAATGCCACACATCACAATGGAGGGTATACTCAATGTAAAGGCAGGACTTTGACCTCACAAAGACTGAGCAGTAGACACTCTTACCGATACTGTCATGGACTGATGCATCTACAGACTGGTAAGGATGAGGTCACGTGTGTTATTCCCTTTTGTTGTTCCCTCACCACCTGCTGTAGACCCAGTCTAGCAGCTGTGTCCATTAGGCCCCGACCAGCTCGAACAGTAATACTGCTGCCAAGCTACTCTTGGTGGTGGACACTGAAATCCCATCTGGTCCTTAATGTTCTTTAGGGAAGGAAGCTATCATTATCAAGTTGGGTCTTTATGCAACTCCAGACCCTGACCAATGCATGTGACTCTTAGCTGCCTAGCAAATGCCTTAGTCACCACCTCCATCACCTCAATTTGGAATGGCAATAAAATGCTCTCTTTGCCAGCTATGTTCACATCCTGTAAATTAATGAAAAAACAGCAGGAAAGATCATAGGAGCTGTACTTTGACCTCTCAAATGTATTCTACTAATAGAACATGTGTAGTTTGTCCTCTTATTGACTTCACCAAAAATTTGAAAGGAGATCAAACCTACGAAATTATACAAAGGAATATTATCATAGGAATGTTCAACACATTTGACTTAAAATTCTCTGACATACATTGTTAACTCATTTCCAATAAATAGGTTAATATTTGCATCACGTGACCATAAGTTTATGGTAGATCTGTGCATAGAAAGCAAACGTAATTCAATTAAATAGCTAAATTGTAAATAAATCATCTCACATTATTATAAGATATGAATTCGGAGCAAGAATAGGTCATTCGGCCTCTTGACCCTGTTCCATTGTTCAATAGGATCATGGGTAATCTTGGCCTTGATCCCATTTTCTTGCCTAATTCTGAAACTTTAGTTTCTTGACAAACATCAGATACAATCGGTCTTAAAAATATCTGATGAGCCTGTCTCCAACAGTCTCTGGGAAACAAAGATCCACAGACTCAAACCTTAAAAACAATTCTGACCTAGAACAAAGAACAGAGAACACATAGCGCAGTACAGGCTCTTCAGCCCTCAATGTTGCACCGTGCTGTGATACCGACCTGAAGACCATCTAAACTAAACTATTCCATTATCATCCTGAACCTATCTCTGACATCTATCGTATATCTATCACCCCTCAATTTAAAACTATGCCCCTAGTGCTAGCCATCACCATCTGAGGAAAAAGGCTCTCACTGTCGACCCATCTAAGCCTCTGACCATCTTGTATGTCTCTATTAAGTCACCTCTTAATCATCTTCTCAACACCAGGCAACATCCTGGTAAATTTCCTCCTCTGTATCCTTTCCAATGCTTCTATGCCCTTCCGAAATTGCTGTGACCAGAACTGTATGCAATACTCCAAGTGTGGTCGCTCCAGAGATTTGTACGTCTGTGGTATGACCTTATGGCTCAGAAATTCAATCCCTCTACCAATAAACGCTAACACACCATACACCTTCTTAACAACACTATCAACCTGGGTGGAAACCTTCAGGGGTTTATGCACATGGACACAGAGATCTCTCTGCTCATCCACACCACCAAGAATCCTACTATTAGCCCAGTACTCTGTATTTCTGTTAGAGTACAGCTCTGTAGCAACACAGATTTAGATACAGAGTACAACTCTGTAACATCAACACAGC
Source organism: Chiloscyllium plagiosum (assembly GCF_037043375.1). NCBI lineage: Eukaryota > Metazoa > Chordata > Chondrichthyes > Orectolobiformes > Hemiscylliidae > Chiloscyllium > Chiloscyllium plagiosum. Next base: position 20,330,148 of record NW_028270139.1, read on the forward strand.
ATTACAGAGTAAGCTCCATAACAACTACACAATGTTAGACACAGTGTCCAGCTCTGTAACATCAACACAGCGTTAATTACAGAGTACAGCTTTGTAACAAAAACACGAGGTAGATACAGAGTGCAGCTCTGTAACAACACAGAGTTAAATACAGAGTGCAGCTCTGACACATTAACTCAGGGTTGGATACAGAGTACAGGACTCTAATATCAGGTCAGATAAAGAGTGCAGCTGTGTAATATCAACACAGGTTTAGATACAGAGTACTGCTCTTTAACAACAACACAGTTATAGACAGACTACAGCTCTGTAAGGGTGTAGGACCATTCGGCGCAGCCATTTTGGCGCGAGCGATTCGGTGCGGCCGGTTTGGCGCAGCCCTTTTTGGCGCAGACCCATTTAGGCGCAGCTCGTATTTATTCCTTTTCAGGCTTGGTTACAAGCATTAATGAAAGCAATAAAAAGAAAAATACTGTTTATCCTCTTCAGTAAAAATGTTAAAAAGAAAATAAAAATGAAAGGAACAAGGTAAATACAAAAAATATTTATTCAAAATTATGGGCAATCCCTCATAAATACTCAATGTCATTTCTCTCACTAAATCTTCTTACAATGTCTGTGTTCTATCAAAATGCATATATAGCCATCGTATGAGCACTTTTCCTTTTCCTTTCAGAATTTAATCTGTTGGCCAATGTTTTTGCTCCATTTTCCTTGTAATATACACTATTACAATAATCCTCAACATTAAAATATCCCGCTCTCCCCACCAGGATAGACTGATGTGCGTTGGAGTTTAAAAATGTTAAACACAATCTATTGTGTTTTGGTTCAAGTGTTTATACAGTGCCAGTGTATTATGTGGAAATGCAGAAGACATGCAATTGAGAACTTGATTAAAATACAGATTAAATTCTGAAGACAGATAACTGCATTTGGAACATTATCTCTGTTTTCTCTCCACTGATGCTGCCAGACCTGCTCAGTTTCTCTAGCTATTTCTGGATTTGTGTTCATTAAAATTTGGAATAGTTTGCTATGTTTATAGAGTGTCTTGGTGAGAAACAATCTAGATAACAGTCTACAGGTTTGATTGCCCCTGGAAACTGGCCTGAGCTTGGAAAAACTGCAGATTCAAAAGCTGCCTGGTCAGAAAGATAATTACCTTTACAACACTTTTTCTGGGGTCAGGAAGGCCTTTGGTCCTCCCACTGCATCTATCAATTCTTTTGTATTTGTTTTTGGGATGGGAACATTAATGGCTGGGCCAGCATTTACTGCCGAAGCGTGATTGCTCTTAAGATGGGGGATGGATTTGGTGGGGGTCGTGGTGATGTGCTACATTCACGTATTCAACCAGCAAGTATCAGGTATTCAGAACAGAAACTGTTGTTATTAATCACCAGGCATGAGAAAAGTATTTTCATGGTAGCTGGCACACTGCCACTCAAAAAACACATTCACTTAAACACGCCTTCCAGACTGAGGTCACAGCTAACACAATTCCACTGCATATGCACAAAGCTGGAACATGTTCAACATACAGACATTACTCTTTTTTAAATTTCTATTTCAGATCTCAAATCCTAGTGAATATATCTGTGACCTAAATGGGGATTGGGCGGAGGGCGAGATCTGTTTGGGGCATCCCAATCAGGGTCATATCTATGTCTTAACTACAATCAAAGACCTGGCCTCCACAGTCCTCTGTGGCAATGCATTCCACAGATTCATCACCCTCTGGCTGAAAAAGTTCCTCTTCATCTTAGTTTTAAAGGGTTGTCCCTTCATACTGAGGAAGTGCCCTCAGGTCATTGCCTCTCCTACAAATGGAAACATCTTCTCCATGTCTACTCTGTTCAAGCTTCCCAGTATTCTGTAAGTTTCAAATGAGACTTCTCCACGTCCTTCTAAACTCCACATACACACCCAGATTCCTAAATTGTTCCTCAGAGTCATAGAGATGTACAGCACGGATACAGACCTTTTGGTCCAACCCGTCCATGCTGATCAGATATCCCAACCCAATCTAGTCCCACCTGCCAGCACCCGGCCCATATCCCTCCAAACCCTTCCTATTCATATACCCATCCAAATGCCTTTTAAATGTTATAATTGTACTAGCCTTCACCACTTCCTCTGGCAGCTCATTCCATACACCTACCATCCTCTGCTTGAAAATGTTGCCCCATAGGTCTCTTTTATATCTTTCCCCTCTCACCTTAAACCTAAGCCCTCTAGTTCTGGACTCCCCGATCCTAAGGAAAAAAGATTTTACCTATTTATCATATCCACGCCCCCTCATAATTTTGTAAACCTCTATAAGGTTTCCCATCAGTCTCCGACACTGCGGGAAAAACAGCCCCAGCCTGTTCAGCCTCTCCCCGTAGCTCAAATCCTCCAACCCTGGCAACATCCTTGTAAATCTTTTCTGAACTCTTTCAAGTTTCACAACCTCTTTCCGATAGGAAGGAGGCCAGAATTGCACACAATATTCCAACAGTGGCCTAACCAATGTCCTGTACAGCCGCACCATGACCTCCCAAATCCTGTACTCAATACTCTGATTGATAAAGGAAAGCATACCAAATGCCTTCTTCACAATCCTATCTACCTGCGACTCCACTTTCAAGGAGCTATGAACCTGCACTCCAAGGTCTCTTTGTTCAGCAACACTCCCTAGGACCTTACCATTAAGTGTATGAATCCTGCTAAGATTTGCTTTCCCAAAATGCAGCACCTCGCATTTATCTGAATTAAACTCCATCTGCCACTTAACATTCTTGTAAACCTCCGCTGGACCCCCTCCAAGGCCAGCACAACATTCCTTAAATAGGGAGCCTAAAACTGCTCACAATATTCCAAATTTGTGATCTGCCCAGAGGCTTATACAACCTCAGCAGTACATCTCTGCTCTTGTATTCTAGTCCTGTTACAATGAATGCTAACATTGCATTTGCCTTTCTAACTGCCAAATGAACTTGTATGTTAACCTTAATAGAATCTTGAACTAGGACTCCTCAGACCCTTTGTCTCTGAAGCCTTTCCCTATTTTGAAAATAGTCTACACCTCTATTCTTCCTAACAGTGTACAAATGCACATTTTTGCATGTTGTATTCCATCTGCCACTTCTCTGCCCTAGCCTGTCAAAATCCTTTGCAGTTTCCCCACTTTCTCATCACTACCTGTCCCTCCACCTATTTTTGTGTCATCTGCAAACTTAGCAACAGTGCTCTCAGTTCCTTCATCAAGATCATTAATATATTTTGGAAATAGTTGTGGTCCCAGCAGAGACCCCTGAGGAACTCCACTAGTCTCTGGTTGATGTCTTGAAAAAGACCCTTTATCCCCACTCTTCACCTTCTGCCAGTCAGCCAATTCTCTATCCATGCCAGTACCTTGCCCCTAACACCGTGGGCTCTTATCTTATTTAGCATCCTCTTATGCAGCAATTTGTCAAAGGTCTTCTGGAAATCCAAATAGATCACATAGATTGGCTATTCTTTGTCTAACTTACATGTTGCCTCCTTGAAGAATCCTAGCAGATCTATCAGGCATGACTTCCTTTTGATGAAGCAATGCTGACTCAGCCCTATTTTTACCATGCACTTCCAGGTATTCTGCAACCTCCTCCTTAATAATGGATTATAAAATTTTACCAATGAGAGGTCAAGCTAACCGACCTTTAGTATCCTGTCTTCTGCCTCCCGTACTTCTTACAATGGGGGGTTACGTTAGCCATTTTCAGTCCTTTAGGATCTTCCCTGACTCCAGTGATTCCTGAAAGGTCACCACCAATGCCTGCACAACCTCCTTGGCTATCTCCTCCACAATTCTGGGGTGTAGTTCATCTGGGTAGTTTATCCATCTTTCAAAATTCCCCAACACCTTCTCCTTAATGATGGCTACTCCACTCATCTCTGCCTCCAACTCTCTTGAAGTTCTACTGTGCTGCTGGTGTCTTCCACTGTGAGGAATGGTGTAAAATTCCTATTTGGTTCCTCCACTATTTCTTTGTTCTCCATTATTACTTCTCCAGCCTCATTTTCCTACGGAAGGTCCACTCTTATCTTTCATTATTTCTAAAACATACTATTGCAATCTTCTTTCACATTACAAGCTGGCTCACCCTCATAGTTCTAATTCTCCTTTCCATTACCTGTATTCCTTTTTTAGTTACCCTGTGCTGGTTTTTAGAGGCTCTGACATTTCAGCTAACTTAAATTTACCTGCCTAAATACAGACACCTCAACAACTCCTCTCACAGGGCCCTCCCTGTCTGGTCCAGTTAAATCCATCCACAGGAGAAAGTGAGGACTGCAGATGCTGGAGATCAGAGCTGAAAATATGTTGCTGGAAAAGTGCAGCAGGTCAGGCAGCATCCAAGGAGCAGAAGAATCGACGTTTCGGGCATAAGCCCTTCTCTTCAGGGAGGACTGTTTGTTTAGTGTATGGATTCTTCTGTGGATGAAGAACAGTAGAGGTCCTTTGCAGGTATGTGAGAGTGTTGTCCTGAGCTGGTTTAGGTCAAATTGCAGGGCACATGGCTGCAAGCGTGGAGCGGAGGATCTGGAGGGACGTCTGTTGCTGGAGGCTTCGGATTTGTAGGTACTGGTTGTCCTGGTTGGGTCCAAATTTTGTTGTTCGGAACGTAGTCCAGAGTCCATGCGGGGTCAGTCGGTTCTGTAGGCAGGTGCTGAGGAAGGAGATGTGGCTGTGGTAGCGAGTCTGTTTGAGAACGTGGCTGAAGAGCTTCTGTGCAGAGGAGATGACCTGGGGTGTGCAGTGAGAGAGGGACTCACTGAAATCTTTGTAGAGGAACGAAGAGAGCTTCTTCAAGGAAGGCATCCTTGCAAGAGGATTCGCAGTAGGTTAAAATCTTCCTGAAGAAGGACTTATGCCCGAAACATCGATTCTCCTTCTCCTTGAGTGCTGCCTGACCTGCTGCGCTTTTCCAACAAATCCATCCACACCTTATTTCATCTTCATCACTGATTCTCTACCCAGGCTGTACTGCCTCTCAATGTTACTGGAGGCAGAGTATTGAACATTGGAGTACTAAAATATCTATAACCTTGAAGTCATCCAAAATCTGCTGTCCGTATGTTAACGTGCATCTATCACTTCTGTGCTTGCTGATCCGCACTGGCTCCCAATCAAACAGGATTTCAATATTTTTCCCAAATCACTCCACGGTCTCACCTGTCCTGCAAATCCACGACTCCGAGATACCTGCACTCCTCTACTGCAGGCTTTTCAAGCACACTATTTTAATTGCTCCGGCAATATCTCGGCCGAAGCTTTGGAATATCTTCCCTAAGCTCTCCATCACATGTTCATCCTAAAACCTCCTTTTCATTAAGGTTTTGATCATCAGACGTTATATTTCCACTTGTGGTGGAGTGTCATATTTCATTTTATAATACTTTTGTTAACCCAAATAGATCCTATCTTTCCCTGCATTTTTTTAGTTTAATTATCTTTGTTGCACGTCCACTCTGTCCTCCTCTCCTCACCTCTTTTTCCAGTTTATTTTTGACTGCATTGTTCCATTTCAGCTCTTGTGGTGGACAGAAGCGTTTAATCTACTTTGCTTCTAGTTCCCAACCTCCTCCTTCATATCATCTACACCTGAGTCATCACTTCACTTCTCTCGATTTCCTGGACTCTTATTATTGACAAGAGACTGTCAACCAAAATCCAAAATAAATTCACACATTCCAAATGTCTCAACTGCACTTCCTCATCTGCTTCTTGTAAGGACTTTCAGCTGTTTGGTCTCTGCCACAATGCAAACTTGTAACACCAGCATTTTCAATACATTGTCCTTTTTCTTCAAATGGAGAATTTCATCCCTAGACTCCTGCCCTCACCTGTGGTTCATTTCCTGCTCCTCTGCTGTCACTCCTTCCATTCCCCTCCCCAAATCAAAATAAGATTCTTCTTGTTGTCACTTTCTATCCACCAGCATTCACATCCAAGTAGTTATCCTCCACCATTTCAGCCACTTGCAATGCAATGTCATATACTCCCTTCACTTTCCTTTTTGGGACTGTTTCCTTTGCAATGCCCAGGTTCTCTTCTCCATTCCTCCATCACCTCTATCTGCTCCATGCCACTTTCCCATACAAGCACAAGAGATACAACACCAGCCCTTTTACGTCCTCTCTTCTCAATGTCCAAGGTTTCAAATATTCCTTTCAATGGAAACAGTGTTTCATTTGTACTTGTTTCAATTTAGTATACTGCTGCTTTTGCTAATCGGTGCGTTCTTTTCTACTCTGCTTTGTGGAACACTTCAGTTCATGTGACCCCAAGCTTCCAATTGTCTGACTTTTAGCTAGCTGCTTCACTCCCACTCTTGACCTCAGCATTCTTACACTGTTCAAATGAAGTTCAACATGATCCAGAGGGTCATTTTATGATTTGGCATTTACAACCCTGTCAACTCAATATTGCCTTAAATGAATTCAATCATAACCTCTTGATTTTGTTTTCAGATAGCAGCTGTAACAATTCAGCATGTTTCCATGAATGCTTCCTCGTGCCAATTTTTTCATTACTTTACATTACATCAAGATTGAGATTGTCATGAAGGACTCTTCTCCTCAAACTCTCCCCTTGCCTAAGACAAAGTGACCCTTAGGTTAAAGCATCACTAGTCATGTCTATCTAATGAGAGGGCACAACTATAGTCTGGTAAGACTACAGTGACTTTACTTTTACCATTAACACCCCACATCTATCTTTCAGAATTATCTGTTGCCATCATCTCTCCAGCTAGCCAACCCAGCAATAATCTTCCCTTTTGACTTTGTTCTCGTCTCTACCTTTTCCCTGCCTCTGCATTGGTTTTAAACCTGTTATATTCCCAACTCCCCCCATTTCTGAATCTCTCTTCATAGGTGCTACCACATCCACTGCGTATTTTCAAAAAATTCAGATTTCAGATTTCCAGAATCCACAGAATTCCTCTCTAGAAAATTTTATTTTTATATTGTCAAAATTAATATCTTTATAAACAGTCTAATTACACTTTGAAATCACTCAGTGACTATTTCATACTTTTACAAAACTGTATTGTAGAGTTAGATGCTGTTCCACAGTTGTGAACTTTTCAATACAGGAATAATTTAGGTGCTGTGGGATAATGATTTTTGCATAATATCCAATAACATCAGATTAATCATAGTCTAATCTCTGTATTTTTGGAAATTTTGTCTTTTGTTCTTTCTTCTTTAGATAAAACCTCAAAAATAAAAGTATTTCTGCCCTATATGCAAGACTCAAATGTTCTCAAAAAGTGTTATACCTTGTTTTCCAGCATTCACATGTTAATTTGTGCTAGAAGTCCACTGCACATTTTTTAAGGGTGTGCAGAATAAATGTTTCCTTTATTGAATCCTCAAAGGATTAAACAAAGCATTTGAGAAAATAAGTGTTTCTCTTGACACCTCACAATAATGTGCATTTACCTCGAGAAGTGATGTATTCTGGAGCTTTTCCTGGACTCAATGGCACCGCTTCCTCATAATAGCCTTCAGGCAAGGAAGACGTTGGCAGAGGTGGTGGACTGTTTTCTAATGGCTGAAGGACAAAACATTATTAAATAAATGTTTCCATCAAACTCTTGCCATTCATTAAACACTGCTGAAATGTCTTCCTATAGAATACAGAGTATATAGAAAATTAGCTTCTCAAAAGCACATTTGCAATTACTTGCTGAACTCAGTTCAACTATACTTGGATGAGTATCAAATATGCATTGCTTAAACTTGAATCAACAATTTGGTCAAAAAACCTCAGAAAGAGATATGTCTATGACAATGGATGTTCGCCAGTCATTAAGGATGAGGTTTCTAAATTCTTGGAAGAGCAGGGTCAGATTAGAACAAGTCAACATGGATTTAGTAAGGGGAGGTCGTGCCTGACAAACCTGTTGGAATTCTTTGAAGAGGTGACAAGTAGGTTAGACCAGGGAAACCCAGTGGATGTCGTCTATCTAGACTTCCAAAAGGCCTTTGATAAGGTGCCACACGGGAGGCTGCTGAGCAAGGTGAGGGGCCATGGTGTTCGAGGTGAGCTACTGGTATGGAATGAGGATTGGCTGTCTGACAGAAGGCAGAGAGTTGGGATAAAAGGTTCTTTTTCGGAATGGCAGCCAGTGACAAGCGGTGTCCACAGGGTTCAGTGTTTGAGCCGCATCCGTTCACGTTATATATTAATGATCTGGATGAAGGGACTGGGGGCAATCAAGCGAAGTTTGCGGATGATACGAAGTTAAGTAGACAGGCAGGTAGTACTGAGGAAGTGGGGAGGCTGCAGAAGGATCTAGACAGTTTGGGAGAGTGGTCCAGGAAATGGCTGATGAACGTCAAATGTGAGCAAAGTGCATTTTCAAAGAGAAATCGTCAGTACCGGTTTAGAATTTCCTGGCAATTACCTCGGGGCAGATACTTTAGGATCTATGTATGATCCCAACTGCACAATTCCAGTCTAAGCTACAGTCACAGGTATGTGGCCATCAGAATATCTGGGCAAATGCACTTTGGAAAAAAGAATACAAGCATGGACTACTTTCTAAACGGTGAGAAAATTCATAAAGCCAAAGTACAAAGGGATCTGGGAGTGCTAGTCGAGGATTCTCTAAAGGTAAACATGCAGGTTGAATCCATGATTAAGCAAGTGAATGCAATGTTGTCATTTATCTCAAGAGGGTTGGAATATAAAAGCACCGTTGTGCTACTGAGACTTTATAAAGCTCTGGTTAGGCCCCATTTGGAGTACTGTGTCCAGTTTTGGTCCCCACACCTCAGGAAGGACATACTGGTACTGGAGCGTGTCCAGCGGAGATTCACAAGGATGATCCCTGGAATGGTAGGTCTAACATACGAGGAACGGCTGAGGATCCTGGGATTGTATTCATTGGAGTTTAGAAGATTAAGGGGAGATCTAATAGAAACTTACAAGATAATACATGGCTTGGAAAGGGTGGACGCTAGGAAGTTGTTTCCGTTAGGCGAGGAGACTAGGACCCGTGGACACAGCCTTAGAATTAGAGGGGGTAAATTCAGAACAGAAATGCGGAGACATTTCTTCAGCCAGAGAGTGGTGGGCCTGTGGAATTCATTGCCGCAGAGTGAAACTGTTGAACTCACTCTGTAGCTTTTCAGACTGTAGATTATTCAAACAATTTGGTGCTGTTCCTCAAGTTTACAGCTTCACTGGCACAGATTGGAGGTTGACGATAGGAACATCAGAGTGGATATGAGACAAAGAAATAAAATTCTAGACTTCTGAGTCACACTTGCGGATAAACAAAGATACTTTGCAAAGTCGCCATCCAATTCATATGTGGTCACTCAAATGTAGGGAAGATTGTACCATAGACAAGAAATGCATTCAAAATTGAAAAATGTGTCAGTAAATCACTTCCATTCAGATGGACAGCATGCAAAGGGTAAGTATTGCTTCTCCTACACATGCATAAAAAGTTACCATGAATGAAGAATGGTAGGGAAAATGATGGAAAATCATCCTTTCAGAATGAAATGTGTTGGAGAAGATGATGAGGGCATTCATAGAAGTGCTGTAAATGCTAGCATTGAAATTGGCTTCATCAGAACACTTTTGATGAACGCTGACAAATCAGAAAAAAAATCCTTGCAGGCTAAGAAGAATTTAGTCAAGGTTTTTGGGGGCCAATGGTATTATGGAGGATATTGACTGTTGATATCTCCATTTCAGGTATAGGCTCAGTCAAGGATGTGCAGGATAGGGTTGGTGATAGACTTCGTGAATACAAGTGAAGGGTGAAAATCGGAAGCAACACTGATGGAATTTCCTGGATTGAAGTGAGAACTGTAAATAGTACCTACACAGTCTAATAGAAGAAGGTGAATGAGGGGACCTGAAATGATAGGTGCAAAGAATATGCTGCATATCGCAAGAATGTAGACAAACAAATCCAAGAACAATTCCCACTGTATTTGGAAGTAGTAAGTGGAGTGATGTAATTTATTAATGTAAGACCAAGCTCATTCAGAGGAAGGAAGCCAGTTGTAGTTGAGAACTGAATGAGTCTCAATTGAGAGCACTCAGACCATCCTGGTGAGGGATGGAGGTGTAGAGAGATTGGGTATCCATGGCAAGAAAACTGTATAAAATGCAGGTTATCAGAAAATTAGTAACATATTTAGGGAGAGACTGGACAGGGGATAGAAAGGAAAAGTACAAGGATAAAATTAGTTCCACGAGACAAGAACAGGCTGTTGGTAGGTCATGGGACAAACATCTGGACATAAATGCAGAGCAAACACCGGGTTACTATCTGCACATAATTGTAATGATGCATGGAAATACTTAGTACATTCTTGAAACCCGTTACATTCTCTAGAAAATAATAACTTTCCCTTTCATTACTGCTGCATTCTCATGTGACTTTTTAAACTTAGATTGTCTGTTTTACAGCCTCATTAGCAAACAAGAAACAGAAAGAGAAAACGTTGACAAAGCCAGCATTTAATATACTTTGGGAAAACTATAACTCACTTTCATGTGACTTACAATGGTTAGCCAATACCATTTACAGTACTGAAATAAAATGTCCTGATCAAAAATCTTCAGTATCCAGTCTATAGTTTGAAACCTTCTTCAGATATGAGGAACATAGTCACTGCATACAAACGTAGATACGTGATCCTTCCTGCTACTTAATCAAACTCAACATTCATTTGTGTGTTTTTGTTAACTTTCTATTTTTTGATGAAGTTGGAACACTCGTCACTGAGAATACACACCCACTTTTACACTGAGGTGTACAGGTTCTCCTTTGCCTCCTGTGAATTATTTATTGCCACAACCTCGGGACTATAGGATAAGTTGCCTATTGTAGACCACACTAACATTGATCTTAGCCAGTCATCAGATCACATGGCAGAATAGCATGGTGGAAACAGTGTGACTTCCTACAACATTACATCACTGCACAATCTGAGTCATTTCTGGAAGAAATAATCTTCACAATTCTTACTAAAAAGTGGAAGTATGTGGTGTTGTGACGATTGACACTTTCCCACTTGGTCAGAGTCTATTGACAGTTACAAAAATATCTCACCTTCAAACAACCATCAAGTCACTGTCCATTTTGGATGTGGAGGCAACACTACAATTAGAATACAGTTTGACACCACCTAACCTTTCAAAGATGTAATGTTGAAAGATTTTTTATTCAGAAATCGGCTGTATACTGGAAAGCTGATTAGCAGTTTTGATTGGTTGTTAGCATTTATATCTTTAACAATTAGCAGGTTGCAGGTTCAAATTCCGTGACAATTTCAAGTCTGTGATCTTTGCTGAACCTCAGTGTAGTGCAGAGACAGTGCTCTCCTCCAACAGAAGAAAGAACTGTACTGAGATGCAAAATACTCCACAACAGAAAAAGTTATTTCCATTACTCAATCATTTATGTGTTAAAAATCATATTTGGACTGAAGATAACACACATTGAACCACTTCTTGTCTGATCTATAAATTATCTCCATGCCTGTGGGTAGCTTGTTAGTTGTGTGGTGCGGTACTGCAGTGTGGAAGACAGAAGAGAACTGGGGGAAAAGGCCCAGCCTTATTCTTATGGGATTTGTGGATAAAAGGACATTGCCACCATTCCTCTCTCAACTTGACTGGGTCAAAGGGCACATGTGGTTTACAGTAGTTGAGGAACGACCAGAACTGAGTTTTAAAAAGAGCCAGCACTAATCTTAAACAAGATGTACTGTATTCCATGATAGCAATTAAGTTCAAGATACATTGACCAGTAAGATAACTGGAAGACAATTAACTCCTTTAAGATCTCGAGCTACTCTCCCCATTTTCCCACCTGTAGGACCACAAGATACAGGATCAGAATTAGACCATTCTGCCCATCAAGTCTGTTTCACCAATTAATCATCTCATTTCATTCTCTTGTCTTCTCTCTGAAGATCCCCTTACAAATCAAGGATCTATCTACCTCTGTTTTAAATAAATGCAATGACTTGGCCTCCACAGCCCTCTGCAACACACTATGGCTGAAGAAATTCCTCTTCAGCTCAGTTCTAAAGCTTTGTTCCTCTACTTTGAGGCTATGTCCTAAGGTCCTAGTCTCTCCTTCTAATGGAAGCATATTTTCCATATCTACTCTATGCATACTCTATCCTTTCAGTATTCTGTAAATTTCAACTAGATTCCAGCCCCCCCCCCGCCAACCTTCTAAACACTATCGAGTACTGACTCAGGGTCCTCAACCACTCCTCATTTGACAAATCTGTTACCTCAGGATCATTCTTATAAACCTCCCTCGGACCCCCTCCAACGCCAGCATATCCTTCTTCAGGTACAGGGCCCAAATCTGCTACATTATTCCAAACGTGGTCTGACCAGAGTCTTATACAGTCTCAGCATTAAGTGTCTACTCATTCTAGCTCTCTTGAAATAAATGATCACATTTTATTTGTCTTCCTAACTGCTACACAAACCTGCATGTTAACTTTGAGAGAATCCTTACTTAAATATTCAATTCCACTTGTAATAGAGGTTAACGTCTTGATAAAGTGCTGTACCTGCTTACTAACATTTTGTGTCATAAACACCAGAATATTCAAATCCCTCAGTTCCTCCGAATGCTACAGTCAGTAATACTGCTTTTTCACTCTTCCTGCCAAAGCGAACAACTCCAGATTTTCCCAATTTTATTCCACCTACCAGACTTTTGGCCACTCACTCAACCTATCTATCTGCAACTTCCTTATGTCTTCTTCATTACACACTGTCCAACCAATCTTTGTCATCTGCAAATTCAGCTACTGTGCCTTTGTTCCCCTCATCTAAGTAATCGATTTGAAACACAAATCATTGAGGCCCCAGCATAGAACTCTATGGGACTCCACTTAACACGTCCTGCCAAACAGACAAAGACTAATCTATGCATACCCTTTTCTATCAGCCAGCCAAACTTCTATCTATGCTATAATGTTATCCTCATAACATTCGTAGTAGGATCAGATCCCTCCTATTGGATTTTACAAAATATGAAAAAGAACCTCAAAACCCACATATCTAGTGCTGTAAATAAAAGCCAACCCACAGCACAAATACACAGAGGTTAAGTTCAGACAGTGGCTCAGCGTGAGGGATTCAACATTATCTCATGATAGCAGTCATGGGAACACCGCAAGCCAGGCAGCATCAGGAGGAAGCAGAGTGGTGAGGTAGTAATAGGAGAATACAAATGGTGGGTATGACCACTTTGGTCGATGAGAGGAATTAATCTAGCCTCGGTATCCTTCATTGCCATAGTGAATCAGACCACAAATTGGAGAACACCACCTAATTTTCCGCCTGGGCAGCCTACAGCCCAGAGGATTCAACATTGAGTTCTCCAATTTCAAATAACCTTCCCACCTACCCCCAAACTCCCTTTCCAGCCCCACCCCTCCCTTTGGTTCTTCTGACCGACCCTTCCTTCCAGTTACCAAAGGGATTCTTTCCTCCCATCGACCAACCAAGTCGTACCCACCACTTGTGTTCACCTATCACTACTTCACCACTCCGCTCCTCTCCCCACCCATAACCCTTTCCCATCCTTTTTATCTGCAGCTCTCCCCACCCCCACCTCCAGACCTGAAGAAGGGTTATACCCAAAACATCGACTTCGCCGCCTCCTGATGCTGCCTGGTTTGCTGTGTTCTTCCAGTCTCCTGCTTGTCTACTTTGGATTCCAGCACCTGTAGTCTTTTCTTGTCTCTAACCATGTTAGCAGTCAGCCAATAGTGCAGGGAAATGCCGTTACCTTCCACTACAAGAGCAACCCCGTGACTGATCACGGAATACAATAGTAACAATAGCCAGGTTCCAATACTATGACGTGATCACATTGAGAAGAGAAGTGGATAGTGTAAACCTTCACTCAACTGGGGGGCAGGTTGTTGTTGTTATATCATCATGTCCAAACAACAGGAGAGATATTTCAAGCTATGGTGAACTGATCATGTTGTCCGGACTGGTTTGTCAGTGGAAAAGGGCTGGATTGTTTCACTGATCATACTTGGCTGGACTGTGGGTGAAATATACCAAAGAGTATTAGTTCTCAGATCCTCTGAACAACAGGAAAATGTCTGATGTGGTTGTGATCTGTTTGACATGAATCATTCTAAAAAGGGACAACATTTTAGCAACTTCTTGCTACAGTCAGAAGGAGGGTCAAGATTGGTCACTCAGACACTGATCTACAATCAAGATGGATCAGCCTTGTTGGGGATGGTAAAATTTCCAGCCAAACTGTAGTGATCTTGGACTGGAAGGGTCTGTGGTCATGGAGGGTCAGGAACATTCAGTTTGGCTTGTGGATCTACAGTGTTCATGAAAAGGAAGAACCATACAAAGGACTAAGTTATCAGCCAATCCTGAGGGACTCTCAGCAGGGAGATTAAGCTGACCTAAAGAGTACTGGGTTTGAATAGATATATTTGAGCAGAAATGAGGTTTCGTTAGTGGTTTTGTTCTGGAGTTGGAATTGCTGACACCATTTTAGACCAACTTAAATACCTGTAGAAACTCATCCTATCTATTTTTACATTCCTAGCTAGCCTTTCATACTCTATTTTCTTCCCATAATTAACCTTTTAGACATTCTTTGTCATTCTTTATATTCTGACCAGCCACTTACCTGCACAGTTTGATGCTTTCCTTAATTCTTTAGTTAACAAATGATGGTGCACCAGGAGAAAATGAGGACTGCAGATGCTGGAGATCAGAGTCGAAGGCTCTGGTGCTGGGAAAGCACAGCATCCAAGGAGCAGGAGAATCAACATTTTGAGCATAAGCCCTTCATCAGGAAGGTGGTGGACCATCCACTTAGAATTTTCCTCTATCCTAGAAACAGGTACTTTCTAAATCAACCTGTTTAGATATGTTATTATACATCTGCCATTGAATGGGTACGACTTGAACTCAGGCCTCTTGGTTCAGAGGCAGGGACACTATCACTGCACCACAAGAGACCCCCAAATATCTAATTCCATTAACTTCTACACACAGAAGGAAGAACATACCTTTCGAGATAATAATACAGCAACTTATACCGATTTTTCGTGTCCTGAAAATAACCCTTTAAATGTCTGCAACTGCTTCCTTATTGATCTATCACAAGCTTAGTATACCTGTTCCTTGAAGAGCTTCATATACCACAATGTCATGATTAGTTTGCTGATCTATAATGCAGCTCCCACTTGTTTAAAAAGGCTGACAGAAGTTCAAACTGATTGGACAATTTCAAGGGCAGACAGCCCTTGCTTCCCTCTGGGCTCTTTACCTGCCTCAATTACAGTTACATTCTCCTGCCCCAACCACTGACCAAATCAGATACTATCCTGACTGCCGTGACTGCATCCTGCTACAAAGAATCCAGGTAACGTTCCCCTTTCCTGTTGTGTCACCGTGTCTGTAGTTCAGCTCACTGCTCAAACTCAGGACTGAAGCTGCTTGAACTTCAAACACTTACAACAGACATGTTTGCCCTGGATCACAATGGTATCTGGGAGCTCCTGCATGCTTCAGTCTTGACATCAGCTGAACTTCCATGCTTAATGAGTTTTATGTACTTAATTATATTATTCATTTACTTATGTTGCATTGTATATTGTTTATTAACTTTATCACCAACTGTCAACAATATTAAAATGCAATTCCCACTTACCATAAAGAGCTAGCCCCTTTACGTGGAATATGGAAAGAATCAATGCTAATCAGGTCCAATGAATCTAGCTCTGTCTTTAACTTGCCTGTGTGGGTGTTTAAAAATATGTGTTGCTGGAAAAGCGCAGCAGGTCAGGCAGCAAAGGAACAGGAAAATCGACGTTTCAGGCATAAGCCCTTCTTCAGGAAGAGCTCTGATTTTTAAGCTATGATCTCCAGCATCTGCAGTCCTCACTTTCTCCTGTGTGGGTGTTGCTGACTCCCTGCCACAGGGTCCTCAAATTACCTGCTCCTCTCAGTGATGATGCCGCCACATTTTCCTCAACCCATCTGCTCCTCTCACCATCAATACCATGTACATTTGTAGCAAAATCTCCATGTTTTTATACATCATCCTCCTTACAGTAAAAGGCAAAATTCCATTTTGCCTTCTTACTTGCTGTATCTTCATGCTTCTGTTTTGTCTTGCATCTACAAGGACACAGATCCCTCTGTACCACAGCATTCCAAAGTCTCTCAATTTAATAAATACCTTGCTGTTCTACTCCTCCAATGGGTAAAATGGGTATGTGCACATTTATCCACAACCTCCATAGGCCAAATTCACTCATTTAACCTATTTATATCCTTTTGCAGACATTTCATGTTAAACTGACAACCTGCCTTCCTACCTCTCTTTGTACTATCGACAAAGTTTACTTCAATGTACTGTGCCCTTTCATTCAAGTCCTTGCTAGAAAGGTAAATTATTGAGGCTCCAGCACTGATCTGCATGGCAACCCCCAGTTAAAGCTTGGCAAGCAGAAAATTATCAATTTATGCAGGTTAGCAAGGAAAAGGACATAAAGGAGACATGCAGTCCTACAGCCATTACGAAGAGCAGACATTGAGTTTACCCTGGTTGTGAATTGTATTTGGAAGAAGAGTGAATATTAGGCTTTTTAGAAAAGCATTGATTTAATTATAAGTAATTATGGGCCAGTTTTTTTTTGCACCCTTCCCTCTGACCTATACTGCTGTGAATTGAAGTCCACATTAGGACTTGAAAATAAAATTGTAAGTTTATGCTCCATGCAGAACTGATGAAAGTATTGTCTTGTCAGCTATATTTTAAAGCAAGACTCCACTTGCTTTTTCAGGTATACATAAAATATTCCATGGCACTATTGCAAAGAAGAGCAAGACTGTTATTCCTAGCATTTGTGCCAATAGTTAACTTTAAAACAGGTTATTTGATGTTTTTGCATGAATTTGTTCTGGGTAACATGATTGCAGTGTTTCTTATATTACAAGTGTGAGAATATTGGCTGTAATGCACTTACAGATGGTCATAAAAGGTGCATGGAAAGTGCATCTCTTTCTTTCTGTTGCAATGTTTCAACCATTACATTTTTTTAAAGAAAGGATTAGAACATTATGGTATTTTGAGACAGTACAATGGGAGGGGAATGGAGTCTAAAACTAGGAGATTATCAATACAATGTAGATTTCAGGATGAATGCATCCAAAGCCTGGTCAACATGTAGGTTAGGTAGATTGGCAAAGTTTAACTCATCATCCAAACAGATGATCTGAATGGGTACACAAAGTGGTACATTTTCAGTAAGGAATCTTGGTGAACAGGAGCATAGATTGCAGACCTGACTGCAGATGTTAACATACCAAAATTGTGTCACTTCTGATTTTCTAATTGCTAAAATATAACATTTTATGAAATGTAGTAGTTTAAATAACCAGTTGGTCTGAGTCAGCCTCTAGACATTCCTTAAAGGAAATGTAAGAAATATTGCTGTGGATGTTTGGATGATTACAGTGACTCTGCTATTTACAGCAATGTCTGTGCATAAGAGATTATTATTTCCTGTATAGGGAGGTTAATGTATTATTTCTCTTTATTCAGACATAGGCAGAGATGGTTGAACTGGGAACTTATGACCTTCTGCATGTTTTTAGGAGATCATAGCAGCATGTCCCAGTAGGCTGCAGGGTTGTATGAATAGGCCATTGTCAGATAAATTATTATGATGTGCACTCAACTGGAGTTCTTCTCAACTCCACAGTCTAATTGCACTACAGTCTTTAAATGACAAAGTCCAGTTTATATTTAAAAAGTGCTCCTTCCAGGAATGAAAAGCATCTTTCAATAAACAACCAGCTTAAGAAAAAACATGTTAAAACCAAATGAAGATGTGTATTTTTCAATAACAAATATTTATTTGCTGATAACTTTCACAGTCACTGGTCTGGCTGAAAACTCTTTATGAATATAATCAAGGTGCCTCTGCAACTGACTATGCAATATTCAGTTCATGGAGGACACAATCGATAAATGGAGAAATGCAGAAAGCGATGAATCTTCAAAAACAAAACTGTGGCAAACTACCACTGGAGGCTAATGATGATGATTAAGGGGTATGAAATTAGGAAAAGGTATCAAGTTCCTAAAATTAAGGAAATTTCAGATTGCAGTAGCAGTATTCACAGAGTTTTGTTCTGGGTCACTGCTATTTTCTGAGTACATCTATGATAAAATTCAAGATATAATGGGTGAGTCTATATAAACATTTGTTGAAGCACACAAGCACTTTTAAATTGGTGGCTGAAGGTATTTGGGAACATGCAAGAACTTGGGTTATGCACTGCTGGCTTATGTGAAGGATAGACATCAAACTTGATTGGTTGGGGTGAATACCTTGTTTCACATTGAATTTGTGCGCAATTCTTTACTTTGCCTCTGCTAGATGCGTCATGAATTGGCTCAGTCAAGAAATACGTAAATGGTTCATAACAGAACAGGCAGTCTATAGTGACTGCAATTCCATGATTCATACAAGTAACCTGCTGTTTCAAACAGGTGTTGAACACCTTGTGCAAGGAGTCCGTTGGAAAATTAGCCATTCTATTCTTGTGAGCAAATAGACATAATTCCTGTGAATAAAATCTAATGGAATGTGAACTTTCTTTTTCATTTTATTTTAGATTGCTCAATACTTTCATTCTAAGAAGGTCACTGACAAAGAGGAAAGAACACATGCCAAGAACTGTAAAAGAAACCTCTCCACTCATATGGTTAAATTTAATGTTCATAATATGTTCCATTAGTCTGAAAGTTGTTTAGTCAGGGAAACATTAAATATTTGAATTTTTTTTAGAAAAAGAAATCAAATGACAGACTATTTGAAAAGCGTTTTTTTGAACGATCTTGCAATTCAAAGAGGTTAGTCAAGCAAATGGATGGAAAACACTGATTTCTCCAAGTTTTATCGAATACAGTGAGAGAGGAAATGAGACACAAATGCTGCTCGTCTGACTCAGACCCCATTGGTGTGTTGAGGAATAACGGTGGTGAACCTATACAGCTGGGCGCGTGAGCACCTAGTGCCAACATCAACACAGATGGATCCAATTTCAGTCTCTACAGGGTGTTCTATTCAAAACATTATCAAACTGCTCAGTATGGAAAGACCCTCCAGAATTCTGAAATTGTGTAAAAACATCATTATTACTAAAATAATTGCCTTTGTTACATTGTAATTTTTTCCACATCTTACAATGGTAAGATTACAGCAAACATACTGTAACAGAAAAAGCATTCTTCTTGCACTATTACATTCAGCCCACTAACTGTGATATGCTAGTCACAAACATATATTAGATAGCAGCTCATATAGTCTTAGTTCCAATCAACTAACTTCTCTCTGCATTCATTTTATTGCCAATTAATCTCTTTCTTGAAGGCACTATTTCACAATATTCCATGCTACCAAACAACCTTTTAACTACCAGCTATCAGTAATCATTCTTGTCTAAGTTTAGACAGGAAGGATTTATAAACTAGTATTCATGATATTAAAAAAAACCCCGCAGCAATGAGAAACTAACTGGTACGATGGCCCATTCCCATTCAGTGCACGTTTGGGCCACCACTACATTTGGGGGTGGGAGGGAACAGTGCCATTTTTAGATGTCATAGGCAGCCACATAAAACCCTAAACACCAGGCCTCTCATTTCTTCATGTGGTAGGTAACATATTTTTAAAAATACTGCTTTACCAAGTCAGGTTCCATAAATAAACTGGGAAGAGGGCCTGTTCCATCTAAATTCTTCAGTAGTTACAAAGCAGCACCTGGCATAAACAAGTTTTTGTTAAAATATGATGTAGAGCCATGAAGAGCAGTGGTGTTTCCCTGTATCTGCAGTCTCTCCATCAATCCACACCACAGCTCCACTACCCTCCCAATGGAGTTACATAGAATCACAAGGATATACAGTACAGAAACGGACCCTTCGGTTCAATTCATCCATGCTGAGCATAGGGTCATAGAGATGTACAGCACGGAAACAGACCCTTTAGTCCAACCAGTCCATGCCGACCAGATATCCCAACCACATCTAGTCCAACCAGCCAGCATTTGGCCCGTATCTCTCACACACACACACACACACACATTCCTTGTATATATTTCTCCTGTATCTTTAACATATGCCCTTTAGGTTGGACTCCCCTACCCTGGGGAAAAAAAGAATTTGGCTATTCACCCTATCGCCCCCATATAAGAAGTTTATAAACTTCTGTAAGGTCACCCCACAGCCTCCAACATTCAAGAGAAAATAACCCCACCCTGTTCAGCCTCTCCCTATAGCTCAAACCCTCCGACCCTGGCAACATCCTTGTAAATTATTTTGCTGAACTATTTCAAATTAAACAACGTCTTTCCTATAGCAGGGGGAGCAAAGCACCATTTGCATTACTGACAGGAGTTATGTTAAATTTTATTCAGGTGAGTAATCAGCCTGTTCAGCAGCATTACTGCCATCGCAAACAAAACTAAAACACACCAATAACATTTCTACCTCAAAGCAGAAGTTATTTAATGATCAGGGTTTTGACAAACAAACTATTTATTCCAGACTGCAAAAAGAGCTTATTTTTATGCTTGAGACACTTCAATCTTTCTAAGGAGTGGAGGAGGCGGCAGTGGTGAATGGAACCTGCATTCTACTAGAATGTCTCTCCCTTCCCTTCCCTCTGACCCCACTGCCTATTGGGTATTTACTATCCCTTCTGACCTTCAACTCACTAATGCTGAATTTTCTGTACTTAGCAAAGGTTTTTATTTCATCTCATTGCTTCTCTACCTCAATGAATTTTGGGCTAGAATTAAGAATCTATAAAAGGAAAGTGTTGGGAAATAAGTTGAAACCATGTTTTTGCTGCTTGTAGTCATACCTTTCTAAAGTTTCTGCTTCTCTTGTGCATTAGACTTATGATTTATTTTTAAAGAACAACTGCAGTCATGTGTGAATATGCTCCAGTGGTTTCATACCATTTCATTAACCTACCATTGTAACCATTGGCAAAAATCAAAAATATGATCTATCAAGTCAGGTTTCATTTTGGGATCTGATCTGTTGAGTATTGCCATCAACTGGGTTCACAATATCCTGCCTCCTAGTGAGTTTCAGATCTTGGCTCGCTGACTAAAAAAGGTTCTTCCTCACATCCCCATTGCACATCTTGTGCAAAGAAAGTAAAATCTGCCTCCCCTAGTACTTGCACCATCAGCTAATGGAAGCAGCTTTTCCTTCTCTAGTGCCATCAACAGTGCTATAAAGCACCACCTATTTAGCAATAACCTACTCAGTGACTCCCAGTTTGGACTTGCCAGGGCTACTCAATTCCTGACCTCATTACAGCCTTGGTTCAAACGAGGGCAAAAGAGCTCAATACCAGAACTGAGAGAGTGACACCTCTACAGAATAGAATCTGTAGAGCGTGGAACCAGACCATTTGGCCAACAAGTCCACACCAACCCTCCCAACAGCATCCCACCCAGACCCTCCTCTCCCGTAATCCTACATTTCCCATGGCTAATGCACCTAACCTACACATCCCTGAGCTCTATGGGCAATTTAGCATGGCCAAACCACCTAATCTGCATATCTTTGGATTGTGGGAGGAAACCCACGCATACACCGGGGGAATCCACACAGACAGTTGCCAAAGGGTGGAATTGAACCTCAGTCTCTGTTCAGTGAGGCAGCAGCGCTAACAACTGAGCCACCATGCTGCCCTAAGCTCTTGACGTCAAGGCCACATCTGACAAAGTATGGCATCAAAGAACTCAAGCAAAACTAGAATCATTAGTTTGCAGTCATATCTGGCACTTCAGAAGATAGTTGTAGCTGTTGGACGTCAATCATCTCAGTTCCAGACATCTCTGCATGAAGTCCTCAGGGTAGTGTTTTTGGCCTAACCATCTTCAACTGTTTCATCTTTGACTTTCTCTAAAATAGATGGTCAGAAATGGGGATGGTTGCCAATAACTGGTCATTGTGCAGCACCATTCATGACTCCTCAGATACTGGAGCAGTCCATGTTCAAATGCAACAAGGTCTGGACAATATCCAGGCTTGGGCTGACAAGTGGCAAGTAACATTCAAGCCACACAAATGCTCTTGTAAGAGACAATCTAATCAACCCTGCCTTGAAATTCAATAGTGTCCCCATCATTAAATCCCTCACTATCAACATCTTGAGGATTACCATTGACCAGAAACTGAACTGTACTTGCCACATAAATACACTGGCTACAATAGTAGTCAGAGGCTAGGAATATTATGGAGAATAACTCACTACCTCTCTCCCCAAGGCCTGTCACCCACAAGGTACAAGTTAGGAGTGTGATGGAATACTCCCCACTTGCCTGGGTGCATGAAGCTCCAACAATACTCAGGAAGGTTGACACCATTGAGGACTAAGCAGCTTGATTGATTGGTATCACATCCACAAGTATTTACTCTCTCCACCACCGGTACTCAGTTGCAGCAGTGAGTACTGTCTACAAGATGCACTGTGGAAATTTACTAAAGATCCTTAAGACAACTCCTTTCAAACCCACAACCACCTCTATCTCGAAGGACAAGGGCAGTAGATACATGGGAACACCACCAGCTGCAAGCTCCCCTCCAAGCCACACACAATCCTGACTTGGAAACATATTGTCATTCCTTCAGTGTTGCTGGGTGAAACTCTTGGAATTTCTTCCTTAATGACATTGTGAGTCTACCTACAGCACATGAATTGCAGTGTTTCAAGAAGACAGTTCACTATCACTTTCTCAAGGACAACTAGGGATTGGCAATAAATATCAGCAATGCCCACATCCTACAAGTGAATAATACAAACTAAACATGTCATAGTTCTGTACATTTCTATCAAATCAACCCCCATCTTCTTTGCTTCGAAGAGAAAAACAAATTCTGCTTCTCCAACATGACATTACCATTTATAACTAAAAATCCTCACACCTGTAACCAATTTGGTAGATCTCATCTTCATCCACTCAACAGCCTGCACAACTTTCCAAAAATATGATTACTAGAAACTTTTGAGATACAAGTTGAGACCTAATCAGAGCAAAGATTCAATATTAACTTCTGTCCTTTTGTACTCAATATATCCTCCTTAGGAAGGGGCAATCCCATATTTTTCATAAACAGTTTCCCAATAAGTCCCTCCAACTTCAAAGATCTTGGAAGCAAAATTAGAAAACTTCTGCTCTACATTCCTCATCATTACCATTATAAATATAAGATGTGAGAGATATAACAATATCATAGTCCATACATCTCATTTTAACAAGTACAATGGAATGATGAGCTCCATAAGCATTAGTGACAAATAAGGATGTGTCCGATGACTGGAACAATAGTACATCATAGTATTAATAGAATTTGTGTGTGTGGTTGCCAGTGTCAAAACGAGTGCAGGACTAATTGTACATGATAACTAAGTGGAAAGAGCATGAGGAATATAAAAGTTAAGTAACGAATTGGAGATAACATAGTAACTCTACTGGCAGCAGGATCAGAAGCAGGAGAAGGGAATTGCCATATAGCCAGTGACAGGAGATCAGGCAGAAGGCTATCAAAAAGGTATGGGCAAGTGCTTGGGGGGTGGCGGGGGAGTGGCTGGCTGTCATTTTTGTCCAGGAAGTTTGGCAATGAGAAAGAAACACGGATTTGATTCCTTATCACATCTTTAGGGCATGACTAAGTGTTTAACAACTGATTAATGAGTGTTGTGCTTAAAAATGATCTTTTAATTAGATTAATTACCATTTTTTCTTGTTAAAGATTGACACTTTATATACCCAATTTTAAATAACAGGTCTAATGCAGTGTTTGATGAAAAGACTGTGCTATATTAACCTATTCTTAATAGTGTCGTGCCTACTTGTATGACTGCTAAAGCCACTTGACTGACTTCCTCAATGTGTTGTTCTCAATGTCATACCACTACCAATTTCTTTCTGCACTGCTTCCTCTTCCATCTTCTCTTATAAATAAGAGGACAACACGATAAACAATGATTACTCCTAAGATGCTGGGCTTTGTCTCCAACTGCAGTTAATAATTTCACTTATCTCTTCAAGAGTGCCACGATGCTCACAGTCTGAAAGGATTAATACTGAGGACTGCCATAAATACCACCCACAGTAATTGCATCACTTTTTACTTTTGGGCATTGGTGCTTAGGATCCTGGAGAAGTGAAGTCTCTGTTAACTATGCCCATCATATCAATGTAGTTGCTAGCATGCAATTAAATATATATTGTTTACTACAACAAATCTTTCTAGTTAGACGAAGAGGTGTTTTTCTTCTATCCTACTTGATCAAATTGATCCTGTAAATTTCCTCCCCATAATGAGGACAGTACAGAAGCATCTATCATGAGTAGCAGGTCATACAGTATAATGAGTTGGCCGGCCCAGGCAGCAAGGTAAGCAGCAGTGCAGATCCAATTTAACTGCTCACACAACACATGGAATAGACCTTTAGAAAATGTATCAAATTTTATCATCTGAAACAGAACTGAAATCCCTGTCATCCATGTAAGTCATCCATGTTCCATTGGATGTTCAAACTGCTTCTTGCACTCTCACTGAGTAAAGAGACATCTAATAGCAGTAACCAAAAAGAAAACGGAGTAGAATTTTCCTTGACCAAGCAGCATTCCAGGAATTAATATGTAATAAAACTATAAGCCTCTCTTTATAGTTAGGATTTGTTCTTTGGATAACAGTTAGCACAGATACTTGTTGGATAAACATCTCTGTTCAATATATTTAAGCTGTAGTCATGGTAAGAATGAAAGACTACTCACATGCCATGGATGAGGGATCTCAGGTAGAGGAATCTGAGGTGGTGCAGGCACACTGCAAGGTAAGTCATGCTTCTGTGTAGAGTTCTTCATTTGACAGTCTGGAACAAAACAAGCAAAATTGCAGGGAAGTGTGCTATTCATCTGCTGAAAATATTACATTATTCAGTAAATACAAACCCAATAAGAATGTTACAAAATATCAAAATAATCGCCAGTAGAATTTCAGCAATGATAGTTTTATAGTAGAATTGTGATAGATAGCATCAACGCACCATTGTCCAGCACCAGCTCTGTAATGCCTGCTCAGTGATGAGCCATGATATATACATCCTGAAGATCCTGACAAAATGCCACTTTTGAATATTTTGTATAGTCCAAAATCAACTTCTAAAGTTGGCAGAATGTTCATGTGCAATTCTTCTCCATTAAAACAGTAGGTTCAAAAGAATATTTAAATATTTTAGTCTAAGTAGTAGTAACAAATTTAGCACATCTAGCACACAAATAACCAGGCAGAGACAGACAAAGAGAGACAGCAATGAAGCAAAAGATTATCCACTGGGGAAACAGGCAAGATATGAAATGGGTCTTGTGCTTTTTAAAAGTTAGAAAACTGCAAAGGCCCAATCAGCATTGACAAATTTATTACTTTAGACTATTCCCTCAGGACTCAGCCAGGGAGGTAAAGGGCACCCTGTTGTCCAGAGTCTCCAGAAATTTTGTCCAGATTTGCATCTTAAAGAGTGATGTATAATAGTACTGAAGTTCATTAACACAACATCGTAGATGCAGTAACAAGTAATTAAGCCCAACACAACTGGTTTAGTAAATGGGTATTAGGATTGTCTCCAAAAGTGGGAGGAACCATCGTATGGTCAGTCATTATTCATCTCCTGTGGGGCCAGCACGTGAGGTGATCTATCTGGACACATCAGCTTCACTGGTGCTTAGAGCTTTGAGTCTCAGCTCAACGAGTGGATGAAATCCATCACATCACAATAAAAGAAGATGCCCACTCTTCAATTGACATGTTGGAATTCAGAACAACGCTGGGATTAACAGACGATTTACAGTGAGCTGATAACAAACACAAGATAACTGTAATCAGCATGCAGTTTGGTAGGTAGTGCAGTGTCAGTCGCTTCCCTTCAAGAGACCAACTACACCAAGTTTAGGTCACTTGAAAGTAATATACTAGACATTAATTTGGCAGGGGAGACGTTCAGTGGAAATATAGGGCAAGTTGCCGGCTTCACTGCAAGCAACTCATGACTCTTGATAATAGAATATCTTTAACAAATGGTTCAGACATGTTTACACCATTGGCCCCTCAGTTTGTACAGTCAGTTAATTCCATGCATACCTGAGCTCTAACACTGTGCTCCACTAAGGGAGGATAAGACCGCCATCTGAGAATCGTCAACTCAGAAATTACTTACATACTAGGGGTGACAATGCAAGATCATGACATCGTGATTTGAGACGGATAAATGGGAACATACAGAGACTATTTAAGCTTTGCTACTACCATGAGATTCATGTAACTAACACCTTTCAAAACCTTGTTCTTTCAAAACAAACTATTCCATAAGATATGCTGGAGACATCCAAGATCAGCTGGATTTGATCATTACCAGATACAAATTTCTGAACAGCATTTCCAATGCATGCAGTTGCCGCAGCAGTGACTGCGATATAGATCGCTCTCTATCATGAACCAAGCTTGGAATGCAATGCTGGAAGGTTTTTAAATTAAAGTAGAAGTAATGTCTCTGCATCAACATTAACAATATTGCCCATCCAGATTTTAAAATAAGTTCTTCAACCCAATTAAACAGGTGCATGTTAGCATTCCCTAACAAAACACAAATGTGAAATGAAACATACTTTGATTCACATGTTCAATACCATCCTCCTAACATATGGGAAGTAAAAGCAGAAGAACATCAGCTAGTTCGAAGCCAGCATCACTGTTCTGAACATTCTGAAGAAGTGTCAATGGACCATAAAAGTTAATCTCTCCACAGATGTTGCCAAATCTCTTTAGTTTTTCTAGCAACGTCTGACTTCCAGCATCCAGCAATTCTTTGGTTTTTATTTTGTTCAGTGCAATGAATCTGTCTTTAAAGCTAAGTGATCCACTTTCATTAGTTACAAGTGAGATGCAAGTGACAAAACTCTAACTGCACAAAGCGCCAGTCTAAGTAAAGTTTGACAAACTGTGAGGAGGTGATTATTGGTTACAACTCTGCCAGAATATTCAGATGTACTTTAACACAGGGAATGCCAGGAGCATGAAGGTATCAAAAGGGCAGCAGATCAAAAAGGAGGCAGAAAGTGGGTTCAGTGAAACCAACAGTAGGTGAGGTCAAAATGAACTGCAGTAAACATTTGGAGAGATGGATGGAACATTATTTTGGGCTGTACTGTAAAGCGAACATTGTCTTTAAGAAAGCTCAAGTGCCACAGAAAGTCTAGTTGTCATGAAACAGCTGTGTATTGAACCCCCAGGGAGAATTTTGCAATGCAATTGATTTGCTTGCCAAAAGCAAAGCTCCAGGTGTTGATGTTATACCATCTGAACTCAGCAAGCACAGGAAACTTACACTCCTGAAGTAGTTGCACAAACTTCCCAGTCTCTACTAGAGGGCAAGGGGAGTGCTTCATGATGTGTAATGCAAAGATTGTGACCCTGCACAAGACTAAGGCCAAATGCAGCAACTTTACAGGCATCTTCCTGCTGAGCATCCTAAGAAAAACATTGCTCTGGTTAGGCTGAGGATCTTGGATGAAAGCATCCAACCAGAATCCCAGTCTGGTTTCATAACTGGGGAGATCTACAAATGGCATGATCTTCTCAGTCTGGCAGCTGCAAGACAAAACACCATGAACAAAGGAGGCCATTACGTATTGCCTTCATCAATTTCACCAAGACATTCAACCATGTGAGCAGAGGCAACCTATTTAAACTGGAGTAAATTGTCCTCTTGATAAAGCTGTTGAATGCAATGTCCTCTTTTTACATTAATATAATGGATAAGATCAACTACGATAGGGCAACATCAGAACCCTTTGACAGTGCAGTGAAGTCAAACAGGATGGTGTTCTGGCACCAAGATGTTTTGTTATATTATTCTCTTTGCTGCTATCATGTGTCTTCAGGCTATCTTCAGAGTGGAATCTAATTACATACCAGAATTGCTGGGAGAACGTTCAGTCCTGCCTGCCTGATGTCTAAGCCAAAGGTGGACCAAATCCTTATCAGAGATTTGATCCACACACCATATATCATAACAACATTCCATTCAGTGACAAATTGACAGACTCACATCTATAGAAAGACAGAGTTTGATTTGCCTAGCAGAATAAGTGAGACAAATGTCATGGCCCAGGGTGTTGTTATACCACCATCTATCAACATTGGCAATGTGATGCTGGAGGTTGCTGATATTCTTACATATTGTGACACCACAATCACTGGCAATCTCTCAACATACAAATTCAAAACATGCAGTGAAAAAACTACAGCTATTATTTCCAACAAGAAGGAAAACGTGGAACAACAGGAACCAAACCGAGAATAGTTTTGGGCCTCTTAACTACTGGCACTGGAGACAGTCCAGAAAAGGTTCACTAGGCTGATATTGGGTATAGAGGCCAAAGAGGCCTTATGAGAGAGAGGTTAACTAGATTGGGCCTGTACTCATCGGAATTCAGAAGAATGAAAGGTGACCTTATTGCAACATACAAGATTCTTTGGGGACTTGGTAAGGTAGATGTGGAGAGGTTGTTTCCCCTTATGGTAAAGTCTAGAACGGGAGGACATCATTTCAAAACAAAAGGGGTGCACAATTAAAACTGATTAGGAGAAGTCTCTTCTGTCAGAGGGTAGTGAATCTGCAGTATCTTTAATGCAGCAGGCTGGGCTGTTAAGTATATTCAAGGCTGAGATAGATAGATTTTTAATCTGTAAGAGAATCAAGAGGTATAGTGAAAATACGAAGTAAAGTTGAGCATTATCAGATCAGTTATATCCTCATTGAATTGTGGAACACACTTGATGGGCTAAAGGGCCTACTTCTGCTTCTATGTCTTATGGTCTTTTGGTCTTAACTTCACATTTGCATCCCAGTACAGTTTTCTACAGTTGAGAGACCTGGACAACACATGTTGGCAGGAGGAAAGGCTAAGCAGTTTCCATCTTTGCTGCTTCAGATGTATTGTTTGTAGGAAGGTCACCAAATCAGAAGTTCTGGAATGTGCGAATGTAGTCAGCAACATTCATTGCTAAGATAACAATATCCGCACTGGCGAAGTTATATACCCAAAGCCCTTCTTTACTGTGAATGGCCACTGGATTACAACCTCCTGGATATTCATACCTTTCCTACAAGGACAGCTACGCAAGCATATCATGAGGATGGCAGACATAGACACTGACAACTAGGAGACAGTCATTAACAGCTGTGGCCTCTGGAGACTGTTTGGAAGAGGTGAGCAGAAACAAAAAGCTTAACAAATCAAGAAGTACACTCAGAGAAAATCAAGGCGATGTAAATTGTGCACCTCCTCAGTTCACCGTCTTCCTGAACAGGAAATATGTCAGAGAATGCCAAGCCAGAGTCAGGCTTCTGAACTACACCAGACAAAATTAAAAGAGTTGACCACCAAGTCACAAAGGCAAAAGTGAGGACTGCAGATGCTGGAAATCAGAGTCTAGATTAGAGCGGTGCTGGAAAAGCACAGCAGGTCAGGCAGCATCCGAGGAGCAGGAAAATCCACGTTTCAGGCAAAAGCCCTTCATTAGGACTGAAGGCAGGGAACCTCTAGGGTGGAGAGATAAATAAATGCCCATTTATCTCTCCACCGAGTCACAAAGCATTGTCTTACAAGATGCAAGGCTGGCCCACGTATTAGCCAATGAATCAAATATGAAGCTGAACTGAAATTTAAACAATATTACCAATATTGGGGTAGAAATTTACTTGGGCTGTTTGAGTACTGCATCTTGGAGGCTTGAAGGAAGGCTTTAAAACTTCAAACATTACTGGGTGAACTACCTTTCCCTTACACAGGTAACACACGCTATTTAAACAAAGTGAAGGTCCAAATGGAAACAATTCTGAAGAAGAATTTTTGTGGGCGGCACGGTGGCACAGTGGTTAGCACTGCTACCTCACAGCGCCAGAGACCCGGGTTCAATTCCCGGCTCAGGAGACTGACTGTGTGGAGTTTGCACGTTCTCCCCGTGTCTGCGTGGGTTTCCTCCAGGTGCTCCGGTTTCCTCCCACAGTCCAAAGATGTGCAGGTCAGGTGAATTGGCCATACTAAATTGCCTGTAGTGTTAGGTAAGGGGTAAATGTAAATTTAGGGGTATGGGTGGGTTGCGCTTCGGCGGGTCGGTGTGGACTTGTTGGGCCGAAGGGCCTGTTTCCAATACACTCCTAAGGCACTGTAATGTAATGTAATGTAATCTAATCTAAAGAGTTATTGGACTCAACGTTTACTGGCTCTCTCCACAGATACAGCTGGATCAGAGGTTCTCTGGCACTTTCCATTTTCGCTACATGATTACAGATTCACTTCATTACTGTAATAAACAGAACAGCCTCGACCAGGGAGACAAAATATTGGCTACTTGATTTTGAGAGAAATGAATGTACTTGAGACAACAATAGCCACAAGTCTTTTCCTGTATATTCCAAATTACATTTATATCAAACTAATCAGAAAATTATCCACAATTTAAGACCACCTACTAGAACATCAAAGATGACACATTAATATGGTGCAGACCAGATAGTGATTTTTAATAAAAATCACTATCACTATTTTAAAGACCTGCAGAATTCGTATGATTCACAAAAATGAAAGACTTCGGAGAAAGTCTACCAACCAAATTAACTTGTTTGATGTAAAGTCAAGTGATAGTTTCAAAAATGGTTTAATGTGAGAATAGTCACAATATCAATCCTTAAAAATGTTACTGTTTAACTGTGACATTTAGAATTTTAAATACTTTGAAATACAAGCCAATCATCTGACTTACAATGCCAAACAGTGTCATTTGATGTCTGGGAAACAGGACTTCCTGCGAAGTCTGCTTTATTATTTTCAGATGTTAACCCTCAGAAAGCTATAAGGAATGTGTGATAATGACGCACAAACTTGGAGCCTTACTAATAACATTAGGACAACAAAAATACCAATATCACCTGAAAGTAATTTGAGAACTTGTTTTCAGACTTTTTTTTAAAAAGTCAGAAATGAGTACTTGAATTTTCTTCATCTAGACATTCAGGAAGGTGTAACATATTTAGTTATCCACCTTAAAATTTGAGACCTCCTGTTCATAAAGTCCGAGTCCTACAGCACAGAGACAGGCTCTTTGGCCAAAACTGGTCCATGCCAACCAATATGTCCATCCACACTAACCCCATTTCCCTGCACTTGACCCATATCCTTCTAATCTTTTCCTATACATGTATTGTCCAAATGTCTTTTAACAGTTGTTAATGTGCCCACCTCAACCACTTCCACCGGCAGCTCATTCCATAAGCATATCACCCTCTGTGTGAAAAAGTTGCTCCTCAGGTTCCCTTTTATTTTTTCCCCTCTAACCATAAACTGATGCCCTCTAGTTGTCGATTCTCTAACCCTGGGAAAAAGACTGAATGCATTTGCCCTATCCAAGCCTCTCGTTACCTTATACACTTCTCAGTCTTCTACTCTCTATAGAAAAAAAGCTTATTCAACCACTCTCTGTAACTCAGACCCTTGAGGTGTGGCAACACCCTTGTAAATTTCTTCTGCACTCTTTCCATTTTAATACATCCTTCCTATAGCAAGGTGACAAAAACTGAACATAATACCACAGGTGCAGCCTCACAAATATCCTGTACAATTACAAAATAACTTCCCAACTTCTATACTCAATGCCCTGACTGATGAAGACCAGTGTGCTAAAAGCCTTCTTTATTGCCCTGTCTACCTGTGACTCCACTTTCAGAGAACCGTGAACCTGAACTACAAGGTCCCTCTGTTCCAATACACTCCTTAAGGCCCTACCATTCACAATCAAACTCCGACCTAGTTTTGACTTTCCAAATGAGAGACCTCACACGTATCTATATTAAACTCAATTTGCCATTTCTCAGGCAATTTCCCCAGCTGATCAAGGTCCTGCTACAATTTCCTCACTGTCCACGAAAGCACCTATTTTAGTGTCATCTCCAAACTTACTAATTATGCCTTGTACATTCTCATCCAAATCACTGATATAGATAACAAGCAGCAATGGGCCCAGCACCGCTATTAACCTCTGTTTCCTACCATCAAACCAATTGTGTATCCAATTTGCCCAAATCCTCAGGATTCCATGCAATCTAATCTTTCAGAGCAGTCCATGTGGAACCTTATCAAAGGCCTTACTGAAATCCATATAGTGTATGTCTACCGTCTTGCCCTCATCAACCTTCCTGGTTACTTCAACAAAGAACTCTAACAAATTTGAGAAGTATGATCTCCCAAGCACAATGCCATGCTGACTACTCCTAACCAAATTCTGTTCTTTGCATTGGTCAATTAACTCACTAATAATTTTGAAATACTTTCTTCATCCCTTAAACGAACATGTCATTTGTTTTAAAGTATGTAACAAATACAAGTCAAATTGGTCTCTGTTCAGAAATATGTTTATGATCTTAAATTGTTCTAATTTATATGTTAAGAGATTATTCAATCTAGTCTAACTCCAAGGCAGAGGGTTTTAGGAATGGAATACCAGTTTAGGGAACAGGACAAATGGTCATGAAGTGGAGGGGTAATGTTAATTTTTGATCATTTGTTCCTCAAATTATGGAACATATACATTATTTTGCACATTGATTAAAAATATTTTCCATACTTTATCTTTGATTGATTGCATTTATTCATGCTTTTTTTGTCAAGTGATGGTTAATTAGGTAACATCGCTTTAATCTGCTCATGGGAGTTCACAGCCAAATATGGCTGCCTTTCATCTTATCCCTACATGATCATACTCATTCCTGTCTCAATTCCAACTTCTACATTCTTGAACCTCTGAATAGTTTTTAGGATGTTCTTATATTCTTTTACATTTTGCATAATCCATAAAGCAGATTTCCAATTCGTATCTTGGAAATAATGTGATCATGTCATGCAATATTATACTCTCAGCACCACGTAGAACTATAATACCTTTAGCATGTTGCGATCTGACAGCTAATCTAGGAGCGAAAACAGTGTCATGCTTTATTATTCTTCTTTCAGTTCATGAAAACACATACTGAGTACTTATTTTAGTTTACTTAAGTGAAAAGGGAAGTTACTTTGTTACAATTAATTACCTAATGCACAAGTGTTAACCAACTTCCAACATAGAGACCGAAAGTTAGACCTTATTGAATACCAAATGTACTAACACAAAGATCATCAGAGTAATAAAATATTTAATAATTGAAAACGAGAACAGTTTAGGTTGAGCACAGCTCTTAGGCAATGCAATGTAGATTATGTCAATTTCCCAGGGGAGGCAATGTCATAAGCTCCTAGCAGCATGGGTTTCTTCAATAGTATCAAAACAGAACATAAGCAAGCTGTGCAAATCGTGGTGCACAGTGCTCTCAAGAAATCTATGTAGTTCATGTGATTCTCCTTCAGAGGCACAATGCAAACAAATACTTCCACTTGTAGTGTCAGTGCAATTTGCACTGAATGGAGCAGGGTGGTCTCATTTCTGCAGCCTGTTAAAATAAGCTTTTCTGCATTCACATAGGGGTGGTCAGAATCATGAATTATCAAGTACACCTCCCAGTCTTACTTGCTATCTCCCTTTCTCTATTGCTTTTAGGGTCAATACCATAAGGATTATCAAGCAGCATTTCTTTCCCCAAAGCAAGTGGCTGCTGCCCAGTCCATTACAGTTGCATGACTGGGCAACTTCAGCAATGTAAGAGCACTGCACCATTGGACAATTCCCCAACTACCCTACTGACTTTACATTCCATTCCTTATTCAGTTGTCAGTCAATAGTTAAAATTATACGTTAGTATGAGCAGATCGCATACATCCATCTATGTGACTTCACTAGGAAGTGACTGCGTAGAAACTGGATGATCTCAACCAAGTTGAGAATGTTGTTGAAAAAAAAGTTATCATCAAGTACCAGAAAACATTTTAAACCTTTCAGCCCAGTGACAATATACAAACAAAATGGAAAGAAATTACTTACCAGTGCCCCACTGCAGTGGTCATTGAGCAGATTCAGATGGTCGGTTCAATTAATATGAAAATCCAGACTGTTTTGTAGTAACTGGCCAGCAATTGCATTTCTTTCAACTGAACTAGGAAAAAATTTACTCTGCGCACATCCCAACCAGTATGAGCTAGTAATCCTTTTGAAGAAGACTTATCTGACGTTGCAACTGGGCAGAGCCAACAGATATTCCTGAGGCACTTGTTTTTTTGATTATTGTTTGTTGTATGTGAGGGATGGTCCTCAATACTGACCAGGCCTACCAGTAAGCCGACCAAACAGCCAGCTGTCTGGTAAAGACAGTGACCCAGAGAAAAAAATCCAACTCTACACGTCATCGGATGGCTCCAATCTAAGGCTGAAGCTGCTACCTTAAATTGTCACCTACCTTTACAGCAAGGAAACTGAAAATGGCAGGAAATCTAAAGCAGCACTTGATATATTGTTCACACAATCCATACACTCATACAGAACATAATGACCAGACTTTAAAACTACATTATTAGCTGAAAAAAGCTTTGTAAGGTCTGATAGTCATTACAGGTGCTATACAAAAGTTAGTCTTTATTTCTTATGAGCCTAGGAATTATTTTTAGCAAGATGAGCCATATGCATAATTTATTTGTATTAATTCCACCTTTACTGTTTTAAATAAATCCATTGCTTTAAACGTTTCAGCGCCACAATTAAAACAGCAAACAAAGAAATGTTGGTATTGTCACATGAATTCATTAACCAGTTGTGTACCAGTAATTTGCCAATTGTACACTGAATGCTTTGCTTGAAACTGCCAGCACATCATTCACAAAGGGAGCTTCTTGGCTGCAGTAAGTGACAATTTTCACATCAAATCGCACAATTAATTTGAAAACTCACATCAAGATTTAGGAGTTTCTGGTGTGAATGACAATTTGGAGATGCAATTCCCAATAAATATGCATCTTTAGCTGAAATGTAAGAAATCCTTTAACCAAGCTGGGAATCCTGTATCTTCTGAGGTGGCAAATCAAGTATTGATTTTAATGCTTATGGTTTTGTTTTTAAACAAGAGAATTGTTCTGAAATGTTGGTGGAGAGAAGCTTTTGTTAATTAATTTTTTGAAAAATGATTGAGCTGCTCCATCCATGGCTGGTTGAGCTGGTGCGATAACAATATCCTTCTCTATTAAGTCCAAAGATGAATTTACTCCAGATGACAGGGCTCTCACCAATAAGCTGGAAGTGGACTGCTAAGCCTGCATTGTGTTGTTGATGCAGAGGTTTCTCAAGGACAGTTACCCTGATGCTGGAGATCTCGCCCCATAATTCTGCTATAAAACCATAGGAAACAGGAGGCGGCTGTTCAGCCCCTTGAGTCTACTCACCTTTCAACAGGATCATGGCTGAAAGACATTCCTCACAACTACTTTGCTGCTCTTTCCTCATAACCCTAATATCCCCCACTGATTAAGTGTCTATTACAGTCTTAAATGTACACAAGGGGGTCTGCTCTCACAGCTCTCCGTGGCAAGGAGTTCCAAAGACTCTCAATCCACAGAGAAGAAATTCCATCTCATCTCAGTCTTAAACTGGCACCTGTTTATCCTGAGACTATGCCGTCTGGTTCTATTCTCTCCCAAGAGGGGAAACATCCTCTCAGCATTTATCCTGTCCAGACCCTTAAGAATTTTATAGGTTTCAAAGAGATCACCTCTCATTCTTCTAAAATGCAAAGAATAAGGTCCCAACCTGTTTAACCTTTGCTGCAAAGACAATCCCATCATTCCCAGGATCAGCCAAGTGAACCTTATTTGAATTGTTCCAATAAAATGATATCTTTCCTTACATAAGGGGAGCAAAACTGCTCACAGCACTCCAGATGTGGTCTCACCAGCACCTTGAACCTTGCTGGCAATGTACACACCAGGAACCCAGGATAAGCGAGTGAACTATAATGTCCTAGAGAAAGGGGTTGCTGGCTGCATAAGTGCAAGAGGGTGAGAAAAAGGCCAAAAGGATGGTTCACAGCAAAATCCCTCTCCCCACTTCCCGAAGCCAGGTCCCTCAATCAACTGAATGCCTCAAAACAAAAAGGAACTCCTTGCAACTACCCATGCGCCTTCCCACCCAAGATCTAATTGGGGCAGTGGCAGGAAGCCACCTTTCCAATTAAATGCCTCTCTGCCTCCAAACCTACCTTCAGATGAGAATTAAATTTCATCCCATGAGTGGCTGCACTGGGACAAGTGGCAGACTGAAGCTGCTTCATTAATGTAAGGCCTGGGCCATTTCTACTTTAGTCAACATGTTGTTATCTTGCAATAATATTAGCTTTGTGAAATACTTTAAATTCAGTTACTGGGCTGAACCTCTGAAGGATCCGTTCCCTTGCTAGAATGCAAGTTACACCCACCCACATTGAAAGCTGAACATGTCTCTGCAACAATGACCTGACTTTAAGCAGCTTGTTCTCCTTCACAAGAGCCTCAACAGAATCAATATTAGCCTTTGTCAGCAGCAATCTATTAGAGTTCTTATAGTGGCATAGGGAGCAGAAATCTCCCCCTTGATTGGGGGAGTGAAGCAGCTTTGTTTTGACACTCTCCCTACTGAAATTTCAGCAGCTATTTTACCAGGAGTACGGCCTGAATTTATGTCTCTAATACTGATTTCTCACTGAAATGCTGGCCCCACTCAACAGATCCACCATTATTCTGCAATTGGAGACAACATGAATTTTGTGACCCATGGTTACTTGTTTAATGCTTCTAGAAGTAAAATTAATTAGCTGAGTGTTATGGTTGTATACTTACCAAACACTGACTTGATCCTCCGTAAGATGTTGCAGACGGCAGTCTTTTTCTCTCTGGCAGATGTGGTTAGATATTCATGGTCAAGAAGTTCCAGGAATAGATGTAACTCCACAATCAACTCCTCCATCACTGAAAAGAGCAAACAGCAATGATTAGCTTGCTAATACCGTAGTCCACTAACAATCACAGCATTGGGGCAATTCTACAAATCTGCATTTCCAATGGCAATGGCACCTGCATAGAATTTACTTTAGGAATTTGCAGATCAGCAACCTTTCTATCCATTTAAAACAGATGGAAAATAATGTATTGTACACTCTCTCAAATAAATCCTACTCCTCATTCAGATGCAGCATTAGTCCCTATGTGCTGTACCAAATGTGGAACATACATTTCTGCATTGTTCAGTCACAAAAGTCCTAACACTACACCTTGTATAGTCATTTGCCTTGACCCCAAAAGCCTGTCATTAACTTCTGACTGACATGACAATCCTTTTTTTTTAAAACAACTGAATTGAATGACAATTGCTTGATGCATTTAACTTAAAACGTTAGTAAATCATAATTCTCTCTAGCTAATATGCAGATCACAAAATCAGATTCAAGATAAATTGTTCAAAGTCCCACATCAATAGAGAGAAAACAAAAAAAATCATTTTGAAGTTGAAATATGCTTGAAGTGACAGGGGTATATTGCAGTCTCTGTAGATCAAGTAGTTCATGTCAAGACCAATCTGTCAGTGTTTTTACTGTTGCTGTTGTTGTTCTGGCTCACTTCTATTATTATTGTAGTGTACACACCCTCCTCTTTGCTGATGCTGGTACACTAAACTTGGACTCAGCAAGTTCCTGCAGACTGCCTTTCATCTCTACCTCTCAATCATTACTGATTGAATAAGCATCAGATAGAATTGAGATGCAAAGAATGTAAAAAGGGAAAAAAGACCCAGGGAAAAGAACTGTATGTTCCAAGAGCAATGTATTGGCGCGTCATTACCTTCATGGCAAAGATGCTCCTTGCATTCCCTCATTTGGATTTCTAATTGTGTGATTGGCAAAAGTACAGGAGAAAGTTGTCTTTGCAGACTAATCTATAACAGCTAGTGGCTCCTTCAAACATTTGCTGTTAAGTTGCACCTCATCAGTAGTAAGGCTTTTAAGAAGCAATGTTATATTACAAGGTTATCTTGCTACATATCTGCCTTATGGTGTCTTCAATGTTGACAGTGAAATTACCAGCACTTCAGACTCAGGAGAGGCACCCAGATGCTCTACGGCAGAGTCAATGGCAATGATCAAGTAACGGGGACAGCAACGAACAGCAAATTTCACACAGTCAAAGTGAAGATTAAAATACAGCTATCAGACAATGAGTAAGGAGTTGAAAAGTGACAGAAAAAGCTGAGGCAGGGCATTTTTTTTCTATAGTTTCTTTTACTATTAGCTAATTTTCATACAGATTTTAGTTTGAAGCTAGTTTATACAATTTCTGTCAATGTTCCATATTTGTGGCTAGATTACAAGGATGGAAAATGCATTAAAATTTCAATCAAGGAATTGAATGGATTTGTACTCACGGTATATTGTAAAATGTTGTGAGAATGCTGTGATATTGTATCACAGAGGCCAACAATGC
The DNA here is from genome assembly GCF_037043375.1 of Chiloscyllium plagiosum. Lineage (NCBI taxonomy): Eukaryota > Metazoa > Chordata > Chondrichthyes > Orectolobiformes > Hemiscylliidae > Chiloscyllium > Chiloscyllium plagiosum. Next base: position 20,368,759 of record NW_028270139.1, read on the forward strand.
CCCAGTCTTTGGGGCATCTCCCCAGGGAGTTGCCACAATCAGTAAGTTTTCTGAGAATAAGAACAAGAATCAAGAGGGGTTGTTGTTCCTCAGAGGTGGAGTGACATGGTTAGATTCCAGGGAACACTAGTTTCAGCATGGTTAGGAGGCCTTCACTAACATTTTGTGCTCCTCTTATGATCAAATGTCTTGTTATCAATCCCCACCCAAGCTCACCTTCATAAGATTCAAAAGCAGCTGCCACTACCAGCCTGAGAAGGTTCTGAAGATGGGATGGAAACACACAAATACTTCACTTATCAGTCTACAAACTGGAGATGAAAAGTGTGGTGCTGGAAAAAGCACAACAGGTCAAGCAACAGAGCAAGAGAGTCAACATTTCGGATAGAACCCTTCATCTTAGACTCTTAGAGGATAAACCGGCTATGTAGGCTGGTGCTGAGGACGGAGATGTGGCTGCAGTAGCAGGATTGTTTCAGAATGAGGTTGAAGATCTTCAGGGTGGAGGAGGTAACCGGGGGTGGAATGGGAGAGAGACCCACTGTGATTTTTGTGGAGGGAGGAGGAAAGCTTCTTCAAGGTGGGCTTCCTTCGCAGAGGCTTTGCAGTGTGGTTTTCGGCAACTTGGAGGTAGTGAGGACTCCAGATGCTGGGAAGTCAGAGTCAACAAAATGTGGAGCTGGAAAAAGCACAGCATGTCAAGCAGCAGAGGAGCAGGGGAGTGAACATTTTGGGGCAGAACCCTTCATAATGGGTCCAAGCTATCCAACATGATGGGCTGTGTTCTAGTTCATAAAATATCTACAGTGCAGAAAGAGTCACAACAGGTGGGGCGCTACCCAAATTCAGCTGCTCACCTCTTAGTTGGACAGAATCCAAAGTCTGACCACCATGAGCTGTTGACTGACTCTATCCAAGCCCAAGGCTGCTCCTTGCAGTGCTAGGGACCTCCTGTGTGAAGGCTCTTGATGAAGAATTGCTGACAGCTAGAACAAGCTTCCTCATTTTGTGTCTGCACTAGACGTTAAAGAAAGACAGCAGTAACAGGAGTCCACTACTTCTGCTTGAGGGGGCACAGTACAAAAAACATGGCATGACAATGCGAGGAGGGGACACTGAGCATGAAGGTAGGCTCACAGAGAGAGTGAGCACTATGACAGCACGTAGAGAGTGTGAGGACTATCTTTTTATTTTGTGTGTAAAAAAATTATTATTTTTAGAAATAAGAAAGAGCTGTTTTAAAATAAGTATTTGAAAAGGGAGCTGTATGTTTTGAAAGCAAGTAACGAAACACCCATTGAAGGTATTGTATAAATAACTGTCTGAACAAGCAATAATTGAAATTTGAGTCGGTGACAATTGAAATGGGTTACAGAAAGAGAGACAGAGACAGAGATGTGTTTAATTCTTACCCAGCTTGGGAGTCATTTCTCTGTTCTCTACAGTCAAAACTCACTGTAGACCTGAAGAATACTAGTTTATCTTCCCTGCAACAGTTGGTGTCTGATGTGACTTTTAACTGGCAAATCAGAGACATCTTATAAGGGAACCAGTGACCCAGAATCTCTCACCAAATAGTGCAAGCATCTGGTGACTGAAGCAATGATCAACAGAATCTGAAGCAAGGCTTACTGGACTTCTAGGTTGACCCCTCTGCCCAATAACTTATTTCCCCTATCTGTTTGTCACCTGTCTATGTATGTGTAGACAAATTTACGGGAATTTGAGTTTTAAGTAGTAGTGTTTTTTTTGACAATGGTTTATAAATGTTTACATGTAAGTAGAATCTAATTACGTTTAACGAATAGTAATTTCTATTCAGTACAGAAGCCTGATTGAAAGCGTGGACCAATCTTGGTCTGAAGATCAGGTAGATTGAGAGACTTTGCTTATTTTAGAACATCTTTAAAGTTGTGTCAACTCCAGGAATAGTAGGGCTCCATTTCCAGTGTCCTACCTTAGTGAATTGGAACAAGAGTGTGGAAATATAGGCTGTTCTAATCCATGAGCTGGGTGTGTAGTGTTCTTGTTCTTTGGGGGCAGCATGGTGGCTCAATGGTCAGCACTGCTGCCTCACACTGCCAGGGTCACCGGTTCGATTCCAGCCTTGGGCAACTGTCTGTGTGGCCTTTGCACATTTTTCCTGTGTCTGCATGGGTTTCCTCCAGGTGCTCCAGTTTCGCCCCCACAATCCAAAGATGTGCAGGTTAGGTGAATTGGCTATGCCAAATTGCTGAGTGTTCAGGGATGTGTAGGTTAGTGCATTAGTCAGGGCAAAGTGTAGAGTAATAGGTTTGGGTGGAATACTCGGAGGGCCAGTGTGGACTTGTTGGGCCGAGGGGCCAGTTTCCGTACTTTAGGGATTCTATATTCTATTACCATAATGGTTGCTAGTACAGTGAAAGGTGCAGAAGCATGCTGTATGTCAATTGGAGATGTGGCATGAGGATTCTTACAGGCTCAGATGCTAAAGTCTGAGAACATGGGGTACATATAATTGGTGCCCCATGACATCGAGATGTTGGTGTCAGGTGTCCAACATAGAGGTCATTCACAGTCAATGGCAGTCTGAAGTCACCAGGTACCTGCTCCACCTTCATGCTGAGAACTCTTGACATCCAGCTTGTTTGGAAAACAGGAAGCTGAATATTAATGAGGCAAGTTGCAGAGTTAACAAGATGTTGAACAAGCTAGACTCCCCTTTGATTGGCAACCTGCCACTGCTCAGTGAGAAACTTGTTTCGCTGCTCAGCAAATGAATAAAAGATCCGAGATGCTACTGAAGTCAAGACATGTCTTGCTGGACCTCTCATTCAATTTTATCCCAGATCTCACCATAGCCCACCTTGCTCAGGGCTCTGTAAGATTCCATCCAGTATCATTATTACTCATTTTTACAGTTGGATGTTTTTGAAACTGCATTGTGGTGCATGCAGTTTCTTGGATGATCTAATGTCAATTTCTTGACTATACGAACACTAACCATATAAACACATTAACATGTTTATGGAAGTCTAATCAGCTAGCCCAACTTCAAGTTTCATCACAAGTATCCGAGTGCCAATGTTATTCCGTACTAGCGATTCTCAAACACAGACAAAACATGCTGAGAACAGTTTGCATTTAACTGCATATATGACGTTCATCCTAATTTATATTCTAAAGTTTAAGTCTTAAACAAATTTAAATCTACTAAGTAAAACTGAAAATGTTGTCGAGGAACTGATTCAGTTCCCAAGAGTTTGGGTAGTGCACGAATATGAGATTTGTAACAAACTAACATTGGCTCTAACTGTCCTCTCCTGCAGAGCTTGCACAAATTTGCACAACATAGCTTGGCGTCATTTCTACTGCTCTGCCAAACTAAGGTTTTCCCTGCCAACAATGTATTGTCCAAAAAGTAAAGCTCATTAAACTCATCTGTATCTTCTTCTTACTGCTGCCTTTTCTTAATCTTAATTTTGAGACAGTCGCAGCGATTTTGTTTTTGGGAACAACTATTTCATTAAAATATTTTGTTTTCTTTTTAAAATCCATAACATTCAATCTACATTTTGGTGCTACACAAGATTGTTGAAGATAACATTTTAATGAATATCTGCTTAAATAAAAAAGTGTTTGTACAGAGATCCACTCTAGCACACCAGAACACCAGAAATAGTATTCTCTTTTGATCTGAACTTGACAGTTGCGCATTTCATATATGTGTATCCTCATCACTTTTAGCTGAACTGTGAAAATACTTGGCACGAACATAATAATAGATACAAAGCATTAGAGCTGAACAAATTTATAAAGCAACAGAAAAGATCAAATGCATTTAGTTTAATTACTATAAAATGCCTTTGCAAATACTGTAGTATATCATACATCACCCTTCATATATCATCTTGAGATATCACATGCAACTGTTTACTAATCTATTTCACTGGTTCTGAGCCTGCTGACATTCACAGCTTTCTGTTTAAAACTGGACTGACTGATCTGAGGGGAAAATCTATTCTTGTCAACCCTTGTTTAATGGGTACAATAATGGGCCCTTCCATCAAAATTTCCATGAGGTGCTTATTGATTACCACGACAGGTTTGTAAATCACTTAAGTTTTGCACTCTTAAGGGAGACCAAACTCTTAACACATTAATCATCTTTCCTTTATGTGCTTCTCGTATGTTTGCTAATCTTGATTAAAAACTGAACATGATAGTCTCCCAAACTTTCTATAGAGCAAAAACGGTCAAGTGAAACCTGGAAATCTGACAGTGTCTTTTGATTGATGTTTACTCCAATTCTTTCCAGAGTTGAATTAGAATGTCTATTGGAATTAAAACAGCTGGAGTATTCCAGCTCAGCATATGTCAAGAAGACAATGATAATTAAATCATTGTGTTTAGACATTGAGTTAAACAGCAATCCCTCACACAACATTTTGTTTTAAACAAAGAAATTGAATTCAAATAGCAAAATGGGACTTTGAGAACTTCAATTTAAATTGCTGCTTCCCAATAATTGTTAATAAATTACTAAAAATATTTTGTATTTATTTTAAAAGTGCATAACATTCTTTGCTTTTAATGCTTTTTGACATCACTGTAAATCCTGAGTTGCATCAAATTATACCCATGATTTGGAGGGGCCGGTGTTGGCCTGGGGTGTACAAAGTTAAAAATCACACAACACCAGGTTATAGTCCCACAGGTTTAATTGGAAGCACACTAGCTTTCGGAGTGCTGCTCCTTCATCAGGCAACCACCTGATGAAGGAGCAGTGCTTTGAAAGCTAGTGCTTCCAATTAAACCTGTTAGACTATAACCTGGTGTTGTGTGATTTTCAAATTATACCCATGCATGATAAACTAAATTTATGGAAGTTAGGAGCAAAACAAATAGACCACATGTTTGAAGGAAAGAGATTTGTATTATTTTAATATCCCAAATCAGATAAGGTTCACCTGGTTATCTTGTTCTTAATCACTTTCTTTAAAAGGTCTAAACCCTCTGTTGATATCCTAAATCACTTATTCGTCCATCACTCAAAAAAGCATCAAAATATTTTCCTAACCAATCAGTTCAGAGATGTTATTATATACCTCAACATCATGAGGACTTGAATTTCTTTTAAACTTAATCTTTCTATCCAACTTCAAAATGCAGATTCCTGAAAAGGTTGGGGGCTGAGGGGAGGCCATTAGTGAGCTTGCTTCACCATCATCCTACATGAATAACAGATGGGCTAATTATACACTTATTTCCATAGATACATTAAAATTATGCTGTACCCTGAATAATGAGAATAGACAAATGCCAGCTAGTTTGTTGGCTGAGGAATGCTCATCTCCACAATGTGTTTCCTCATGGCACTCAACTGGATAATAGTTCAGGCAGAGAAAGCCAAGGAGCCACTATGAAACAATTTTTTCTAACCTGTTTAAAATTTAGTACATTACGTTAGAGCTACATTAGAAAAATCATGAGAATTCTTCTAATTAGCACCTAAGCTTATATGGTCGACATCTGAGTTGTACTAATGGGAAATGTTTTGCATTCAATCTTTGAACTACATCTTTGAATTATATGGTCTCAGTTTTAGTGATGGTGGCATTACTTTTTTTTAGATTAGACTACTTACAGTGTGGAAACAGGCCCATTGGCCCAACAAGTCCACACCGACCATCCGAAAAGCAACCCACCCAGACCCATTCCCCTACATTTACCCCTTCACTGAATTTAGCATGGCCAATTCACCTAACCTGCACATCTTTGTGACTGTGGGAGGAAATAGGAGCAACCGGAGGAAACAGGGAGAATGTGCACATCGATAGTTGCCCAAGGCGGGAATTGAACCCAGGTCTCTGGTGCTGTGAGGCAGCAGTGCTAACCACTGTGCCACCATGCCATCCATAATTGTGGTAGATTTTTAAGGTTAAACAGCTATGATAGCCTCCTGTTTGTGACAATTAAAATGCTTATGTAAGAGAAAATTAATTAGAAAAAAAAAATTGAAAAAAAAAGTCTTAACTTAGAAAATAAGATCTAGACACATAGTTCTTCTTTCTGATGGGAACTAAAATATAGGGTACCCATTCCAAATGCTAAGAACAGTTAATGAAAAGACAGCAGTGAGGTGCTCTTGAATTGCAATTAGGAAGCGCCTGATATGGTCACGCATTAGTGAACGCAGACGTTTGTAGGATTTTCTCTGCTAATCATTGCTAGCAGCTTGGGATATTTACCTCCTTCACTAGAATGCAGCAAAGGTCATTATTTTTTCTAAGGGCTCCTCTTAAGATTATGTTAAAGGGCTACTTTTTGGTTTTGGACTATTTTGTAATTCTCATTATCTAATTTATTAGTTAATGTAGTCACATAGTAACAATGCTTTCTATTGTGGTGCATTTGAGCTCACACAGAAACCGAATTAGAAGGAATTCATTGACATCCTTTGATAAGCTCTCCATTAAATAGGTACGCATTGATCTCCTGGATACTACAGTATTGAAATTAGTAAAGACACAAGCACAGGTTAGCAACAAATATTTTTTCAAAATAAACATACACACACTACTACATATGAAAAACCATCACCCAAACACAACTTCCATAGACTGGAGAGATCACAGCTAATATACAAAACTGTGTTTTTTTAAACCAAGCAATGACCACCCTTTTTACTGTACCTTAAATCTCAATCTCAGATTTAAATTTAACAATTAACAAGATGTTTTGTGGGCAACACAGTGGCACAGTGGTGGGCAGCACGGTGGCACAGTGGTTAGTACTGCTGCCTCACAACGCCAGAGACCTGGGTTCAATTCCCGCCTCAGGCGACTGTCTGTGTGGAGTTTGCACATTCTCCCTGTGTCTGCGTGGGTTTCCTCCGGTTGCTCTGGTTTCCTCCCACAGTCCAAAAATGTGCAGGTTAGGTGAATTGACCATGCTAAATTGCCCATAGTGTTAGGTGAAGGGGTAAATGTAGGGGAATGGGTCTGGGTGGGTTGCGCTTCAGCGGGTTGGTGTGGACTTGTTGTGTCGAAGAGCCTGTTTCCACACTGTGTAATCTAATCTAATCAAGATGTTCATTTTAGTACGATCTACCATATTTTTCCAATATAACAACCCTTTCTTTTTTTCTACCTCTCGTGCTTGAGCCTCGAGTGAAGTCATCGTAGATTCCCAGTGCCAGAACAGTTTCCCAGCCTCAGCATGGACTTCCAGCCTTAAGCCACAAAGTGAAGCCAGTGCGGACTCCCAGTCTTGAAGGAAATCCAGAGCAGACTCGCAGCACTCCCGGCTTCAAGGTGAAGCATGTCACAGTCTGGAGGTGAGGACTGGCATGGTCTGGAAACGAGACCCGGCACCATCTGGAGGCTAGGTGACAGCACGGACTGGGTTGGAAAGACTATTATTTTGAACTTTTTATTTCTTTATTTTCTTAATTTATATCTATGATTTTGCATTTTCATACCCAAGATGACATGAAAGTCTGTAATGCTCGACTTCAAAAAATTTCTTTATTTTTCTAACTTTTTCCTAAGAGTTTGTACTTAAGAATCTGCACCTAGGTACATTTGTACCTTAGATGTCGCAGTAAGTGGCTAATTGTAACCTTGTCACTGTACTGAGGCAAGTATGTGATAACACTGTAAAGCTAATTCTAATTCTTGAACTTGTGTAACCTTAAACTAGATTGCAAGAAATGCAATCTCAATCAATTTACATTTTGTTGGACCCCAGTTAGCTGAATATTCCTCTGTTCACAAGTTTGAAAAAGTTCTCCCATCTATTGCAGCTTTCCTGTCCACACCTTAGCAACCCCTTATCCCACCATAATCCTCTTGTAGAGGCTTTCTCCCCTTAAATCGCACGTGTCTCTTTCTGCCTTCACAACCTACTTATAGCTATCTCCCTACCCTGATGCCAGCAGGCACCACCAATCTAGACCCGGCAGACAGAAATTTCTGATTCCACAAAATGTTCCAATATCTGTCCCCAGGCAGACCCTGAACCCAATCGTGGCAAAAGGTGCCACATGATCTTGTCTTCGGCTCAGTCAGGACACAATCCTGGCCTTGCATCAGGGTTTTGTGGCAGTTCACTGCCACTGATCCTTTTTTATCTTGAACCTGTCTATTTAGTGATTGTTCACATCACCACTAAATATCTACAGAACAGTAACTGTTCATAGATTAGAAGACGACTTCTTGAATGATAGCAATAACTACGAGTTTAGTTGATTAGGCACAATTACTAGGGCCTTAGGGAGCTGATTGAACTTCTCAGCTCCACCCACAGACTGTGTGAGATCAGTAGAATAGGTAGAGCCAATGTAATATGAATATCAACCCCATTAGAACTATTATGCTGCACAACAATGTTGGCATAACAAAATTACAGTAGAATTGGGCATTGCAGAAAGAGGAAAATTAAATTTTACAATGCACAGATTGCAGGGACAAAGGAAGAAAAGTCAGAGAAGTTATAAAACTTCCTTCCTGTGTCTCATCCCAACAAACGTTTGACACAGCACATATGGGAATTGATGGCTGACAGCACCACTCAATCATCAGAGGCATCGCAATTCAGAAATAATTAGGGCCATGAAAACCCTTGAAATTTTTCAACAAAAACTTTCAGTCAGCCAACATATTTACTTTTTCCAAAGGAAAGTACTTAATAGGAGCAACAGGTTACAGCCAACATATCTGAAGCAAATCAGAAGCAGCAAAGAGCAACGCTGTCCAACTTAAGCTGCCAACATTCGCAAAAGTAAATTTAAGCCCCTATTTCATTTATACTATTCAATATTTTATGGCCATAAGCTACAATACAAGTCTGAAGGAAGTTGAAAACATGATCATTTGAATATCTCAGCATTAAAGTAATAAACGAGACCAGTTAGCTAGTTATCTTGTAGATATAAATGAACCAACTGTGATACTTGTTGGAATATCTGCAAAAATGTTCGAAAGTACATCAATCAGACTTGGTAGTTTGCTACTACTGTTGTAAATTCCTTACTGATATGGTCACTCCCATTTTCTGCAACAGCTTTTCAATCCTAGTCATTAAAACACATCAAGAGGTCATTTGTTCAATGCCTGATTAATTAGGAGAGTGAAGACACATTGCAAACGTTCTCTTGATCGTTCCGGAAGTATAGCACTGCTTAAAGCTTCCAGCAGTATGTTTGTTAATTCCAACTAGCATGAGCATCAATGCCACTATGCTCTATTTCAGTCAGGGGTTACTGCATTGGTAACATTAGCCCTGGGATTACATTTGGTGAATCATCATTCACCTGTCAAGTAAAAGTGGCATCGGTGACAGCCTTAAATGATGGCAAAGTAAGGAATTTCAGGAAACAAAAACATTTGCCTGCATGGTCTGCACTGGCGGTCACGCACGATGCCCAAAATGGAATTTAAGTTTCTTGTGAGATGAACATCGGTGCAAACAAAGAATGCACTAGTTTGAGAATCCTGCAAATTTACTACAAATTGTGGCATATGGATGCTGGAAGATCAGAAACACAAAAAAGAGTTACTGGACTTGATACAGTAACTCTTTTTATCTCTAAAGATGCTCCAGCAATTTTTGTTTTTATGGAGTACATTATTTAAAGGTGAAGGAGGCATGTCTAACAAGAGGAAAGACGTGTTCTTACTTGAAGAAGCTGAATCATTTTGCACACAAGTGTATGACCAAAATGAAATACAACAAAGCAGGCACAGATTGCCACTGGGAGAGATATTGTCGAAGATCCAGGTGAATCACTCTACACCTGTACATGATAAAACAAACTGGTTTGTCAATTTGATAGGTGAAACATGGTTGGTAATTACTGGAATGAGGTCTGCAGAAGGAGTTCATTGGGTCAATATAAAAAGTGGCAGATGGACAGTGGTGCAATTCACAACATCATGACATCCACCGACCTGTGCAAAGTGGCTCAACATGACAATCCAAAAATGAAGTCCTCAAAAATAACACTAAGGCTATATGATGGCACCCTATCCATACCAAGAGAACACACAACTCCACAACCCCGCTTGTTGTTGTAACTACACAAATAAAATGACAAGCAAAAGCCATTCATCTACCTTCTCTTGCATGACTGATTGCATCCTTTTTTGTTAAATTTTATTTTTCTTCATTTAACTTGCAATCAAATTCATTCTTTATTCTTTCTTCTTTCTCCACAAGTTCTCAAAAGGAACACTAAGGCTATATGATGGCACCCTATCCATGTCAAGAGAACACACTCCTCCACAAACCCACTTGTTGTTGTAACTACACAAATAAAATGACAAGCAAAAGCCATTCATTGAAGCCAGAACCAATCTAAATCTTGGAATGGTAATCCTCAATGTGTCAACTAATATTTGCAAAGTGTCAGTACACTAAACCGTTGACTGTAAAACAGATCATTGAGGACAATAATATGTTTACAGGATTATGATATCTTTTAGGAGAATATCATCTCAATTTAGATGAGAATGTAAGACTAATTCAGCTTCTGCTGAGGTAATTCCAGCTTCCTGAGGCCAGTCTGAAATAAAGGAAAAGACAGCAATGTAGAAAGTGATAACTTCTACAAAATGGATCAGCAGTACCGTAAGCAGTGAAAAAACCAAGAAAAATCGGAGAGGATTTAGATCTCGCTACTATAGAAGACGGTGGTGGCGACAGGGTAGGAAGTGTTCAGGCTTCCGACCCACCTACCCGCTCTTGCATGACCGACTGCATCCTTTTTCTTTAAATTTTATTTTTCTTCATTTAACTTGCAATCAAATTCATTCTTTGTTCTTTCTACGGCTGCGGTGGCAGAGAGGGTTTGTGTGGAGATGTTGAGCAGTGGATCCCGCCAATTTCTCATAGCCATATGGTTGCGGCTTGAGCAATGGTTCCAGTGTTGACAGATTCTTTTCCTCTTGTGTTTCCGTGACATCTGCAATGGTAGCGGACTGAACGATCTCTCAGCTCTCGGGAGTTAATTTGGACGGTCCGCTGGTCCTTGCAAGTGGAGATGGGCCCCAGTGCTCAGGTGTTGGGACAGTCTCCTGGCTGGGTTAGCAGCTGGACTATCAGCGGTGATGAGGCGGTTTTGACAGAGGCGACATTCTGGGTCTAGTCAGTGGCGGCAGGGGCTACCTTCAGTGAGCTTCCTTCTTGGGATGCGGAGATGCGGACAGCTTTGGTGGCTATGGGGTAAGGCACTACGGTCGGGACACCACCCATGCCCTCCACCTGCTCCATGATTTTCGCTTCCCCGGTCCCCAACGCCTTATTTTCACCATGGACATCCAGTCCCTGTACACCTCCATCCCCCATCACGAAGGACTCTAAGCCCTCCGCTTCTTTCTTTCCCGCCGTACCGACCAGTACCCTTCCACTGACACCCTCCTTCGACTGACTGAACTGGTCCTCACCCTGAACAACTTCTCCTTCCAATCCTCCCACTTCCTCCAAACGAAAGGAGTAGCCATGGGCACCCGCATGGGCCCCAGCTATGCCTGCCTCTTCGTAGGATATGTGGAACAATCCATCTTCCACAACTACACTGGCCCCACCCCCCACCTTTTCCTCCGCTACATCGATGACTGTATCGGCGCCGCCTCGTGCTCCCACGAGGAAGTTGAACAGTTCATCCACTTCACCAACACCTTCCACCCCGACCTCAAATTCACCTGGACAGTCTCAGACTCCTCCCTCCCCTTCCTCGACCTTTCTATTTCCATCTCAGGCGACCAAATCAACACGGACATCTACTACAAACCGACCGACTCCCACAGCTACCTGGATTACACCTCCTCCCATCCTGCCCCCTGTAAAAACGCCATCCCATTCTCCCAATTCCTTCGACTTCGCCGCATCTGCTCCCAGGAGGACCAGTTCCAAAAACGCACAACCCAGATGACCTCCTTCTTCAAGGACCGCAATTTCCCCCCCGACGTGGTCGACGATGCCCTCCACCGCATCTCTTCCACTTCCCGCTCCTCCGCCCTTGAACCCCGCCCCTCCAACCGCCACCAGGACAGAACCCCATTGGTCCTCACCTACCACCCCACCAATCTCCATGTACAACGCATCATCCCCCGTCATTTCCGCCACCTCCAAACGGACCTCACCACCAAGGATATATTTCCCTCCCCTCCCCTCCCCTATCAGCATTCCGTAAAGACCACTCCCTCCGTGACTCCCTCATCAGATCCACACCCCCCACCAACCCAACCTCCACTCCCGGCACCTTCCCCTGCAACCGCAGGAGGTGCAAGACTTGCGCCCACACCTCCCTCCAAGGCCCCAAAGGAAACTTCCATATCCGCCACAGATTCACCCGCACCTCCACACACATCATCAATTGCATCCTCTGCACCCGATGTGGCCTCCTCTATATTGGGGAGACAGGCCGGCTACTTGCGGAGCGTTTCAGAGAACACCTCTGGGACACCCGGATCAACCAACCCAACCACCCCATGGCTCAACACTTCAACTCCCCCTCCTACTCCACCAAGGATATGCAGGTCTTTGGACTCCTCCATCGCCAGACCACAACAACACGACGGTTGGAGGAAGAGCACCTCATCTTCCACCTAGGAACCCTCCAACCACAAGGAATGAACTCGGATTTCTCCAGTTTCCTCATTTCCCCTCCACCCAACTTGTCTCAGTCAAATCCATCGAATTCAGCACCGCCTTCCTAACCTGCCATCTTCTTCCTGACCTCTCCGCCCCCACCCCAGTCTGACCTATCACCCTCACCTTGACCTCTTTCCACCTATCACATTTCCAACGCCCCTCCCCCAAGTCCCTCCTCCCTACCTTTTATCTTAGCCTGCTGGACAAACTTTCCTCATTCCTGAAGAAGGGCTTATGCCCAAAACGTCGATTCTCCTGTTCCCTGGATGCTGCCTGACCTGCTGCGCTTTTCCAGCAACACATTTTCAGCTCTGATCTCCAGCATCTGCAGTCCTCACTTTCTCCTTTAAGTGGTCTAGCCTAGTCCATAGGAGAAAGTGAGGACTGCAGATGCTGGAGATCAGAGCTGAAAATGTGTTGCTGGAAAAGCGCAGCAGGTCAGGCAGCATCCAAGGAGCAGGAGAATCGACGTTTCGGGCATGAGCCCTTCTTCAGGAATGAAGCCTAGTCCATAACTTGGGGACACTTTACAGAATTTTAAACAGCGAGTGGCAGGTGCTAGTGTCTTTATTTCGGGTGTTGGCTTGGTTGGGTAGACAAAGCTTGGGATAGTAATGGCTCTTTCAGTCATCAAAAGTTTTCTGGAAGTGGATGTGAGGACTTTGAAAGTTTTGCAAAAGGTGAATAAGACCAAGCTGCAGGAATTAACCAACTAGCTGGAATTGGAACTGCCTGCTTCTGTGAGGAAAGGAGAGATAATTACAGCCGTAGCTCAGCATTTAAACTTGCTGGGGAAACCATCAGAATCTATAGAGATGGCAAGAATTCAATTGCAAATGAAGCAGCTTGAGTTAGAGGTGAGAGATAAGGAAAAGGCAGCAGAAATGAAACAGTTAGAGTTAAGATTAAAAGTAGGAGAAGGAAAAAGAGAGTGTAGTGGAAGAGAGAGAAAAAGAGAGCGTCAGAAGAGGGTGAAAAAGAGAGAGCAGAGACAGAAAGAGAGAAAGCTTTTGAACTTCAAAAAATTGACACTTAAAAGGAAAGTCAGATAAAGGCTGAGGGTAGGTTTGACAGGGAAGAGTGAGGATGAGCAAGCCCCTGGTAGTCAGAACCCCAGCGAGAAACTGTTTAAGTATGTTCAAGCATTGCCTAAATTTAATGAGAAGGATGTGGATGCCTTTTTCATCTCATTTGAAAAGGTGGTCAGTGACAATGTGGGTTTTGTTGATCTAAACGAAACTTGTAGGTAGGGTATTCGCATCACTATCAGGGAGATATCTGGGGAGTATAAGGAGGTGAAAAAAAGCTATTTTAAGTCCATATCAGCTTGTACCAGAAGCCTATAGACAATGTTTCAGGAAACTAAGGAGGGACCCTAGTCAAACCTATACTGAGTTTGGAAGAATCAAAGAGTAATGTTGATAGATGGATAAGAGCTTTCAAAACAAAAAAAAAGCGAGGAAACCTATGATGCCCTTAGAGAGGTAATTATTTTGGAGGAATTCAAAAATTCATGTGCAAACTCATGTGGAAGAGCAAAGAGTTAAAACAGAAAGGTTAGCAGCTGAAGTGGCTGATGATTATGAGCTGGTCCATAAAACTCAGTTTGGCTTCCATAAATCAATTTCAATCCATGAGGGGTAGAAATTGGGGCAAAGAGAAATCCACACGTGGAAAGGGAAAAGTAGATCTCAGTGAAGATCATAAGGATAACTTATAGGGTAAAGAAGAAACCCCTGAGGGGGACAAAGAAGTTAAAAAGCTCCAGTATTTTCATTGTAATAAAATGGGCCGCACAAAATCAGTGTTGGTGGGCTAGAGGAAAACCAGATGTAGGAAAACCAGACAAGCCTGGGAGTTTTGTTGGACTAGTAACAAAAAGCACAAGGGAAGTTAGACAATTGGTATGCTTTCCTTTATCAGTCAGAGTATGGAGTACAGGATTTGGGAGATAATGTTGTGGCTGTATAGGGCATTGGTTAGGCCACTGTTGGAATATTGCATGCAATTCTGGTCTCCCTTCTATCGGAAAGGTGTTGTGAAATGTGAAAGGGTTCAGAAAAGATCTACAAGGATATAGCCAGGATTGGAGGATTGGAGCTATAGGAAAAGGCTGAACAGGCTGGGGCTATTTTCCCTGGAGCGTCAGAGGCTGAGGGGTGACCTTATAGAGGTTTACAAAATTATGAGGGGCATGGATAGGGTAAATAGACAAAGTCTTTTCCCTGGGTTGGGGGAGTCCAGAACTAGAGGGCATAGGTTTAGGGTGAGAGGGGAAAGATATAAAAGAAACCTAAGGGGCAACTTTTTCACGCAGAGGGTGGTACGTGTATGGAATGAGTTGCCAGAGGAAGTGGTGGAGGCTGGTACAATTGCAACATTTAAGAGGCATTTGGATGGGTATATGAATCAGAAAGGTTTGGAGGGATATGGACTGGGTGCTGGCAGGTGGGACTAGATTGGGTTGTAATAACTGGTCGGCATGGACGGGTTGGACCGAAGGGTCTGTATCCATGCTGTACATCTCTATAACTCTCTGACTCTAACTGCCTCAAAGTGTACAAGATGATTGGAAGTTGATTAAGGAGGAAGTGCCAGATCTGCTTTAAAAAAATACATGCAAGGGTAAAGTTTATTCACATAGGGCAGGAGTAGCAGGTAAAAAGGTTACAATATTAAGGATCACAGGAACCTCTCAGTCTGTCATGCTAAAGGATGAGGAGATATGTACTCCTGAGGGACTATTGCCAGAAAAGTTACTGGTTTTTAGGCATTCATGGTGAGACAAAAAGTGCTCAGTTATGCTTGAGAGTCCAGAGTGGAGAATTTGTGGTAGGAGAAAAGGACAAATGCTCAGCTCCAGGAATACAATTTGTCCTTGCAAGTGATATAACTGATTCAACATTAGGCGTGCTGCCCACTGCAATTGAAACGCCAGTGGAGACACAAACAAGTGAAGAAATGAAGGATGTTTTTCCAGGAATCACAGAGGCACAAGTTGAAGCAGGAGAGTTCAAAAGGCACAGATAAGGAAGCTGACATAGCTTTATCCAAGACATTTTGTGATGAGATAAGTGGGACAGAGAAGGAGCAGATAGGTAAACATACATGTATCTTAAGCTCTGCTAAGCTGATTGAGTTACAGCAGAAAGATGAGAACTTAAAACAGTTACATCAAAAGGCATTTAAAGAGGAGAATGAATGCATCCCTGTGTATTACTACTTAACAAATGATGTCTTAATGAGGAAATAGAGACCATCACACATTCAAGCTGATGAGAAATGGGCAGAGATTCATCAAATTGTTTTGCCAGTAGGGTATAGAAAGGAGGTGCTGTGAGTGGCGCATGAGTTACCACTTGGAGGTCATTTAGGGGTGAGGAAAACACACGATAAAATACAAAGACATTTTTACTGGCCTGGACTACACAAGGATGCAGTTGAATTTTGTCAATCTTGTCATACATGTCAGCTAATTGGAAAATCACAGGCAGTAATAAAACCTGCACCTTTAATACCTATTCCAGCATTTGAGTAACCTTTCACAAGAGTCTTGATTGATTATGTAGGTCCCCTACCTCAAACAAATTGTGGGAATAAGTATTTATCAACAATAATAGATTACATTACATTACAGTGTGGAAACAGGCCCTTCGGCCCAACAAGTACACACCGACTCGCCGAAGCACAACCCACCCATACCCCTACATTTACCCCTTACCTAACACTACGGGCAATTTAGCATGGCCAATTCACCTAACCTGCACATCTTTGTGACTGTGGGAGGAATCCGGAGCACCCGGAGGAAACCCACGCAGACACGGGGAGAACGTGCAAACTCCACACAGTCAGTCGCCTGAGGCGGGAATTGAACCCAGGTCTCCGGCGCTGTGAGGCAGCAGTGCTAACCACTGTGCCACCGTGCTGCCCAATGGATGTGCCGACTAGATTTCCGGAGGCAACCCCATCATAGCTAAAAGGGTTGTAGAAGAATTACTTAAAACTTTTTGCTAGATACAGACTGCCAATAGAGATCCAGTCAGATCAAGGATCAAACTTCACATCCAAACTATTCAAGGAGATTATGGATAACTTGAGAGTAAAGCAATTCAAATTTACAGCATACTACCCTGAATCACAGGCAGTGCTAGAGAGATGGCATCAAACACTGCGTTGAGGACTTATGGTCAGGATTATCCAGATGATTGGAATAAGGGAATTCTGTTTGTACTTTTTGCGATCAGAGATGCATCAAATAAATCAGTCCATTTGAATTAAGTTTTGGGCATGAAGTAAGACGACTGTTAAAATTGATTAAGGAGAAATTAATAAATCAGAATCCAGAGACCCCCCCACCAATTTGGACTATGTGACAAATTTTAGAGAACGATTAAATAGAGCTGGTCAGTTGGCTACACAACATTTAAAAGTATCACAGCATACAATGAAATACGAAGTGGATCACAAATTCGCAATTGGGGATAAAGTATTGGTGTTACTTTCAGTTACAGGCGAGTCTTTAAAAGCAAGGTTTAGTGGACTTTATCAAATAGAGAGGAAATTAAGTGGTGACAGGAAGAAATCTCACAGAGTGTGCCATGTGAATATGTTCAAAAGGTATTTTGATCGGGAAGGAAAGCAAGAGGAGAAGGTGTTAATGATTACAGCACAGAAGGAAGAACCAAGTTCAGAGGATTCTGAATTGGACATTCCTCAATTCAAATTGGACAATGAGGAAGTGTTCAAAAATTGGGATAAATTATTGAGTTACCTTCGACAAGAAGGTCAAAATGACCTGAAAGAGATATTCCTACCACATGAGGAGATATGTGGAAATAAACTGGGAAGCATTAACCTAATTATGCATGATGTAGATATAGGAGATGCTGTTCTGATTAAGCAACATCCTTATTGGCATAACCCTCTAAAGTTGGTACAGGTTCAGAAGGAGATAGAGGGCATGCTCCAATATGGCATAATCAAAGTGAGTTACAGTGACTGGAGCTCACCTATAGTCATGGCGCTCAAGCCAGATGATACCCAACGGTTATGTGTAGACTATCGCAAAGTCAATACCATTACAAAGACTGGTGCATAACCAATTCCACAGTTGGAGGACTGTGTCAAAAAGTGGGACAAGCAACTTACATTGCAAAGTTGAACTTGCTCAGAGGCTAAGACCTCTGTCAGAAAAAGCAAAGGCAGTTCAAAGTCATGCCATTTGGTATGAAAAACCTCCAGCCACTAATAAGGCTAATAAGGACATTGCCAGATTACTCAACTGCGTGGCGTACATTGATGACCTGATGATTTTTAGTCACTCTTGGCAGGAACATTTACAGCACTTATCAGATTTGTTTGATCGACTTCAGAAGGCAGGCTTGGTGGTAAACATAGCTAAAAGTGAATTTGTCAAAGCCCAAGTCTCCTTCCTGGGCCATGTTATTTGACATTGATAAATGGCCCCACAGGACACGAAAATAAAAGTAATTGGGGAATTTCTCAAACCATCGATGAAAAAAAGCAGTACTTCAGTTCCTGGGATTGAGTGGATTTTACCGAAAGTTTGTGCAAAACTTTAGCAGTGTGGCTGCTCCACTCATTGAATTGTTAAAAAAGGTCAAGTAGTTTCAGTTGACAGCGGACTGACAAAAGGCATTTGACAGCCTAAAAACCATGTTAATCACTGCCCCAGTATTAGTCACACCGGATTACATGAAACCTTTCAAGGTGGCTATCGATGTCAGTGATATGGGTGTCGGTCCGTGACTCCTGCAGGAGGATGACGAGGGAATAATAAGACCCATTGCTTATTCTTCCAGGAAGTTGAATGTTCATCAACAGAAATATTCAACACTTGGTGTTGGCATTACAACATTTCAGTCATGATTTGGAGATGCCGGTATTGGACTGGGGTGTACAAAGTTAAAAATCACACAACACCAGGTGATAGTCCAACAGGTTCATTTGGAAGCACTAGCTTTCGGAGTGCTGATCCTTCATCAGATGTGTGAACTATCACCTGGTGTTCACCAGCAATTCATCTGAGATAATTATATATTAAGGACAAAAATGCCAGACTCTTTAGATGGAGCTTGTTGTTGCAGCCATTCAATTTTCCACAATTGTGCATGTGGCAGGTTGCGAACACTTGATTGTTGATGCATTATCGAGGCTCAATTGAGATACAGAGGCTTTTGGCTGTGGGTGTACCGTGGCCTGAATTTGCATGTGGTTGTGCATGTTTGCAGGTTTATAGCTAGTATAGTATATGTGTGTGTTTAGACTACTAACCTGGTGTTTGAAGGGTTTTAAAAATGAAGCCATCTTTTGATATTGATGGTTAATTTTTTTTTAAGGGGGAGGGATCACAAAGCTGGTCCTTTTCTTTTCTAAAAGCTGTTCCTTTTCTCAAGGATACTGTGTTCTTGATTTTTTTTCAGAGGGGTCATAAACCTGACCGGGCTCCGATTAGACTAGTTTGGTAAAGAGATGAAAAGGATTTTGAGAGGCCTTTTATTTATATGCAAATAGATGAGACTTCAGACCAAAGTGGTCATGTTTTAGAAGTGACCTGTATAATGGAAGGAGAGTGGTCAGCTCTCTAGCTGAGCAGTTCAGTCCAGAACTAGTTAGGAGTTCAACAGTGAGATGTGTGAAAACAGGCCCTCTCTCTTTTTCTGTCCTTAGAACTGTGTTTTAAGGGGGTTTGCTTATTGGGACTGTATATTTGCAATAGCATAATTAAATCTAGTTTGGATAGACTGAGTTCGTTAGGGGTTCTTTATTCTGTTCTTTGTGTTTCATCATGTAATCTTGTGAATAGACTTCTGTTTGTTTTAAAACCTAGTAGTCAACTTGGCTAGCTTACTCTGGGTAATTCTCAGTGTACACTTACCGAAACAAATTGCAAAGTTATGGGCTGGGCTGCCTGCTTAAGAATGTTGCGAGTGGTCTGGCCTAGTCCATAACAAAACTGACAGCCCAAGATGGCTTTTGTAGGAAGAAAATAGAGTGGTTATCCCAAACACACTGACTGCAGAGAAACTGAAGCACATTCATGCAAGGAACCAAGGAATTGAGTCAAGTATGAGGTAGGCAAGCAATGTGTTCTAATAGGCAAACATGAGCAACAAACATCAAAGAGTATCATGCTAAGATAGCTCAAGAACTGCTGATGGCACATGGTATTCTTGACAAACCACAGTCAAAACTGGGAGTGGATCTCTTCACACTTGCAGGAACTGATTATTTTGACATTGTAAAGTACCGTTCTGACTTCTAGGAGTTGGACCAGCTGACTTTTGGGAGATGGACCAGCTGACTTTTCAGATCGGTATATGAATGTTTCCTGTACTTAAAATCTGCTAGTTCATGTTGAATCGCATTGAGTTCTGACTTGTGCACAAATCCAAGAATGGAACATGTTTGCAACCCAGGGATTGCCAAGTAAACGCAAGGACAGTTGTAGCCTGTCTATTCTACCATAGCCACGTAACTGCTACCATGAGGCATACACAAGGCAGTCATCTTAAGTTCGCTTCAAAAGGAGGTGATGAATACGCTGTTGTGTTATGCATAAAGCACAGCCATCATTCTACCCCAGGTCATGTGTCAATATAGCCCTGAAGCATGGACCTCCCATTGTATTGGACTTAGTATCACCTGAATTTCAATAAATCTACTCTGCAGACTTTTGATAGGTGAGAACCTCAAAGCTGTTTGATTGGTGGCAGGGGGAGCATTGCATGAGCAGTGCTCACAGTCAGGGATTTAATGCAATCCCTTTAATCATCAATTGTTCAGCAAATATGAGGTACGATTTCAGCATAAAAACACAGTATCTAAATCTGTGCGGGACCAGGCATGAATTGCAGGCTGCAAGTCAGAACAAATCTACCAGCTCGATGTGGGGGGTTCAAACCCAAACTCTGGAGCTTTTGTTTTTTTTTGAGAGGGGGTGTGGGAGCTCCTGTGTGTCTGATAAGAGGGGAATTACAGGGACTGTGAGAAGTAGTCCAGCTCCTTGTAGCTCTCAAACTCTGCACTAAAAAGGTGCTTGCATTCTCTCTGAAGCGGTCTTTGCCTTACTTCAGGTCTGGGTTTGCTATGGCTGAGGAATCCCAGTCAGTCAGTCAGTCAGTCAGTCAGTGCTAAACCGCAAATCACTTCAAAATTAGACTGCAGTCTTTAGCAGAGGCATGGTGAAAACAGGAAAGAAGGAAAACAAACACATCTTATCGATCAAGATTAACCCTCCTATTAGAAAGTTCGGAAAATAGTTTACAGCATTTTAAAAATCTTGAAAATAAACTAAATAGGAACCTTTAACAATCTTTATTTCCTCCACATTTGCTGGTTGCTGTTCTCCAGACTTAACAAAACACAACAGAGTAAAATTCCTGCAGCAACGATATTGCTGGCACACAGTCAGGTGGCCTCCCCATTCTTCAGTGAAATTCCTAAAAGATTTTTTTTGTAACCACTGAAGAATCAAAATAAACTGTAGGCTCCATATTTCTAATAATGTTGGTTTAAACTGAGCCTGTGTTTGGTATATTTGCCTCAAAGTAGAACTTGGAATAACTTGTGCTGCCTAGTGACTTGCTCTTCTAAAGTTACCATGGTTCTTTCAGGGTAAAAATCACTGATTGCTTTATTAAATCTAAGGTAAAATTGAATCCATTTGGGAAAATGATTAATGGCCAAACGTAAGGACTGACTCAAGAGTACCTTTGCTAAAGCCCTGGGAGCAGACTGCTGCCCTCTTTTCTGGGTGGTCTAGTGAGGCAATAATGTGGGAGGAAGAAAATAACAATGAGAGGTATATTTTTACTATTACGCAAAAATAATAGAGTCCTTTATATAAATCATTGTACTTGACAGTTTGAAAGTTTAGAGCAAATTCACTTTTTCGCCATTTAAAAATTAGATTAGATTAGATTAGATTACTTACAGTGTGGAAACAGGCCCTTCGGCCCAACAAGTTCACACCGCCCCGCTGAAGCGCAACCCACCCATACCCCTACATTTACTCCTTACCTAACACTACGGGCAATTTAGCATGGCCAATTCACCTGACCTGCACATCTTTGGACTGTGGGAAGAAACCGGAGCACCCAGAGGAAACCCACGCAGACACGGGGAGAACGTGCAAACTCCACACAGTCAGTCGCCTGAGGCGAGGATTGAACCCAGGTCTCAGGCGCTGCGAGGCAGCAGTGCTAACCACTGTGCCCAAATGTTCGAGGCTCTGAATTTTAAACATTTTTCCCACTATTCACAAGATCTCATAATGCATCACCTAAGCCAACCATTTAAACAGTGACAGAAGAATTAAGTGGTTCACTAAATTAGGGTTTTCGTGTGCCAATTTTCTGAAAAATAAACCTTCTCTCCCAAGCCATTAATATGATCCAGGAGCATCATCCAGTAGGAGAGCCTGTGGCAGGGACTGGCTCTCCTACTGTGGCAGGGACTGTACTTTCAAGGTGACTTGAATTAGACATAAATTTGTGTAAAGGCACCATTATTGACACACCCATGAGAGAAAGCCCAGATTACCTTTGAAAACGGAGGTTGTTGGCATGTTAAAAAAGGTAAAAATTAAAACACGCCTTATTTATAATCTTGAGGCTGGTTTCCCAGAATATTATGGACCTTTCAGTCAATGAGCATTTCCCGAGGGCAATGGCTCAGAAAGATGGACTCTCATAAGTTTCAAAGTCTACTCTCTCAGCTGTGTGCAAGAAATTCCATAGCATGTTTGAAGAGCAAGGAGTTGCTGTTCTGGTCAATATTTGTAGCTACACTAATGCCACCAAAAACAAATTATCTAGACATTTTAATAATTCTCATTTGAGGGACTTTGTTGTGGCACATTTTGGCTTTTATAGTTCTCTACACTGCCACAATGAAATTTCAAAAGTATTATTGGCTGTTGAGTGCTTTGGGGTGTCCTGACATTGCCTTGTTTGACAAAAATCTATATCATTATAGTTAGTGTCTTGAACAATACAAAAAAACAAATCAGTGAAGCATTATAAAACAAACTATGGCACAAAGCAACATAAAGGTGATGCAGGACTAAGACTGAAGTTTATTCAAAGAATGTAGATTTTAAGAAGTTACTTGAAATAAAGGGGGGGGGGTGTTGAAGTGGAGGAGGGAATTCTGGAGCATTGGACCTAGGCAACTGAAGGCACAGGCATCAATGGTCGAGGGTTAAAGATTGGAGATGGTCAAGTGGGCAGAATTAGGGCAGCGCAGAAAACCTGAGAGGCTTGGGAGGCTGGAGGAAATTACAGAGATAGGCCGGGGTAAACCAAGGGAGCGACTAGAAAGTAGGATGAGAACTTTAACTTCAAGACCTTTCTTGACTGGGCCAGCAAACGTCAGCAACTACAGGGAGATAGAAGGATATTTGATGTGAATTAGGACATGAGTAGCAAAAGTTTCAATGTCTTCAAATTTACACAGGGTTGAATGTGGGAAAGCAGCCAGGAGTACAGTGGAAGAGTCAATTCTAATGGTTTTAGCAGACAAACAGAGGCAGGGGGATAATTAAGCTACAAATCACAGGTGGTTAAAGGTGGTCTTTTCATAAAATGAATGCGTTTGAAAGCTTGTCTCAGGTTCAAATGTAACACAAAGGTTGTAATTAATCAGGTTTAACTTCCCACAGTTGCCAGAGGTGGAATAGAGTAATTAGTTAAGGAATGGAATTTGGAACTAGGATCTAAAGGGATGACTTCAGTCAATTCAATGTATAGTTAGTAGAAATTTATGCTCATTCAGGATTGTGTGTCAGATAAGTAACAGTGGTGAATTTGAGGGAGGGGTTTTGGTAATGTTGAGCTGAGTGTCATCAGTACCCAGGTGGGCTGAATAATTCCAAAATTTAGCTTTGCCAAATTCAAGCAATTCATGGTTAGTTTTTCCTCAGAGGCAAACTAGTTTTCTTGTGCAATTATACGATGCTCACTTCTGTAAGTATCCATGGTGCAATCTTGTACTTAGCAGCTTGCCACCTCATAGTGAGCACGCTGCAGGTATCACGTTTAAACGCCAGCCACTCATTTTTCAAACATTGTCAGCTGGTCTGAAGTAGGCACCTGGATCCAAGTGGTGTCCACGGTCCATTCACTCTAACTTGGCCACTGCACCCACCTCCCACCAAGGCTCATGATCTACCATTTTCAATGTCTCAATGACTCTGACTCCAAGCCTTCCCTCTGTGCATTCTACTCATTCAGGAAATTTCACCATCTTTCCTCACTGGGATATTCCAGTGATGATGGCCCTTCTTAATTGGACTAAGGACTGCTCTCATTAGATTGTCAGACATGCAGGCATGTGCTGTAGGTATGACATTGAAGTAACGTGTAGGTGGACTTGTTGGTGTGTGATACCACGCTACATCATTGCTGGCAAATCTGACGAGCTGCCTGGCTTTCTGTCCCTGCCAAAAGGCAGGACAAGGCAAGGCACAGATGTTGTGTGAATCCAAATAGGGGCAAAGTGAGTGAGCACGAAGAAAACAAACATACAGTCCTGAGATTCTCCTTGCTCCATTGCATGGGCTGTCTGTACCTGCCTGGCAGCTCCCAAGTACTGTACTGAAGTGCTGTATTATAAGTTAGTCTAAGTGTCTCCTGATGACATGGTCAAGTTGGTGCAGATACTGTGGACAGAGGGAGCAGGCTGATGCAGCAGCACTGAGATATTGGGAAATGCTGGCCAAGTTGGGCATCCTCGCAAGCCCATAACTGCCAAGTTGCTGTTTTCACTTTTAAATTTGGAAAATGGCTGCCTGTAAATATAAATAAGACAAGGTTAGGTAATAATATGTTAAATGGGCCCCTCACCAGTCACTAGCAAGATTCTCATCTAGCTACTTAAACATTTTATTGGAAATGGAAACTTTTTGATAATTTGAGAATCTCATTTCCTGGTTCTTATTGTACTTTCCCAACTGTTTCACCATTGAGATTTGCAAATTTTGCCATAAAAACTAATATTATCCAAAAACAAATGTCAGTAAGGAGCAATATGTATGTTACACACAGGACGTGTCAAGGAGAGGTCTCTGTGAGACAGAGGCAATCATGCAGGCGCAGGAAGAAAAGCCTCTACAAATCATAAACAAAGACATTTAAATAAGAATGGAACTGGTGAGTGCTTTGTTACCCACTTCAGTGATAGTAATGAAACATTAGCAAGGGGATTACTGTGGTCAGCAGCTTCAAATGTTGCAGATAGATAGAGGTAAATTAAGGATTGTTTATCTTCTTCAGTCACATAGGATATCTTTTGTGATTTCAATAAGAGCCATTTTGGTACTAAACCTGGAGATCAAATTCGATTGAAGGAATTCAAAACCAGAATTCCCAAAAGTGCAGACATGGATCCAGGAGGTGTCAACATGATTAAGGACTTAAGAGAAGAAGGGGAAGTTGGAAATAGGGTTGTATTTCATAGAATTAAAAAGGTAAATTTTGAGATGAGGGGTGAAAACAGCAGATTTAAAGTATAAAGGGACAACATCAAAAGGGAGAGCTACCAACAATATCAGCTAATGGGAAGCAGGAGGAGACGTTGATTGGTCAACAGTTTAGTGGGTAAAAAAGGTCAAGGTAGCAGGAGATGAATCTCGTAATATGATAAGCATAGAGAGCATTGGTGGTGGGAGGTGTGCGTGAGTAAGAGAGAGAGGGTGCGTGTGCGTGAGAGAGAGAGAGCAGCTGAACAGATGATCTTGAATTTAATAACAAAGAAGAGCATAAGCTCCTCACATGATTGGAGAAGGTGGAAGTGAAGAAATCAGAGCAGAGGAATTTAAGATGGCAATCTACATGCATAGACTTTCTTTTATCTAATGAGACAGGACGGGCTCTGTATTTAAAAGCTACAGCACTTCATTAGAGGGGGACCTTTTTTCCCTGAAAACTGTGCAAATTGTGCAGAATAACTCGTAAATTCCCACAAGACTGCACACAAGCTGGCCCCCATTGGGTCACACACTTAAAACAAATGATCCCCATAATCCAAAAAAAGATTAAAGGGAACCTTAACGGGCACTAGGTTCAAATGTGTTTGTACCATTCTGTTGGAATGTGACTATGTATTTTCTTAACATTTTTGAAGTTGTTTTTGAAGTGTTCCCATGGAGAAGAACAATAAGTTGGCTGATGTTTATTTTCAATTCTGCTTAGAAAGAAAACTGATACCCAGCCTAAGATCTTATTATTGGAATACATTTTTTTTCTACAGCTCTATGTTTGTTCCTGAAATTTCACAAACCACTACAATTTAAATTAAAAAAAAAAGAAATCATATTTTGCACAATAGCTTCAAAGGGAAATTCTTTTTAGGTCTTTGTTTAACCTCAGTGAGCTCCCAGAGTACTCCTGAATATAGAAGAGCGTAAGATGGTATTTGTGGATGGCCGGTTTTGTATTTCACCATTTCCCAAAAGAATAGGAACTTTATGGAGATTTAGAATAATGAAATGTTGGCTCCACGTTCAAGTAAACAAAAAATATATTTCTTTGGCTTTGCATTGTACCATGTTTCAGAATAATCTACTTAAATAAACAGCAAATGCATGTTGGATTGGATTTTCCAAAAGTGGCAATCTTTCCTCTCTTTTTAATGAAAGGAGAGAGCTCTACACATCTGGGAGGAGATTCTGATCAGGGCTCCTACAGAAATACAGAGCCATACCTGCATTCCGACAATTAATTTGTGGCACAGAACTGTCAGGAGAAGGCAAACCATGGACCCATTTCACAGAGGTCAGCTGCTATATTCTGAAATGTGAAGATCCAGACAGCCTTTTCTGAGAGCTGCTGTCAAAAGTAAGTTCACAAGTAAAGTGTGACTTTAGGAACACCGACAGGGTAGGGTGCCAGATGGTTAGCATGTAGGGTGCCATGTAAGAGGGTGTTGTTAGGTAGGGTGCAAGTAAGTACAGTGCCTACTGGGTAGGAGTAGGCTGACAGATAAACAGGATTCCAGCTAGGTACAGGCTGCCTGAGGGTAGCTAGGTGGGTACGAGGCAGGGTGCCCAGTAAGCATTAGAGTGTTTATCATAGAATCCCTATCGAGTATGGTTCTTCAGCCCAACAAGTCCACACAGAACCTCCAAAGAGTAACCCACTCAGACTCATTCCCCTACCTTATTACTCTACATTTACCCCTGACTAATGCATCTAAACGGCACATCTTTGGATTGCAGGAGGAAACGGAAGCAAACACAAGGAGAATATGCAAACTTCACACAGAAGGTCACCTGAGGCTGGAATCGAACCTGGGTCCCTGGCGCTGTGAGGCAGCAGTGCTAACCACTCAGCCACTGTGCCATCCCTAGGGTAGTTCAGAGTGGATAGGAGAAATCAGAGGAATGGGAGGGGTGGGGGTAGTGGTGTTGCAGAACAGGAGAAGTGTCAGGGGAGAATATTGGGAATATTGGGAAAGTTGGATGTTGTTCTGGTGTGGATCTGAGAAGGGCAGCTTTTGGGTGCAGAGGTGGGGTAGGGTATTGGGGGCAGATCAAGAAATTAATGCATCGGGTTTTGGGTGTGGGGGTACGGAGATGTGTTTGGAGGTATGAATGGGGTCAGTTAACTGCTTATGAGTTAGATTTTGTACTTAAATAGTCTATTACTCCTGAGTAACTATTTTACTTAGTTTCATTGAAATCCTTTGATTTAAATGGAGACTTTGAGAGTTCCAAATGTAGTGGAATTGCCCAGCAGAAAATTAAAATTTCCCAATAGTTCAGGCAGAGTCCGTTAAGATGGCAATTCCACAGGGTCCCATTTACGCAGGAATAATGAACATCGGGCTATCAGAAAATCTGAGCCATTAAATTCTTAAACTAAATTCTTCACACTTTGCACAATTGTGACAAAAGTGAAGCAGTCTAAGATGGTTGAAAACTAGATTTGGATCTTGGTTACTGGCAAATAATGTCATAAGAAGTTTTGTAACCCAGTATAATTTTGAGTTTTATATTGGTGTGGCAAGAACAGGAAGGCAGATTACTACCTAAATGGAGTCAAGCTAGGTAAAGGGGCAGTACAGAGAGATCTGGGTGTTCTTGTACACCAGTCAATGAAGCCAAGCATGCCGGTACAGCAGGTAGTGAAGAAAACTAATAGCATGCTGGCCTTCATAACAAGAGGGATTGAGTATAGAAGCAAAGAGGTTCTTCTGCAGCTGTACAGGGCCCTGGTGAGACAGCACCTGGAATATTGTGTGCAGTTCTGGTCTCCAAATTTGAGGAAAGACATTCTGGCTATTGAAGGAGTGCAGCATAGGTTCACGAGGTCAATTCCTGGAATGGCGGGACTATCTTATGTTGAAAGATTGGAGCAACTGGACTTGTATACCCTTGAGTTTAGAAGATTGAGAGGGGATCTGATTGAGACATAAGATTATTAAAGGATTGGACACTCTGGAGGCAGGAAACATGTTTCCACTAATGGGTGGGTTCCGAACCAGAGGATACAGCTTAAAAGTATTTAGGACAGAGATGAGGAGAAACTTCTTCACTCAAGAGAGTGGTGGGTGTGTGGAATGCTCTGCCCCAGAAGGCAGTGGAGGCCCAATCTCTGGATTTGTTTAAGAAAGAGTTGGATAGAGCTCTCAAGGATAGTGGAATCAAGGGTTATGGAAATAAGGCAGGAACAAGATACTGATTGAGATGATCAGCCATGATCATAATGAATGGTGGTGCAGGCTCGAAGGGCAGAATGGCCTATTCCTGCACCTCTTGTCTATTGGCTATAATTGACCAGGTTAGATTTGTCCTCCTTTTTTTGTGTACAGGTATTTTCCACATTGTCAAGTAGATGTCCACATTGTAACGCAAATAGCTTGGTAAGAGGCATGGGTAGGTTGGAGCTCAGTATTCGGTACAATTGCCGAATACTGTGATGGCCTGTAGCCTTTGCAATATACAGTATGTTCAGCCATGTATTGATATCACATGGAATGAATCAAAGTGGCTGAAGGCTGGAATCCCATTTGGCATGATGATTGTGCCACATAACACAATGGTGATCATCTTCAATTTGAAGGCAGGGGATGCATTGTTCTAAGGTCTGTGGATCACAGCGACTGATACTGTGATAGACAGATGCATCTGCTGCAAATAGACTAGGAGTTAAGGCCAAGTGTATTTTTCTGTCTTGTTGCTTCCCTCACATTTGCTGCAAACCCAGACTTGCAACTATGTTATTTATGACTCAGCCAAGTCAGTCAGAAGTGGTGCTGCTGAGCTACTCTTCATGATGGACATTGTACTCTTAGTGGGAACTTCAATCTGTGCCATTATCACTCATTGCATCCTCCAATTTGTGCTCAGCATAGAGTAGAGTAGTGATTCATCAGCTGAGGGTTGCAGTAACCAGCAGGAAGCTTCCTTCCCCATGTTAGATCTGAAACTATGAGACTTCATGAGGTCTTCAGTTGATGTTTTCACTGTGCTGCCACCTCTGGTGGCTCTGTCCTGTGAGATGGGACATACCCAGGGATGGTGATGGTGGCATCTGGGACATTGTCTGTTCGTCATACTCGCAGAAATGTAATCTATGTCAGGTTGTTGATTGTCTAGTTTCAAGCACAGTTCTCCCAATTTTCACACAAGCACTCAAACTTTAATAAAGATGACTTTGAAGGGTAAGACAGGCCAGGATGAGTTGTTGGTGATGATTCTGGTGTCACAAGGTTGATTCCACTTGACCCATCCAATGTTATTCCTTTCATTGAGCTTCATATTAGTTAATACGATGGTTTCAGGAGGCACTTAAGAGACATGCACATTGCTGTAGATCTGGAGTCACATCTCGGTCAGACTAGGTGAGAATGGTCAATAGTGACCGTCACTAAATGACATTAGTGAATCAGATAGGTTTCACAATAATTGATGGGGATCACATTAAACTAATTTTTAATCCCAGATTTTCAAAAGGAGTTTAATTAAATCAGTTGCAATGGTGGGCTTCCCTACAGCATTCACCTGGGCCTCTGGATGACTAGTCCCAGTAACAATACTGACACCACCAGATTCATCCTTGCTTTTTGGAGGTTTAGGTGCTCTAGCCTTCAAAACTCTCACTCCACCACCAACTCACGTTACCTCCTTTGCCAACATTTGAACTTGTATCATCTCCATGATCTCTTATAGTCCCATTCAAACTTAATGCCAACTCACAGCCCCACCCATATGGCCTAGGTACCAACATTACCAATTCATGACATCCAATACCATTTGATCCACATGGCAACTCATCCCAGATCCCATATGGGCAGCACTCAGAAGCCATGTTGAGATGAAATAAAAAATATCAATTGCAGCCTTTACTATAGTGAAGCAAAACTTCACAATTCATGAAAGCCCAGGAAAGACGGTTCTTCCTCGACTCTTGCCATCTCTATCATGATTGCCAGGGATGAGTTCAAGAACAAGTGCATAGCTTTCCCACATCTTCCAGGTAATTGCCTGCCTCCACTGAAAGATGTCCTAAAGCTATTGATTATCTGAGGAGGAAAGAATCTTCCTCAATCAGCAGCAAACATGCCCCCCTCTTCCAACCTTGTATGGAAGTCATTGATGGTTGGGCCTAGGATGCCATTGTGAGAAACTATTGCAGTGTTGTCCCTGGATGGAGAGGTTTGCCATCCAACAGCCACAACCATCGTCCTTTTTGTCAGATATAATTCCAACCAGAGAAGAATTTTGCCTTGGATTTCCATTGATTCCAGTTTTGTTAAGTCTCACTTCACAAAAGAAACCCCACTTGGTAAATTTTTGCCTTGATGCCAAAGGTAGTCAGTATTACCTCACTTCAAGTTCAGCTCCACTGTCTATGATTGAACCAAGGCTGTTGAATACTCCTAGGGCAACTCCCTCCTGAATAGTGAATTAAACATCCACAGCTAAGTTTAATTATGCAGCAATAGGGTTCCTGACACAGTAAAGGTCTTATCAGAATTTAAGATTTGAAAATTGTCTAAAGATGCCACCTAATCAGCTGAGTATTTACAATATTTTATGTTTTTATGTCATTATCTGCATCCCCTGCCACACTAACATCACCATTATCTCCATTGGCTTATCTATTCTATACGTTTCCCGCCTTAATCATCATGATCTTCAAATGGCTTCTTTACTTCATCCTACCTTATCCCAAGAGGTTCTTGCAGATTGCATATAGTTTCTGCTCTTCTCAACATGGATACACAACTTCCCTACCATTTCTATATCATCAAAGGCCTTTTAGTTCAAATGGTTGAGCATTTGAAATATCCTGGCTAATGTGTCTCTGCCTTGCCCCCTCCAAATGTTTTCAAAAGCTCCTCTACTCCTACTATATTTGTGCAGCCTAAAATTTCAACTTCCATTTCCTTTGTTCACTCCCGCTTTGCATTTGCATTTTGACTTTCAAAATGTCTCTAAAATCCTTCCTGTTGTAACACCACTTCAGTATTTTTAAAGTTCACCAGCATATCACCAAAATGTTAACATTCAGCATTATTACATTAACAACTTTGGATTTAATGATGATTTAGGTCTTTAGTCCAGATATTCAGCATCTTTAATATGTTCTCTTTAGTGAGCACTACTGCATTATTTAGTAAGACACGTGCGGTTAGACAGTTTCAGACTAAACAGGTCAGGTGAATTGGCCATGCTAAATTGCCCAGTGTTAGGTGAAAGGGTAAATGTAGGGGAATGGGTGGGTTACGCTTCGGCGGGTCGGTGTGGACTTATTGGGCCAAAGGGCCTGTTTCCACACTAAGTAATCTAATCTAATCTGATCTAATACAATCAAATTTAGGTCCAGAATTCATGCATTATTGCAAAGGTTAAAACCTCAAACAAATAGAACCTTACACTTCTGTGGCAGCTCTACTGTTTATTATTTTGGTAATATTAAACTTTGTGGTATTTTCTAAACATTTATTGAGAATTTTGTCAAGGCTTTCCAACCTGAAGGCTAGTCTTAGCATGTTTCCCTGCTGCCATAAAATAAACTGGAGTACGACGTGGCAGATCAGGCATTGACCTGTATTCACATACATCACCCAGACAATGAATACATTTTAACAACTAATTAAAAAACTCTTTTCAGAAAGACTTAAATGACACTGCTGTGTTGAATTATGTATCATCTGGTTGTGGGCAAAACATTTCATTCACTACCCTTCCAGCTGGCATGTTAAGTTAATGGATTTTATTTGGAGTCATACTACTATAGTCTTTTTTTAAAGCACAAAAGACCAATGTTTAATGAAAATGATGCAAGTCAAATGTGAATCAATTAATACTGTAATATATAAACCTCCCAAATGGATTATCAGGTATTTTTGAAACAGGTGGTCTTTAAATAGTTCATGTAAAAATTAATTTCAAAATGTATACTGGATTTGTATAATGCCTATTTTTACTCATTAAGTAGACAGCCAATGACCTTTCTTTTTCAAATGAAAGTCTATCTTTTACGAAACTTTGAATGTTAACCAGTATTTCTGGCCCAATAAGTTAATGAGACTTCCCATTAATTTTAATCAATATTTAATTATTACATATGAGGTGGATAATTTGCCATGCACTGCAAAGACCTAACTGACCAAGATGGAGTTTGGTTTTAATTGCGCAATTATATCACATGCAGATAGATTCAGCACTATTGTTATCAGCTCCATTAAAAGCCTACAAGAAGAATGTTACCGTCCTACTAAGTAACCCAATCTGGCCAGGGTAACCATGCACCAACATTATTTTAGCTGATGCTCATTTTTTCTCTTCAAAGAATGAAGCTGCTGAGTTTCAGTCATCAAACCAGATTAAGGAATAGATGCTATAGTTATAGAAGAGTCTCCAGTTGTAAGTCAGAATGCACTACAGACATTGGGCATGTCTGCAAAACTTATTCTGTTGAGTTACAAAATCATGAAACTAGATTAGCTTAATGTGTCCAAATCATATTAATCCGCAAGTCTGCACATTTTGGCCACGATATTAATTATCTCCATCTGGTTGAAGCAAGTTGGAGGAGGGGGGTGGGGAAACCAAATGAGTGCAATCAGCTTCTTCCAAATGTGGCCAAAAGCCCCACTCATCCAAATTTTGAACACACCATGACCACAACTCTGGGCAGAGTAACTTCCCTTTGATCATGGCTAGAAACTCCACTTTCTCCCAATCATTGCCAGACCTCACACCCTGATTTTGGCAAGACCACCCACTAATTGTTAGGAGTATTCCTGAAGTGTCGAACTGCAGCCTCTTGTTATTTGTGTTTCCTTCCACTGGCCCAGTGATTAATTTCACCAGGAGGCGGCAGCCGGTCACTGAAAGCAAAGCCTGCTCTTAGGGTGAGCATGACATCCATATTCCCAGTTTTCTCCATTCTACCCGATCTCTACACGATCTTTACTAACATTAAGACTATTGTGCTTGTAATGTGGAAAGAAACCAATGCCACAAGATCATTACTGATGGCAATTGAAGTCATTATTTGAACATTTTTATGGTTAAATCACTATGAAGTTTGGATACTTTTTTCTGCAACGAATTACCTGATCTCAACCAAAATATAGAGTCAAGGGTATGATTGTTGACCTTACAATGAGTCAGAACTGTTCAAATGAGTCAAAGATACACCTGCATTTCTATGTCCATGCTGATACAAACGGTAAAATAATTCACTGAATTTATATCTTGGCCCATGAGTATTGCTGGAATTTTTCAGAGTTGAATCTCTCCTATAATAACTTGAGGTGTAGAGGATTCATTAATTTAAGACCAGAAATGCTTGGAGCCTGCCTGGAAGTGTGGGGTAGAGGCAGGTTTTAAATGAGAGACATTCAAGAGGGCAAAGGATGTTTTTTTTGGACAGTGAAGATGCTATGGGAAAATAGTCAGAGTTATTGAGTCTCACAGCATGGAAACTGACCCTTCGGTCCAACAAGTCATGCCAATCTAATCCAAAATTAAACCAGTCCCACATGCCTGCACTTGGCACATATCCCTCCAAACATTTCCTATTCAGGAACTTATCGAAATGTCTTTTAAATGTTGTAAATGTACTAGCATCCACCACTTCCTCTGGAAGTTCACACCACATACGAACCATTCTCTGTATAAAAATGTGTCCTCATGTCTTTTTTAATCTTTCTCCTCTCAACTTAAGAATATTCCCTCTGGTCTTGAAATCCCCCAGCCGAGGGGAAAGACACTTACTTATCTAGAGTCCTCATGATTTTATAAACCTCTATAAAGATCACTCCCTAACCTCCTACACTCCGGTGAAAAAAGTCCCAGCTTATGCAGCCTATCCTTATACTCAAACGCTCCATTGCCAGCAATATCCTGGCAAATCTTTTCTGAGCCTTCTTCAACTTAATAATATCCTTCCTATAACAGGGCAACCAGAACTGGACACCGTACTCCAGAAGAGGCCTCACCAATCTTGTACAATCTCAAAATAATATTCTAACTCCTATACTCCAATGAAGGCAAATGATGCAAAATACCTTCTTAACCACCCAATCTTGCAAACTTCAAAGAATTATGTACCTGAATCTTAGGTCTCTGTTTTACAACACTACCCAATGCTCTACATTTAATTGTATAAGTCCTGTCCTTGTTTGTTTTACTAAAATGCAATAACTTCACATTTATCCAAATTAAATTCGGTCTCTCTTCCACCCATTGACCAAATGATCAGAATGTTTTTGTAATCTTAGATCAGCTTCTAGATAATAGAGCCAGACGAGATAATAGAGCTGATGCAGGTCAATTGGCCTTCTTATGTACAATAATAATCCTGAGATTCTGAAAACATCACCAGTACAAAGAAAAGGATCTTCATTTAACCTATGTGGCACTTGGATGCATGTTTTAATTGATACATCTGCTTCAACAAAGGTCATCTGGTAAATGATCGCTGTATTACTTTCCACTAGCAAATCCAGAACGTTAAGTCAACAAGGTTGCAAATAGATCGGCGATTTTCCTGCTCCTCGGACACTGGCTGACCTGCTGTGCTTTTGCAGCACCACTCTAATCTTAACTCTAATCTCGAACATCTGTAGTACCCACTTCCGCCAAGGTTGCGGATACTCCATTGTCAGTCAGACTGACTCTTGCCTGAAAGCCAAAATAGTTATTTTTGAGCTTTGGAAGTTTTCAGACATGAAATCTTTGGAATGTCTCAAACTTGTCACAAAACTTAAAAAATATGACCAAAGGTGTCTTCCACAGCAGTTGAGAAATCCCAGTTTTCACATCTCAAAAACTACATGTCTGACTCATGTGAAACACTTTGTCCTTTTGCACAGGGGTCATGTTTGCGAGCTGCCCTAGAATTATGTCAAGAATGTGGTGTGCAGGCAGACCGATGGAAGGTCCACCTCATTTCTTCAGAGTATCTGAGCTCTCAGCAATGTTTAAAGTCTCCCTAAAACTCACACCTCATTTCTCACAATGCTCCAGCCACATCCATCAGATTCCTACCCATGTTCTCTCAAATCATTCACGTCAACCCAAAGCCCCATGGATCACTCAGATCACTCATGCCACCTTTGTGGCCCCCATGTATCCACCATAGCTGCTCTAACATTATATACAGTTCTCATGCAATATCAGTATAAAATATTTTATACTTCTTGGGGAAAAATAAAATGTTTCTGTGCCAAATAAAAGCCACGACATCTTTAAGACTGAAGAAAATTTACATTTTGCAACTTGTAAATAAAACACTTGTAATTCTTATAATGGTAACAATGTCAACAAACTAGATTCCATATGAAAGACACAATCTGTTATTATAACCTCTTGAAACTGTCATTCAACTGTCAATGTAATGCTTACTGTGCTGACAAACTACACCCCCCACCCCCATAACCTCGGGGTGAGCATCACTTCCACAAATAAAAGCTGCTGCTGCAGCCACTTCTGCCCCCAAGTCATCACCGACGCCACGCAGTCAGTCACCTCCGCCCCCGCAGCTACCGTTGTTGCAACCACTTCCGCCCCTCACCTGTACACTGCTGACACACCCCCCCATGGATCCCACTGTCCACCACACCCACCCTCCAGAACTCCAGGGCAAACATTACTTCCACAAATGACGCCACCGCCTCCCCCACCCCACACCCCTACTACCGCGCCCACTCAACTTACGGTCTCCGCCCCCACTCCCAGCTCCAACCCTATACCAGGTCCTAGCTCCCGGCCCTGCTGAGTTTGCACCATCCCCCCAGACCTCCCCCTGAGGATGAACAATCAGTCCTCATAAGCTTTACCTTCATCCCCCTTCTTTCAAGTATCAAGTTCAATACACATTGTGACGTTGAATGCTTCTTCTGCTGCCTCTGCCTCAGAGCTTACTTTTTCCAATCAAAACGCTCGCCTATCTTCAAAGGACCCCTTCACCTGCCTCCAACACACCCACCCACCTGGACACCCCGTATCAGTCTGTTACCTGCGTTTGATCTCTTTGTTTGCAACTGCCGCTGAGACATTAACCACCTCAACCCTGTCTACCCCTCCCCAGTCCAACCTTACCCTCACAATGCACAGCCCTCCACTCCAAACCCAACCTCACCATCAAACCAGCAGATTAAGGGGGTGCAGTGGTAGTTTGGCATACTGATCTGTGTACCGCTGAAGCCAGGCGTCAACTCGAAGACACCTCCTCCTACTGCCCCCCTTGACCATCATCTTCCAGACTGTACACAACCTCATCACCTCAGGGGAGCTCCCAACCTCATAGTTCAGGAACACTGCACCACCCAGTTCTACCTCCTACCCAAGATCCACAAACCTGACTACCCTGGCCTCCTCCATTGCCACTCTCTTACCACCCGACGCCTGGGAGGAAGAAAGCCTCATCTTCCGCCTCAGGACACACGAACGCCATGGACTTCACCAGTGTCCTCATTTCCCCTCTCCCCACCTTCCCCCAGTTCCAACCTTCAGGCTCAGCATTGCCTTCATAACATGTCCATCTTCCTTCCCACCTGTCCGCTCTATCCTCCACTCTGACCTATCACCTTTACCCCCACCTCCATCCACCTATCGCACTCGCAGCTACCTTACCCCGCCCCCCCAATCCAGCCCCACCCCCATTTATCTCTCAACCTCCGAGGCTCCCAGCCTCATTCCTGATGAAGGGCTTTTGCCTGAAATGTCGATTTTCTTGCTCAGTGAATGCTGCCTGACCTACTGTGCTTTTCCAGCACCACACTGTTGACTTAATCTCCAGCATCTGCAGTCCTCACCTTTCGCCTATTGCTGCTCGAAACTCCACCATGCATTGATAATTGCCACAGCTGCCCAAACAATTGGCTATTCTCTGGGAAACACAGAATGAAAAGTACTAAATTTCAATTTGAAAGCAGTGTGCTTGTCAATCAATGTAAGGAAGTGCATGGTCAGATTGCTGTCAGATTTTGTCATAAAGAAGATTTTTTTTTTTAAATCATCCAAGCCACAATCTAGTCAAAGTAGAGAAAATTATACCACAAGATGACAGGTTATTTTGTAAAACGTTTCACTAATTATCATGGTTTCCCTGTTGAAAAAGTACTAGATTATGTGAAGAAATACACAAATCTGGTAAACAGAAGGATAAATATGCATTAAATGGAAGAACGTCTACAGTAAATCACTGCATTAAAAACACACCAGCGTTAGAAAACAGCACTAACTAGTAACATTTGAAGACATGACTTATCTTCCAAAATGTTCCAGACTCTGCAAGAGGCCATTTCTTTCTTGAACTTTCAAACCTGTTGTGCTTTTAAAGCACTTCAAAATTCCCATGCCACCATAAAAAAAGGTACGTGGGAGCAAATAATTTTCATTCTCTATTTAAGATGGAAAACCCAATCTCAGCAGGGACAAGTGTGTGTTTTGCACATGAAGCATTCTCAACTCACAGAAAAGCCAGATGCAAAATGGAGTAAGGGTTGGAAAATAGGAAAAATGTACTTCCTGCAAAAGAAATCAAAGTGTGACTATTTGCACATCAAAACACGCACCTCCACATGTAGATAAAAAGTCACCAGAGCATTAATAAAAGCTCCATCATACATGGATTCTCAAAAGTGTTTGTTCATGCATTCAAATGACTTGGAACATAAATTGCTGTGTACTAGTTTGAGAATTATTTTCTGCAGTTGCAGGAACAGCTTGAAATAGGATGAATGCCAAAAGACTAAAAAAGAATTAAGACAATAACGCAGTGTGAAATAAAGGAAACAGAATGATGCAATAAGCTTTGAACACAGTATCACTTTGACAAAAGTTAGATGATTAAAATTGTGTAATCATTGTTAGACTCTGGATCAACCACAATCTAATAAAATTATAACACAAACAACCGTTGAATCAAGTTTCACTTACAAGTACCCACCAGAAAAGATCTAAAGTTTTACATTTTACTTTTAAATTATGCTTTATTAGACCACTCTTCCATGTGATACCTCACTCCTCATACTTCCAAGTTGATGTGTTTGTAAAGATCTCCAGCCAGAATTGCTGACTGAATGACCCAGCTTGGTCTCCTCAAGAGCTCCCAAATGCTAGTCTTCAGCCAATTCAATTCACTCCCTGTGATATTCAGAAACAGCTGGAGGCACTGATACTGTGAAGGGCCCTGACAACATTCTGGCCATGTATTAAAGGCAAATGCTCCAACCCAAGCAAAGCTATTTTAGTACAGTTATAGCACTATCATGTGGGATATCATGTGGTAATGTCCTGTATACCAAAATGCGGAGCAAATTTTATCCAACAAATTACCGCCCATCACTCTACTCTGAATCATCAATAAAGTGATGGTAGGTGTCTTCAACAGTGCTTTAAAGTACCATTTGCTTAACAAAAACTTGCTCATTGCTGTTCAGACTGGGGTTGGCCAATCAGCTCCTGACCTCAGTTGAGCCTTGGAAAGAATGGAATTCCAGAGGTGAAGTGACTGCCCTTGACATCAAAGCAACAGTTGACCGAGTGCAGCATCAAAGGAACTCTAGCAACATTAGAGTCAATGGGAATTGGGTAAACAATTCTCCACTGGTTACAGTCATACCAGGTACATTGAAAATAGTTGTGGTTGTTGGAGGTCAGCATGAGGGCCATCACTGGTGGAATTCCTCAGGATCATGTCCTTGCCCCAACCGTCTTCTGCTGCTTCATCAATTATCTTCTCTCCATCACAAAGTCAGAAGTGGGGATGATCACCCGATGTTCATCATCATTTGTGGCTCTTTAAAGACTGAAGCAGTCCAAACAGAGCAAGACCTAGTTTGGGCTGACATGTGTCAAAATTCATTCATGCCACCTTAGTGCTTGGTAATGACTATCTCCGGTGACAGAATCTAACCACTGCCCCTTGTCAATCAATGGCATTACCATTACTAAATCTCCCTTTCAACATCCTGGGTGGCTACCACTGACCAGAAACTGAACTGGACTCACAACATTCACAAAGTGGCTATAACAGCCGGTCAGAGTGTAGGAATACTGCAACAAGTAACTCATCTTCTGACACCCCAAAGCTTGTCCATCATCTACAAGGCATACATCAGGGGTGTGTTGGAATACTCCCCTCATGCCTGGAAAAGTGCAGCTCCAATAACTGTCAAGAAGTTTGACACCATCCAGGAGAAAGCAGTCCGCTTGGATGGCACCACATCCAACAAAATTATTTCTCTCCACCACTGATGCTCAGCAGCAATGTGTCCCATGTATACACAATGCACTGCAGAAATCTGTGGTTCCTCAGACAGCATCTTCTAAATCCCATGGCCACTAGAAAGACAAGGACAGCAAATACACGGGCACACCACCACCACCTGCAAGTTTCCATTCCAGCCATTCCCCAATCTGGCTTGGAAATATATCACCGTTCCTTCAGTGTTGCTGTGTCAAATCCCGGTATTCCTTCCCCAGTGGACATTGTGAGTCTACCTATACCAAATAGACTGCAGCAGCTCAATAAGTTAGCTCAAAACCTTCTCAAGGGCAACTATGGATGGACAATAAATGCTGGCCAACCGGAGACAACCACACCCCATGAATGAACATGAAAACAAAAAGTAGTATGAGATGCGACACCTAACATTTTATTTCTGAAGAGATCCTAAGAGATGGAATAAGGATAAAACAAAGCATTTTGGTACTGAAGATCTGAACCAAAAACAATCTGCTGGAGAAGCTCAGCAGGTCTGGCTGCATCTGTGGAAAGAAAGGTGAGTTAACTTTACAAATTCAGTCAGTCAGTCACTCTTCATTAATGTCAAGTTTCTCCAGCAATTTGTTTTTACTTCAGGTGTGGCAAGCACTCTGTAGAACCTCCCTGTTACGTCACCAAGTTTTCAGTCGCATGTTATTTTAATGTTCCACCTTGCTAACCTGCCTGTTCTCAGCCTCCCACTGCGTCAAATGAAGGTCAATGTAACCTCGAGGAACAGCATGTCATCTTCCAATTAAGCACTTTATGGTGTTCCAAATGGAACATTCCGTTCAACATTTTCAGATTGCAACACTGCCTTAATTGGTTTACCTATTTGCGGATTTTGATGTTTGTTGTCAGATGGTCCATTGTTCATCATTCAAACATCACATCACTATACGTCTTTTATTTCTTTGCTTATCCCATGACTACTCCTTTTGAATTCCACAAACAATTCTTTCATCACTTGAAAATTCCGGTCTTCCACCTGTCACCTTCTCTTTTGATTTTTCCTACTGTTCCCACTTCCACTTGCTTAAAACCAGCTACTTTTCCAATTCTTCATAGTTCAGGTAAATCGACTGGAAAACTTTAACCTATTTTCCTCTCCGTAACTTTGGCAGTCCCACTAGGAATTGAGTATCTTCTGTTTTAATTTCAGGTTACTATATTTTGGCTTTGGTGAAATTTCACACCCTAACTAGCAATTTCCTTTCTCTACTAAAATCTTTTCCATTCTTAGTAGATCATTTCAATCTTTGAAAACAACAAACATAGTTTGAAATGAAAAATATTACAATGTAATGAACAAGCAATTGGTAACAGAAATGAAAACTGCATCTCATGCATTCCTTGTCATTTACCATTATACATTCCAATATTCACATTTAGTGAAAACTAACCATGTGAACTCGCCATGGTGTGTTCGTATACACAGACACCGATGTATCTCAGTTTTACATCTCCCAGCTCCTCAGTTTAGATAGCAGAGAACACCCAATGTCCGGAGTAACATCTTTACTTTGCAAATTTTCTCATTTCTCCATTACAAAATCAAACAATCATTCTGAAATGTACAATACCAACTTAAGTAGGTCTGTGTGCACTATTCTAATCTCTGACTTCTCCCATTTAACTCCACTGAAGAGAGAAAAAGTGTTAACCCTTCATCTGCAAGACACAGTGAATTGATTAATATTATGAAATTCTTGTAGTAACGCAGCACACACAGCTATGGTCTATGAACAATCTATTGTAATCACAGTGGTATGATAATAGTAACACCTGTTATTCTTACATTATTCTAGTGGTGGTGCTAATATCTCTCTTTTAAGGAAAAAACAATGCACAAAAACAATGCACAAAAAATGCTGGAAGCACTCAGCAACTGTGCAAAACATCAAAATTAATGGGGTGGAATTTCTTTTTTATTTATAAAAGGGGGGGGGGGGGGGGGGAGATAATTAGGTCACAACTAACATGCCAACCCGACTGCTGTAAAGACCTGTGTAACTGCTTACCAATCATCTTAAGAACTGATTGGTTTGTGTCCTAAAGTTTTCCAGTTGAGGCCTATTCTTGAGTAATTCTTTTGCAACAAGCATGTAATTTCTTTGTCCCATACTCTTCACTAGGGGTGAGGGTCATGGAGAGATGGGGTTTAGAGAGGTGGTCAGAGAATATTACAAGATACTGGCTTTCAGTGGTCATGCCCTTGCCCCAGACCCATACCTCTGACTGATCCCAGATTGGAACAGTTGAAGGCTTCCCCTTAATCTAGATTAGATTATTTACAGTGTGGAAACAGGCCCTTCGACCCAACAAGTCCACACCGCCCCACCGAAGCGCAACCCACCCATACCCCCACATTTACTGAACACTACGGGCAATTTAGCATGGCCAATTCACCTGACCTGCACATCTTTGGTCTGTGGGAGGAAACCGGAGCACCCGGAGGAAACCCACGCAGACACGGGAAGAACATGCAAACTCCACACAGTCAGTCGCCTGAGGCGGGAATTGAACCCGGGTCTCTGGCGCTGTGAGGCAGCAGTGCTAACCAGTGTGCCACTGTGCCGCCCCCAGTGTGCCACCGTGCCTAGAAGGTTTCCCAATAAATAAATGAGCCATCTTGCATACCCACCAAGGAGGCAGGTGATCAAAGGAGGTGGGGAGCGGAGGCACATAAATGGCCATTAATTGACTGCTTAAGGATCTTACTTAGTGATGGGTCCAGAAGGTTATACATGGATGTCTTTTCCCCAGAAGTTATTTACTTGAGTTCACAAGAGGATCAATCTGCCCAATTATTTCACTTCTCACCATTTCTCTTTCATCTCCAGTCAAGAACTGGAAGTGTTGATAGGACAGAGGATAGACAGGGTAGGAGAAACGGGAAAACAAAAAAAAAAGAAAAAATGAAGAAGATGTTAGGTTCGACTATGGGAGTGATTAAATGATAAAAGCAATGATAGATTTTTGCCATTTAATCATTCCTGCCCTTCATCCTAACACAACCTTGCACATTTAGGGTTTTATTTCCTGCCCCAATGCCAACAGACTTGTCTCTGTTCTCTCTACATGGGTTTTTATATGCCTAAAAGGCTGCTTATATCTAACTTTCTAACTAACCTAACACTTCAAATGAAAGGTCATTGACCTGCAAGGTTAACTCGGTTTCTCTCTCTGCAGAAACTGCTGCATCTGCCGAGTATTTCCAGAATTTCTGCTCTTAATCTTCATTTCCAGGATCTGTAGTACTTTGGTTTCAAAGATTGCAAATGCATATGTGCTTTTTGCTTCTGAACTGCTCTCAGCCTGTCATAACATGTACAGCTCAAACTCCTTTCTCCATAGCTCAGGTTGGGGCAGCCTGGAATCTCAGCAATGGTCTTGGATTACGTTGAAGGTTAGTTCTGATTAACATCAGCCAGAACTGTGGATGTAACATGAGTGACCTGGGGAGCTAGCCATCTAGCTCCAGGCCATGGTAGTAACAGCCCCAACCAACCTCCATTCGGAAGAAAGTACCCACATCCACAGTTTATCGATGAAGAAGGTGTGGTTGGGCATTTGGTTTGGCATTGACCCAGATTGGAGCTGTAAGGACCACTACTACTCTTTATAAGTCCACAGAAATAGAGCCAAACTAACAAATGGGCTCACTTCAAATTAGAATGAAAATTGATACTGGATGGAGTACATGTATTGCACCCTCCACCTGGTACTGACCTAAAGAGGTAAACTTAGTCCTACATACAACATTTGCATACTGAACGTATCTACTGCGTCACTTAGGTGAGAACTCTAGTCGTTTGGAGAAATACTGTGGAAGCTGCACTGATGATAGGAACATGGCATAAGTCATTTACCAGCATTTCAGAGATGCTACTGTGTCACTTTCTCAAAGTCTCAAAATCTTCCCCATCCTACTTCTTCCAGCTGACTATGAGCAAGACTTGGGAAGTTCCCAAATGACTATGCTTTTACAAAATCCTATATCTGTCTAAAGTAGAAAAATGGAAAAAAAAAATCAAGTAACTGTTTGTAAAACTTTAAAAAAAAAGTTTTCCCTTGATTTCTTACCACTGTGGGAGCCTAATTAATTACATGTGTTTCATGGAAACTGAAACCTATACTTTCCTGTTTTAGAAGTCCTTCGCTAGATATTCATACTGACTCATGAGCTGAACAGCTCCACTTTGATATCACGGAAAAACAACAAACGTCCTGGATTTTCTGTATCACACCATTCACATTTAAAAAGTAAACCACATTTACATTACAAAAACTCAAACTAATCAGACACCAGGAATTAATTTTGCATTACTTTACTGTAAGTAACTGACAAAATTGCAACGTTCTATTGGAACAGGGCTCGTACTGCAATCTGAATTGTGTCACTTTTAAAACTGCTAATATACTCCAGGTCCTTTTCCAATGCACCCGAATAATTTGCCTCAAGCAGTTAAATCCTACCACTCAGCCAAATGTTCATAGCAGATATTTTTTCTTTACCTTAACAACTGTTTATTTAGTATCACTGAGGAACAGAGCAGTTTGGGGACAGAAATTACACTCTACTGCGTGGTCTTGATTGTTAACACATATTCAGAAAACTTATTTTATGATTTCCATCAAGACCTGTGATTTTTTCTTGAGAAGTACACAACCAGAGTTCCACAGACGCAGTATTCACTGGAAAGGGCACACACCAACAAAACGGTGGCACAGTGGTTAGCACTGCTGCCTCACAGCGCCTGAGACCCGGGTTCAATTCCCGCCTCAGGCGACTGACTGTGTGGAGTTTGCACGTTCTCCCCCTGTCTGCGTGGGTTTCCTCCGGGTGCTCCGGTTTCCTCCCACAGTCCAAAGATGTGCAGGGTCAGGTGAATTGGCCATGCTAAATTGCCCGTAGTGTTAGGTAAGGGGTAAATGTAGGGGTATGGGTGGGTTTCGCTTCGGCGGGTCGGTGTGGACTTGTTGGGCCGAAGGGCCTGTTTCCACACTGTAATGTAATCTAATCTAATCTAAAACTCTGCTTCCTACAATCTGGATGGTGCAGACCCACCAAAGTTATCATTAAGTAACAGAAACAGTTGCAGTGCAGCAGATGCAGTAAAAATGGTTTTATGGGGTACAGAGGAGTCTGGGTCGGACAAAAAGGTAG
Source organism: Chiloscyllium plagiosum (assembly GCF_037043375.1). Lineage (NCBI taxonomy): Eukaryota > Metazoa > Chordata > Chondrichthyes > Orectolobiformes > Hemiscylliidae > Chiloscyllium > Chiloscyllium plagiosum. Next base: position 20,413,321 of record NW_028270139.1, read on the forward strand.
CAGGCAGGCCACATGCTGGGGTGGCGCAATGGCTCAATGATTAGCCCTGTTGCCTCACAGTGTCAGGGACCCAGGTTTGATTCCAACCTCGGACTACTGTCCTTGTGGAATTTGCTCACTCTCCCAGTGTCTGCATGGATTTCCTCTGGGTATTCAGTTTCCTCCCACAGACCAAAGACATGCAGGTTGGATGGACTGGTCGTGCTAAAATTGCCCATAATGTCTAGGCATGTGAAGGCTAGGTGGATTTGCCATGGGAAATGGAGGGTCACAGGGACAGGGTAGGGTTAATTGAATAGGAGGTGGTTTGCTCTTTGGAGGCTTGATGGGCTGAATGGCTTGCACCCACACTGTAGTGATTGTATTGTATGCATGCATGCTGATGCATTTTACAAGGGGCACCTGATCACCACTCCCCACCCGCGAAAATACCAAAGATCCATGTGACTTTTTTTTACTTTAACTCAGTTGCTGGATCTAATGTTTATCTTATTAAATGTAGGTGTACTGCACCACTAGACTCATTATCCACTCAGCTCTGTCACCTTTTATGGAGTTTCAACCAATGGTTTGGTTTGCATTTTCCACTTCTCTTCTCAGTTAGAGTCTGCCTCAAAAACTACAAATTTTGACCACGGATTCCAGCACACCTGTTTCAAATTTTTTTTTGCATTAAACATTTTCTGTAAAAAATGTTTGTAAAACATATATCAAATACATTTGTAGCATGATTTGTAGTGGAAGTGTTCAGAAAACGGAATTCTTAACCAATCGGAATTTATTTATATTCCAGCGAAGGGATAATTCTGTAATTAAGTGAAATGCATTAACGTAACTCATTTCATTCTAACCATTTGTAAACCAGGAAGATTAAACCAGAGTAAACGTTCAACACAAAGTTTCTCAGAAGAGATTCACATATGGAAAGAACACAAAAACAAGAGAGAATTTTCTGGATAAGGAGACTTGCGGGCAAAAAACAAACAATGCTGTGGCATTGGAATTCTCAGTAACAGGTTGAACAGCAGCTGAAGTCTCATTAAATGGCTGAACAGGACACTGGGACTGTGCACGCAATCTTGAACTGTGTATGAGCGCAACTAGAAATAAACTGTACTCTGTAGCAACAACAGAATGAAAGCTTAGTATAATGAGAAAAACCTTTGACAATTCTTGGGGCTCAGTTATTTCTGTCATTGTGGTAAATGTTTAAAAGTCACTGAACTGATTGATCCTGCTTTAATCCAACCAACCACTTGCTTTCAACTCCAAGAATTACTCCAATGGCTACATGTTTTTGACTGCTAATATTAATTTGCCCTGCTTTTCATGTTCTCTGTTGACGCAGAACAAGAACTGGGGTATTAATATATTTAGCTTCCAGTACTTTTAAGTGCACTCACACTATTAAACCTTAAACTGATTTCAGTGAATTTCTTAGCACACTCACCAGTATTGCTCTTTTTTTTAAGCAATGCTCATGTTCTGTACTACCAAAATGACTAAATACAAATTACTCCTACCATCCCATTAAAAAGTCAGAAACAAAGTGAAAATCACAAAGAAACTATCAAAGTATCACAGAATCCAGTGAGTAATACTTCTTTTTCCTTTAGTGATTGTTATTCTCCTTCCAGTGTCAGTGTCAGTGTCATTCTTTAACAGGGTTTCTTAGAGGCCATTCTGGTGAAAACTTAATTGACACATGACATTGTAGCAGTCGAATTCTCATGCAAACTGTGGTAAAGGTCTGAAAAGTGTCCACACCAGCAACATTCACTAATAATGACAACCTAACTTGTCTTAACATTTGGAATTAAGGGTAGATAAAATTAAAGGCCTAGAGCATTCTTAAGCGTCTTTGACATGGTGAATGCTGAGAAGGTATATCCCCTCATTGTAGAAACGAGGATGAGAGCACAGAGTCTCAGAATAAGGGGATGAAAATGTGTTGCTGGAACAGCGCAGCAGGTCAGGCAGCACCCAGGGAACAGGAGAATCAACGTTTCGGGCATAAGCCCTTCTTGAAGAAGGGCTTATGCCCGAAACGTCAATTCTCCTGTTCCCTGGATGCTGCCTGACCTGCTGCGCTGTTCCAGCAACACATTTTCAGCTCTGATCTCCAGCATCTGCAGACCTCACTTTCTCCTCAGAATAAGGGGATGCCAATTTAAAACTGATGAGGAGGAATTTCTTCTTGCAGATGGTTGAGAATCGACGGAAGTCCTTGTCACACAACTGGGAGGGCAGAGTCCTTGTGCATGTTTAAGGCTGAGACAGGTATAGTTTTGATCAGTACAGGAAATCAAGGATTAGAACATAGAGCATTACAGCGCAGTACAGGCCCTTCAGCACTCGATGTTGCACTGCCCTATGAAACCAACCTGAAACCCATCTAACCTACACTATTCCATTCTCATCCATATGCCTATCCAATGATCATTTTAATGCCTGTAAAGTTGGCGAGTCTACTACTGTTGCAGGCAGTGCGTTCCATGCCCCTACTACTCTGAGTAAAGAAACTACCTCTTGACATCTGTCCTATATCTAGCACCCCCTCAATTTAAAGCTATGTCCCCTCATGCCATCCATCACCATCCTCGGAAAAAGGCTCTCACTGTCCAGCCGACCTAACCGTCTCATTATCTTACATTTCTCAAGAAAAGGGTGGGAAAGTGGATGCAAGGAGGTTGAATGAGCTATGATCCTACTGATTGGTGGAGTGGGCTTGAGGAACTGAATGGCCTACTCCTGTTTTTATTTCTTATGGTCTTAAGATTAGCCAATACTTCCCTAGACTCTCAAAATGTTTAGTCTCAGGTTGCATTAAAATATTAACTCTAATTAATACCAGTAATATGAAATATCATGAATTTGGTAATGTCAAGACTATATTACAATGTAAACAATATTTTGTAATGTGATATTTTACAATTTGCTTTAATATTAATCACAGAAAAATAGCAATGTAAGTCAATACATCACTAAATTGCTTCATAGGTGTCATTGATAGCACTGAAAATGTGTTGCTGGAAAAGCGCAGATCAGGCAGCATCCAAGGAACAGGAGAATCGACGTTTCGGGCATAAGCCCTTCTTCAGGAACGTCGATTCTCCTGTTTTTTGGATGCTGCCTGACCTGCTGCGCTTTTCCAGCAACACATTTTCAGCTCTCATCTCCAGCATCTGCAGCCCTCACTTTCTCCTCATTGATAGCACTGGCAGCAGCTCCTGTAGGACATATATTAGGTATTATTATCATGAAAATCAATTTTAAATTTTACTCAAACTTGTGTTCTTTGAAGTTAATGATGTGCAATCACATAGCAAAATAATGTTTAACAATGCCATTAGTTTCACAGATACTTTGACAAAAAATTAATGTCAGGCCCATTTATCCATCAGCTTCATAGCACTATCTTGGACCAATTCTCTCAGTTATCCTTCATTTAAACAACTTGTATTTGACACTGTAAATTAAAGGGTAAAGTTGCCATATAGTCAGAGAATAGAATCATAGAATCCCTACAATGCAGATAGAGGTCATAGTCCTACCAGATCATACAGCTGCACTCTCATTGGAAAGAGTGAGGATTGGTGATGGTTTAACCTGAGCATCACCACACGTTGGGCAAGAGAAGAGATTTAGACGGACAGCTCTTTATGGTAACCTCAGCCAGCTCAGGAATTGAAGCCACACTGTTGGTATCACTTGCATCAGAAAACAGCTATTCAACTAACCGAACGTGGTACCATGCAGTGAGTAGGACAAAAACACAGTCTACCAAAGGCAGCCATTGCTGAACCAACAGTATTTACCATCCCAAAAGACAGGGCAGCAGACAGGGTAGTATAACAAAACACTCAGATCTTATAATATGCTACCTTCCCAAACCAATTAAAAGAAAATTCTACATTAAAATGTAAAATTCCAGATTACAATATGACTAAAAATAACCAAAAGAACTACAAATGCTATAAATCAGAAACAACAACACAAGTTGCTGGAAAAGCTCAGCAGGTCTGGCAGAGGAATCGGGGTTAACGTTTCAGGTCCCATGACCTTTCCTCAAAACTGTCCTCTGATTTCTCTTCACAGATGCTGCCAGACCTGCTGAGCTATTCCAGTAACCTCTGTTTTTGTTTTATGACTAAAAATAACATTAGCAATACTGGAAAAATTAACAGGCTTTATTGCATTCTTGCTTTTGTGACAATCACAATCAAAACAGGAGACTAATACTGCTACAGTACCTTAGATATAAAAAGTAATGGGCAATATCTTATAGGGATTTGTGTAAAGTGGACTTTGGTAGTCTGTGCAGCTGAATTGGATGAGAAGTGTAACAAGGTCCATCTTGATGTCAGAAACATCTTGTGAAAGTCATTAAAAGATTGAGCAAGTTGGTTTCATGAGGTTCTGACGAGGCAGCAGTGAATTGCGAATTAAGGAGGATTATTGTTTGTTAAACACCTTCTTAATTGTCCCTCATTAATATTCAGTTTTCTATCTTACGAAAATCACCAAACAAGCCAGATATGTCAAGAGAAAAAAAAACTGAACATGGAAATCAGTGTTGGTCTCTGACAAATTCAGCTCGCTGTTTGCTCCAAACGACCTCCATGTTGGAGATGCCACCAACTTCTCAAGGCATGATCAATGAGCACTGGCCAAACGTCTGTGGCCATTGTCATCTAACGTGGCAGCCTCTAGGAGTCCTTTTGGCACATCTCCCATCTGTTGACAGGGCTGAACTTTAATGCTGCACCAGCAACCAACATTGCAACGCTGCACCATGCTCAGGAATACGCACCCAGCTCATGGAGTGGAATAGGCTGCATCTCTGCACTCTTCACTCACTGTTGTAGTGCTCACTCACTTTGCTCCTACCTGGATGCTCATAGCATCCCAGACTTCCTTTGTATTTCCCTCCATCAGCCACAGTTACAAGGCTCATATTACTTCTGTCTTGCCTTGTCATTTAGTGCAGGCACAAAAGATGGAAGCTCACCATGGTTGTCAGCAGGTGTCAATCAATTCAGGAGGACAACCTTCTTTCAAGGGGTCCTGGCACAGCAAATCCCAGCAATCACACAAACCTTGATACGTACTAGCCTTAATTCATCATCATGGAACATATCTGATCCACTGAGAATGTGCTGGCACTTCAATGGTGCACATTAGATGCCAGTGTACTCTATCATGGGGCGGCACTGCGGCTCAGTGGTTAGCACTGCTGCCTCACAGCACCAGGGACCCAGGTTTGATTCCAGCCTCGGATGACTGTCTGTGTGGATTTTGCACATTTTTCATATGTCTGCGTGGGTTTCCTCTGGGTGCTCCAGTTTCCTCACACAATCCAAAAGGTGTGCAGGTTAGGTGAATTGGCCGTACTAAGTTGCCAATAGTGTAGGTTATTAGTCAGGAGTAAACAGGGTAGGGGAATGGGTCTGGGTGGGTTACTCTTCATAGTGTCGGTATGGGACTTGTTGGGCCGAAGGACCTATTTCCACACTGTTGGGATTCTAATTCTAATTCTAATTGCAAAGCTGCCGCAAGGCTACTGCACACAGGGATGGTACCCTTCTCATGGTCAAGCGCTTTTGTCAACTCCCTGATGTGCAACCTTACTAATATTGCCAGCTTCCAGCTCGAAGAAACAAAATGTGAAGAACAAAATAGCTATGGCAATCTTCACAGCCCCTGAGGTCACCTGTGGCCTTGTTTCAGGCTGTGTGCTCATGAAAGAGGTGACATAACTCTGTCACTTAGTAAAGCCACCTGATGTACCCCTCCAGGATGATCTGACATAGGTTGATGCTCCTGAAAGACCTGATTAGGAGTAGGGCCTAAGCAGAGCAGCCATCCACCTTGAATGTTCCCTACTTTCTCCTCTCTGCCATTCCTGTTCATGTAGCACAACATATGACTCAGGAACCATTGCTCACATACCTATGCAAAGCAATGCTGTACACTGTCTTTGTGGTTAGCAGAAACCTTCAAAATTTCTCCAGCATAGCCCTCCCCCCAACTCTGCCTGAACACGAGAGAGAGAGAGAGAAAAAAACACCTCACCTGTTTCTTATTGAGTGGGTCTTTAAACAGTCCCAGGCCAGGGCTGTTGATCCTCATAGTAATCAGTTTCACTAAATCAATAAGGAAGACATTTGTTGTCAATTCCACTACGTATGGTTTACAGCATGTTACATGCCCATTCTAGCTGACCAAACTGAGTTTTCAGTATTTGATTCATTGATATCTACAATACCATGGATCTCACCTTTTCAACCTCTCCAGACATATTCGGGAGACACATATACATGTGCCATTCCAGTTGCTGCATTCTGCACAGGCTGTGCAAGAAACAATCAATCCTACATCCCATGTTTCAACTCCACAGGTAACCCGCAAATAGACTTGCATCTAACAATTATTAATCCAAACATCAAGATCAAAATATTGATTTAATATTCATTTAAAGTGATTAAGTCTCACATTTTCAATTTTGCAAAGTTGTTCAATGTTTCAGCAATTCCGATTGTTAGCAGGACTTATTTCATAACCTATTAGGGAGAGTTTGAATAGAAAAAGATTATATTATTTTGCAATTACACCACTGCAGGTGTATAAAACAAGTTCCAACCAAGTACTCTTTTATGAAAATCAAAATACCTAAGTCATCAACTTCAATTTCTACCTTTTGGAACATCAATTCTTAAGAGAAAACATAACACAATATTTCATAAATTAGCAAAATCTGAAAATAAATTTTGCAAGATTCAAACATTATATCTTGATGATTTGGGTTCAAAGCATTAATTCCACATAATAGAATAAATGTGACCATTTTACTTTCCAGTTTACCTGTTAGAGGAAAAGTATGGGTTGTTGTGCAGCCGGTGCAAACTGGCAGGTAATGAAACTATTCAATGATTCACCAAAGTGACAGAATAGTATGTCTATTCTTGAAAAATAGTATATTCCTACCACTTTGGCAAAAGCTTCTTTTGTTTTATGCAGTGAGCCATGTGATCTTAATATAATAGAAAGTCTTGTTTTAATTGGCTTTACTTATTTACGTATCTTCTTGGCTGTATTGTGGGAGTAACATAGGTTTGGAATCACTGTGGAATTGGCTCGGATTTTCTAATAACAGAAGAGCTTTAAGAGATTTACAAGCTGGAACAGCAGACAAAAAAAATCTGTTCTGAGGCAAACCACAGCAGCTATCAAACTCTTGACTCCTAGGAGCAGATGGGGTCTAGCACGCACGTACCCAAGAGACTTGACCACATATGGTAACTGGAAGCTAATCAAACTATTACCTAACCTCAATGAACAGACAATATGCAATAATCAGCACTCATTTTCCTATTTTGATATTCTGACCTAAATGCATATACTTTATAACTGTGAAGGTTTTGCACATTTATTTTTAGTTTTATTAGAGAATTTTTGGTTTTAAATTAAAAGTTTATGTAAAATGATGCATAGGTACACCATGCAACATATCAGGAAGAGAAGATATGAATATTTTTAGTAAACTTTTCCTGGTGCAATTATGAACATAAGATATTTTTGATATTAGAGATATGTGGGAGATTCAATCTATACATTCTCAAATTTATTTCATATACAGAGGAATCTCAGAGGCAGGGAGTATTTTGTTCACTTAATCTAATTCTGGATAATCGAATGCCAGGTAACAGCTTAGCCAAGCATCGGGATCTTGCAATCTTGCCGGATAATCCGATATTCGGATGATCAAATGCCAGATAATTGAAGTTCATCTGTTGACTAATAACTGTACTAAAATAACAGACAAAAAATTTACAATTTTGATAAAAATTGTGGTGAAAATATAGTGTCAAGGCATTTTCATTGGTGGGAATCCGCAAGGTGTGAACATTGCATTAATTACACTAGTTTGGTTTTCTGTGGTTTTAAATGCTTACTTCCTGCATTGAACATCAACACCAACTTTAGCGTGGTTTTACTGGTTTAATTTTATATTTGCAGAGTAACCTGTAAAGCAGGGAACTCAAAGTTCAGTGGAAAGTGGATAAAGTCTTTCTGTAGAAGTGCATATAAATCTGAGCAATCGTAATGTATGGCTTACACCATATCACAGGCTCATTCTAGCTATCAAAAATCATACAATAAACACACTGTGGATTACACAATTTAAAGCCAAAGTTTTATATTACTTCAGTATGTAGATGCAATAAACAGAATCAGCAGCGAAGGCTGTAAATCTTCACATATTGCAACCCATTTGTTGCCATGTTCTTAGATTTCATAGAAAATGTTGGTTATATCAACATCAGAGTGCAAATGTTACATAATTTAAAATATATTAAAAATGTTATTCTTTTCCCCCTCTGGCATGGCAGGTGAAATCTCAAGGGCAGATTATATAACTGGAATTGTTCCTAGGTTAAACAACCATTTAATTAGCAGCAATAATTATACACATCATCATAAACAGACTGCTCCAATAAATTAATGCAACCATAATCTCTTTCATGAAAGCATCTAGAGGAAAAACTATGGCAAAGTTATAATTACGGCAACTTTACACTAGAAGACAGTTGCCTTTTATCTCCATGAGTAAGTACAAAATGAACAGCATTGTAAGAGCTATGAGCCGTTTTGAGCCAGAACGCAAGATAGAGGGTGGCACTGTCAATTCAATTTTAATCAATTCCACTTCTAGTGCCTTTGGACGGTGCTGTGATTATATCGTAATACTGGAGCAGGAAAACATGATCAATATAACAAAAGCAGCACGGTAGGGCCATTAACCTCCTCTCCCCTGTGTAGAAATAAAAGAGTATCTGCTGAAAAAGCACAAAAACCTTTTGAAATCTGCACTACACAGACACCATCCTTGAACACTGGAAAAAGTAGACAGCTTTGAAAAGCCAATAAAGCCCCAAAAACAAACAAACAGATACAAATAAAGGCTCATCATTATTGCCATTTCAGTAAAGAGAACTATTTTTTTTTTCTGTTTTCAGGATGTTTGTGGTTTTTAAACAATATTTTTGAACAAACTGGCAATAGAATAACTCTTCATGTGATAGACAAATAAACAAGTGGAGTGAAAACAAAGTAATCTTGACAGCAGACAAAAAGGAGAGACACTTGTCTGGTGCATTAAGACACAACCTCAGCAGCAATGTACTGAAGTGAACATCACAGGAAAGAATTAATGCCATCTGCTGACTTCAGGCTACAAACTCAGGCAGCCCAAAGGAAAGCAGTAAATAGTAACTGTCGGTCAGTTTAACTGCAACAATTGCCAACCTGGGTGTGCAACAGTGTCATCTTGGCTGCAACTTCATCTCCCTTCTCTCAGCTGTTCCCCACCCAGTTTTTAATCAAATATCAGATGGCCCACATCCATTATGTTCTCCAGGGCCCATGATTAATGGGTTGACAGCAAACTCTGACCCTAAATAACTGCTTAAAAAATAATTAAGTATTTATTATTGGCAACTCTTCCCAAAAACATTATTTAAAAAGGTTTTTTTTGCTTCAGTGGTTGATATTAAGAAACAGAATTCAAATGTCAAAAACTAGTGATAAAATTAAAGAACATTTAAAAAGATCCAAGATTACCAAATTTATCTGGGCAGGCCCTGATTAAAGTAAGTACTGTTTGTCAAATTTAATATTTTTATCAAAAACGTGACTGATTAGGGAGCTAAAAAGAAAATATACGAGATGCATTGAGTATTGATTTTCAGAAAACCTTTAAGATGATTCACTAGAGGCTTATTTAAAACAAAGTATAAACAAGAGGTGTAGATTTAGGCATAGAAAGTTTTCTCATGGGTCAGAAGCAAAAGAAATAGGGTAAATAGTCATTGCTCAAGAGTGTTGAAAGTTGGATACCGAAAGTTGGGTCCACTTTTGTCATTTGCACAATATATGAAGTACAGGGAGATATACACACACAGATTTGAACTTGTGTATAGGGAGCACAATGCTGAAATTTGAAGATGATAAAAGTAGATAGTTCAGTAAACTGTGGGAAGACAGACAGGTTAGCAGACAGGTTAAAGACATACAGTTTTACCATGGTTAGCTGTGAGATAAATGTATCTTAAGAGAAAAGAACAAGGAATGAGAGCAAATAATCAGGCTAAAAGAAAAAGGTCACTGAAGGATTAGAGGGACCTAATACAAAATAATGCACAATTCCTTGAATAAGTGAGGTGCAGGTTAACAAAGCTGTAAATATATTTTTAGCTTTAAATAAAGGCGCACAGATTACATGAGTGAAGGGATAATTTATTATGAAGGGATAATAAATTATTTTTTTAAATCATCGTGGTTACAGTATTGTGTGGGGTTTGGAGCACTGCATTAAAAAAATGTTAAAACAATTTTTAAAAATGCAGAAGAGTATCCCTGAGTCAGTATGCCCAGGCGAATGCACCAGCCTTCAAAGATCACTTCAGAGAGGCCACTATAGAGATCAAAGCACCAACACAAGACTATGTTTAGCAAACCATAAATCTGAAGAGCAAGATATTTTGCTATATTTGTTGTAACTGGTCAATTTCAGTGAAATAAAAACCTATGTGGAATGCGACGACTCGTACGCTAGGACAACATGTTATCTTTTAATGCAATGCCCCCTTTAAGACAGAGATCTTTGGTTTCCTGGTTATTTTATAAACTTAGTTTCAAGAAATATCCATTTGACCACCAATTGCTATGGGGAAGAAACCTAAGAATCAAAAGGATAAACAAAAAAATAATTGCAGTGATCTTGTATGCAAGTCCATCTCTGTTGCAGACAGTTGAAAATAGAACTTGTAGATCACAAAAGATCCTGGTGTTGAGGCTGGTATCTGAGAATAGAGCAAAGAATGTGTTACTGTATTTTGAAGCAAGTGGAAAGGACAGGGAACTGAAAGCAGGAAGAATGGTGGATTGAAGGAGAACCATTGCTACTCCTTCAGTATTGCCAGAGCCAACTAAACCATTTGAAGTGGTCAGAGCAGGAACCTTCACAGATCCTGTGTCACCAGGACTTGTGGCCCAATTGAGAACGTCCAGAATCTTTGGAAGACATATGGCCACTAAATGATTGAGATTCAACATATGAATTAGGAGTAAGCATAGTCAATGTGACACCTCAAGACTCCAAAGTTTGTGAGAAGATTTGTAGCTCGGGTGCTTGTTGTTGTGGTTCTGTTCGCCGAGCTGGGAATTTGTGTTGCAGATGTTTCGTCCCCTGTCTAGGTGACATTCTCAGTGCTTGGGAGCATCCTGTGAAGAGGAAACATCACAGAAGTGCTTCACAGGAGACTCCCAAGCACTGAGGATGTCACCTAGACAGGGGACAAAACGTCTGCAACACAAATTCCCAGCTCGGCGAACAGAACCACAACACCTCAAGACTGCTCTGCCAATCAAAAGACCATGCTTACTGATTTTGGACTGAAATCCTTATTCCTCCTAACCTTTGACTCCCGACAAAAAGGCCAAAATAACAGTGAGAGAAGTGAGAGATCCTATATTTAGGAGGTGGAATTGGAAATCCGGAGAGATTACATCCTGCACAAAAATGACACGAGATGTAATGTCAGTGGACTATCTACCTTATGTATATGTTTGTTTATTTAATTACTAACTGACGATTCAAAGTGACAATTAATTATTTGAAACTTTTTTTAACCTGTTATTTAATGTTGAAATACATTGATTTTAGACTTAGAATTAGAATCCCTACTGTATGAAAACTGGCCCTTCGGCCCAACAAGTCCACACTGACTCTCCAAAGAGTATCCCACTCAGACCCATTCCCCTACATTTACCCCTGCCTCATGCAACTAACCTACACATCCCTGAACATTGGGCAATTTAGCACCTAACTTGCACATCTTTGGATTGTGGGAGGAAACCGGAGCACCTGAAGGAAGCCCATGCAGACACGGGGAGAATGGGCAAACTCTACACAGACAGACAGATAGACAGACAGAGACAGACACAGACACTCACCAGAGGCTGGAATCGAACCCGTGTCCCTGATGCTGTGAGGCAGTAGTGCTGCCTCACAGCACTAAACAATCAGTAACATGATTGTTACTGTAAAAGTCTTATCTACAGCCTCTTTCCATTGGCATTGTAGGGATTCATTTCTTTTAAAAGTTATTGGTTTCTGTGGGGATCAAAATAGGTGATATGAACTGAAGGAACCTCTTCAAGGATGCCTGTGACTACAGTTGTTTCAGCAGGAGTGGTATCTGGACAATCATATTGCAGCTTGGGGCAATTTAAAGTGCTAATTTCCCTGCTTTCTCACTTGAAACACATGTTCATTAGATATGGAAATTAATAGATCCATTATGGAAGGAACACCCTAGAACATTTAAACTGAAGGCACTGTATAACTGGCCTAAACTAAAGACCCATATAAATGAATAATTTAGGCAATACAGCAAAGGAGGGTGGGGGGGGGGGGGGGGGGGGGGGGGGGGTGGGAACTTGTTACAGCATCTGTGACATAATGAAATTAATATGGAGACAGAGGTCTTAGACACTACACTGGAGGCTGTATTTGAAAATCTACTATGCATAGGTATAAATAAATTAGATTAGATTACTTACAGTGTGGAAACAGGCCCTTCGGCCCAACAAGTCCACACCGACCCGCCGAAGCGCAACCCACCCAAACCCATTCCCCTACACCTAATGCTACGGGCAATTTAGCATGGCTAATTCACCTAACGTGCACATTTTTGGACTGTGGGAGGAAACCAGAGCACCCGGAGAAAACCCACGCAGACACAGGGAGAATGTCTGTGTGGAGTTTGCACAGTCGCCTGAGGCGGGAATTGAACCTGGGTCTCTGGCGCTGTGAGGCAGCAGTGCTAACCACTGTGCCACCATGCTGCCCACTAAATAAAGGATTGTTACAGAATATAAAAGGAGTTGAAGAGCTTTGCTAAGTGATAAGGAGCAAGCAATCTTAGGGACTGCATATTGGACACTCAACCCAAGATACTCCAGAACTGTATTTCATTGTGATTTTTGACTTGAATCACAAGATAGAGTAGCTCTATTAGAAGTTAATCATATATTGGAGCAAAGAAGAATGAGAGGTGATCTCATTAAAGTATGAAATTCTGTAGCAGTTTGATAGTGTAGATCCTGGCAAGACATTTGCCCTTGTGGGGGAATCTGGAAATCAAATCTCAGTGTAGGGGGATGGTGGGGAAAGAGACTTGAAATTATGTAACAGATGCAACAACTGATTAGAATGGAGATCAATAATCTGCAACCTGGTGTTCAAATTGATCATTGGGAACCCATGCTACTATAGCCCAAAGATACACAACCATTCAACATGTTGGTTTCTTCAAAGCCCATGGTCATAAACTGAAGGGTTGAAGGCAATTGCAAACTTGCAGCACATTGATTGCAACATCTAGACCAACAATAAACACTTAACAGTAAACTTAAAGAAAACTTCCCATAAAACAATCTGGCCATTTCCGTGGCTTGAATTTTCACTTTTCTGCTGTTAGATTGAGTAATAACATCAACTCAAGCAGCTCTCCAGCAATGATAATCAAGCAGAGTTAGCAGTCAACTGCATTGAAAAATTCTCACCAAAAAACAAAATTAAATTAAATTAAATTTCATAAAAAGCAAAATAAATATTGGAGTGGTTTATTAAAAGCTGAAGTATTGCAAACAAAGTTGAAAAACAAAATTGGAACCTTTGTCTTAAGAAATATTTTGTATTCCACAAATAGGGCTGGAGAGGTTACTCAACATAATTATGACATGATATCCCATTAAAAGCCTGGTCATATCTCATTACTGGAGGAGAAAGTGAGGACTACAGATGCTGGAGATCAGAGCTGAAAATGTGTTGCTGGAAAAGCGCAGCAGGTCAGGCGGCATCCAAGGAACAGGAGAATCAACGTTTTGGACATAAGCCCTTCTTCAGGAATGAGGAAAGTGTGTCCAGCAGGCTAAGATAAAAGGTAGGGAGGAGGGACTTGGGGGAGGGGCGTTGGAATTGCGATAGGTGGAGGGAGGTCAAGGTGAGGGTGATAGGCCGAAGTGGGGTGGGGGCGGAGAGGTCAGGAAGAAGATTGCAGGTTAGGAAGGCGGTGCTGAGTTTGAGGGATTTGACTGAGACAAGGTGTGGGGAGGGGAAATGAGGAAACTGGAGAAATCTGAGTTCATCCCTTGTGGTTGGAGGGTTCCCAGGCAGAAGATGAGGCGCTCTTCATATCTCATTACTGAGGCAGACATTTTCAGAGTGTTTACTGAATATACTATAGCATAAAAGAGCATGTTCTCCTCAGTTTGGTGATTTCTAATCGATAGTGTTTGTGGGAACGTCAAATCCCATTAAGAACAGACCACTACTTTTGCATTTTCACATTAAACTGTGCACATGCAGATTTCAGAGTTTGCTGTCACTATCTGGGCCAATAAAATTTATTGACAGAAATGAGAAATGACATAGCTGTCTTAAACTAGGTCCAACATGTACAAACTATGGAAAAAAGTGCAGCCTAGATTTATATTATCTGGATTACAAATTTATAATTCTGAAAAGCAATTTGAGTTTTGTTCCACTGCAGAAAAAGACTAATGAAATACCCAAGGTCTTCAGGATTTTGAAGTGACGGTGGGGTAAATACAATAAAATACAATACAATAAATTCTGTCTGTTAGCGAGTGATATGGTAACAACGTGGCACAAATTTAAAGTGATCACAAAATGCACTAAAAAGGAGAATGTCAGGAAGGAAAAAATTCTTTACACAGCACTGTTAGAGTGTAGAATTCGCCGCCACAAACTGCTGTTTAGGCATAATTCATAAATTATTTTCAAAGGGGCTTAGATAGTTGTTTGAAAAAGATTCCTAAAGGAGTGAGGAAAGGGAGCTGGAGGGAGTGGAATTAGACCAGTTGGCTCATGAAGATAAACATCAGCACAGACATCATGGCCTGAAATAAACTTTCCAGGAAAGCAAAAGGGATGTAAATTGGCAGACAAAGAGGAAGCTTTGAAATTTTAAATATAATGGTGATATTCAACACTGAGGAAACCCCAACTGGGGAGAAAATGTGAGTTAATCAGTGAAACTGACAGCTGGTTCTCCTGACCATTTTCCATATGTAGTGTTCCCAATCATCGGTTATTCACAGGAAACGCTCAGATTTTAAAAGGGGGTGGGAATATATGAAGGTCAAGAAAAAGGAAAATTCAAAAATTAGAACAAAGGCTATTTACAAAGTTTGAGTGACTAGATCAACATGGTGTTTGCATCCCGATCTAAGAATGATTTGTCCATCTGCTTTCACGACATTGTGATATTGTGTCGAGTCATATCAAAATATGGTCGTGTCATATCAAAATTAAGAGGGAGCAGTTTTTTTAAGGAAAGGCTGATTACCTCTTTCTGTTTTTTCTTTCAATATTGCATTTTGTTTAACAGCATCCATAAATATGCTAATTTCCAAAATGATTAATGGAAATTAAAACTGCTTCTACACCAATTTAATCATTATCTTAAAGCAGAACACTTTTCACAGACACTGTCACTACTTGAGCCATTCACTGAAAACACATTAGGTCATTAGGTCCCAGCGGATGTTCAGCCTCTGCTGTGCAAGAGGAAGACAGGGAGAAAACAGGATTGGGTGGGGTTTCACAGTGACACTGTTCTTCAATTCACTGTTAAGAATCAACAGCTCAGCAAAACACACTGCCTCACCCCCCTCCCCCAACCTCATCCAACCATCTGTTTCAGCTGTCAAAATGCAAGTTTAGCTTATTAGATACGGAGGATGATGCTGCAATTCCTCCTACCTTTAAACAAATACACTAGCATACTGCAGTTAATTTTATGAAAAAAAGTAAAGATAGCAATTCAATAGTTGCTTTTATTTGAATCAATGAAACTGTGTGTGAGGTGTGTGCACAAGTCAGCGCTAATCCAGTTGTAACTTTACAATTTATAAGACAAATCCAGAACACCCTGTAATGACTGATCAGATGTATGCTGTCAGTATATTCCCAAAACTGCATGGCATTCAGAAAAGACACATGGTGTATTGTTAGTCCTGTATAATAATATTACTAAAAAAACTTCACGTCAGCTCTGATAAAGGGGCATCTAGACTGTAAACATGAGCTTGCTGTCTCTGCATGGCTGCTGCCTGACCCACTGCAATTTCCAACATTTTTGTTTCCAGTAGATTCCAACACTTGTTCCCAATATTATTACTAGTTCTTTATGTTATGTTTATTATAGACGTCAGGAGGCATTTTATAAATATAAGTGCAAGATAAAAATTGCTATGTCAGACATTGCATAAAAATTACATGTACAAACACTTCGGTTCACCTTAGCCAATATCATGATCTAATAGGCCGAGTGTGGAATGAGCAAGAATGGATTCTTGTCGTGCACTGGTAATGTCACTATCTCTGGGTTGGAAGTCCTATATTTAAGTCCCACCTGCTCTGGAGGTGTGTATGTCATCGGGGAAGTTGATCGTCAACTTATCAGACCACACCCTTCAAACAGAAGAGATTGAAGTTCTTAGCAGGGGTCTCAATTTCTGCCCCACTACCAAAATGGACCTCATGGGTCTTGCAGCAGACACGGACGAATTCATCAGACGAATGAGACTCTAGGAATTCTTTCAAGATGCTAGCAGTGATCCCAATGAGCCCACTGATGAACTGGAACAGTCATCACTGGGATCCGTAGAGGAGCAACCAAAGAAGGAGTCAACTTGGACCCCACCAGAGGGCCGCTGCCCTTGACTTGACATGTATGCTCAAACCATCAGGAAATATATAAGTGCCAGATTCAACAGCCGTACCCACAAGAGTAGAGCAGAACATCACCCAATCACAACGCAACACCATCCATGCTCTCAAAGCCAATCACAACATTGTCATCAAACCAGCAAATAAAGGAGGAGCCATTGTCATTCAGAATAGAACAGACTACTGCAAGGAAGTGTACCAACAACTGAACAACCAGAAACACTACAGGGGACCACTGGCCGATCTGACCAAAGAGCACACCCTTGAACTAAACACATTGACCAGGACTTTGGATCCAGTTCTTCAGAGTTCCCTACGCACACCCATCCCACGTACTTCTTGCATAGGTGACTTCTACTGCCTTCCGAAGATGCATAAACCAATACACCAGGACGTCCCATTGTATCAGGCAATGGGACTCTGCATGAGAATCTGTCTGACTATGTTAAAGGCTTCTTAAAATTGTACAGGGCATCCCCAGCTTCTGTAGTGACAATACAGATTTCTTACAGAAACTCAGCACCCACGGACCAGTCAAACCGGGAACATTCCTCATCACAATGGACATTTCAGCACTCTACTACAGCATCCCTCACAATGACGGCATCATGGCAACAGCCTCTGTACTCAACACCAACAACTCCCAATCTCCGAGCACTGTCCTACAACTCATCCGCTTTATCCTTGATCACAATGTCTTCACCTTTGACGACCAGTTCTTCATCCAGACATGGAACTGCCATGGGGACCAAATTTGCACCCCAATATGCCAACATTTTCATGCAAAGGTTTGAACAAGACTTCTTCTCTACACAGGACCTCTAACCAATGCTATACGCCAGGTAGTGATGACATTTTCTTCCTCTGGACCCATGGAGAGGAGACACTGAACAAACTACAGAGTGATATCAGCAAATTTCATCCCACCAAACTCACTATGAACTACTCTCTGTTGTCGGTCTCATTTTTGGACACATGCATCTCCATCAAGGATGGGCACCTCAGCACCTCACTCTACAGCAAACCCACGGATAACTTCACAATGCTACACTTCTCCAGCTTCCACCTGAAACATATTAAAACAGCCATCGCTATGGTAAAAACAATGACTGCAGATGCTGGAAACCAGATTCTGGAGTAGTGGTGCTGGAAGAGCACAGCAGTTCAGGCAGCATCCAAGGAGCTTCGAAATCGACATTTCGGGCAAAAGCCCTTCATCAGGAATAAAGGCAGTGAGCCTGAAGCATGGAGAGATAAGCTAGAGGAGGGTGGGGATGGGGAGAAAGTAGCATAGAGTACAATGGGTGAGTGGGGGAGAGGATGAAGCTGATAGGCCAGGGAGGAGAGGTTGGAGTGAATAGGTGGAAAAGGAGATAGGCAGGTAGGACAAGTCCGGACAAGTCATGGGAACAGTGCTGAGCTGGAAGTTTGGAACTAGGGTGAGGTGGGGGAAGGGGAAATGAGGAAACTGATGAAGTCCACATTGATGCCCTGGGGTTGAAGTGTTCTGAGGCGGAAGATGAGGCATTCTTCCTCCAGGCGTCTGGTGGTGAGGGAGCGGCGGTGAAGGAGGCCCAGAGTGGGAGGCGGAGTTGAAATGTTGGGCCACGGGCGGTGTGGTTGATTGGTACGGGTGTCCCAGAGATGTTCCCTAAAGCGCTCTGCTAGGAGGCGCCCAGTCTCCCCAATGTAGAGGAGACCGCATTGGGAGCAACAAATACAATAAATGATATTAGTGAATGTGCAAGTAAAACTTTGATGGATGTGGATGGCTCCTTTCGGGCCTTGGATTGAAGTGAGGGAGGAGGTGTGGGCGCAGGTTTTACAGTTCCTGCGGTGGCAGGGGAAAGTTCCAGGCCTTTGCCCGAAACGTCGATTTCGAAGCTCCTTGGATGCTGCCTGAACTGCTGTGCTCTTCCAGCCATCCTCTATGGACAAGCCCTACACGTACACCGATCTGCTCAGATGAGGAGGAACGGGACGGGCACTTGGAAGTATTCATGGATGCCCTCGTAAGAATGGCGTACAATGCTCAACTCATCGACCACCAGTTCCAACGTGCAACAGCAAGGAACCATAATGATCTCCTCAGGAGACAGACACGTGCTGCAACCGATAGGGTACACTTCGTTGTTCAGTATTTCCCAGGAGCTGAAAAACTATACCTTGTTCTTCATGACCTGCAACACATTATCAATGAGGATGAGCACTTCACCAAGACCTTCCCCACACCTCCACTTCTTGCGTTTAAACCACCAAACCTCAAACAGATCATTGTTTGTAGCAAACTGCCCGGCTCTCGGCACAACTCCATACAACCTTGTCACGGTAGATGCTGTAAGATGTGTCAGAATGTCGATGCGGACACCACTATTATACGTGGGGAATCCTCCCACCATGTATATGACAGATACTCACGCGACTCAGCCAACGTTGTCTAACTCATACACTGCAAGCGAGGAGGCCCCGAGGCACGGTACATTGGCAACACCAAGCAGAGGCGTAGATGAATGGGCACCGCACAACAATCAACAGACAGGAGAGTTCCCTCCCAGTTGGGGAACACTTCAGCAAACTGGGACATTCAACCTCGGACCTTCAGGTGACCATCCTCCAAGGTGGACTTCGGGACAGGCAACAACGAGAAGTGGCCGAGCAGAGGCTGATAGCCAATGGGGATAGCCTCAACCAGGACTTAGGTTAATGTCACACTACAGGTGACCCCATTGCACTATATATACACACACACACACACACACACACACACACACACACACACACACACGAGTTCGTGGGGTGAATTTATACTTGCAGAATTACATTTTACTTTGCTCAAAAACTGCATGAATCCATGTAAGATTCTGTAAATCCATTCTTTAGATTAGAATCAGTCTGATCATTGTGGCACAGACAGTCTCACACAGGGCAGCTCACATCTTCAGTGCATTAACAATTGGTGTTATGTCAGCCCAGATAAAGTTCACTTGAGAATGTAACTTTTAAAAATGTTTTGTGATTTACATATGAAAGAACTGAAACCAACAATGGTCATTCTAAATGATGAGAGACTTAACAAATAATCCAGGTTTAGGGTGTAGGTTTGCTCGCTGAGCTGTAGGTTTGATATCCAAACGTTTCATTACCTGGCTAGGTAACATCATCAGTGGCGACCTCCAAGTGAAGCGAAGCTGTTGTCTCCTGCTTTCTATTTATATGTATAAATAGAAAGCAGGAGACAATAGCTTCACTTCACTTGGAGGTTGCCACTGATGATGTTACCTAGCCAAGTAATGAAACGTTTGGATATCAAACCTACAGCTCAGTGAGCAAACCTACACCCTAAACCTCAACCTGAGCTACAAACCTTCACAAACCTTGCAAATAATCCAGGTCTTTTTCAATATATAATTTTAGTTACATCACACTGTAAACTTTTGCCAAAAATTCTCTGCAACCACCTGATGAAGGAACAGTGCTCTGAAAGCTAGTGCTTCCAAATAAACCTGTTGGACTATAACCTGGTGTTATGTGATTTTTAAACTTTGTACACCCCAGTCCAACAATGGCATCTCCAAATCATAATACAACTGAACAGATTAGTTAAAAATATCGAGGTAATTTAAACATCAGGCATCTGCATATAATGCCTTTCATTCAACACTGAACACAATTAAGTCATCAGCCAAGCTATACTCATTTACAAACAAGAGGGTATTGTGGTGCAATGGTATTGCCCTCATCTCTGTGCCAGGAGGCTCCAGATGTGTCAAACAAATGTCTGAATTGGTTAAATAAGCAATGCTATTGCGGCACAGCAGGAGTGTCCCTACCTCTGGGTGGGAAGGTCAGTATTCATGTCCCAACTGCACCAAAATATCTCTCAACATGTCCAAACAGGTCAATTCAGAATACTTACCCACAAAGTTGGGAAACCCTACTGCTGGCCAGAAGATCTGGGTTCAACTCCTCCTATCTGCTCCGGACATGTGTCATAACATGCTTCAACAGATCAATTAAAATATATACAATGAGTATATATTTTACATGTAAATACCACAAAATAAAATAAGTTACACCTCTATATCTGCCAGGACTTATATTTAATTCAGAGTTACAAGTTGAGCTGTGATGACAGTTATCATCTTCCAGCTTTGTCAGATGACATTAATGCTCTTATCAAAACTATATTTTTAAAACGTCAGGTATTTACCACACTGTGGACCTTGTTACACCTTGTCTCTTCATATAAAATACTGACTTGATTATATTTCTCAAGAGGAATGCACTCAAACAAGTGTCAAGAAACTTGGCCAATTTTATTACTGGTTCCCAACCAAAAGGGCCATGGAGTTGCCTTATGTAAACTAGCTAGTTACTGTAGGATTCGTACCTGGCACAAGAAATCTTGGTCAGAGAAGAGTTCCCAACCATCCTAGGGTGACTGGATGTTGGCTGGAGTCAGGGCCTTCTTCCACAGCAGCCCAGGAAACCTGAAATTTAAAACTTCCCATTGCTGCAAGAAACATACTGTCACTTCATACATCAGCTTAGAGAAGCCTCTGGCTCTGTGACATTGCCCACAAAGATGGGGGGATTTGGGAATTGTGCGTGTTGGCAATTAAGAAAATTCAACAAAAGTCTGGAGTTTTCAAATCGAAGGAGCTGTGTGTGTGTCTTGTTTCCACTCTTCCCCACTCTGTTTATGCTCACAATTGGCTCCCAATTCATGGAACTTTTCTTACAACTGCTGCTGATTCAAAGAATATGAACGTTATTTGGCAAGTGCAGCAATATTTGGGAATATAGGATAAGACAGCATAGGAAGGAAGTGATTCAGCTCTCCATGTCTACTTTGAAAATCATATGTCACAATGAAATCTCCAGGATAGCTCACTAACATAGATGACAATCTAAATCAGGGAAGTCCCACATTTTTGCTCATGAAGACAGACTGGTGTCCAAGGCTTCTTGGGTCACCAAAGTTACAACAATTCTGACATTAATGCCTTTATTACTTTCCTGGCAAGTTTAGCATGTTGGACATGACACCATTGTTATTTCATTCAGCCCTTAAAGAAGCAGATAAGGAATTGATAATATCAATAATGTATAAAGCAGGATAACACCAGATACAGCAGGTGGCATTGTTGCCAAAACTAAATCTCCAGATGGAGCAAAGATGCTGTAGTTACACTCCCAGTTTGATAAAAACTATCTCATGGAGTGAAGAGGTTTAATATTTCCCCCAATAAAAAGGGTTTTGGATATTAGATTCTTAGTCTATTAAATCAGATCTGTTCAATGTTGGCATTGTTTACTGTTCCAAATCATTTTTTTGTTGTGTACATTTCTATTATGCCCGAAACGTCGATTCTCCTGCTCCTCGGATGCTGCCTGGTCTGCTGCGCTTTTCCAGCATCACACTTTTCAACTCTGGTCTCCAGCATCTGCAGTCCTCACTTTCTCCTACATTTCTATTTCGCAAATCCAGATCAGGTTAAGTAACATTTTACATTTAAACTTTCTTAAATGAACTGTGGTTGAAGTCAACTCACACAGTCTAACCGACTGCACTGAAATGAGTGCACAAGGTGGACGTATATACTAAGATATTTACCACCTGGCATTTTAATTCTCGACGATTTGCTCACACTGACCTCTCCATCCTTATTCTCCTGCAATACAAGTTTGAGAAACTATAGGTTTACCATTTAACTAGACATATTTCAGCCTTCCAGATGCAACATGGATTTCAACAATCTCAGACCATAACCTATACCCTAGTTATTTTACCTTTTTTCTTAAACATATTGTTTTTGGCTTTTGAACCATTGCCATACATCATTCTGCTACTCTAACTCCCTCCAGATACATCTCTTGTTTCTTTTCTTGTCCCGTGACTGCTGTCTTTAACCTTGTACCAGAAACCTATTTGTCACTTAATACCTCGAGGTTTCCACCCTATCGCAGATATCCCTTTTAGCTCTTCTTCCCACCCACCCCTTTAACTTGTTTAAAACCTATCGGGTGGAATCTTTGAAGAACCTGAGTGATAGACCTATGGCGAGGTGCATGTCAGAATTAGACAAAGTCTGGTGAGGCCCATCGACATTGGGAACATCTTTTTTCATCTTTTCCACCTGACTTTGCAAGTTATTTGTGTGCTCTGAAGTGGCAAGTTGTTAATGAAGGTGGATTATTGATTGTTAAATACCATTTTGATGGACCAAATCACCACATTAATGTTCAAATTTGTATTTTATTAAACTGACTAGACAAGCTAGATGTTGATGTGGAATCCAGAGTCTGTACCTGGCCATTTGCTCGAAATGATCTCCATGTTAGACACCACCCACCAACATCTCAGGGAACACTCCATGGGCACCGGCCAAACACAAACATCATGTGCATGGACTTCGGCATCTGAAGGGCCAGCTTTAAAGAATCCATGTGGCACATGTCTGAGCCATTTACAGCAACCTCTAAACTTTAACGCTACACTTCAGTTTGCACCGGCAACTATCATTGTAATGCTATTGCAAACAGTGTAGTCAGGGAGACAACTGAGCTCATGGTATGGACCAGGTTGCACCTTTTAACTTTACGCTTATTGTCATAACACACGGAGCCTACCTGGATGCCCAAATTGTTGGCATTGTCTTGCTTTGCATTTGTGCGCTTTGCCCCAGTTAGCCAGAAATCCCAGGCTCATAATATATCTGACTCACGGCGTCAATTAGCCCACAATTTACAATAGTTGTCAGCAGATCTCAGTCAGGTCAAAGGGCATAGACTTTGATCAGGAGGTCCCAGCATAATATGCTAGGTACTGCCCCAATATCAGTCCAGTGCTTGGGAGGAGGGGCCCATTGCCAGGCAAGAGTAGGGGCAAATCAGAAACATGTTGAGGTCGGATCAAGGACAATGCTGGGGGAAAGTCACAGTATAAAGGGACTGAGGATTATATGGAAAAGCAGAGCTGGGAGGGGACCTGAAACGAAAAACAGAAAATGCTGGAGAAATTGCCTGGCTGCATCTGTGGACAGAAAGCAGTCTTAGCATTTCAAGTCTGGTGATCCTTCTTCAGAACTAGGGTCTGAAGTCCAGGGTCAGCATCCACAGATCTGCTGAGTTTCTCTAGCAATTTCTATGCTTCAGATCCTCAGCATTTGCAGTGCTTTTTTCATTCATTTTTGGAGGATCAATTATTGGTGATGACCGCCATCATGGCTTCCACAGGTAGAGGGTAGAGAAAGAAGCTGCGCATCTTTGATAAGGTGTAATATTGGGATTGAGTCATCAGGATTAACATTTGGAGGCAAAGTTCCATATGGTTGGTCTCCACATGAGGCAATATGTGGAAATGGGCTATCAAGGTACAGCAATATGCAAGGGAAAATGGAAGCTCTGCGTGGATCCCTGAAGACTAAGTGATTATGAGTGTTGATGGTAGTGAGTTTTGAGAAAATTTGTAGCTCAGGTTGAGGTTCTGGATGTAGGTTTGCTTGCTGAGCTGGAAGGTTCATTTTCAGACATTTCATCACTATACTAGGTAACATCTTCAGTGACCTCTGGACGAAGCATTGCTGATGATTCCTGCTTTCTATTTATATGCTTGGGTTTCTTTGGGTTGGTGATGCCATTTCCTGTGGTGATGTCATTTCCTGTTATTTTTCTCAGGGGGTAGTATTGGGTCCAAGTCGAAGATATTGACTTGGATCTGATTTACCACACCCTAAGAAAAAGATTAGGAAATGATATCACTACAGGAAATGACATCATCAACCCAAAGAAATCCAAACATATAAATAGAGAGCAGGAATCATCAGCAATGCTTTGTCTGGAGGTCACTGAAGAAATTACCTAGTATGGTGACGAAACAGCTGAAAATGAACCTTCCAGCTCAGCAAGCAAACCTACATCCGGAGTGTTGATGATGTCCACTGTGAGCTGTGTTTCTTGCCATCACTTTCTCTACAGTAGATCCTAATTGCAAATGGATCCAGGACGGGCAGTGTCAGTGACACAAGGACGGGTAATCGCGCAGGACCCAAGTATGCTGAACACTGAAGAGGTAAATTCCTGAAGCATGCATTTGCAAAATTAAATGTAGTTGGAGTTTGCAATCATTATATTGTCCATGTGTAATATTTACAGAGTGAACATGCCAAGGTTTCAAATGCTGGCCAAAGGCAATTTGCATTGTGCCAGTGGTCCTTGGAAAGTGAACACTGGCATCTCAATAAAGCAGAAGTTAGTAGAAATGATTTAAAAAGTAGAGAATGCTGGCCAAAAGTGACCCATAACTTGTGAAACTTCCAAGAGTGTTGTGGTAGTTAGAAATGATTGCTTCATCATCAGTCCTCTACTAAATGCAATGAGGAGTTTCATGGTGGATGTGGTTTGGGAGGGGGTCACAGTGCAGCTAGCACTCCCTTTTTAATGTAATGTGTTAGTCACTTAACTGGGCAGCACCTTCACTAAGTTGGAACACACATTGAGACTGAAGCTGAATGAATGATGCCTCCACTAATATTTCTGAGATCCAAGAAGGTGCTTTGCTTCTTACATTCCCAACCTAATTCATTACCATCAAGACTGATACTGGAGGGGCAAGGCAATACCAACTATGATTCTGTAGAACCTCATCTGGTCTGGCAGCACCGGAGGAGAGAGAAACGGAGAGTTAGGACTTTGAGTCCAGAATACCTTTTTCAGAACTGAAGCAAAGAATAGTGGAGACAGTGCAAGGATACTGGAGTTGAAATGTTAGCTTGTTTCTCTCCCCATAGATGCTGCCAGATGCTGTGTTTCTCCAGCTTATTTCAGACTTCCATCTTCTGCACTATTTAGTTTTCATGCAAATGTGATCATAGCTCATTGTACCATAGCACAACCCCCTAACTGATGCAGAGCGCAGATACAATACTGCCCATGCTTTGACTAGAGCAGTCATTGATCAGATGATAGGGCTGAAGATGGGTTAGCTGCTTGTACTGATCTAGGGTGGCCTTTCTGTATAGTCCAGACAGAGTGTGTCACATTACCAGCTGGTTGTGTGTGATATTATTCGAGCAGGCAACAAGGTGATGTGATGAATGCTGAGAAACTAGGGAGATGTGAGCAATCTTCCATGCAAGAGGATGAGGAAACTGGGGAGGAGGAAGCTCTCTCTGTTCTCAGCTGCATCAGGCACTACAAGGTAGAAAGGACCAGACTGACACCTGGTTCCAGTCAATGAGAACATCATGCAGCAAATCACTATCGACTGTAGAATGAACTACTAGTCAACATGCCAGCATTTGGGTTTGCACTGTGGGACAAATTGCAGCCTTTACTTGTTTCATTGTGTTAGATTTTGGTGGATGTAAATAAAAGCTCAGGATTGGAATAGTCTGATTGTTGGTGCATGCCTGTAAAGGTGCGTGTCCATGCATGCCATCAGCAGTGAGGCTTTGTAGCTACTGTGGAATTACGTCAGTGGGAAGGGGCAACTTTCAATACACGCCTTTTGAGGTTGGCCTTTCAGAGAATATCCAGTTAATGGTGAGTTGCAATACTCTGTCTAGTTTACTTTTTCTCAACAATGCATGAAACTCCAAAATCCATTCACACAGTGACTTTCAAAACCAGAAGTTGGTGCGTAGGCATACTGACCAGAACGTACAGAGTCTCAGAGGAACCTCAACACCTTGCGAGGAACATAGGTAGGTAGTTAATGGGGCAAGTTTGGTAAGCTATGGTGAGAGATTTTACGAGACTTCACAGTGAAATAACTCAATAAAACTGACACTAAAGGCAAAAGAATTGATAAGATTCAGCTTGGAGTTTATTTTCTTTCATTTATAACAATTGGAATTTGCCAATAGTTACAGATCAACTTCAACAGACCTGGAGACAACTGAGTTAGTTCATTTCAGGGAGCATTTAACAGTTAGTCACCTTGTTCTGTGCCTGAATTGCAGGTGTGCAAGATCGGAGGCTACCTCGAAGGACTTTGGAATAATTCACCTCCAGTCAGTCACACACTGTTAACTATATTTGTTGTTTCTTCAATGTTGCTGGGTCAATATTCTGTAACTCCCTTCCTAATATTCCTGTGGGCATACCTACTCCAAATGGAGTGGTTCAGGGGACCACCTCTTCAAGGGTAATTAGGGATAAACAATAAATACTGATCTTGCCAGTGATAATCACAACTCATGAAAGGTATAAAAAAGTAAAGAACAGAGGCATGGAGAGCACAAATGAACCTTTCAACCACCATAGGGGCAATGGCAAAGACAGAGTTGGAAGGAGACATTTTTGGTAATGCAAAATGCATGGAATCAAGCTTAGCTAAGGGTCACATAGGATGGTATAGCACAGGAACAGGCCATTCAGCCCACCATGCCATTCTTATCATGATACCATTCTAAACGAATCCTATTTTTCTGCATATGGTCCATTTCACTCTATTCCCTGCCTTTTGGGTACCTGTATAAATGTATTTTAAATATTACCATGGATCTGCTTCTACCACCTACCCATGGAGTTTCATGCATTGTTGAGAAAAAGTAAAAGTATTCCATGCACCCATCACTTTCTGCTTAAAAAACTTGCCATGCACATCTCTTTTGAACTCTTCCCCCTCCCACTTTAAACCTATGCCTTCTAGTATTGACATTTCCATCCTTGAAAAAGCACTCACTATCCATCCTGTGTCTCTCATAACTTTTTTCACTTCTAGCAGATCGGTTCTAGGTCTCCAATGCTCTACTGAAAACAATCTAGGTTTGTCCAACCTCTCCGTATAGTTAAGACACTCAATCCAAGCAACAATCCTGCTAAACCTCTTTCACACCACTTCCAAAGCTGCCACACACTTCATATATTGTGGGAATCAGAACTGCACACAATGCTCCAAATGTGGCCTAACTAAAGTTTTATACAGTTGCAACATGACCTGCCAACTTCTAAACTCAGTGCCCTGACCAATGAAGGCAAGCATGCCATAAACCTTATTTACTACATTATCTACTATCTACTTATGTTGCTACTTTCAGGAAGCTTGGACTTGCACCCCGTGATTCCGCAGTATGTCAATGTTACAAAGGGTCCTGCCATTTACTGTATACTGTTCTCTTGCAGTTGACCTCCCAAAATGCATCACCTCACACTTGTCTGGATTAGAATCCATCAGCCACTTCTCTATCCAATTTTCCAACTGATCTACCCTGCTGTATCCTTTGACAACGTTCTTCATTATCCACAACTCCAATTTCTGTGTCATCTGTAAACTCACTAAATTAGACCACCTACATTTTCATCCATATCATTTATGTAAGTTACAAACAACAGATGTCCCAGCACTGATCATTGCAGAACACCCTAGTCACAAATCTCCAGCCTGAAAAATACATCTCCACAACTACCCTTTGTCTTCTATGAACAAGCCATTTTATATCCAACTTACCACCTCACCATGGAGCATGTGACTTAACCTGCCAGACCAGTCTACCATGATTAACCTTGGCAAATGCTTTAGTAAAGTCCATGTAGACACCAGCCACTGGCCCACACTCAATCATCTTCATTTATTCCTCAAAAAACTCAGTGGGGAGGCCAGAGACAGCATATTCCTGTTAGGGTAAAAGACAAGGCTGGTAGATGTAGGGAGTACTGGATGACTGAAGAAATTGATGTTTTAGTAATGAATAAGCAGATCGCATATATCAGGGATCAAGTGATTCTCTAGAAGAGTAAGAAAGCAGTAGGAGTATACTTAAGAAGAAAATCAGGAGGGCAAAAAGGGGACATGAGATAGCATTGGCAAACAGAGTTAAGGACAATCCAAAGGGACTCTACAAATACATTAAGACCAAAAGGTAATGAGGGAGAGAATAGGGCACCTTAAAGATCAGCTAGGCCACCCTATATGAGGAACCTCAGGAGATGGTAGAGACACTAAACGAGTATTTTCCACAGTAAACGAGTGTTTACTGTGGAGGGGGACATGGAAGATATAGAATGTGGGGAAATAAATAGTGGACATCTTGAAAAATGCCCATATTACAGAGGAGATGGTGCTGAATGTCTTAAAATGCATAAAAGTAGATAAATCCCCAGGACCTGATCAGGTGCACCTCGAACTCTGTGGGAAGCTAGGGGAATTATTGCTGGGCCCCTAGCTGAGATATTTGTATCATCAATAGTCACAGGTGAGGTGCCGGAAGACTGGAGGTTGGCTAACACAGTGTCACTATTTAAGAAAAGGTAGTAACGAAAATCCAGGGAACTAGGGAACCCTGAGGGACAGGATTTACATGTATTTGGAAAGGCAAGGGACTGATTAGGGAAAGTTAATATGGCTTTGTGCATCTCACGAACTTGATTGAGTTTTTTGAAGAAGTAACAAAAAGGATTGATGAGGGCAGAGTGGTGGACGTGATCTATATGGACTTAAGTAAGGCATTTGACAAGGTTCCTCATGGTAGACTGGTTAGCAAGGTTAGATCATGTGGAATACAGGGATAACTGGCTATTTGGATACAGAACTGGCTCGAAGGTAGAAGACAGAGGATGGTGTCGGAGGGTTGCTTTTCAGACTGGATGCCTGTGACTAGCAGTGTGCCACAAGGATTGGTGCTAGGTCCACTGTTTTTTGTTATTTACATAAATGATTTGGATGTGAACATAGGAGGTATAGTTAGTAAGTTTACAGATGCCACCAAAATCAGAGGTGCAGTGGACAGTGTAGAAGATTACCTCAGAGGATCAATGGGCTCAGAAGTGGCAGATGGGAGTTTAATTCAGATAGATACGTGGTGTTGCATTTTGAGAAAGCAAATCTTAGCACGACTTATAGTAAGGTATTATAATAGTAAGGTCCTAGGGAGTGTTGCTGAATAGAGAGACCTTGGAGTGCAGGTTCATAGTTCCTTGAAAAGTAGATTCACAGGTAGATAGGATAGTGAAGAAGGTGTTTGACAAGCTTGCCTTTATTGGTCAGTGCATTCAGTATAGGAGTTGGGAGGTCATGTTGCGGCTGTACAGGACATTGGTTAGGCCACTACTAAAATACTGCATGCAATTCTGGTCTCCCTGCTATAAGAAGGATATCATTACACTTGAAAGGGTTCCGAAAATATTTACAAAAAAGTGTTGCCAAGATTGGAGGACTTGAGCTATAGGGAGAGGCTACATAGACTGGGAGTGTTTTCCCCAGAGTTGAGAGATGATCTTATAGGAGGTTTATAAAATAGTGAAGGGCATTGATTGGGTAAATAGACAAGGTGGGTGAGTCAAAACTAAAAGGTATAGGTTTAAGGTGAAATGGGAAGATTTAAAAGGGACCTAAATGGGTAACTTTATCATGAAGAGGATAGTGCATATATGGAATGAGCTGCCAGAAGTAGTTTTGGAGGTTGGTACAATTACAATGTTTAAAAAGGCATCAGGATTGGTATATGAATAGGAAGGGTTGAGAGGGATATGGGCCAAAATGCTCCGAAATGGGCCTAGATTTATTTAGGATATCTGGTCGGCATGGATAAGTTGGACCAAAGGGTCTGTTTCCAAGCTGTATGTCTCTATGATTCTGACTGTAAATTTGTTAGACAAGACCTCCCACATATAGCAACGCGGACTATCTTTAATACTTCTATTCTTTTCCAAATGTGAGTAAATCCTGTCCCCAAGAATCTTCTTCAATAATTTACCTAGCACTGATGGAAGGCTCATTGGCCTATAATTTCCCATATTATCCCTACTGCCCTTTACAAAATAAGGAACATCAGTAGCTATTCTCCAGTCTCTAGGACCTCCCCGTGGCTAAAGAGGATACAAACGCTGCCTAGGCCTCAGAAAACACCTCCCTTGCTTTCCTCAGTAACCTGGGATATTATGCCATCAGACCCTGGTGACTTATCTACATTAAATGTTCTTCAAGATACATAACACCACCTCCTTCTTAATAGCGACATGCCCTAGATTATACCCTTTCCTAACTTACCATCATGTCCTTCTCCCTGGTGAATACCAATGTGAAATATTTATTAAGGACCTCACCCACTTCCTCTGGCTCCACGCATAAATTCCCTCCTTTGACCTTGAGAGGGCCTACACTTCTCTTGGGATTCTCCTTTAACCAACTCACCAAGGACATTTCAGGGACCCCCCTTAGCCCTCCTAATTAGTTGCTTAAATGGTTTCCCATTTCCTTTATATTCCTCAAGGGCCTTATCCCATTTCACTTTTCCAAACCATATATACTTGCTTTTTCTTTTTGACTAATCTTGCAATATCTCTTGTCATCCAACATTCCTGAAATCTTAACATCCTTGTCTTTTATCCTCACTGGAACATGCAGGTCCTGAACTCTGAGAAACTGGCCTGTAAAAGACTGTCACCTGTCAGATGATGCCCAGAGGTTGAAGAGGTCTATAACTCTAACTATTTCTTATTGCAAATTGCTTGCTTAGAGCAAGCATCAGCACCACAAGTTAATTGTGCAGTGTCAGAAGGCAGGGCTTTTTAAAGAGTCTATCACAACATCGTGAACTTACTAAGCATTTCTTCAAACATCAATTGAAATCTAAAACTCTTTTCCCTCAATATTGCTGTAACGTAGTGAAAAACCAAGATGAATTGATTACCATTAGGTAGGAGTATGAGATTGGGGAGATTCTAGTGTTATGGTAACATCACCAGACAAGTAATCCAGCAGATCCAGCTGAAGGCTCTGGAAGTAGGGTCCAAACCCTACCATGGAAGCTGAAGGCTTCCTAATCAAATAAGCTCTTGACTTAAAAGCTGGTCTTAGTATGGTAATGATGAAGCCCCATTGATTGTCACAAAAACCTTTATGTTTCACTAATTTAGAAAAGGGTATCTGCCATTCTGGTCTTGTCTGGTGTATATGTAGCTCCAGACCCACAGTTTCTGGGAATGATTCTCGACTGTCTTCTGAATTAGTCTAGCTAGCCAATCAGGTCAGGGGGAATTGGAGATGGGCAGCAAATGTGACCTTGTTGGCAATGCCCACATCCCATGAAAGAGCTTTTAACAACATGATCAAATAACTAGTAATTGTAATGGCAGTACAGATCATCCAGGATTTCATTGAATGATATAACTGACTGCCCCTATGAATATCTGGTTTATCTAAGACAGAGTATCGACTAAGAAATCTGATACACACAAACAGTGATGGGATCAACATAGGTAAGAACTATTTTGTTGGGTGCCATCAGTATATGCAAGTTAGCTGACCCAATGTCTGGGAATCATGTTGTGTAGAGGAATCTGTAGATGAGGAAGAACAGAACCAGGGATAGATCTTGGTAAAAATCTTTAAGGGAAATCCATTTGTTTTGTTTGTCCATATTGCATTGCCCTACAAAGTACTAGCACCTGAAATTAAAACAGTGTGTTCTCAATTTTACTCAGTTTATTTGCAGGCTTTCCAAAGTCCAACTATCCTAAAAAGTATTTATGTAGGAGGTAAATCTCGGAAAGGCAAAGAATAGAGACAGAAATAGGAAACACCTGTTCTTAAGAATTATTTGATGTGCTGTGTTCTCAGAAATATTTGAAATTTGGTGATAATTAGGTTTTTGACCCACTGCCAGTTTTCAATTTACTAATTGAAACCCATGAGCCAACTTAAGCTTCAAATTGCAATCTTAAATGTATAAAATAGAAATATTGTAGACTCCTAATCAGTTCTTAGACCTTTCACACAGAGAAATGACATCAATTTCATTCAGGATATTGCCCATTACAGTGCAATTGGTCATTTTTCATTTTGGCAGGTAATTTGAGATACCATCAGCATTACTGTACTTCATCACAAACTGAGATTATAATGCAGAGAGTCAAAAATCTCTTGGTAATTCTTCAATGCCCTGTGTGTTGTACCTCTCCCTCCTGCCATATCCACCTACTCTGACCACACTGTAGGCTTCATGATTTTGGCTTGCAACCCTAAAATTTCCCCAGATCTAACTGTCAAACACCACAAATTCATTCTGCTTCATGTATTGCAGAGTCCAGAGTGCCTTTGGACCGGAGATGTCCATTGCTACTTCAATAATTTGGTGGACTGGCAAGATTTACAGGTGGGAGAAAATTTTAGTTAAAATGAAAATACTGTCAACCCAATGTTAACCACCCAAGGTGCCACGATTCTCCTAATGCTACTAACTCTCAGAAATATTTATGGGAGCCTATGGACTATTATGCATTGGATTCATACTGGGTAAGCTAAAAAGTTAATCAAGGCAAGGCAACTTCATTGCAAGATAACCAAGACTTTTTATAACTCGGTGCCTTGGTACCCAAGATGGCACCATGAATGGCAACATTATACACTTTTCACTGTACTCCTGTACTTGTGTATACTTAACAATAAAATCTAATTTGTTAGGAGCTCCTGAGAAGTTCTCCAGTGAACTCAGCACAGAATGTTATGGGCAAAACAGAGACAACCGATCTCAAAATGGGTGCTTAAAGTTTGTGTGAAGATTTGTAGCTCAGGTGCTCGTTGTTGTGGTTCTGTTCACCGAGCTGGGAATTTCTGGTGCAGACGTTTCGTCCCCTGTCTAGGTGACATCCAGGAACTGACAACCAGAAGCAGCAGATTCAAACCACTACAAATGCCGGAGGAAAGATCACAGAAGCGCTTCATAGGAGGCTCCCAAGCACTGAGGATGTCACCTAGACAGGGGACGAAACGTCTGCACCGGAAATTCCCAGCTCGGCGAACAGAACCACAACAATGGGTGCTTAAAATAGGTCTTCCATTCAAGGTAGGGTCAATACTCATTCGCAGACTTCCTATCCCATGGCCTCCTATACAGATCAACACACTTCTTCTAGAGCCTATCACAAGGCCCAAAAAAAAACACATCAAGAGCATGACCATGGAATTCATTCATGTTTGCTTGCCATGTGGCAAGAGTAGTGGTTAAATTAAATATTGCTTTACTATGACTGTCATGTCAGTATAAATCCTAATAATTAAGACCCTGGTAGTAATGTTGGAAGTCTTATGATTCTGAGAGTAGGGGATCAGTTAGGAGATCAGTTGTTTGGTTTCCCCAAGTGTTTTTTTTTCCCCTCAAGCCTGTTTCCCTCCAGGAAGTCTTATGCAATCAGTGACCATAAGATCTAACACAGAGGAGCAGATGTATGCCAATTGGCCCATTGAGTCAGTTCTACCAAAGTCCTTGACTCTTGCCTTCTCCCCGTAATCCTTTTTCACACACCAGTTATTGACTCCCTTAGATGTGAGGTTTTCCCTGAGCAAGGAATCTCAACTGATTCATGTCAAATCAGGAAGGCAGGTTAAATGATTTGTTGCTTGTTCCATATCTCACCTGTTATAAACAGGAATGATGTGGAGGTGCCGGTGTTTGACTGGGGTGGACAAGGCCAGAAGTCACATGACATTAGGTTATAGTTTAACAAGTTTATTTGAAATCACAAGCTTTCAGAATACTGCTCTGACTTCACCTGACAAAGGAGAGCACTCAGAAAGCTTGTGATTTCAAATAAGCCTATGACCTGGTGTCATGTAACTTTGGACCATAAACAGGAATGGCAGTTTGAGGCAGATTATGACTGGTTCAAGATTTAAAAAAACTTTAACATCCCACCATCGACCAAACATCTGCATTTTGTGGGTAACTATTGTGCAGCTTAAGTGCCAGAGGATTGGAAAATGAGCAATGTAGTAGAATTCTTAAAAGATCCTGGAGACAGCAGGGACATTAAATCAGAAGCCAAAAAAGCTATTTGCAAGTTGCTCACACCCCTCAACCTTGAGGGATAGAAATTTGAAATGCACAATAAATTCGGACAAGCCAGTACAACAAAGATTGTCCATAATCATGTACTTCTGTACAGCCACAGAGATATAAAGTACGGAAACACACCTAAGTCCATTACACAA
This sequence comes from Chiloscyllium plagiosum, assembly GCF_037043375.1. Classification (NCBI taxonomy): domain Eukaryota; kingdom Metazoa; phylum Chordata; class Chondrichthyes; order Orectolobiformes; family Hemiscylliidae; genus Chiloscyllium; species Chiloscyllium plagiosum. The sequence goes on from NW_028270139.1 coordinate 20,448,081, forward strand.
ATGTTCTACTCTTTTCTCTTGTACTTGTTTATTCAGCTTTCTAAAACCATCTATACTAAGCACGTCAATTACTCCTTCAAGTAGCAGGTTCCACTTTTTAATTACTCTCTCCAGGTAAAGAAATTCCTTTCGAATTCTCTATTATTGTACATCTATTCATTACAAAAATGGTCGTTGGTAGTGCAGAGTTAAAATATACCAGAAAGGTGTTCTTCCACAGCAGCAAGGTTAAGGAGAAACCCAAAAAGCTCAATTATTTTAACCATATCAGGAAAGGCTTGGCCTGGAGCCTCTGCCATTGTATCAACCTCCCATTGAAGACAGTAATTTCTCCAGATTTGTGCCAGGGGTCCAGTGGATGATCGAACAAAGCCTCATGAAAATTCAGTGACACACAGTTATACATTAATCGAGCTACTTTACAATAGAAGGCGTGATTTAAAGTTACAATTCAAAAGATTTTAGGCGAGGGAATGGAGGGCTCTGTGAAGGTCAATAACCAAAACACGCTTCCTATTGTCTAGAAAACAGTTGAAATTAGGGAGTGTTCTGTAGCCCTGAACATATATGTAGGAGTTCAAAATTCAATAAATCCAGCAGTAAAAGTGAAATACTTGGATTTGCTCTTAAAAGATAATAGCAGTTATTAGATGACGACATTTTCTTACTTTTTTTAAAAAAGTAGAAAATGTCAACTTCGGAGCTTCGGTACCAATAAAAGATAACTCAAGAAGTTTCAAGACTACTTATTGAGGAAACAATGAGGGACACCATGTTCTTAATATTTTAGTGCTGCATTTTCTTCGTTAAAATACTTGAAAAGTAACAGGAAATTTAGTTTCCGACAGTTTTGGAAGTGGAAGGATGTTTTTCTGGAAAGGATTAAAAGCAAATCCTGTTAAAAGATAGAAGTTGCATCACTCTCTTTGCAACTCCAAGTGTCAACTCTGTCAGCCCTCTTTGAAGACAGATTATTTCCTTCAACTGAAAAGGCCAGTCACTATGAACCCTTCAGAACTCTCAAACTGTTGATGACTGTTGTGATATCCTGATGTCAAAGTACTATGACAGTATTGTCATAATCAGCAGTTTCCAGGCCAGAATAGTACATTTCAAAAAGGCATTCAGACAAGAGCTTATAGAAGAAAAAAGTGTCACGTTCAAAATTGAGTAACACACTCAAACAAAATCAAATATTTCAATGGTCCAAGAACTAATCTGTTGCTAACTTTTGCTCATAAGTGGCAAAAATCCAACTTAATATTGTTAATTACTTCACTGTAATGAAGGATTACCTAGTGGACAATTTGGTTGGTCATTAACCTTTATCTCCAAATATACTGCAGCAGTATATACTAGATGTTTAATGGTCACTTGGTAACAAATAACATCTGTGGTCAATCATTCACAGTACCACCCAGTGGTGAGAATCAGACACAACAATAATAACAAGTTGTACTTCTGTCTAAAGATTTGTTACAAAATGTGTGTACCATAGCAGCAACAGTTAAGAGACTAGTGCAATTATTACAAACAAGTATTCAGTTCAAACAAGTATTCACTTTGTTGCAATGCTGCAAAATGACAGAAAGCAAAAGAAAATGAAAACTGTAAACAAAAACCTGAAAACTTGCAACAGCTCTCTTGAAGTTAGTAGAACTAAATTTGTGCATGTTCTAATAAATGCAACTCAAAAGGGAAACAAATCCTTCAGTTGCTGAGTTAATATGTACTGTGCATTTTCAATTTTTTAATGGTACAAATCCAGTTCAAGAGATGAGCTATCAAAATAACTGCTGCTGTACTATTTTTGATCTTTCAATGATTGCTAATAGAAAACAGGCTTTTAACCATAAACTAATATTCACTGCCTCCTCAAATCCAAGCTGTTTTGTTTAATTAGATACTAAATAGCTAAAAAAAATATAAACAAGACATTTCCAACTAGCAAGGCCAGCGATGCTTCATTTTAGATGTCAAGTTTTTTTAAAAAAAAAAGGCAGAACCAGCCTGAACTAACAGCTGAGGGCTATCCAAAAAGACAGGATGAAATCATCATTCTGGACATCCAGTGGCAGTTAAAATTATGCTGAGTGGATCAAAAGCAATGTGTTCCCATTATTAATCACAACCTCCCACGATAAATGGGATGAGGAATTGGATGACTACAAAACTGAGGAAATGACAATATAACCACAAAGGCTCGAGTTTTTGTTAGCAGGAGCTAACAGATCTGCTAACAGCAACCACTACAACTAATATTTACAAGTACTGGATCTTGGCAGAGACTCTCAGCCTAGACATTGCAGCTTCTATCAGATGGAAGAACCAGTTTCTCCTTCTCCCTCCCAAACTCCCCACTAACAATTAAATGTGGTCTTTTCATTTTCACGGTAGTCAGAGTTAACTTTAATGTTACCTCAGTTGCAACATCAAAATAATGACATAACTTGTAACTCTAAGGGCAATATTCCTGAATATCTGCCCTTAATTCTTGTCTTCAGTTCGTAATATTATTTTGAGGGCAATGTTCCTAAGAGGTATTCAAAATCAGGACGCATCTGAACAATTTACATAGGGAGAAATCTTTTCCATTGGCAGATGGGTCAGGAATCAGAGGAACTTAAAAGGTAATTGGCAAGAGAATCAAAAAAAAAGGTGCTATGAGGAAAAACTATTTATATGCAGTGAGTACACAAGATAGGAAATGCAATGTCTGCAGGGTGGTGGAAGCCAATTTAATCTTGGCTTTCAAAAAAACATTGGATAACTATTTAATGAGAAAAAAAATTGCAGGGGGTAGTGAATCGGTGGAACCTTTTAAATCACAGAGGGCTATACAATCACTGAGTAAATTCAAGATTGAGAGATAGTCTTCAGTAAAGGAAGCAAGGGTGAACGGGGAAAAGGCAGGAAAGTAAAGTTGAGAATTATCAGATCAGCCATGATCTCACCAAATGATGGAGCACACTCAATGGTTTACCTTTGCTCCTATATTATATGGCCTTGTGGCTTAGTTTTCCTCTGCCTGGATCCCAACCAACACCCAAAGAAAAGAGAAAAATGACATGAATCTTTTACTTTTATTTCCTTTCCAGTAGGATCACCTGCATTGAACTTCACCTCTGACATTTCTTGTCTGTATCTGATGATGATGCAACAATGGAAATGCACTTTACAGCAGACATCCTTTATTAATACCAGGTGCGTTCGAGACATGCCCATAATAGCTTGAGCTGCTGCTTAGAATCCTGTACGCATTGTACCTATTATCAAGATACATATTTTTACTCTTCGATCATGTATCTGCAATACCACATATCTATCTACTCACAAGAAGGTGGAATTGATGACTTCTACCATAAAATGCTGCTCATTTTGAATTTTGTAAATTGGGTCAGATTTAGTTAGTGCCTTAAATATAGAATAATGACCACGATGAATCACATTGGCATAAGCAGAGAAAATTGGAGTCTAAGAGACAAAGAATGATATACAGTAAACAAAAGCCAAGAGAAAAATAGTTCTGAAGAAAGGTCACTGGACCCAAAAATGGCAATTCTGTTTTCTATCCACATATGCTGCCAGGCCTGTTGAGCTTTTCCAGCAAAGTCTGTTTGTGTTGGCAAACCAAAAAATGTAAAACTATAAAAAAGGATGAAATACCAAAGTATGGCACTTGTAATGCATAAAAAATGGCTCACAATGATGGGGATAGGGTGTGTGTAGGAAAGGTAATAAACAGAGTTCATGGAGCAGTTTTAGGTCTGAAGAAGATTAGAGAGCCGAAGATACACCAAGCCATCAGGAGTTATGAATGTGAAAAGTAATTTTAAAAAAAAATCTGACCTGCTGAGGAGCAGGAAAAACAGAGTATTAATTGAGCTGAGACTTCTAAGTGATTGAGCTTGTAAGGCTGGTACGAGTGTATTGAAATAGTCAAACCTAGAGATACTAAAGCATGCATGAGAGTTTCTGCAGCAATTCAGCTGAGGGGGAAGGCACAGACAGAACCACTCAATGTAATAATGGTGGGCTTCAGCAACATATGTGATGGAAAGAACAGAAGATCAGAAGTTCTGATTGGGCTGGGATAGGATGATGACATTATGAACACTGGTTAAGACTGGACAAAAGGCAGATTTGCCAATCAGTGTCAATGTTTAATTGGTGGAAATTGCTGCTCTTTAAAATTGGTCATCAGCAAGTATTCTGAGAAGAGAGACCATAATGAAGATACCATATATAAATAAATTTTAAAAAATCAGGGGGACAATTATCCAGGCAGCATTTCGAAATTTTGATGGATGGTCCCTGGGAAAGTAAACAATTTACAAAGTCAACTAACATGCATACCAGCAAAGGAAATTAGGTGATCAGCTTCTTATTGGGAGTGGGGTCAAGGGACTGAGAGATGGATCTCATAAAAGGACAGAAAAGAAGCTGGAGATAAGGTTCCAGAAGAGAGGCATGGAGATTTGTTTTGACGATAAAGACAAAGTGGGAAGGAAGCAGTAAAAGTGTCTGAGTCTCATGATGAAGTTTACAAGTTCTTCATATTTTATTGAGAGAATTCTGAAATGTAGCATTACTGCATTTGGAAACAAAGAACTTGAATTTATATCATACTTATCATCAGCTTAGAATGTACCAAAATACAGTTACATTATTTTTAAAGTGTAGTCACTGTTTTATTGTAGAAAAACATTACATTAGTTGAGAAGCACAACTCTATTTTACTTTTACAATAATCAATATACAGTATACTTATATTGATTTACCAGAAAGGACCTCTAAACATAGATATATTTTAGTTAAGATGTTTCAAAATAATTCATGATGAAGTGTCAACTGATCTTGTCCAGTATGATTGTACGTTTAGGAATACTTATGCACTTTTTCACTATGACTGAAGTGGAAAACAAAAAGAAAAAGAGACTTTCTTTGTTAGTTTTATATGCTGCAAGAACTGATATTTATTGCAATTAGTCCATTATTATTTGGGTTTGCTACGTTATATTGAAAGGAAAAAAAAATACTCCTGCAAATAATCATTTTACTGCAAATTACATCATGTTTTAAATTGAAAAAGCTGAATGGTTAACACGTTGCCAGAAGGGACTGATGCAAGACTTTCTTGAACATCAAAGTCAAAAAAGCTTTTAAACTGGCCATTGTTTGGAGCCATGATAACTGGAAAATTATTTAATCAGTTCCAGTGTGAAGTGTGAAATAACAGCAACACTATAACCCCAGTGCACTAGAAGCCAATCAGTTGCTGTAACCATCCAAACTGTTTGTATTCTTCTCAAAAAGACGCGATTCTGTCTATCGCAGATCATCATTTCTGAATTTTGGTCCGTGGATTTACTGGATTGGTCAACACTTGGATTGCAAAGCATTGCAGTGGCTTGTCAGTTTTCTGGAGGATGGCTGACCGGAAAACTATCTTGTTCTTATTGCCTGCTGTCAATTCAATTGGAAAGACTTACAGGCTGACTATCAACCGAACACCATCATGAACACAGCTTTTATGGCCAACAGTTCCTGGCAGGGTTCTCCAACTCAGAGCTTCTAGGCCATGGGAAGGGATGCTACCACTGTGCCAGAAAAAGTCCAAAATATGGATTTATGATCAGTGTTAAATTCAAAAGGATAACTACAGTCATTATGATATCTTAAAACATTATATAACATACTACGGAGATGCCGATGTTGGACTGGGGTGTACAAAGTTTAAAATCGCACAACACCAGGTTATAGTCCAACAGGTTTAATCGGAAGCACGAGCTTTCGGAGCGCTGCTCCTTCATCAGCTGGTTGTACCTGAAGGCGCAGCGCTCCGAATTATGTTAACTACATAACGTAATTCATTGATTGTGGGTCATTGGTAATAAACACGAGCCTAGTCCCGCCATACCCACTGGAGATCAGAGTCAAAACATGTGGTGCTGGAAAAGCACAGCTGGTCAGGCAGCATCCAAGCAGTAGTAGAGTCAACGTTTCGAGCACAAGCTCTTCACCTTCCATAAGTGAATAAAAAGAATAAATTCTGCAAACAAAGCTTACAGAAAACAAACTGGCAATGTTATTTTCAGCTGTCCCCCGGCCATTCAAAAAAACATGATGATCTGCAGGTTAAGTGGTGTCAGTGATTATTTAACATGGCACAATTTGCTTATTTCTAATACTGAAATGATGCCACGCTGAATTTCATTTCTTTTTCCATTTAGATCTAGTTATTTTTTTGTGTTGATGAGTTCAAACACCTTTGACCAATCAAGTTGCAGTTAAATATTGTAATTATTCAGCAACCCACCTCTACCATCTCATGGTAAAAAGATTCAACATTACGTTACAGGCAGTAAGTTATCAGTTCACTGATGAGCTCATGAGTTTCATTATATTCCCCCAGGTCCCATCAGCCATCTGTCTCGACTCAGAGTGAACTTAGCCTGACAAAGCAAAGAACATTCTATCTCCAACTCTGATAAAGTGAAATTATTACTTAAACAAGATTGAATTTCCAAAAGCAGATTTTTGAAACAATGCAAATTCTACTGACTTGCCTGGGGTTTGTTCATTTTGTAGCTTGCACTTGAATTACAAAAATAACATTAGCTTAACTAACTGAGCAGCACTGCTTAAGCTAAAAATCTTGTAAACATTGGCTGGCACATTCAGGAATTTTTAGCCATTTATCATTCAAAAAATTTGAAAAATTAGTTACACTGCATTTACTTTAAGCAGAAGCTAGGATACAAGTTTGAAAAATAGTTCTTGGATGAAACATGTTTAGTTTGAGGTTAGCTCAACTGTGTAATGTGGAAAACACCTCAGACATATGCAATGGACAACCCATTCAATTTTTGTGAAGAGAGAGACTGAAAAGAGAAACAAGAGCACAGGAAAACAATTGCTTTGGGGGTCTGGTGTGAGAGGCATTCAACTGACAGTACAGCACAGCAGAGCTGATTCTATGGTGTTACTAATGCCTCAGTGTTGAGCATCTTGGATAGGGAAATGATACTTCTGCTGGACCTTCTTTCTTCCAGAGTTGGAAGATCCTTGAAGGCATTGCTTAAGATATTTCTCCAGTGCTGTGATGCCTGTTGTAGATTGCCCAAGTCTCTGAAGCATGCAGAGGCATGGGAAACACTGCTGCCTGGCAAACCATGATCTTAGTACCAGGTTGAGATCCTGATCTGCAATTACTCTTTCCCTTAGCCCATGCCTGAGCAAGGGAATGATTTTGGAGGCAATGATTACTTTTGCTGTCTATACCTGCCTTTATTGGGAGGAAGTGCACAAAAGATTAAAAACAGTCCCCAGCTTCCAGGATATTGCTGTTCACCTTAATCTTATTCTTAGTCTCCATTATTAGTTGTTGCTCCTTTCAAACTAGAAGACCTTTTAATAGTGTCCAGCTTCAGGAGGTGGGGGAGAGCAGTGGAATTAGGAGTAAACGGATGGTTTCTTCCTCTGGAATAAATCTCGAAGAGTCTGAACTTGTGGTTTTCCAACCAGGCTAAAAAATCCTGATATCAGTGCCATCTGCTCAAGTATTTTTTTCTACATTTCAGCTGCAGAACACAAAACCTGCACTAACTACTTTCCATAGGCCACTGTGAATTCAAACACTCAAAGCAATCCAATTCCAAACAACAGATCACATCCTACCTAAATCAGAGCCAAATTTCAACAGGAGAAAGGTCCTAATGAGACAGAAATCTCGGACCCTGGCTACACTCAAACCACAAACTGACCATACGCAAAACCAGACCCTAGCCTTTCACATACTAAACTCATGCATTTGATTGTGCAGCTGATAAATTTAACATAAAGTGACTTTGGCTATACCCTACCAAATAGTTCAGCATCTGTCTCTCTTAACAGACAGCTGCAATACTTGGATTGCAACAGGCTCTTAGTGAATGTCATGCTCTTAGCTATCAATTAGCAACACCATAGAAATCTACTTCTCCAGTATTATATTTTGAAAACTGCAGGCTCTTTGTTTCAAGATTTTGGATATAACAAGAGCTCATATGCATACGCCATTCCAGTGGATAGCCAGCTGTAGAAGGACAAGCACTCCAGAACCAGGGCTAGAAAGCTGAAACTCCTTACACTCCCTGTGAGTGTAGCTTTCCTTTGAGAACTAATTCCATGCTGCTCTGCTCTCAAACGCACACAACATGGTTTAACTCAAGATGTAAAAGTTAATTTAATCCACTTACTAATGCCCAAAAAGCATACTTCCTCTAATGTGTAGTGCAAACATAGAAGTCAGGAATAATGTAGTGATCTTTAAAGTGAAACCCTTCTATATTTGAAATGAATTAGCAAACCAATTTAATTCCTAGCTTGGTATAGTGATAGATTCACTATTTTCAGAAATTATTGCATATTGGCACATTATTGGTAGCACTGAATACATGATGGGCATAATCTTCTTAGGCTCTGAGCAATGTGAGCTTCGGTGAGATGGGGGAACATTGGGAGAAATGTTTGGTGACACCCATCTCAACGTCAAGATCATCTTGCCAACATCTTGTATGCTTTTTTTCAAACCAAGTAGGGAGTGTCTCAACAGATAGTTGCAAGTTCCCAACTAATGCTCATTGTTGCTTGCTAAACACCTTGCAATCCTTGCCATCAGGCAAATTCAACATCGAAACTAGGGCGGGTTCTTGACAGGGTCAACTTGCCACTTGGTCCACAACAGGATCAACTTGCCACTTGCATATTGCACACAGTGTACTACATCTTGGGCATGTTCCATGGGCACAAGAGCACCCCACACCAACATGGACATCTGAACAAGTGCCAGCCTCGATGAACTCTCATAACACATCCACTTCTGCACTTCAAGTGGGATAGTCTTCCCTTGGTGGTTCCTGGCACAGGAAGTCAAGGTCAGCCTCCAATACAAGTCCAGGTCCTGCTTGGTGCAATCAGTCAGAATCCTCTCTTCCTAAGGGTGACAAGCTGACCACCAATCTTGGCACTTCCTGCTCTATTGTGTGCAGAGTTGACTCCTGAAATGAGGCAGATATTACAGAAGCTGAAACTCGGTGGCAGTTATTACTGTTGGGGCAGGTGAGGAAGTTTCCCAAACTAGTGGGAGTAGGCCATATAGAAGGTGAGCAGATTTAGTGGTTTTACAGATTAGGATGGATGAGGATGACTGGGGAAGATGTTGCATGAGCATGAACCTTGGTGGTAGGTGGATTCAGTTGCAGAGACATAATGCATGTGACGTGTCAGATAAAAGATGGTGACATGAGTGCTGGTAGTTTGAAGACGGCCATTGACCTCCTTCTTACAGTATTGCACATTCCTCAAGATGGCTGACACTTCTGTAACCTGGGTGCCATGCCAGATTGACTGGGATGTCATGTCACTGCTGTTCCTGGGGGAACAGAGGAAGTCCCAGCTGTACATCAATTCCTGCAGTTAAATCTCCTGGACCATGCCTGCAAAGTGATGTGGTGATTTCCCCATTTCCCATATTCAGGAGAAACGTGCAGCGAACTCCTGACTGCCAGTGCTTCTCCAGGTGCACAATGGACTTTGAAAATCTGGTGTTGACACCAGCGATTCCTGTCAATTCTGGGATCTCTGGTGAGAGGTCAGTAATGTGAGATAAGAGGGTTATAAATCAGATGCATACTCACCATAAGGGCTGAAATGTCAGTTAACACAGAGCGTGGCAAAACATGGCAAAAGAAATACCCTCATCGCTTCGCAACAAAAATCATTCCACCACAATTAGCCAAAACTGTAAGATTCAAACCATTTTCTACCAAGGAACTGACACTAATTAAATTTTTTAAACGTATTTACAACTGCACAGAAGATAACAACTCAGATGTAATTTATGCATAATTCTAAAAAAATTATCAAAGTCCGATCGGGCACTTGTTCAGGGAATTACCTCTATCAATACCTCACAGACGGTCATTAAATTCTGCAACTCTCAGTACAATGAAGCAGCCAGATGCTTTGTATACTAGCTGCCATTAAAGAAAACTAGAAGTGAATCTTTCTTGCTCCATGTTAAAGTTACATTAACACAAGAGAACCTGAAGAAATATTTAAAAAGGTAGTTTTCTTATGTTTTATTAAAAATACATATAGCGCTGGAAAAGCACAACAGGTCAGCCAGCATCCAAGGAGCAGAAGAGTTGATGTTTAGGGCATAAGCCCTTCATCAGGAATGAAGGGCTTATGCTGGAAATATTGACTCTCCTGCTGCTTGGATGCTGCCTGACCTGTTGTGCTTTTTCAGCACCACACTTTGACTCTGACAGCCCAGCATCTGCAGTCCTACTTTCTCCTCCTTAACAATATGGATGTTTAGACTGCTTTACTTCGTTGGGAACTTTAAATAATGTATCCATCACTACATTAAGTGGTGAAGCTTGTATTATCATAATTTGAGAGACCGTGAAGTTAAATAACAAGAAGCTGAAATCCTATACCTTTCCCTGCATGTTTTGACTAAAGTTGTAGCTGAAGTATAACAGATTATGTTAGGATTGGGATACCAAGTATCCAAGCCATCCAACAGAGGTTTGCAAGGCCTTAAGATGGGCTTGATTTTCTTCCAAATTCAAGTTAGGAAATAGCTAGGAGGTAAGGCTCCCAGATCAGGGATTCTTGCATCCATGGCCAGAACACGGTGGGTTTTCAATTCTTGAAAAGTCAATTAAATCCTGGTGAACAGCCAAGCTCCTGCTATAAGCAGCAGAAATGTACCCACCCAAGATCTTTGACCTTCGTTTAATAGAAGTTTCTGAATTCAAAATAAAATCCTTAAAGCAACCCAGGTGGACAACCCAGGGATGGATCGCAGACACAAGAGGATGCAAGGAATTTTACCAGATTCACAGTAGGCACTGCCTCTGTCCTTTGAACTCCTAATCTGCCTTCATATAATGGCTGAGAACATTTAGTCTCTTCGCAGTTCATCCAGTCCAGAATTCAGGCTTGAATTTCAAGAACAATGAATGAGCTAGCTGCTTGTCTCCAGCTGCTAATGCTCTATTGTTCAGATCCAAGAATTCCAGGTCTGTGTGACAATGTTCCAGAATCAATTGCTTTCCTTGTGTGGGATGGACAGAAGCTCACCCCATATTAGACCTCACAAAAAATTCCAGGAAAGGATGTAACCTGGTAGAGCTCACTGCCTGAGTAATGTGTAGCCTGTCCTCCCACAGACATTATGGATAATGTTGAAAGGAACATGGACTTTTGACCCTAACATCAGCAAAAAATCTCTAACAGACTGTTTCACAAAAATCTGATTTTTTTCTTCTATTTATTATTTAAATGCAATAACCCCCAATCCTTTGAGACCTAAACTACAAATATATTTATATTCAACATTAATCTTCATAATGCAACATTACTCATCTGTCGTGATATAATGAGATACACAAAACCAAACTGTTGCCAATAATTATACAAAATTCGTTGTAAATTCTTTCGGCTTCATGAATAAAAAGGGAATTCTCTAACTTGTGTTTTTGCTGCACGAAGCTTATGCTGCATATCCACCAAATCAGGGAGAACAGCAAAAATATAGCTTATAGTCAAATTGATGCAAACAATTGAAAATACACAAGAAGAAATATTGGAATTAAGGGACAGTACAATGATAGGCCACTTGAATCTATACATAAACTGGAAAAATCAGATCGGCAGAGATAACTTGGATAAGAAGTTCATCTAATGCTTTCAAAATGCTTTTGCAGAATAGCATACTTTTGAACCAACCTGAAGCAGCTTATGTTAGACTTGGTTTGGTACTATGTCCTCAGAGTAAACAGAATTCTAGGTAAAAAACGTCAGTACAACTAAATTCCACACCATTTTGAAAAGGAAGAAGGTTGGGTCAGAGACTAGCAATTTAAACCTAAATAAGGGCAACTATGTGGTTTTGAATGGTGGAGCAGGCTCAAGGGACTGAATAGACTACCTTTGATCCTAATACTTATGGTCTTATTTGGAGGTTCAGAACAGGTTTACTGGATTGATAACTGGAATAAGTGGGCCATCATATGATAAATTGGATTAGCTGGGCTTCTTTTCGCTGATGTCTAGAAGAGTGAGGGGTGACTTGAATTATGTATGGAAGATCCTGAGTGGTCTTATCATGGTGGATGTAGTAAAAATGTTTCATTTTGTTGATCAATCCAGAAGTAGATGGCATTGTTTCAAAATAATAAGTTGCCCTTTCAGGACAGTCTCTGAATGGTTGTACAACTTTGGAACTCCCAACCTCAGGAGGCAGTGGAGGCAGGGCTCCTAAACATTTTTAAAGCAGTGGTACATTGATTCTCTTGCCTAATAAGAATCAAAGGTTAATTGGGGTGTAGGTGGAAATATAAAATTCAAAACAGAAACAGATCCACCACATCTTATTGAATGGTAGAGCAGGCTTGAGGAGTTAAATGGCCTATTCCTGCTTCTGTTTCATGTGTTTGTATGAACAGTGCAACATGATCATTTAGGAAGAATTGTGTAAAATATGAAAACACCCGTGTTGAGGCAAAAAGTGGAATCGTCAAAGAACTGTAAATTTTCATCTTTTGAAGTGTCAGGAAATAAAGATAAATGATAACAATGATAAACTAGAGGGTTGGGGCTGCTGATGTAAAGCTGTTGCTAATAAAGACACAACTACAGGTACGTTATATCAGCATTCTTGTTAACATAGTACTACATATGGTGAAACTAATGTAAAAAAATGTCTACTACATTAAGTTCCACAAAGTTGTGCACGGTTCATTTTAGTTCCTACATATACATCACCAGATGTGTCATCTCTGACCAAAATATAATTGGACATGGTCCTCTTAATATCACCTTTAGCCCCCATTAATGTCATGTTTCCAGTCATTGGGATTTTCATGTGCAATTTTCAAGATTGTACAAAGTTAAACAACAATTCCCCTCAACTTAATAAATCTAACACTTCTAAATGTTTCTTGACTTTGAAACCTATGAATACCCAATAGTTTCAAGAATACTATTTTTCTCCACTAAAAATACTGAAACACCGTGGGTGGCACAGTGGTTAGCACTGCTGCCTCACAGCGCCAGAGACCCGGGTTCAATTCCCGCCTCAGGCGACTGACTGTGGAGTTTGCACGTTCTCCCAGTGTCTGCGTGGGATTCCACCGGGTGCTCCAGTTTCCTCCCACAGTCCAAAGATGTGTAGGTCAGGTGAATTGGCTGTGCTAAATTGCCCATAGCATGTGGCACATCAGTCAGAGGGAAATGAATCTGGGTAGGTCGATGTGGACTTGTTGGGCCAAAGGGCCTGTTTCCACACTGTAGGGAATCTAATCTTTTGTTTTACTGGGTTGATATTCATCTTATTATCCTTTCCCCCTTTATACAGATGGTGTTAAATGTTGCAGTTTATGCTCCATTTGGACACAATCTTTGTTTCTTCACTCCGCTCTTTTTGGTTGGTGTATCATGAAATCCTTTGTTGTTTAATCTTGTACCCTTCACCCAATCGCACACCTTCTTTCCTATTTCACTCTACAATTTTCACTGTTCTGGGAGGTTAGGGGGAATATAGTATCTAATCGAACTGCATCTTTGCATTATACTAACGACTCCTCAATATATTGCAGACAATTTATTTTAAAACAGAGATATTAAGTAAATTTGGTGCTAATTTAGATAAAAGATGTCAACGCAGACATAGTGAACAGCATTTTGCAGTTGGTATAGGATTTATGCAGTTTCAGATCTACATGGTGAAAATAACCCACGCCATCAAATTAGTTGCTGATTTTTCTCTTAAACCATGTTAGCTTTTAAATTTTCCATCGACTTGGAAAATATTATCAAGGTTTTTAAAATTTCAAAGCAAGTTAGACTAGACATCAATTCTGCAAAAAAGAAGTTCAAACTATGATTTTGTGAACTTCAACTCAAGGAAGGTAAAGTACAGTGAAAAATCAGTTGTTGATTTACTTTAAGTCTATTTTGCATTGCTAGGTTAGACCAATTTCACACCACGGTGACAAATATTAAGGATATAATTTTACATATTTCATTACTGCACTCATGTGACTTCCTAGTTTCAATAGCATCTCATCAATTAGTGATGAAGTACAGGAAATTCCATATCAGAAAAATTACTGTGCCCAACTTAGACATGGGGCCCTGCAAGCATTAACTAGGGCTGTGGACAGGGTTTTAAACTGAATAGTAGATGGGGTCAGTTGCATGGAAAGTTATGGAAAAAGTTAAGGGCAGGGGGGTGTAGAGCTATTAAAGCTTCCACAACAAGTAATATGACAGACAGTATGGCAATGGTCAAGAATCTAAGTTCAGGCAGCAGATGAGGGGACAACTATAAGATTTGGGGGCTAGGGGAGAGGGGAGGCCAGGACAGTCAACGCAGGACTATGGATGTTTTTTTTATATACTTTAAGCATTTAAGTATAAAGTAAATGAGCTTGAACCATGGATTGAAATTGGCAGGTACACAATGTTGTGTGTTTCAGTGATATGTGGCAGCAAGGAGGTCAGGGCTGAGAACCACACATCCAAGAGTATACGTCCTATCGAAAGATAGGCAGATGGGCTAAAGGCATGGAGATGCCTTGTTAATAAGAAATGAAATTAAACCAATAGCAAGTAGTAAGATCAGGCTGGAGGCATAAAATCTGAGAGAGTAGAATTGAGAAACATAGAAAAAGAAAAAAAACCTGATGCGAGTTGTGCACCGGCCTCCTAGTAGTAGTCAGAATGTTGGGAAGAAAATAAATCAGGGGATAGAAAAAGCATGTATCATTTTAAAAAAAACTTAAGAGGGAACTTCAAAATGCAGGAGGACTTGCAAAATTGGGTTGGTAGCGATCACAAGAAAAGGAATTTGTGGAATGTCTACGAGATGGCGTTTTGGAGCAGCTTGGTGGGAACCACTAGGGAACAGACAATTTTGGATCTAGTGATGTGTAATGAGGCAGGCTTGATTAAGGACCCTAAGGAACCGTGAGGGGATAGAATTCACTCTGCAGTTTGAGAGGTAAAAACTGGAATCAGATGTAACAGTATTAGAATTGAATAAAGGTAACTACAAAAACATGAGGAAGGACCTGGTCACGGCTGATTGGAAGAGGAGCCTAGCAAGAAAGACAGTGGAGCAACAATGGCCAGAGTTTCTAGGGTTAATTCAGCAGAACTTCACCCCATGGAAGAAGAACCATACTAAAGGGGAGGACTTGACAACTACTGCTGACAGGCAAAAAGTCAAAGACAGTATAAAACCAAAATAAAAAACATGCAATACAGTGAAGATTAATGGGTAGTAATAGGTTTGGGATGGCTTTAAAAACCAGCACAGAACAACTAGCATAGGCAATAAAGGGGCAAGGTAATGAAATATGACAATAAGCTAGCTTGTAATATAAAAGAAGACTAAGTTTTGTTTTTGATGCCTAAAAAAGGTAAGAGAGGCAAGAGTGGACATTGGACCTGTGGAAAGTGAGGCTGGAGAAGTAATAATGGGGAACAAAGAAATGGGGTGGAACTGAATAGGTACTTTACATCAGTTTTCATAGTGGAAGACTCCAGCAGCTTACCAGCACTTCGAGAGCCAGAGGTCACAGGAGAGTGTAACGGCCATCACTAAGGCGAAGGTGCTGAGGAAGCTGAAAAGTCGGAAGATGGATAAGTCACTCGGACCAAATGGACTACACCCCAGAGTTCTGAAAAAAATAGCTGAGGAGATCACTGTAGTCAGGGAGGGTCCCAGAGAACTGGAAAATGCCTAATGCAATGATCCTGTTTAAGAAGGGAGGAGGCAGAAGACAAGAACCAAAGGCTGGTTAGCCTGACCTCAGTCATTGGTAAGATTTTAGAGTCCATTATCATGGATGAGATTGCAGAGTACTTGGAAGTGCATGGTTAAACAGGGGTGAATCAGCACGGCTTTCTCAATTGGAGGTCATACCTGACAAATCTGTTTGA
The DNA here is from genome assembly GCF_037043375.1 of Chiloscyllium plagiosum. Lineage (NCBI taxonomy): Eukaryota > Metazoa > Chordata > Chondrichthyes > Orectolobiformes > Hemiscylliidae > Chiloscyllium > Chiloscyllium plagiosum. The sequence goes on from NW_028270139.1 coordinate 20,464,086, forward strand.
ATTCTTTGAGGAGGTAACAAGTAAATTAGGCAAAGGAGGGCAAGTGGACACGATCTATTTGGATTTCTGGAAGACCTTGACAAGGTGTCACTCAGAAGGCTGTTAAATGAGAGCCCCTGGTGTTCAGGGAAATGGACAAATGATTAGTGACTGGCAGAAGGCACAGAGTGGAGGAGATAAAGGGATTTTCTTTCAGGATGGTAGCTGATGACTAGTGGAGTTCCGCAGAGGTCTAGTTTGGGACCACAATTCTTCATGTCATGCATTAACAATCTGGACGAAGGAACTGAGGGCATTGTTACCAAGTTTTCAGATGCCAAAAACATAGGTGGAGGGGCAGGTAGTGTTGGGAAAGCAGGGACGCTGAAGAACTTGGACAGGCTAAGAGAATGCACAAAGAAATGGCAGATGAAATACAATACAATGTGGGAAAATGTGAGAAAATGCACTTTGGTAGGTAGAATCTGGGGACAGACGTTTTTCTAAATGGGGAAAGACTTCAGAAATCTGAAGCATGAAGGGACTCAAGTCCTAGTTCAGGATTGTTTCAAGGTTAACATGCAGGTTCACATGGCAGTTAGGAAGGGAAGTGTTAGCATTTGTTTCAAGAGGGGTGGAATACAAGAGCAGAAGTGTACTGCCGAGGCTATATTGTGCTCTGGTCAGACCGCACTTGGAATATTGTGAGTAGTTTAGACCATACAGAAGGAAATTTGCGCTGGCTTTGGAGAGGGTCCAGAGGAGGTCTACAAGAATATTCTTGGAGATGTAGGGCTTGTCATATGAGAAGCGTTTTTTATGTCTCCAGGTCTTTACTCAATGGAGCTTGGAAGAATGAGGGGTTCTCTCATTGAAGCTTACAGAATACTGAGAGGCTTGGGATAGAGTGAACATGGAAAGGATAATTCAAATAACTGGAGAGATTAGGACCCAAAGGCAAAGCTTCAGAGTGAAGCGACCATCCTTTAGAACTGAGAAGGAATTTCATCAGCCAGAGGATTGTTAATCTGTGGAAGTCATTACTGCAGAAAGCTGTAGAGGCCAAGTCATTGAGTATACTTAAGAGAAAGATAGGTTCTTCATTGGTAAGGACACTAACGGTTACAGGGAGAAGGCAGATGGAACGGAGTTGAGAAACATATCAACCGTGATCAAACAGGTAAAGGGATGGCTAGAAATTGGGAAGCTTTCAGAAATGAGATAACAAGAATCCAGAGAAAGTATATTCCTGTCAGGGTGAAAGGGAAGGCTGGTAGGTATAGGGAATGCTGGATGACCAGAGAAATTGTGGGTTTGGTTAAGAAAAAGAAGGAAGTATATGTCAGGTATAGACAGGATAGATCGAGTGAATCCTTAGAGTATAAAGAAAGTAGGAGTATACTTAAGAGGGAAATCAGGAGGGCAAAACGGGGACATGAGATAGCTTTGGAAAATAGAATTAAGGAGAATCCAAAGGGTTTTTACAAATATATTAAAGGACAAAAGGGTAACTAGGGAGAAAATAGGGCCCCTCAAAGATCAGCAAGGCGGCCTTTGTGTGGAGACACAGAAAGTGGGGGAGATACTAAATGAATATTTTGCATCAGTATTTACTGTGGAAAAGGATATGGAAGATATAGACTGTAGGGAAATAGATGGTGACATCTTGCAAAATGTCCAGATTACAGAGGAGGAAGTGCTGGATGTCTTGAAACGGTTAAAGGTGGATAAATCCCCAGGACCTGATCAGGTGTACCTGAGAACTCTGTGGGAAGCTAGAGAAGTGATTGCTGGGCCTCTTGCTGAGACATTTGTATCATTGATAGTCACAGGTGAGTTGCCAGAAGACTGGAGGTTGGCAAACGTGGTGCCACTGTTTAAGAAGGGCGGTAAAGACAAGCCAGAGAACTATAGACCGGTGAGCCTGACCTCGGTGGTGGGCAAGTTGTTGGAGAGAATCCTGAGGGACAGGATGTACATGTATTTGGAAAGGCAAGGACTGATTCGGGATAGTCAACATTGGCTTTATGCATGGGAAATCATATCTCGCAACCTTGATTGAGTATTTTGAAGAAGTAACAAAGAAGATTGATGAGGGCAGAGCAGTAGATGTGATCTATATGGACTTCAGTAAGGGGTTCGACAAGGTTCCCCATGGGAGACTGATTAGCAAAGTTAGATCTGATGGAATACAGGGAGAACTAGCCATTTGGATACAGAACTGGCTTAAAGGTAGAAGACAGAGGGTGGTGGTGGTGGAGGGCTGTTTTTCAGACTGGACGCCTGTGACCAGTGGAGTGTCACAAGGATCGGTGCTGTGCCCTCGACATTTTGTCACTTACATAAATGGTTCGGATGCGAGCATAAGAGGTACAGTTAGTAAGTTTGCAGATGACACCAAAATTGGAGGTGTAGTGGACAGTGAAGAGGGTTACCTCGGATTACAAGGGATCTGGACCAGATGGGCCAATGGGTTGAGAAGTGGCAGATGGAGTTTAATTCAGATAAATGTGAGGTGCTTCATTTTGGGAAATCAAATCCTAGCAGGGCTAATACACTTAATGGTAAGGTCCTAGGGAGTTTGCTGAACAAAGAGACCTTGGAGTGCAGGTTCATAACTCCTTGAAAGTGGAGTCGCAGGTAGATAGGATAGTGAAGAAGGCGTTTAGTATGCTTTCCTTTATTGGTCAGAGTATTGAGTACAGGAATTGGGAGGAGGAAGTGAGGACTGCAGATGCTGGAGATCGGAGCTGAAAAATGTGTTGCTGGAAGAGCGCAGCAGGTCAGGCAGCATCCAAGGAGCAGGAGAATCGAGACCTTTCTTCAGGAATGAGGAGGGTGTGCCAAGCAGGCTAAGATAAAAGGTAGGGAGGAGGGACCTACCTGGGAGGCAACATATGTTTGGTATGTTGCCTCCCAGGTGCAAGGATACGTGATGCCTCTGATCGTATTTTCCGGGTCCTTAAGGGGGAGGGGGAGCAGCACGAACTCGTGGTCCACATTGGCACCAATGACATAGGTAGGAGGAGGGCTGAGGATGTTAGGCAGGCTTTCAGGGAGCTAGGTTGGAAGCTCAGAGTGAGAACGAACAGAGTTGTTGTCTCTGGTTTGTTACCCGTGCCACGTGATAGAGAGTCGAGGAATAGGGAGAGAGAACAGTTAAATGCATGGCTACAGGGATGGTGCAGGAGGGCGGGATTCCGGTATTTGGATAACTGGGGTTCTTTCTGGGGAAGGTGGGACCTCCATAAACAGGATGGTCTACACCTGAACCTGAAGGGCATCAGTATCCTTGGTGGGAGGTTTGCTAGTGTTCTTTGGGGGGGGTTTTAAACTAACTCTGTAGGGGCATGGGAACCTAGACTGTAGCTTTAGGGTGCAGGACCTGCAGTGTAGGGAGGTTAGGAACATGGCATCAATCTCAAAGGAGGGTGCCTGTAAACAGGAAAGTGGCTTGAAGTGTGTATACTTCAATGCAAGAAGTATATGATTTAAGGTAGGTGAACTTGCAGCGTGGGTTGGTACCTGGGACTTCGATGTTGTGGCTATTACGGAGACTTGGTTAGAACAGGGGCAGGATTGGCTGTTGCAGGTTCCAGGGTTTAAATGTTTTAGTAGGGTCAGAGGTGGGGGTAAAAGAGGGGGAGGTGTGGCATTGCTTGTCAAAGATAGTATTACAGCTGTGGAAAGGACGATGGATGAAGACTCGCCATCTGAGGTAGTTTGGGCTGAGGTTAGGAATAGGAAAGGTGAGCTCACCCTGTTAGGAGTTTTTTTACAGGCCTCCTAATAGTCCTAGAAACGTACAAGAAAGGATTGCGAGGATGATTCAGGAGAAGAGTGAAAGTAATAGGGTGGTTGTTATGGGGGACTTTAACTTTCCTGATATTGATTGGGAAAGGTATAGCTCTAGTTCATTTGATGGGTCGGTGTTTGTCCAATGTGTGCAGGAGGGTTTCCTGACACAATATGTAGATAGGTAAAAACAATGACTGCAGATGCTGGAAACCAGATTCTGGATCAGTGGTGCTGGAAGAGCACAGCAATTCAGGCAGCATCCGAGGACAGGCAAAATCGACGTTTTGGGCAAAAGCCCTTCATCAGGAATGCCCGAAATGTCGATTTTGCCTGTCCTCGGATGCTGCCTGAATTGCTGTGCTCTTCCAGCACCACTGATCCACAATATGTAGATAGGCCAACAAGAGGTGAGGCCATACTGGATTTGGTTCTGGGTAACGAACCAGGTCAGGTGTTAGAATTAGAGGTAGGTGAGCACTTTGGGGACAGTGACCACAATTCGGTGACTTTTACTCTAGTGATGGAGAGGGATAAGTGTGCACTGCAGGGCAAGAGTTATAGCTGGGGGCAGGGAAATTATGATGCGGTGAGGCATGACTTAGGATGCGTGGCTTGGAAAAGTAGGCTTCAAGGCAAGGGTGTAATTGATATGTGGAGCTTGTTCAAGGAGCAACTATTGAGTGTCCTTGATAAGTATGTACCTGTCAGGCAGGGAGGAAAGGGTCGTGTGAGGGAGCCGTGGTTTATAAGGAATTGGAATCCCTTGTTAAAGGAAGAGGGTGGCCTACGTAAAGATGAGGCGTGAAGGTTCAATTGGGGCGATTGAGAGTTATAAAGGTAACCAGGAAGGACCTGAAGAGAGAGCTAAGAGCAGCAAGGAGGGGACATGAAAGGTCCTTAGTTGGTAGGATTAGGGAAAACACTAAGGCTTTCTATAGGTATGTCAGGAATAAAAGAATGACTAGGGTAGGAATAGGTCCAGTCAAGGATAGTAGTGGGAAGTTGCGTGTGGAGGCTGAAGAGATTGGGGAGACACTGAATGAATATTTTTCGTCAGTATTCACTCAGGAACAGACATTGTTGCCGATGTGAATACTGAGTCACAATGAAGTAGAATGAATGGCTTTGAGGTATGTAGGGAAGAGGTGTTGGAAATTCTGGAAAGGGTGAAAATAGATAAGTCCCCTGGGCCTGATGGCATTTATCCTAGGATTCTCTGGGAAGCAAGGGAGGAGATTGCAGAGCCATTGGCCTTGATTTTTATGTCCTCGTTGTCTACAGGAGTAGTGCCAGAAGATTGGAGGCTAGCAAATGTGGTTCCCTTGTTCAAGAAGGGGAGTAGGGATAACCCTAGTAACTATAGGCCGGTGAGTCTCACTTCTATTGTGGGCAAAGTCTTAGAGAGAATTGTAAGGGATAGGATTTATGAACATCTGGATAGGAATAATGTGATCAAGGATAGTCAGCATGGTTTTGTGAAGGGCAGGTCGTGCCTCACAAACCTTATTGAATTCTTTGAGAAGGTGACTAAGGAGGTAGACGAGGGGAAAGCGGTAGATGTGGTGGAAATGGATTTTAGTAAGGCGTTTGATAAGGTAGGCTACTTCAAAAAATACGGAGGTATGGCATTGAGGGTGAGTTGGAGGTTTGGATTAGGAATTGGCTGGCTGGAAGAAGACAGAGGGTAGTAGTTGATGGTAAAGGTTCATCTTGGAGTGCCGTTACTAGCGGTGTTCCGCAAGGATCTGTTTTGGGACCACTGCTGTTTGTCACTTTTATAAATGACCTGGAGGAGGGGCTAGAAGGTTGGGTGAGCAAGTTTGCGGATGATACGAAAGTCGGAGAGGTTGTTGACAGTGAGGAAGGATGTGGCAGGTTACAGCGGGATATAGATAAGCTGCAGAACTGGGCAGAAAGGTGGCAAATGAAGTTCAATGTAGCTAAGTGTGAGGTGATTCACTTTGGGAAGAATAACAAAAAGATGGGGTACTGGGCTAATGGTCGGATACTTGGTAGTGTGGATGAGCAGAGGGATCTTGGTGTCCATGTACACAGATCTTTGAAAGTTGCCACCCAGGTAAATAGTGCGGTGAAGGAGGCATATGGCATACTGGCTTTTATTGGTAGAGGTATTGAGTTCCGGAGTCCTGAGATCATGTTGCAGTTGTATAAGACTCTGGAGTGGCCGCATCTGGAGTATTGTGTGCAGTTTTGGTCGCCATACTATAGGAAGGATGTGGAGGCACTGGAACGGATGCAGATGAGGTTTACCAGGATGTTGGCTGGTACGGTAGGAAGATCGTATGAGGAAAGGCTGAGGCACTTGGGGTTGTTTTCATTGGAGAAAAGAAGGTTTAGGGGTGACTTGATAGAGGTGTACAAGATGATGAGAGGTTTAGATAGGGTTGACCGTGAGAACATTTTTCCACGTATGGAGTCAGCTATTACGAGGGGGCATAGCTTTAAATTAAGGGGGGGTAGGTATAGGACAGATGTTAGGGGTAGGTTCTTTACTCAGCGAGTCGTGAGTTCATGGAATGCCCTGCCAGTAGCAGTGGTGGACACTCCCTCTTTATGGGCACTTAAGCAGGCATTGGATAGGCATATGGAGGATAGTGGGCTAGTGTAGGTTAGGTGGGCTTGGATCGGCGCAACATCGAGGGCCAAAGGGCCTGTACTGCACTGTATTCTTCTATGTTCTATGTTCTATGACTTGGGTTAGGGGCGTTGGAAATGTGATAGATGGAAGTAGGTCAAGGTGAGGGTGATAGACCGGAGAGGGGGTGGGGGCAGAGAGGTCGAGAAGAAGATTGCAGGTCTGAGAAGGCGGTGCTGAGTCCGAGGGTTGGGACTGCGATAAGGTGGGGGGAGGGGAAATGAGGAAGCTGGAGAAATCTGCAATCATCCCTTGTGGTTGGAGGGTTCCTAGGCAGAAGATGAGGCGCTCTTCAATCCAGGCGTCGTGTTGCCATGGTCTGGTGATGGAGGAGGCCAAGGACCTGCATGTCCTTGGCGAAGTGGGAGGGGGAGTTAAAGTGTTAAAGGGGGAGTTATAGTGAATGTCTGTGTTGAGTTGGTCGCCTGAGATAGAAATGAAGAGGTCTAGGAAGGGGAGGGAGGAGTCTGAGACGGTCTAGGTAAATTTGAAGTCGGGGTGGAAGATGTTAGTAAAGTAGATGAACTATTCAATCTCCTCGTGGGAGAACGAGGTAGCGCCGATACAGTCAGTCATCGATGTAGCGGAGGAAAAAAGGTGGGGGGTGGTGACAATGTAGCTGCGGAAGATGGACTGTTCCGCATATCCGATGAAGAGGCAGGCATAGCTGGGGCCCATGAGGGTGCCCATGGCTACTCGTTTGGTTTGGAGGAAGTGGGAGGATTGAAAAGAGAAGTTGTTCAGAGGGGGTAAGTGGAAGGGTACTGGTTGGATCGGCGGGAAAGGGAGAAGTGGAGGACTTTGAGTCCTGCGTGATGGGGGATGGAGGTGTATAGGGACTGGATGTCCATGGTGAAGATAAGGTGTTGAGGGCCGGTGAAGCCAAAATCATGGAGGAGGTAGAGGGCATGGGTGGTGTCCCGAACGTAGGTGGGGAGTTCTTGGACTAAGGGGGACAGGAACGTGTCGAGATATGCAGAGATGAGTTCGGGGGGCAGGAGCAGGCTGAGACAATGGGTTGGCCGGAGCAGTCAGGTTTGTGGATTTTGGGCAGGAGGTAGAAACAGGCGGTGCGGGGTTGTGGGATGATGAGGTTGAAGGCGGTGGATGGGAGATCCCCTGAGGTGATGAGGTTACAGGAGTTGGGAGGTCATGTTACGGCTGTACAGGACATTGGTTAGGCCACTGTTGGAATATTGCGTGCAATTCAGGTCTCCTTCCTATCAGAAAGATGTTGTGAAACTTGGAAGGGTTCAGAAAAGATTTACAAGGCTGTTGCCAGGGTTGGAGGATCAGAGCTACAGGGAGAGGCTGAACAGGCTGGGGCTGTTTTCCCTGGAGCGCGGAGGCTGAGGGGTGACCTTATGGAGGTTTACAAAATTTGAGGGGCATGGATAGGGTAAATAGGCAAAGTCTTTTCTCTGGGGTCGGGGAGTCCAGAACTAGAGGGCATAGGTTTAGGGTGAGAGGGGAAAGATATAAAAGAGACCTAAGGGGCAACTTTTTCCACGCAGAGGGTGGTACGTGTATGGAATGAGCTGCCAGAGGATGTGGTGGAGGCTGGTACAATTGCAACATAAGAGGCACTTGGATGGGTATATGAATAGGAAGGGTTTGGGGGGATATGGACCGGATGCTGGCAGGTGGGACTAGATTGGGTTGGGATATCTGGTTGGCGTGGACGGGTTAGACCAAAGGGTTTGTTTCCATGCTGTACACCTCTACGACTATGAGGAGAGAAAACTCAGAAGGCCTGAGTGGCCTATCTCTGCTGCTGTCTTATGCTCTATTAAATTTAAATGCTACAAATTGCTCTTGGATATGATTTACAGGTTCAGTGGTTAAAGAACAACAGTCTCTGTTGCACTTTTTTTTTCTTTTAAGGAAAGCTCGATCTTTCCCAAAACAGTGCTAGGTCCTAATGCAGGAGAGGCTAGCAGTCATAATACGAATCAATGAAAGGGGTTCACAAATCTGGTTCATAATGTTTGAAGGGCTGTAGTGAGGAAACAACAAGTTTTTCCACCATATCAGTGTTTAAAATGTAAAGTGTAACTCCTTTGCTTCTTTGTTCTTCAACACCAGCCTGTAGTTTGCAGCAGTAATATAAGAAAGCAACTTGTGTTTTAAAGACCATTTGACATAACAAAATGTCCTAAGTCTATTAATAGTGGTGATATAATGCAAGATTTGACAATGTTTTTAAAATCTCATTCATAACACATCTTTTAGAGTTGGATCTTCAGTTTCAGGAATCTCATCCTAAAGATTGGAGATTAAAAAGTATTGAATACAAGACAAATGCAAAAGGTTTGGTTCAGAGACTGATAAACAAGCCTAATGAAAAGGAAAACCAAATAAGCATAGGTTTAATTAATCTGTGTTTAAAACTTAAAACTACTATGTGACCCTGTTCTGGAGCTCTCCATACAGCAAGAGCCAGGCCTTCTTTCGTTACCTCTATGAAAGAACCAAAAGACAAATTCTAAGAGAGTTGTAAAGCTTTCTTCGAGATGGGAATTATACATGTTCAGTAAATAATGTTAAAAATCACACAACACCAAGTTATAGTCCAACGGGTTTAATTGGAAGCACACTAGCTTTCGGAGCAACGCTCCTTCATCATGACTCCTTAGCTTCTTTGTTCTTAAACACCAGCCTGTAGTTTGCAGCAGTGATATAACAAAGCAACTTGTGTTTTAAAGACCATTGGACGTAACAAAATGTCCTAAGTCTATTAATAGTGGTGATATAATGCAAGATCCTGATGAAGGAGCATCGCTCCGAAAGCTTGTGTGCTTCCAATTAAACCTGTTGGACTATAACCTGGTGTTGTGTGATTTTTAACTTTGTACACCCCAGTCCAACACCGGCATCTCCAAATCAGCAAATAATGAAAAGAGCAGAGGGTAAAATAATTTGTTTGTATGCACATTTCTGTTTGAGATCATTCTAAACTAAACTACATTGTGTGTTTGTTGGTAGAACCAAGCAGTTCAGTTTGGGAAAAGAGGCAGTTGCAGCTTTGCTTTGGTCTAGACTGTAATTAAATTGAGAGCCTATGGGAGATGTTAAGCTAATCAGGCCTGTCTTCAAACAGAGAGTATTAGTCTAATGGTTCACCCCCATGGAATGTCTGCTGAGCTCTATCTTGGTTTGGATTTTGCCAGTGAAAATCTACTGAAAAAAGGTATGCTTTAGCTTGTAACTAGTAGAAGAGATCTACAGTGGTTCTTAGAGAGTGATGTGGCAGATGGGGCAGTATGGTGACTCAATGGTTAGCACTTGCTGCCTCAGAGCACCAAGGACCCAGGTTCGATTCCAGCCTCAGGTGACTGTCTGTCAGTTTGCATATTGTCTGCGTGGGTTTCCTTCGAGTGCTCCGGTTTCCTCCTACAATCCAAAGATGTGCAGCTTAGGTGAATTGGCCAAGTTAAATTGGCCTTAGTGTTCAGAGATGTGTAGCTTAGGTGCATTAATCAGGGATAAATATAGGATAATAGATTAAGGGGAATGGGTCTGGGTGGGTTACTCTTCGGAGGATCAGTGTGGACTTGTAGAGCCAAAGGGTCTGTTTCCACACTGTAGGGATTCTATGAGATAAGCAGTCAGCAGAGTGAGCTTGCAAAGCAGTGGGATGGCAGTTGTGTCTGCTGGCAACCCAAACAAGAAATGAGGTCTGTAAAGAGAAGTGCCTTGTAGCCAAAAAGTTAATGGAATGACCTCCACAGAATCATGTTTTGGAGAGAGTTGGAACTCTGCATTCAGGAGGCTTGTGGCTTGGTGTCAGGAAAAGTAAATGAACATTGAAGATTTTGTAGAAGAAGAAAGTACTAGGCAGAGGGGATCGCTGGTGTAGTTTATAAGTATAATGTTAAAACTTATTAAGGCATATGTTAAGGTAGTGAACCTTCCTTTGTCTGATTTCTCTTTATCTAAAATTAATCTTTTTCTGCTTTAAAAATAAGAAATCTTGGAGTACTTCTGTCAGTTAATTGCTTGCTGTTTAAAATTTCTTCTTTAAGTGTTAATGGTCCCTAAGAGAATCTTAACACTGAATCATAAGTATTCATAAGTAGAAGTGCATATTAGGGTTGATGAACACAACTCTTGTGCAACTGTAACCAAAAGAGAAAATGCTGGAAAATCTCAGCAGGTCTGGCAGCATCTGTAAGGAGAGAACAGAGCTGACGTTTCGAGTCTAACTGAACTTTTGTCAGCTCTTTTCTCTCTTTACTCTCAGATGCTGCTAGACCTGCTGAGATTTTCCAGCATTTTCTCTTTTGGTTTCAGATTCCAGCATCTGCAGTAATTTGCTTTTATCTTGTGCAACTGTGTAGATTTAGAGAAGGTGTCTTAAAAGGCTCAATGTGAGGTAGAGCGATTCTTGGAAGGAATTCCAGAAAATAGGCAGTTTAAAGCATAGCCACAAAAGGTGGATTAATTAAAATTATGGCTGTTAAGGAGGGCATAATTAGTATATCAGGGATTTCAATAGTTGTGAGGTTGGAGATTAGACAAATGAGAGAAGACAAGGAAGGACTTGGATAAAGTTTTTTTTTAATTCAAAGAAAACCTTCACTGAACTGAAAGTCAAGTGTAGCTCTGCACAACAGTAATAGGTGAATATGAAAAGCAGTGATTTGGCAAACCTTGAGTTTATGGCATTCAGAACATGTGAGGCTGGTCAGATGTGTACTATCATAACAATGACATGGATGAAGCAGGAGCAGAATCAGAAGACGGTACAGAGATGGAAGTAGGTACACAAGGTAACAGTTGCGGATTCACTTCCCAGTTTAAATAAGATTGCAATCAATCTGGTTCAGACTCAGTTACCAAGGAGAGGTATGCAGTCACTGGGGAATAGAGTTGGTAGTGGAACAAAAGATAATACTTTCAGTCTTCCTAGTATTGAATTGGTGAAAGATTCTGTTCCTCCAATATTGAATGTCAGGCTTAAAAGCAGAAAACTCCAAGAACACTGAATAGATGAGGTAGCATATGGGGAGAGAAACAGAGTAAACATTCCATAACAATGATGGCCTTCCATCAGACAAGCATTCTGTTAATTTAGCAACATTGGAAGAGTCAAGAAAGGCAGTAAAGCAGTAATGTCGTTAGTGTACATGTGGAAACGGATACTGTGATTTTGCATTTGTCTTTGAGGGATAGCATATGGATGTTTAAGGAAAGCAGACCACGAGAGATAATAGTCCAGATGCCGGTCAGGGAAATTGGTGTAGGTGATTCCCTAGCTAGGACCAGATAAGAAGATAGGAACCTGGTAGTAGGAGTGTCACACAGCTGATGACAGTAGAGAATGAGGTGAGGTGATCAAATCATATCAAAACACTGAAGACAATTGAAGATGAACAAAAAAAAAGATTGGCTACCTTTGCCACACAGTCACATGGAACACCATCTGGGATTTTGGCAAGAACCATTTCAGGATATTGGCAGTGCGCAGAAATATTCTAGAAAAGATGAACAGTACATTTCAGAATTGGAGAGAAAGGAAGGCTAGAAGTGGAACACCGAGGTCAAAAGTTTTCTTTTAGGAGAAGGGTGATGGCAGCAGATTTGAAGGAAGAAGAGAGAGCTTTCTAACAATGTCAGTTCACATGGGAAGAAGGAAAGAAGTCATGTGGTCAGCAAATTGGTGGGGATAACATCAAGATAATGGCATTGCAGCAATTGTGGAACTGCCAATACTTGCCAGCCTTACCCCACTGAAATTGGCAGCAATTTCCAGAGCCTGGACACATACAGTTTACCACAGAAATCCAGAAGTCAGTGGTGATTTTACAGCAAAATAAATGCAAAGATCCCTCCAAATTGTAATTACGATTAAATCTAGGAACAGATGAGAACTCTGTCTCTCATGTTTTTAGTGTCTGTGTAAAACCCTTGATTACAAAATTACATCTTTTTGAACTGTGTGTAACGAGGGTTTAAATGCTTATTCATTTCAAGTTTGTAATTATTACCACACAGCCTCATTGGCCCTGAAAGAATTAGTTTAATGTCAGATGAATGTATTTTCTTCCATAATAAAAAATTACACTTACTTTTAAAATTATTACTTTTATGACATTATAGCTGATACCCTAAACATATGCATGACCCAATCATTTAATTCACTATTTAGCATTTTTTTTAGTTTATTGTCTGTAAGAATATGCCTCAGTGTGGGACCATACCGGACTTAATGATATCTGGACACCCAGAGACCACTTTAACTTGGTGCCAGAAAAATGATGTCAGCAAAGCGGAAATTTCACCAGATCTTTCTGGGCAGTTTTCTTTTAGGTTTACGGACTGCACCATTGCTTCATTACTGACCACAAGGCCCAGCTAATTATTTTAATAGAGCATGCTGATAGAGAACCTTTCCCAGTCTTGGATTTCTGCCTGGTATGTATGCATCATCTTGTTCCATCCTGCCATTGTGATGCTTTCACTTGTGAAGAAAGTTATACGGGTACTGTTACAGGCAAAAAAAAACTTGCCAAAGAACTTTGCAGACAGAAGCGAATTATACATTGAATTATACAAATACACACAGTGAAAGAGGATAGACATTTGTTAAGTCTACCATAGAATTCTTGGAAGAAATTTGACCCCAAATGGGAGGAAAGGAATCTCTCTCTGCCAGCCTGAGACCATAGGCAAATTTGGCCTTGGGTTTCCTTAAAATGGAAGTGACAAGCTATGGAGACTGAACAATCAGCCTGCTATAAAGATGCTGAAGAAGTCTAAGCAGCTTGAACAGTATGACCTAGCGTGAGGAATGGGTAGAAGGGTTATAAACCTGATGCAGATCAGCCTGCTTGGCAGCAGCCTATAGTATTTCAGAGGAGATAGCAAGATTTGTACTTTTATGGCCATTTCTGAGTGACTCCAACTGTCTCTTTAAATGCTATGATAAGCATAGTTGTATGGTGAAATGTGCTACCAAACAAGCCCGGATGTCACTATGAACTGAGATACTTCCTCTTCCTACACCCCTCCCATTTGGCTCCAGATTTATATCTTCTGTCTGCCTGTTTTTCAGGCAAATGACAAACAACTCCGAGCTGAATTTCTTCAGCAGTTTGAGAAATTAGTAACATGTTTTTCACAGAAGAGTGGAGCTTCAGAATGTTTTACATGGAACACAAGCCACATGAAGGATCTTACATGCTTTCTGTTCACAGCCTTGGATGAAGAAATGGATTAAAAAGAGATTAGCCAACAATAACAACTGTAACAGCTGTTGGAACAGCCACATTAATGGATGCATGGGAATGGATTAGATCCCAAAGTTTATTTTCAAAAACTTGTACATACACAACATAACCCCTGAAAAGGAGGCAAAGCAGAAAACTATGCAATGCTAAAATCATGGATTCCAGCTAGCTGAGGTCAGGGATAACAAGTATGGGCAGCAGATCACTATCTTACTAATCTCTAACAAAATCAAGATGACTTCAACATTCTTCCAATTTTAATTAAAAAGAGAGTGTGTTTCAAAATAATTCTGCTAATTATCTACATTGAACACCTGGTAGTATTTTATGAGGTCTCAGGCTAAGAACCCTTGGCTGCTAATATGACCATATAATTTGCTTCAAAAGCTTTGAAATATTTGGCACACAAACAAGCAGTAACTCACCTCTGGAGGGAGACGGAGTGCATTTTCTGAGGACATTTAAACATGCAAAAAAAATAAACAACACAAATATTGGGTTGTACATCAAAAGGAATGAAAGTAATCAAACAAATCTGATCAGATGCATGACATTAAAAGTTTTTCTAATTATTTATTTTCTTTGAGTAGACAAACAGGTGGCTAGAAAAATATGGCATGGCAAGCAGCATCAAGAAGTGGAGATGTCAGTGTGTTAGGTATTAATCCTTCTTCAGGAGATGTAGGGATCGGGGATCATGCTCACTGGATCAAGTCCATGCAGTGAACCATAGTTTTCTTTCTGCTTTTCCGAAAAACCTCCATTTTGTAAGCCAGCTGCAACTCTTCCAATACTATCCAAAGCATCCTTACGGATTCAAAACCCTAAAATAACACACACTCAATGAGCAAATCCCTAAAATTAAATATTTTGAACCATTATTGTTGTCATATATGCCACCACCAGAATGCAATAAGCCTTTTGCATGGGATAGGAAACCCTCCATTGGTTCAGATGGTATGAGTCCCGAACCATTAGTCACTCCATCAGCAAACTGATCGGTGCCATCACAGCATCTTTTCAGCTACTGGTCCATAAACGTCTTCCTCTCCATGCTATTCCCAATGAAAAACTTGGCTTCCCAATTAAATACATAAATGGACAGATTCCCGGTTCTGACACATCAAACATCTGGCCACAGCAACATTTTTTGTGGAATGCTACGGAGCTCCAAGAAACAGACTATGGCAAGATGTGTGACAAAAAAAAACAGACGAGATATCCGGTGAGGCTGATCGCAAAGCTGGGAGCATTTTGCTTCACCTTTGATGCTCTTCACAAGCCTTATGGCAGGTTTCACTCTAGACAGTAGTGAGTTGCCAATTAAGGGGGAATTATTGCTTGTTGATGGCCTAACTTGTCTCATTAAATTAATGAACATCCCATCTTACCCAAAGCTTGCCAACAAACATGGAAACCAGAGCGGGTATCTGGCAAATACAGCTCACCACTTTGTCTGAAGGACTTGCATTTGGACACCAGGTCCCAATACCTCACAGCACATTCCATGGGCACTGATCATGCATGCACCATGTTCACGGACACTAAAATCTGACATGTGTCAGCCTCAAAAGAACCATCATGCCACATCTCTGATCCACATACAGGACACTTCAATGCTGCATTGCAGGCTGCATCAGCGACTATCATTGTAAAGTTGCAGCAAGGACAGCCAGAGACACAGACCTAGCTCATGGACTGGACCAGACTGTACCTCCAGACTCTGCTGTCTGAGCGTTAACTCACTCTGAGCCTACTTGGATGCTCACTGCCTTACCTTTTTTGGACTTTGCCCCTTGGAGATACCAGGGTCAGATTATTTATTTCTTGTCATGTTAGTTAGCACAGACAAAGCCAGGAAACCTGCCACGGTTGTCGCCAGACCTCAGACAAGTCATGGGGACGTGTCAAGAGGCTCCTAGCACAGTAAATAAAGAGCAGCCTCTGATCCTAGTCCAGGGAACTTTTACATAGCCTTCAATGGCTGGCTGACTGTTTGACTGTCAGGAACAGGATGCACAAGAGGCATGGAGCTGAATGTCAGACAGCTCATCACCCACCTTACTGCACAATGGGGGGCTGCTTTTCACCTGAAATAAGAGACATGCCAAATGAAGTGAACCAAAAGTGCATGGCATGGCTGTTAATTTTGGGACAGTTGTGGAGGGTGTACCAAGTGAGCAGTTAGGTAGCACAGAGGATTAGTCATGTTGAGTGTTGGGATGGGTGAGTAAAAGATGTTGCTGAACATAAGGGTCGCATGCCAAGGGTCTAACCAAATTAATAACTAATCCAAAACTGTACAAACTAATTAAGATAGAGAGGCCATGGCACTTTATTAAGGTGATGGTATCAACCAGGGCAGTAAGGAAGATTTTACAGATACAGAACAGTGTGATGGGGGTCACACGTAGCACAACATGATCACAGTTCAGGCCATCTTCATGGGTACGGAACTTGGCTATCAGTTTCTGCTTGGTGATTCTGCGTTGTGTATTTTGAAGGCCACCTTGGAGGATGTTTACCCTAAGATCAGAGGCTGAATATCCTTAACTGCTGAAGTGTTCCCCAGCTGGGAGGGAACATTCCTGTCAGTCAATTGTTGCGTAATGTCCATTCATCCATGGTCATAGTATTTGCACGGTCTCACCAGTATACTATGCCATGGGGAATCCTTGCCTGCAGGTGGATGAGATAGACAATATTGGCCAAGTCACATGAATATCTGCTGTGTAAGTGGTGGGTGATGTAATGGTAGTATCCATGTCGATGATCTGACATGTCTTGCAAAGGTTGCCATGGCAGGGTTGTGGCGGTGTTGTGGCTGTGTTGTGGCTGAAGTTGTTCTAAAGGCTGGATAGTTTGCTGAGAGTGATGGTCTGTTTCAGGGATGTTTCAAGTTTGGTGGTTGTTTGAAGGTGAGAAATGGGGGCATAGGGAAGACCTTGGCGAGATGCTCATCAACATCAATGACATGTTGAAGGCTGCAAAGAACATGGCAGAGTCTCTCCATTCCAGGGAAGTACTGGACGATGAATGATACTCTCAGTTGTATCTGTGTCTGTCTTCTGAGGAGGGCATTGAGGGGTTTTGCGGTGGTAGGTTGGAACTGGTGATCGACGAGTTGAGCATCATATCCTATTCTTCAAGGTCCGTTGCATTCCTCCTCCTCAGCAGATCCTGTGTATGCACAAAAGTTGTCCTTAGGGAATGGCTTCTTTACTATGTTTGGGGTGGAAGCTACTGAAGTGCAGCAGTGTGAGGTTATTCATGGGCTTGCGGTAGAGTGAGGTACTGAGGTATCCATCCTTGATGGAAATGCAGGTGTCCATGAAGGAGACTGATTCTGAAGAGTAGTCCATGGTAAGTTTGATGGTGGAATGAAAATATTTGATATCGCTGTGTAGTCATTTCAGCGATTCCTCACCATGATTCCAAAAGGAATAAAATGTCGTTAATGTTTTGTGTGTAGCATTGGGCAGAGGTCCTGCACAGAAAAGTAGTCTTGCTCAAACTTGCGCATGAAAATGTTGGCAAATTGGGGTACATACATGGTTCTCATCGCTGATCCATATGTCTGGATGAAGAACTGGTTGTCAAAAGGTGAAGATGTTGTGGTTGAGGATGAAGCAGATGAGTTGTAGGGTAGTGCCTGTAGATTGGCAGTTGCTCGTATGGAGTACTGAAGGTGTTGCAGTGGTGCCATAGTTGGCGTGAGGCTGGGGGGAAGAAAAGAGATGCTGGTGTAGTGTGCTGAAATGTCCATTTTGACAAGGAATATTCCTGGTTTGACTGTTCCGTAGTTGTTGAGTTTCTGTAAGAAACAGATAGCATTGCGACAGAAACTGAGGGTCTCTTGCACAGTGACTTTCAAGATGCTCTCAACATAGCCACAGAGTCCCACTGCCTGACATGGTGGGACATCCAAGTGTGTTGGCTGTCTTCGGAAGGCAGTAGAAAGTCTTCTATGTGAGGAATACATGGGATGAGTGTATGGGTTACCCTGAGAATCTGAATAAAAGGTCTTGATCTGTTGAGTTGGCGGGTGTGTTCTTTGGTTGGATCTGCAGCTAGTTGTCTGTAGTGTTACTGGTTGTTCAGTTGTCAGCATGCTTCTTTGCAGGAGTCTGTATTTTTTTTTAAAGGAAGATAGGAAAACACCCAAGTGGCCAGTGAGACACTCCTGTTTATTTTTTTCTCAGGAGTGAACAGAGCCCCTGAAGGAGTCTGTACTATTCTGTATGACATTGGCTCCTCATTTGTCTGCTGGTTTGATGACAATGGTTGCCATGACAACCTCTGCAAGACATGTCAAATCATAGACATGGATACTACCATCACACGTGGGAACATCACCCAACATTCACACAGCAGGAACTCATGTGACTCAACCAATGTGATCTCTCTCATACCTTGCAGGAAAGGCTCTCCCCACACCCCCCAGGCATGGTACCTTGGCAAAACCATGCAGACACAATGACAGCGAATGAATGGACATCACGCAACAAAAATCTCCAGACAGGGATGTTCCCACCCATTCGGGGAACACTTCAGCAGTCAAGGTCATTCAGCCCCCTGGTCTTTAAGTAAGCAGCCTTCGTGATTTACAACAGTGCAGAATTGCCCAGCAAAAACTGATAGCCAAGTTTCATATCTATGAAGACAGCCTCTTGGGGTCATGTTTGCCTATGATGTGTGTTGTGGTGTGATGTGACTCCACCACACTGTTCTGTAAAATCTTCCTTCCTGTTTTGACACCATCACCTTGATAAAAAGTATTATGGTCTTTACCTTAGTTTGTACAGTTTTGGATTACTTATTATTTTGGTTAGACCCTTGGCATACCTATGATGCCAGTCATTTGCTTGGCCTCCTGCAGCACCTTATTTTTAAATTTTATGTAATTATCTCTCAGCCTCATTTAATCTGATTATAGGTCATCCCTTTGCTTTGTTATTCAGGTATTGACACTTTACTCACACTGTCCGACACACTTGGTCACCTGCAGAGGCTTACTATTTGTATGATTTGTATAATCTTTTATCTCTCTGCTCATTATATTCTGTGACTATGTGCTTCCCTCTCACTTCACCTGACAAAGAGGCTATGGTTTGAAAGCTTGTGATTGCAAATAAACCTGCTCAACTAAGACATGGTGTCACGTGACTTCAGACATAAGTTAGGCTAAAGACTCAAATTTGCTACATCCGCAGGTAAATGCATAATTTATCACGTGACATCATTCAACTCAGGATTTCTGTTTTACAGTGGGATGCTGAGACATTGCTACAAATTTTACATTCGTAATATGTATTTTTCCCCTCAGTGAAACTCATCACACCACAGCACAAATCATAGGCAAACATGAACTTTCCCTCCCCTATGAGTGCTGCACGCTCTGGGTGGAATTTTATGCTCTAGTGATATGAACAGGAGGCAGGAGGACAAACACATACAACACCCCAAGCCCATTCTTTCAGTCAGTGTGTTGGGATATTATCCCAGAGGCAGGCAATTAAGAGGCTACTTCCAGACCAGCCATCAATGATGGTGGACAGATTCCGGAGAAACAGAAACCCCTCCAAGAAGGTGAGCACTGTCTTGAACGGTCACACCAGGGTCTCACCATCTGGAGGCACCCTCCAAGAATTAAAAGGGTTTGCGGGGACTGTCGAGGGAGTCCCAGCCCACCTATCAGGAAACCGCCCTCCCCCACCCGGACCATTTCTGGCTGCCCAGATCCATTATTAAGCTGCACTGTCTTGCGTCTTCCTGATCCATTACTCTATCTTCAGACCTGACTAACCATCCACAATGAACCACTTTTTGCCTTTTATCTTGCCCAGACACTTTGCAGGTCTACATGGATCAGACTCTCCACATCCACGTGCTGCCTCTGCTGCTAGGCCACTATATCCTCTTGCCCACCTTAAGGTCTGGTTGAATGTAGTTTCCGCTGGCCTGGAGCCTCAGAAACGTACTCTTCAGAAGGTGAGAATCTATGGGTTAGGGTTGGGAAGAGGAGAGAGGAGAGCACTGGCCATTGTTTCTGCTGGCTCATGGTTCACTGTCTGCAAATGTGCACTGTAGTCCCTCTGAACTGCTGGTGCACAAAGGTTGCTTTGGCAATTGCAACAGGAGACTATGAGCAGTCATTATCTCCCAGCCCAGAGAAACCCATGATAGAACGTCATCATGGAAGATGTGGAACCCAGATGTGAAAATGAAACATCAGACAACTCCAGGACAATTGGTCACGCAGCACCTCAGACCAGTCACTGGCAAGTTATCTCCAATGACCTGGCAACATCCACATGGAGCCTACAGATAGGCATTAAATGGTGGTGACTGACTACCTGCCATTATTGAAATAGCCTCTGCTGGTGAGGAGCCTACTGCAAGAAAATCACCTGTGGGAGGAATCAATCAGACTGCTGATCTATTAGTTGCATCTCTAAAATTTCAAGTCCATCGTGACAGGATCAGAAATATTTCACTTTTCCCCCACTCTCCCTCCTAAAGTTTTCATTATGCTCTCTCCATCTTCAGTACACCATTTTTCCAATTCTCTCTCTTTCCATTTGGTGCAATCACCCAAATCTGTGTTGATTTATCTCTCTCTAAGTTGGTGTTTCATTCTCCTCTCTCTCCCCCCGCCACCCTGCTTTAGATTATTGCTCCCTTTCCCCATACCATGTTTTGTGTTGCCATCTCTCTCTCCCCTTCTACATTCATTTTGTTCCCTCTTCCTCAGTGGCAAACTGATGCAATTACCAATTAGCCAGGCACTTCCCTGGATAGTATTAGGTCACCTGCTGGATTGACCCACTGGTGTTTCACCAGGAATTATCAATGAATCTCTGAAGAGAGCTAGGTGGTACAGGATAGGGATCATGGGATGGGGAATTTGCTGGGGAGATGGGTAGAGTCAGACACAAGGACTGGTAGCTATTAGCAGGACCACGGTGACTTAACACTTTGTACTGTGAATTAGGTAGCTAGTATTAGGCTTCTGGCAAGCCTTACCGTGCCAGTCAGGTATCTTTCTGGAGGCACAAGATCACGCAAGTCTCAATTAATCCCTGAATCACCACTAAATTCTGGTCGACTTGGATAATTAATTTAAGTGGCTCATTAACAGGCCTAATTGTCTTCCAGCCACTATTAGACAGTTTTAAAGAAAGAACAGGCGCTGGATCAGTGTGTGAAGATCTCCATTTTGTGTGTTAGGGAGAGGACTCGCCTCTGACTTTATGGTCCAGGCAGTTCAGTCAGTGAAAAAAAAAAGAGCAAGGCTTTTAAAGAAAACCTAATGCAATCTGCGCATCTCCAAAAAGGCCAGCACTTACTGCTCATTTGTCGATCTGAGCATGGTTCTCTAGGTCTGCTTGCAGACTTGCCCACCCCACCTGCTCCAGGCTTCTACATTTACAAACCACGATTTCCGAGGACTACTTTGGAGGAATGTTCATGAGGCCAATTGGAGGTGATTAGGGACCTCAACTATGATTCAAAGCCAAAATGACCCTCTGAGTCAGGTGACTAGCCATTCACGACAATCACTCAACTGAATTACTGATTTCTAATTTACTGTTAACAATACACATCGTTTATCTACATAACAAAAGTGAAATCAGCCACAGATTCTACAGATCCGAGTGAAGGTGGATTGAAATTGCAACTCTAGTTACAAATCTGGGGGGAAAAAAACAAAATCTGGCAAAATGATTCAGAAGACATTTGCAGGTTAAGTTATGAATGGAATTTATTACCTCAGGAAAGAAGCAACTTCATGCATATATTGGTGTTCAATTCCAAGTTTTAATGAAGTAATCTGTCCAGAATCTCCACCTCAGATGCAGCTGATACGCACAGACTGAATAATTGAAATTGCAATACATTTCTGAAGCTTTAGCAACTGCTTACTTTTCACACGAGTTAGGTATAAGCTCATTAAATAATGAGCCAGGCAATTACCATGCCAGTTCTCGTTGTACAACAGCCGTCTACTTCCTTCAATACAGACCGCCCTGCAGCTAATAACAAATTGATCCAACATTGTGGCTAATAGTAACAATATAACCAAAACTCAAACCATCACGTTTACTTCTGGATTACACAGTATTACAGGCTTAGCACGAAGATTTCAAGCTGGCCCGGATTCTGAAAAGCTGGGAACCAGTCTGCTCTGAAAAAGTAGCTGCCACGTTGGCCTCTGTGTCGTGTTCACACTACAACAGAAGCTGTATCTACAAAAAGTGCAGACTGGCAGAACCACATAGAGAATAGCATGAATAACTATTTAAACTCTTTTCGCAGTGGTCCTGCCAATCAAGAAATTGAGAACATCTAAAGAATTTCAGCGTTATTTCTATTAGAGAGGACACAACTCGAATCAGCACCTGCACGGACATGAGCAAAGATTCAGATTTAGAACTCTTCCACCTCACTTATTTTGACACTATTTTACTCCTGTTAAAGGCTTCACCAGATCACCTTTCTGCCACTGACTATGAAGTTGCCTTCTTCCATCTCTCCCAACAGGATATAAAAATGTAATTTATTTTTGTTTACTGGAAGAGGAAGGCTGTGCCATGGGTAAATGGACCCCCTTCTTTTCTCATCACCCCTCATCTCAGACGTTCCTGCCTGCACTTGGCCCAACTGGAGACTCGAGAGTTTGGAGGGCAATCTTCTCCTGCCCAGAATATTGTTTTAAAAAAATTACAATTACAGAAGATCCTACATGACTGTCAAATGCAGTTAAAAAATGTTCTGGGTACATCTTCTCCATCACGCCTCCCACCCTCTCTTTCTACTATCTGAAACTTTCCCCTGGCATACTAACTGTCACAGCTCCCTTTCAGGCAACCTCAAAGTAATTTCCAAATTATGACAACACAATATTTATATGTGCAACAGCTTGAATGCAAACTTAACTGTAAGCAATAATCCATGGGAGCTCATGTGGCAGATCTGCCTGAGTTGACTGCAAAGCTGCAGATGTGGATAATGGACTGTTCCTTTAGCTCTGTCTACCATCTCCAGTTACATCTTGCTACTTACACTCAAGTATAAGTGTACTTCACGAGATTGAGATTTGTAACTCTAGGCATTTTAGCTGAGGGGGAAATATCACCAGGCTCACTAGTCAGCAGTATCTTCCTTACAACTTACACCACAAACTGATCATGATCATTCACGTATTCTATCCGGTCTACACTCCTGGGACCATTTCTTTCCCATAGAATTGATATATCTCAGCTTGCACTTGGAAACAAAGTGTGTGAAAAAGTGTTCTGAACAATCTGCACTGTTGGATGAACAAGGCCCTGATCTTTCTCCCTTTTCCTCGGTCTCTTTCCTGGGTATGTCTAGATAAACAAAAAGGGTGAATGTCTACCAGGCAATGTGAAGAGACACAGTTCATGTTATTTTCTGTGGAAGTGATGAGGATTTCACAATCTAATGCAAGGTATGAAGTGGACAAGGAAAGTAGAATGTGGTGACAAATCTGCACCTGCATTCCTGTGTCACCATCTTCAAACTTTGGGCATCATCCCTTCCTAAAAGCTCAAATATTCAGAAACAATAAGAAGTTATATGCTATGTATCCAGCAGTGCTTGCTTCTCTCCAATTACTGTTATAAACTGAAGAAAGAAGACGACACAGCCTGGTTAAAGTGTTAACAATTTCTAGTTGCCATAATGTGCAGCCAAAAGGAGTCATAAATGTTGGTAATTCTCTCTGTATGGACTAATCTACCAAAGGAAACAGATTGTTGGGTGCCCTGCTACATGGAGATTTGGCTCACCCCTGCCATTCCCAACTGCGCCCACCAAGCTGAGGGTTCTCCATACACTACATGGCCCGCACAGCATCCTCGGGTAAGGAGAGGGTGGTGGGGTACGCTTCCTGATCAACACTTCCTGGCAAGCCGCTGCTGCCCCGGACTTAGTAGTAACAGCATTTTACTGTAAGGTAATGCAACGTATTCTATGACATGAGTTCTAAGAATCATAGATTCCCTATGGTGTGGAAACAGGCCATTTGGCTCAACAAGTCCACACCAACCCTCTGAAGAGTATCCTAGCCAGATTCCATTCCCCTACCCTACTCTTCTACATTTCCCTTGACTAATGCACCTAACCAATACATCCCTGAATACTGGGCAGTTTAACATGGCCAATTTGCCTAACCTGCACACCTTTGGACTGTGGGAGGAAACCAAAGCATCCAGAGGAAACCCACGCAGACACGGGGAGAATGTACAAACTCCATACAGAAAGTTGCCAGAGGTGGGAATTGAACCCAGGTCTCTGGCATCGAGAGGCAGCAGTGCTAACCACCATGCCACCCTCCGCCTCAGCCATTCTGACAGCAGTATACATACCACCCCATGTGAATGTGGAGAATGCCCTAACATTGGAGACAAAATTCCCTGAGGTCCCAAATTAATTGTGGCTGTTGACTTCAACTAGGCCAACCTCAAGGAGGGTGCTGCCAAAGCACCACCAGAGAATCGAACATCCTGGACAACTGCTACACAACCAAAGCCTTCAGCTCCATCCCCACCCAAACTTTGGAAAATCTGATCACAGCGCTGCATTCCTCTTCCCATCTTACAAACAGAAGCTGAATCAGGAGGACCATTTACAAAAGGAAGTACATGGCTGGTCTGAGGCTATGGAAGACTGTCTCTGAGATTGCTTGAAGTCAGTGGACTGGACTGTGTTCAAGTATTTGGAGGAAAATGTAGACAATCACCATTGCAGACTTAATTAGCAAATGTGTAGAGAATTGCATACCAAATAAGCCAGAGTGCTCCCTACCGTAAATCTTGGAAAAACCTGGCAATCCACTCCCTATTGGAGGCCAGACGTACAGCATTCAAAGTCAGATAACTCAGATCAATGAGAAATCTAGATATGATCTCTGCAAAACCATCAAGGATGCCAAGAGGCAGTAGCAAATCTCCTAAATAGACTCCTGCTGCCTATGGCAAGGCCTAAACAACATTATGGGATACAAAATGAAGCAGAGCAAGGTGACAGGCAAAGACACATCCCTCCTCTGTGTGCTCAATGTGTTCGGTGCTTGGTTTGAGCAGAATACCTCAGGTGATGCCTATTACAACAGCCCAGGATATACCTGTTCCCCCGCTCACTGCTGTGGACGTCAGATCGGACTTCCTGGGAGTCAACCCAAGGAAAGCAATGTACTTGATTGGTCTGCACAGGATCTAAGCATTCAAATGGTGGAGGTATGCACTGACATCTTCAACCTCTCCCTCCTATAAGCAGTCATCCCCATCTGCTTTAAGATGACCACCATCATCCCTGTATCTAAGAAAGCACACACAATGTGCTTTGATAACCACCACCCAGTGGCTCTGACCTCAATAGTAGTGAAGTGCTTCAAGAGGCTAGTCAACTCTATCAGCTGATGTCTCCCAGTCTGCCTCAAACTCCTCTAATTTGCCTACCGATGTAACAGGTCCACAGTGGATGCCATAGCTCTAGTCCTGCATTCATCCCTGGAACATCTGGACAGCAAGGACATGCTCGTCAGACTCCTACTCATTGAAGGAAGAGCTGTAGTCAACACTATTATCCCCTCCACACTGATCTCAAAACTCCATGACCTTGATCTCTGCTACTGGATCCTCAGCTTCCTGACCAATAGACTGCAAATCAGTGAAGATAGACAACTGTACCTCCTCCACAATAACCCTCAACACTGGAGCCTCTCAAGAATACATCCTCAGCCCCGTATTGTACTCCCTGTGCACCCATGACTATGTAACCAAATTCCAAATGAATGCCATCTGTAAAAGTTTGCTGACGACACCACTGTAGTAAGACAGTTATCTAACAATGAGTTAAAATACAGAGGGGAGATAGTGGATGTGGTGACACAGTACAATGGAGAACAACCTCTCACTCTCAATGTCAGCAAAGCTAAAGAACTGATCATTGACTTTAGTAAGAAAGGAAGAGGACGCGCCCCTGTCTACATCAACAGAACTGAGGTTGAAAGGGTGGAGAGCATCAAGTTCCTTGGAGTGACGATAACTGATAAATGTCATCTTCCCATGGAATTTCAAGGTCAAGAAAACACAACAATATCTCTTTTCCCTCAGACAGCTCAGGAAATTTGGCATGTCCACAAGAACCTTCACCGCTTTCTACAGATGCACCATTAAAAGAATACTGTCCGGGTGCTTAATAGCCTGGTTTGGCAACTTCTCTGCCCAGGATTGTAGGAAATTACAGAGGGTGGTGCGCATAGCCCAGGCCATCGTGGGAGCCAACCTTCCATCTCTGGACTCCATTTACACAGCTTGCTGCCACAGAAAGGCTACAAACATCAAAAGGCCCTTTGCACTCTTTAAATGATCTCCTATAACCTCTTCCATCAGACAACAGATACAGGGCCTGCACAGTGCTAGTTTGTTTAGGGACAGCTTCTTCCTGGCCATTATTAAACTATTGAATGGACTATCTAGCCTCAAATAAATGTTGCTAACGTTGGTCATTCTTGATTGCCCTATGCAATGTTACCTGCATGCCTCCACCTAATATCTTTTGATCTGTACATCCTTACTTATTATGATCTGTCTGTACTGCTCTAAACAACATTTTTCACTGTACTTTTGTACAAGTGACAATAAATTTTAAAATCAAAAAGTTAAGTGTTAGATTCCATTTGTGACTTAGCAGGATGAAAGAATGCAAGGTTATGAATAAAAGAATACTTTCAGATATAAACAATGGGTGGAAAGGGAACAATGCTACATAACAGCCATTAATATTAAGTTAGCAAAATCAGAGCAAAGTGATTTTACAATTTTAACCTGGTATAATGATTAACTTACTTAATTCATTCTTAGAAGCAGGGTGCTGGTATTCTTTATTTTGCCACACTGGATAAAGGTGATGCCAGTTTTCCAACACAGAGATAGTGAGCTGGATTATCATGGAGTTGGGAAGACTCCATAGAGATGATGGCTGGTATCCAAGATGGAATCCTTAGTCCTATATATTTGTTGTATGTGTCTGTCTCAATTTGTCACCTCAGAAATGCACGTTTAATGAGTTTTGAGAAGATTTGTAGCTCAGGTTGAGCTTCTGGATGTAGGTTTGTTCGCTTTCAGTCTGAAGGCTTCACCAGAGTCTCACTGATGACGTTACCTAGTATGGCGATGAAACGTGCAAAAACGAACCTTTGAGCTCAGCGAGCAAACTTACATCCGTGTAACTTTACCATTATACACATCTTATTAGTTAGCAGGTGCAATCAAACAGGTGATACTGACGGTGTTGCCAAGAAGATGCACATGAGGATTTAAGGCACACCTCCATATAGCAGATTGCACATGGTAACCGACAAAGAGAAAATGCTTTGAGATTTCAAATGGCAGTTGCCTATACTTGTACCAATAGTCACAACTTATACTCGGCATACCAGTCAACCATTTTTTTTAAAAATGAGAAACTCTAAAGGCTACAACCTATTGCGTCTGAAATTGTCAAAAGAAAACTTGAGATCTGCTTATGATACTTGGGCATCCTAAATGTAACAGTTGTCAGAAGAAGTTAGAGATATTGGGCCAGATTTTTTGCTGGCAAGGCAAGATAATTTATTTGGAAATATCTGAATTTGTCAGAACTGCATCAATATAAATAGCCCCAGCATACTCAACTTCCATGCCACAAAAGATGGGGGGCAATGGATTCGAGCTTGCTGACCCAGAAAACAGCCCAAATGTGGCCATAGCAGAAGGGTCTGCTGAGGCAGGTTGGTTAGAAGGCCCATTGTGGTTTTCTGAGGCATCAGCCTATTTGTATTAAAGGCTATAATCCAGCCTCATCCTACAACACCGTCTCAATTGTTCCTATGCCCCCTTCATTTTCCCAAGCCCCTTCCATGCCCTTCATTCAGTAAAGATTATGGACATAAACAATGAGCTACATAATAAAAATCACATGAAACACTTATGAAAGGTAACACCCATCCTGAAATGTGCTTCTCCAGTTGGCATCATTATGAATTCTTGTCAGAGTTCCCAACCAAGGATTCCCCCAGACTATGAAGTCTAATTCCCAGGCAGGTCGGGATATTATATGATTAATAATAGCCACAACAGCATTTAAGCCCACAATGGGGGACGGCTAAAGTTGTTGTTGGATGACATTCAGGTTTTACCACCACATGGGAGGCCTATTCCCACCCCCTCACCTTCCCCATGTATCTATTACCTGGGAAAACATAGCAGCCCCCATTTCACTGTTTTTATAATGTGTGTGTTTTCTGGAAATGAGAACCCAATATATACTTAGGAAAACTGCCGGTCTTTATTTATGCAATACGGAAAGCTATAGGCAAGGAATTCCAGAGATTTGAACCCAAGTGGCTGCAGGCTTTACCGCCCAGTGAGTAAAGAGAAGCACAATTCACAAGAAGTTGGCATCAGTAAAATGGACATTCAGGGGAACAAAATGTGGGACTGCAGGCACACTAACATAAAGAATGTATTTAAAGACAGGCACAAGAAACGTTATATTTCAGGCACTGGGGAATCAGAA
Organism: Chiloscyllium plagiosum; assembly: GCF_037043375.1. Classification (NCBI taxonomy): domain Eukaryota; kingdom Metazoa; phylum Chordata; class Chondrichthyes; order Orectolobiformes; family Hemiscylliidae; genus Chiloscyllium; species Chiloscyllium plagiosum. Next base: position 20,492,340 of record NW_028270139.1, read on the forward strand.
GCTCATGTGCATCTGTGACAATATAGGTAAGAATGTGCTGCATTTTATGACCATGTTAGTATATTTGAAGCAAGAGAAGCTCAAAATAAAAAGCGTGTCCTCTTCCCACCACTTTCTCTCCTACCTCAACCTGTCTCTGATATTACAGTGAGCAGGGAAGGTGTCACATAGCCTGCTTGGCCCGAGGTGTGTTGAGGCCAATAAGTGGCCAACTAATGGTCACTTGAAAAGGTTCCATTACACCTCCTATTTAACATGGGAAGGTGAAGATCTTAAAACAAAAATTTAAGAATTCCTGAAATTGTGATGTCCTAAAACACGATCATACATTGGATGAGGCAAGCTAGGGAAAAACGGTAACCATGAACTTCTCTCAAACAACAAGGCAAGAGAGAATTTCCATAAATTCTGTCCTCCCTGTACTTGTTCCAATTATCCTCCCACTGATGACTAGAACACTGGGCCAAGCCACTCCCTCCAGGCAGGCAGCCCATTAAATCGACAGCAGATTCCTTTAACATTACTTGAACTTAAAACGTTATGACTGCACCGCTGCTATTAAATGCTATTGGCTAGCAGTCTTTTTCAAGCATCTTTATCCAATCAGATTTTCTGGAAAAAGCCGTTACAAAAATAAACCAGGAAATTATTTCACCACTATTCAATATCGACAGCAGTCTGGAAGAAATGGCCTCATCACAGCTGAGACCATTATTTGAGCAAGCTCTGTAACATTTGGCATGCAGATGGTCCTGACTTTGCAGTGTAGTAACACAAAGAAACATTTGGGAATAATTCTCCCTGTAAAATCGGTTTAGATACATTTTAAGTTAAATGTTCCTTAACTAGTCTCATTTATATCTTTCAAGGTACCATTTAAAAAAATGTTACTTTATTCCCCCCGCCCCATACAATATACCAAGTTGGCCATCATTAGACAGTATAAAAGAGAAGTTCAAGTCAATTAGCCCATACAAAGCAACTCCGCTAAATTGTCTCATCTCATGGGGTACACAAAAACTCCTCTTGGCAGCTCCCTGGGCAATGTCAGCAAAATTATTGCATCCAAAAACAAAACTGCAGGCTCTTACTATCACTGTTACAACCATGCTCCTACAATTCTACACTGGCATGCTGATCAGTCAGTACCTGGCCATTATGGACATTCAATAAACAGATTTCTTATGAAAAAGAATTTCCATCCTATTTTACTGAAAGCACTTTTTTCAAAACAATCCATCATGTTTGAATTTGAAAATATTCTCCACTGCTTTAAAACATAAAATCAAACTTGATTACACACTACATGTTGAATGTTCTTCCCCTCTCTCACAGCTGATTCATTCATTAATTCACCATTAGCTTTTTCTTTGAACAATGGAATCTACCCAAAAACACAAAGTGGCAGTTGGATTCTGTATGTGTTGAGCGTGACTAATAATACATTTGTATGTTAGTCAGGAAGTGGTTTGCACCTCTTGCTGGTTTATAAAGTGACCAATTTTTATTATGGATCAATTGTTCCAGTACCAAAAGGCACCTACTTCAAGCTCTTTTATACTGATGTTTGTTTTTTTCCCTTGGATTTCAGGAAACCAAATGTCTGTGAGCTAGCACCCTGTTTTTCACAATATTAAATCCAGCTCATTTCGCCTGACAGAATTACACACTCAAATTTTAACAGGTCTACAATTCCGTAACCAGGATAAAAGAAATCACATTTACTGCAGCAATTCCAGACCTGTCTCCCCAAATCCAATCTAAGTAAATACTAATATAAAAACTGTTTTGATGTTGCAAGTAATTATGTTTTTTCAAGGACCATTACCTTCATAATAGGTGAAGAAATCTACATTAAACTAGCAAACATCTGCTTCCACTACTTCAACTCCTCAGTTTGTCAAAAAACTATTACAGGCATGTTGCCATTGGAGGTAGTGGTGGTGTAGGTCAACAGAAACCTTATTGTTTGAGTGCACTAATTCAAAAAGTAGTATCACCTCAACTGGCTTCTGCATTCCAGAGAAAATACAGGTCAATATTACTGTTGCTCATAGCCTCCCAAGTTCCTTGCTTAAAAAATGTGAATGGCTGGAAGGCTTTTAGTTTGGTTTTGATATTCAAGTCAGATAGTGGAGTGCAACACAGAAAGAGAACCGTACGATCAAAGATGCCATCTTTCCATTGAGACATCAAAAGTAAAGCTGTCCTATCAAGGAGTTGCAAAATAAAGTTAGCTTTTGGAAATATCTGCAGTTGTCAGTTCAATGTCAAAAAATATATGCAGAATTTCCAAAATTAAAAAATGTTCATTGCAGCATCCCTGGGATTTGTACTAAGAAATAATTTAATTATCAATTATTAAAATTACATAATAGCTTCAGAAATGTGACAGTTTCTGAAGTGGGAAGACAGGGAAGATTGCTAAAGCTGCAGGTGTATTGAGGAGCAAGGACTGATGATTCGGGATAGTTAACATTGGCTTTGTGTGTGGGAAATCATGTCTCACAAACTTGATTGAGTTTTTTGAAGTAACAAAGAAAATTGATGAGAGCAGAGCAGTAGATGTGATCTATATGGACTTCAGTAAAGTGTTCGACAAGGTTCCCCATGGAAGACTGATTAGATCTCATGGAATACAGGGAGAACTAGCCATTTGGATACAGAACTAGCTCAAAAGGTAGAAGACAGAGGGTGGTGGTGGAAGGTTGTTTTTCAGACTGGAGGCCTATTACCAATGGAGTGCCACAAGGATGGGTGCTGGGCCCTCTATTTTTTGTCATTTACATAAATGATTTGGATGCGAGCATAAGAGGTATAGTTAGTAAGTTTGCAGATGACACCAAAATTGGAGGTGTAGTGGACAGCGAAGAGGGTTACCTCAGATTACAACAGGATCTGGACCAGATGGGCCAATGGGCTGAGAAGTGGCAGACGGAGTTTAATTCAGATAAATGCGAGGTCTGCATTTTGGGAAAGCAAATCTTAGCAGGATTCATACACTTAATGGTAAGGTCCTAGGGAGTGTTGCTGAACAAAGAGACCTTGGAGTGCAAGTTCATAGCTCCTTGAAAGTGGAGTCACAGGTAGATAGGATAGTGAAGAAGGCATTTGGTATGCTTTCCTTTATTGGTCAGAGTATTGAGTACAGGAGTTGGGAGGTCATGTTGCGGCTGTACAGGACATTGGTTAGGCCACTGTTGGAATATTCCGTGCAATTCTGGTCTCCTTCCTAGTGGAAAGATGTTGTTAAACTTGAAAGAGTTCAGAAAAGATTTACAAGGATGTTGCCAGGGTTGGAGGATCTGAGCTATAGGGAGAGGCTGAACAGGCTGGGGCTGTTTTCCCTGGAGCGTTAGTGGCTGAGGGGTGACCTTATAGAGGTTTACAAAATTATGAGGGGCACAGATAGGATAAATAGACAAAGTCTTTTCCCTGGGGTTGGAGAGTCCAGAACTAGAGGGCATAGGCTTAGGGTGAGAGGGGAAAGATATAAAAGAGACCTAAGGGGCAATTATTTCACGCAGAGGGGCAATTATTTCACGTATGTGTATGGAATGAGCTGCCAGAGGATGTAGTGGAGGCTGGTACAATTGCAACATTTAAGAGGCATTTGGATAGGTATATGAATAGGAAGGGTTTGGAGAGATATGGGCCGGGTGCTGGCAGGTGGGACTAGATTAGGTTGGGATATCTGGTCGGCATGGATGGGTTGGACTGAAGGGTCTGTTTCCATGCTGTACATCTCTATGACTCTGAGTACTGCTAAAATAAATTACCGCAAATTATATCCCACAGGTCATTTATCATTTGGAATCTCCCCTCTCCAGCTGTGAAATTTAGAATTTTTTTTTAACCCCATTTTACATGTCTAAAAATGGCACAGGCCTTTTGCTGATTCAGTGCAGAGGACAATAGCTTTCCACCTCCCTCCTGATCCGGAGTAGGATAGTTGAAATCCAGCCAGAGAGCAATGCACTTTTCCAGAGTTTGACCTCTTCCACTCAGTTGTGCTCCTACTTTCATTCATCTAGCTTTTGTAGCAACAAATTTTCTGCAAACAAAATTCCTATTTCATCCCAACATCACAGACAGAAACCTCAAGACCAGATAATCCAGACTGCAAGCTCCATCTAACAGTATCTGAGGCCATTAGTTTGTTCATTTGAAGTGAACTTATCTGCATTCCTAATCAGTGATTTGTTAGATATACAATGCAAGACTGTGAAAGTCTGCAGTTACAGATACCAGGCATTCAATTCTTGTAACAATGGTAATAAATGTGAGCTAGGGATAATGCCACTGTGCAATTGTGCTGGGACATTGTTACCAAATCCTATCAGTTTGGAAAGTTAGTTTACATTAAGAGGACCAAACTTAAGCATTTAGATTAAACAAAGTTTATTTCTTCAATGCTCCTAAATTTACACAACAAATAAATGCATTGTCACATTCTTTGCAAAACAGAGTTTCCTTTCCTTTCTCAATTTATAACTGCATATTTGCAGCAGTTTTTCCTTTAACTTCAAAACCTGATAAGAATAAACAAAGGCTGTTTCTGCATGATCCTGATACAAAGCATTCAATCAATCATATTTGGGAATGCAGCAAATATAGTGCATATGAAGTTTCTGAAGGCTTTTGATAAAGTATGTCACAGAAGACTTGTACTAAAATTATGTACCAACACTAGTAAAAACCCAGAGCAAGATTACAGAGCATCTGGAAGTGGTATGCCCCACAGGTCACTGTTGGATGACATACAGATAGCGCTGGATACAGAGTGCACAATATTAAATATATGTCAGCAATTCAATGGAGTGAAGAAGATTTGTGCTTCTGCTTAGGAAATCAGAGATAAGGTTTGAAATTAAATTGATTTCTGAACAAGGGGAGGGGTTAGGCAAATTTCTTGACTCAAAGAAAATATATTAGGTTATTAGGAAAGAAAGACCAAAAAGAGTGAGATTAATTGGATAGGTCTACCAAAAGGAGAAAGTGAGGTCTGCAGATGCTGGAGATCAGAGATGGAAATGTGTTGCTGGAAAAGCGCAGCAGGTCAGGCAGCATCTAGGGAACAGGAGAATCGACGTTTCGGGCATTAGCCCTTCTTCAGGAATGAGCCCTTCTCATTCCTGAAGAAGGGCTAATGCCCGAAACGTCGATTCTCCTGTTCCCTAGATGCTGCCTGACCTGCTGCACTAGGTCTACCAAAAGTTTTGCAAGGAAAGTCTTGTGTCTATTATAAAAAAAAAACATTGGCTACCAAGAGTAAACAAAAGATAGTCCTATTCACACAGCACATTTCAAATGCTAAGGAGTTTCCAAAGCATTTCACAGCTAAAAGAAGTGTAGTCGTGTGTTTTAATGTAGTTGCTTCTTTCTGAAAATGTGATGCCATAAAAGCCAATGCGGTTGTCAGCAGCTGGATGGAAACTGATAGGTGTAGAATTTAATTGTTTAATTGTTTGGTACGTAATTAAGTGTTCTGTGCACTTGCTTTAAGAAACATAGCTGGTTATGGTTACAGAGAAACAGACACTACACCAAAAGCAAGAACCATGCGAGCAGACATGTTAAAGCATTGAACAAAACTCCTAATCATATATAGGAAACATGCACAAATTCTAGAAGTACTTATCTATTGATAATACAAGATCCAGCTTGAGGAAAACAAAAATGTAACTCTCCACTTTAAGCCAACCACTGTGCAAAAGGTAGACAGGGCAAAGAAAAGTTCAGTGTGCCACTTGGAGGTAACTATGGCTGAATGTGAGGAGTGGTATGTGCATACCATCACAGCCAGTAAAACATCAGGTCATTTTAAAGATCATGATTTGGAGATGCTGGTGTTGGACTGGGGTGCACAAAGTTAAAAATCACAACTCCTGATGAAGGAATGGCACTCTGAAAGCTAGTGCTTCCAAACAAACCTGTTGGACTATAACCTGGTGTTGTGTGATTTTTAACTTTTTATAGATCAGTCAGTTGAGACTATGGGCATCTCAGTGTTGCTTCTTATCATCACCTCAGAAGTATCTATACGAAGTGACAGTCTCCAAAATAATACTTTCTCACTCCTGCAAGAAACAAACAAAGTCTTCAAACTTGACTATTGTAGTTTTGAGAACAATAACAAGAATGTCCTATGAAAATGTCACACTAAATGTCACAATCTATAAAGCCAGAATGGTAAAGAGGTTTTATCAGAGTAAACTTGTTCAATAAGCTTGGCTTCAAACCCAAAGTCCTTTATTTACTGGTTTTAAACAGATTAGGGGATACTGTCATGCTCTTCCCATAAAAGGTATAATTTCTGCAAGTTTCACAAAATGAGAGAAGGTTAACAGTCTATGCTGAAGTCTCAGAAGCTGAAATGACTTCAAATAGAGACAGTATTGATTATGCTTAATTATATCTCTGTGGGTATCAAACTTAGTCAATGAATCAAATTTGCCAAATTTCAACCGTATGTTGATTAAGGCAGTCAACAGACTATTAGATTAATTCCCTACAGTGTGGAAACAGGCCCTTCAGCCCAACAAGTCCACACCAGCCCTCCGAAGAGTTACCTACCCAGACCCATTTCTCTCTGACTAATGCGCCTAACATTATGGGTAATTTAGCATGGCCAATTCACCTGACCTGCACATCTTTGGACTGTGGGAGGAAACTGCCGCACCCGGAGGAAACCCACGCAGACACGTGAAGAATGTGCAAACTCCACACAGACAGTTGCCAGAGGCTGGAATTGAACCTGGGATCCCTGGTGCTGTGAGGCAGCAGTGCTAACCACTGAGTCACCATGGACATGTATTCTACCCAATGATCAAATAAATATTATGGGTGCACAGTCTTCAAGTTTGACATATAATTGGTCTATTTTTAAGATAATACTGGCATAGAAAAGCAAAGCAAAGCAAAGCAAATAGGTTAAAGCTTTTGTTACTCGTGATGGTGTGTTTTAGTACAACCAATGTCCCACTAAGTTCGGAACTAACACATTCGAAAAGATTTTTTCAGTCTTGCCAGGACGTTCATCCTTCCCACAATATTGTCTTCTGTCCCTTCCATGGGTGAAATTTATCATCAATAGTTCTTGTCAGCATGTACAACACAATTTTACTATTAGAAGGATTAATGCACTTTCCCCACCATCCAACATTAACTTGTTCAGATGCAGAATCAGTGCAGCTGGAGAAAGGCCTACCTATAACCGGTCAACGATATTCCATAAGACCATAAGTTATAGGAGCAGAACTTAGGCCATTTGACCAATCGGGTCTCCACCATTCAATCACGGCTGATATGGATTTTCAAAACCATTTTCCCGCTTTCTCCCTGTAACCTTTTATCCCCTTGGCAATCAAGAACTTATCCACCTGTCTTAAATATACTCAGTGATCTGGCCTCCACAGTCTTCTCTGGCAATGAATTCCACAGATTTACCACTCTCTGGCTAAAAAAAAAACCCTCTCTCCTTTACCAAGGCCGTGTCCTCAGGTCCTCTTCTGTCCTGCCAACGGAAACACCTTCCCAATGTTTACTCTGTCCAGGCTGATCAGTATTCTGAAAATTTCAGATCCTGTCTCATCCTTCTAAACTTCATCGAATATAGCCCCAGAGTTCTCAAATGATCCACATATGTGAATTATTTTATTCCTGCGATCATGCTCATGAACCTCCTCTGGACGCTCTCCAGGGCCAGGACATCCTTCCTGAGGTATGGGGCCAAAAATTGCTCACAATACTCCAAATCTGGTCTGACCAGAGCGTTATGAAACCTCAGAAGTACATCCCCATTTTTATATTCTAGTCCTCTCGAAATGAATGACAACATTGCTTTCCTAACTACAGACTCAAATACAATGTGCAAGTTTACCTTAGGGAGAAACTGCACTAGGACTAAGTCTCTTTGTACTTCAGATTTCTGAATTTTCTCTCCATTTAGAAAATAGTCCATACCCCTATTCTTCCTATCAAAGTGCATGGCCTCACACTTGTTGCACTCCATCTGCCACTTCTTCGCCCACTCGCCTAACCTGTCCAAATCCTTCTGCAGCATCCCTGCCTCATCAATACAACCTACCTTCATGCAATTTGACATTTTATTATCACAAATTCATTGGTTACACTGAGATCATGGAGCCTCTTTGAAAGCAACAGTATAAAGATACACAAATGGAACTGACAATCACCACAAATAGCATTTGTCATTTCAAAAGTAACAACGTCTCCCCAGACCTTGTGCTTTTTCAGCCATACTCAAAACATACATCCAACAGATGAACCAGGTTATGGAAATGGAGGTGTACTCTCACAGGCCACTAAAGGAAGCAAATGACCAAATCATTTGTTCCACCAATTATCGGCAGCTGAAAACAAATAATCTACTGAAGTGTGGGAAGCACTCGTCTGCATTTTTGCTTGTGAACATTTGAGCTACATGTATCTCAATCATTGAAAGTTCACTTTCTGCACTGATCTTAAAGCATCAACCAAATTGTAGCTGGGAGCGTCAGGGAGACTACCGGTTGCTCTGCTCTGAATGAAGTTTTTCATGGTATTCATTAAAAAAATTCCTGCCGGTAGGTTTAGTCATATTCCTGATGAAGGGCTTTTGCCCGAAACGTCGATTTTGCCTGTCCTCGGATGCTGCCTGAATTGCTGTGCTCTTCCAGCACCACTAATCCAGAATCCTTAGTCATGTATCACCCTATTAAAACAGAATTAATATCTGGATACTTTTCCTTTGTATAAATGGTCATGAAGAATAGGGGTGAGATACCTATATTACCAGAAGTAAAGAGAAATCTGCAATAATATCACTTCTTATATAAAACAGGTAATAAATGTTTTAAATAACAAAAGGTTCACTCAGTACGTAAGCACTAGCAGATAATAAAGGCATTTTGGTGCTTTGCTCCCCCTTAAGCAGAGCTTATCCAGTGTTTGTTCTTGGAAATGAAGAGGATTGTATTCATTATGTATAGTGTTTGCTAAGATTCTAGTGGTTACACAGGTAATTGTCAAGGCTGATGTGCCCTTGGAAGGTTCTGCTACAAATAAGACAGGATACTGCAGACTATTGAGTTTTGGATGAATTGTTCACTCGGGAGGTCTTCTGCTTGCATTTTCCCTTTGCCTTCGATGGGTGTTCATTTTCCATGAAAGATGTACTGACTTCATTGTTGTTGCACCTGATGCAATGACCTTGGGCCAGCTTCTCCCAGGACTCAAAGTTGAAATCAAACTTTTAAATGAAGATTCACATCATCTTTGTAACATTTACTTTGACCACTGTAAGGGTGTATCCCCAGACTCAAGTTCTCTATGGTAAGCAATTACTGTCATTCTGGCTAGATGACAATCCCAATTTAGTTGTGTCTCTCATAATTTAGGATTGATGCCTGACAGGCCAGATCAGTGAACGCTTCCGCATCTTGTGTTTTGTTGTACCATCTACTCTTCAGAAACAACTGTAAGCAGATCAAGTGAAAGTGATTGAGCTTCTCAGCAGAACATTGTGACATGGGTCCAAACATTAAATTGGTAAAGTAGGGTATGCAGGACTATTACACTACAGACTTCCAGTTTGTGGGTAGACTTTTCTTCATTCCTAAACTGATTTTGATGGCTATTGTTGCTTGGCCAATTCTTGCATGCATCTCATCATCCATGCAGACAGCAGAAGATAAAGTGCTGTTGAGATAAGTAACCTTATCAGCTGCTGGCAGATTTTGGTCATGGCCTGAAAACTTGGTCCCAAAATAGGGCTGTCTTGGAACAGTGGCTATGCATTATTCTTCTTCTTGCTGATTTTGACACTACAGTTGTCACACTCATTGGAAAACAAGTTCATGCTACACTGTGTGTCCAGCTCTGCACTGGCTACTAATGCATAGCCATCAGCAAACAGAATTTCATGAGATATATCCATGATAGCCTTGGCATTTGCCTGGAATGGTCTCAGATTGAGCAGCTTCCTGTTAATGCAGTGTAATTCCAAAGGCAAGATCATCATAGGCATCAGAGAACAAAGCCGTGAAAAGCATGCTGTAGAGTATCAGCATAAGTACACAGTTTCACTTATAGAATCATAGAGATGTACAGCATGGAAACAGACCGTTCGGTCCAACCTGTCCATGCCGACCAGATATCCCAACCCAATCTAGTCCCACCTGCCAGCACCCGGCCCATATCCCTCCAAACCCTTCCTATTCATATACTTGTCCAAATGCCTTTTAAATGTTGCAATTGTACCAGCCTCCACCACTTCCTCTGGCAGCTCATTCCATACACGTACCACCCTCTGCGTGAAAAAGTTGCTCCTTAGGTCTTTTTTATACCTTTCCCCTCTCACCCTAAACCTATGCCCTCTAGTTCTGGACTCCCCCCACCCCAAGGAAAAGATCCTATCCATGCACCTCAATTTTGTAAACCTCTATAAGGTCACCCCTCAGCGTCCGACGCTCCAGGGAAAACAGCCCCAGCCTGTTCAGCCTCTCCCTATAGCTCAAATCCTTCAACCCTGGCAACATCCTTGTAAATCTTTTCTGAACCCTTTCACAACATCTTTCCGATAGGAAGGAGACCAGAATTGCACGCAATATTCCAACAGTGGCCTAACCAATGTCCTGTATAGCCGCAACATGACCTCCCAACTCCTGTACTCAATACTCTGACCAATAAAGGAAAGCATACCAAATGCCTTCTTCACTATCCTATCTACCTGCTATCAACCTGCACTCCAATGTCTCTTTGTTCAGCGACACTCCCTGGGACTTAACCATTAAGTGTATAATTTCTGCTAAGATTTGCTTTCCCAAAATGCAGCACCTCGCATTTATCTGAATTAAACTCCATCTGCCACTTCTCAGCCCATTGGCCCATCTGGTCTAGACCCATTGTAATTTGGTGTCTTCTACAAACTTATTAACTATACCTCTTATGCTCATATCCAAATCATTTATGTAATGACAAAAAGTAGAGGACCCAGCACCGATCCTTGTGGCACTCCACTGGTCACAGACCTCCAGTCTGAAAAACAACCCTCCACCACCACCCTCTGTCTTCTACCTTTGAGCCAGTTCTGTATCCAAATGGCTAGTTCTCCCTGTATTCCATCAGATCTAACCTTGCTAATCAGTCTCCCATGGGGAACCTTGTTGAACACCTTACTTAAGTCCGTATAGATCACATCTACTGCTCTGCCCTCATCAATGGGGATGGGTTTGAAGATTCAACAACATCCAGGTTGCATGCAAGTATGTCATTATGGAAATGCCAAACCATTGTGCTGAATTTCTCAAGCCAACCAAATTTTTCCATTACCTTTCAAAGTCCTCAATATCAGAGCAACAATGCAAAATCCTGTATATAGCTTGTATTGTGGATGCATTAATATTCTTAAATGCATGAGATACCTCACTGTACTCAAATAAATCCAATGTAAAGAGTAATAAAACAATTGCCTCAATTCCCCAGAAAAGCAAAAAGACAGTTTATCTTTTTTGTCTCTCTTGGTCCACCACAGGCATAGGATTAATCACTTTCTGCTGCAATGCAATTATCTACAGCACACAAGGATCATCTTTGTGCAACCAATCCAGCTATCTAGTTGCTTTCATGGGAAACACTTCTTTTTCAATCTTTCTCAAGTGTGAATCTTACATTAGCTAATATAGAACATTGAAAAATCAATGTTATTATAACCTAAAAAAAGGGACTAAATACTCATATTTTCCCACAGAAGATAATTGTTTTAAAGATCAAAAATGATTACATTTATTACCATATACCCATTAATTCAAAAGACAAAAATGTGTTTTAATAAGAGTTTGTGAGATTGATTAGGACAGATCTGAATGACAGTCGACACTTTCCCTGACCAGGAGAAATACGACAGGGAATCTAAGCAATAGTGTTTTAAAACTGCCCTCTGGGCAGGTGATTTCCTCTCTCCCCTGGGTAATTCCCTGCGTGACCAGCATACACAATAAGCAACACAGGAATTGAATCTGTACATCATTACCTTCCGAACAATAAATCATGTAGAATCCACCCTTTAGATGCTTTGTTTGGCTGTCAAGCGCTCTCTTTACGTCCCTTTACACCGTGCAATTTATTTAATCGTTCTGAGTTAACTGACAATAATGTAATTCGAGTCAACAATGAGCATTTGATAAACTGTAATGAAAAGTGAAAATTAATACAATATAATCCAAATATCAAACGCGTCAAGGAGTTTACTAGTCTTCTTTTACGATCCTGATTTGCACCACGGACCATAAAATACCATTTGAAATATTTCAGATATACCCTAAATTGGAAATGACTAAAAAGACTTAGCTCAACAGCTGAAACAATCACAAATATTAACAATAACCATTCTCGTTCATGTTTAGAAACCCTGCCTGGAATCTTCCGATCATAGAAATGAAAAGCGTTTGTACGTGCAAATACATAAGAGTTAATAAAGTCAAACTGTGCTATTACAGCTTTCCCTTTCTCTCGAAACCGTAATAACTGAAGTCGGCTTTGGCCGTTTCTTTGCGCACATGTACTTCATACTACCCGTAGTGTCTAAAAACGACTGAATTGATCATGCTTGAATCTGTCAGTTAATGGGGGGGGAAAGAGAAGGGTACAATGCAATTTAACTCCAAACTGTGATTCTCAGGCAGTACACCGCAGCGCTCCTGTGAAGCATACCTTTGATGCATGTTTCCATTTCCAGTTGTTTTTTCTGTTCCATGTCTGGCAGTGCAACACAGTTACGTCTTCAGTGAGTTGCAATGTAACGAGCACCTCACTTTATTCCGCTCAATGCTCCTGGCCTCACGCTCTCTCAGTCACTCGCTCTCCTGTTGCCGCCCCGCCATCTGTCAAGACCCACCGGATGACTGACAGGCCCTACTACCCAATCAGCAATTCTAATCGTTTCAAGCTCACCAATAGACATCGGCAAAGACCTGGAGTGCCAGCGTAACAATGCTAGGGGCCAGGATTGATAGATCCATTAACAAATCAGAGGGAACGAAAACCTTCAGCCAATCAGTGAGAAAAATACACGCCGCTCGTCTTGGTCGTGGGCCAAAGAACCAATGATAACGCGAGAAAGGAAACAGCTTGCCCAATCACCGTGGTCCCAGACAAGGTGCGGTTCCTGGGTTGCAAGGCTCAGTCCTACATTCGGTACTTTCATTGTTGTGGTGAAGACTGAATGTTCGTCCCATGAGGTGTGTCAGGCCTCAGCAAATCTAGTGACTAATGCATAAATGAAAAATTGTGGTAGAGCCACTTGAGCAAATCCACAGTTCATTGAAATGTGGCAGAACATGCAAAAGAAGCAAATGGAGAGGTAAATAAGATGTGCAATAAGAAGGCGAGAATGATGGAAATACTCTGAGGAACTGAATGCAGTATGTTTTGTGATCAGCAACAAGGAGTGCATAATCAAGGAGGTCGTGATGGATCTATACCAGGCCTTAATTGAGCCTCAATTATACGTAATAGTACAATTTTAGCATCCTTTATAGCAATGGAAAGGTGCCGTGTAAATTTATTAGGATGCTATGAGGGGTGAAAGCTTAAAAATTATGAAAAAGTGTAGTCAACTGATCCTTTGTTCAAGATTATGGAAGGAATCTAAAAAGTAAACATAAATGTTAAAACAGTGTGCCCAGTGGTCTAGGGCATGAAACGAATTGGGTAGATTTGAACAAATTCTTCACAACGAAGATTGTTGAAGTCTGCAATCCTCTGCTGCATAACCTATGATGAAGTTATTTTAAAAAGAAAGATGAGACTGTTACTTGAAAAAAATGTTAAATGTTGTGGGGTGGGGAGTGAACAGTATGTCGGGTTAAGATGATTTATATGGGAAGAAATACCAACTCAGTCTGAATAAACCGCAGATTAAAATCTGCAGACTTTTGTTCCCAGTGTAAATGTCGCAACCTGATACCACTGCATTTTGATATTTCATTTGGTCATAGAGATCTGCATGCCTCCAGGAAGCCACTAAACCTGGCAAAGTGCGCCGCATAAAGATGATATCATCACAAAAAAAATGTATGTTTATCACAGTTAATACCAATCTGGACCTCTAAACTGAGCCCCTCATCAGGATATGTCAATATTTTTGCACCACATTCAAGATATTGGCAAACTGCTCTTCCATCAGTCAGAGCTCTCAGCAATGGCTATGTCCCTTTCTGTGTCAAAAACAGAAGTTGCTGGAAAAGCTCAGCAGGTCTGGCAGCATCTGTGAAGAGAAATCAGAGTTAATGTTTCAGATCTGGTGACCCTTCCTCAGAACTGATGGTAGCTAGGAAAATGTCAAGTTTATATGCAGAAGTTAGGCTGGAGGGAAGGGATAAGTAGTAAACAATAGGTAGGGATAGAGCCCCAAGAGAGAGATGAACCGTTGGACAGACAAAGGAGTCGATAATGAGGGTGGGTGAATAGCTGTTAATGGAGACTCTTCGTGGCTAACAACAGATAGTTTGTAATGGCAGATTATGTGATAACAAGGTCTGGTGTGTGTCCCCTTCTGTGTCACTGGCCTTCCTGTGGTTAGGTTGAGGCCCCATCCTTCTGATGCTCTGCTGACACTGTACTTTTCCTGCTGAAGAACTTGTGTCTGAAACATCGACTCTTGCTCCTCAGATACTGCCTGACCTCCTTTTCCAGTGCCACACTTTTTAACACTGTCAGGTCTGTGAATAGTTTGTGAAATTCTGATGACTTCGGACTGGATTTATGTGCACCAGATAAGCTTTAGCTATTTGGCCTAGTTGTTTCTGTGCTTCAAATTTCTGTGATTTTGCAAGGTTAACCTTGAATCCACTTGATAGAATAGTGTAGTTAGAGTGCAGTTGTTATCATTGTGGAAAATAACTTGTATTACAGGAACTGAATTCCACACTTTTGCAGTTTTGATGGTAAGGACTGGGTACCTTGAGTAGAATGACAACCATAGAGTCATAGACATCTACAAGCAGAAAAACAACCTTTCGCCCATCATATCTCCATCAGTCAAAAGCAACACCTAAAAATATTCTAATCCCATTTTCCAGCACTTAGCCCGTTGGCTTGTATGCCTTGGTATCACAAATGTACATCTAAACACTTGTTAGATGCATTGGAGATTTTTCCCTCCAGCATCCGTACAGCAATGAGTTCCAGATTCCCACCACTCACTGGGTGAAAATGTTTTTTTCTCAAATCTCCTCTAAACCTTCTGCCTGTTACCTTAAATCTATGCCCCGGTCATTGAACCCTCCCCAAGGCGAGAAATTTCTTCCTGTCTATGCCCCTCATAATTTTATACATTTCAATAATGTCCCTTCTCAATCTCCTGTCCTTTAAGGAAAACACCCCCGGGATGTCAAATCTCTATTTATAACTGAAACTCTCCAGCCCAGCACCATCCCAGTAAATTGCTCCTACATCTTTTCCCATGCTATAAAGTGAATTCCAGAATTGCATACAGTACTCTAGCTGTGGCCTATCCAACGCTTTATAAAGTTCCAGCATAATCTCCCTGCTCTTAAACTCTATGCCTTGACAAATAAAGGCAATTATACAAATGCCTCCTTAACCGCTTTATCCACCTGTCCTGATATATATGTACACCGAAGTCCCTCTGATCTACAGTGCTTCCTAAGGTAATGTATTCCCTTGTCTTGTGTATCCTGCCCAAGTGCATCACCTTGCATTTATCCCAATTAAATTCCATTTGCCAGTGATCAACCTATCTGAGCAGCTTGTCTTGCAGTCTTATGATATCCTCTCTATTTATCACCCCACCACTTGTGTTATTTACAACTTAACGATCAGGCCTCCTACATTTAAGTCTAAAAAAAATTATATAAACCCGAACACTGACCCCTGTGGAATCCCTCAGATTTCCAATTGGAAAAATACCCCTCAACCATCACCCTCTTCTTCCTGCCACTCAACCAATTGTGGATCCAATTTGCCAAATTTCCTTGGATTCCATGGGCTTTTACCCATGCTATCAATCTCCCTTACAGGACCTAATCAAAAGCCTTAACAAAGTCTTAGTAGACTGTCAAAAATATTGCTGTCAACTACCTAATCACCTCTTCAAAAAAATTCAATCAAGTTGACCCTCCTTGTTGTACTCATCTCGGGCTTTTGAGTGGTTAGTGTTAAAGAACAAATAAATCTCAACATAAGAGGGGCTTACCTTAGCAAACATGATAAAGTTTAATACGTAGTAGTAACTATATACAGGTTGCATTGTCATGATTGCAAGATGACAAGTGGAAGTCATGACTCTGCAACTGCGGTTACACAGGCCTGCGCTTACCAGTTCCTAAATTACCCTGGACACTCTATCCAGTGGCTGTGTTATATATCAGAACTTCAATGCAGCTCAGATTAACCCTTTCAATTCCATTACTGTCACAACAACTCCCCTTAGACCAATTGTACAATAATACAATGATCAATTTACATTTACCATCATCCTTCCTTCCCCAAGTCTCTGACTTAACAAATTCAAATTCTGTATGTGAAGGTGTGCAGCAGTCACAGCAAATAAACAGCTCATTATGCAGTAAATATATATGACAGATAGCCAAGATGGAGATGTTGCTGTATAAGGACTGGGTCCTGAATTTTGAGAGGTTTGTGACATTCCAGAAGAATAGGAAGCTAGGTAAAGTTGGACTCGTACCAATGTTAATCAATGCAATAGTTAAAGGTGACCTTGGTTTAGGAGATGAGGATGTCGAATGACTGGTTGAAGATAAAGAATAGTAGGCGAAATAAATCACTAGTGGGAATTGTTTACAGACTCCCTAAAACTAATCACAATTTAGGATGAAATTTAGGATGATATACAGGAAGAAACATTGGATGATTGTGACAAGAAGGCAGCAGAAATCATTTGTATTTTGAATCTACATATAATCTTGAAAATCAGATTGGCAATGGTCAGCTGTATGAGAAGTTCATGCAATAGTTTTCAGACTATTATTTCTTAGAGCAACATATCCTGGATCCAACCAGAGGGCAGATTAAACTAAAATGAAATTTAGTGACAGAGTAATTAATGGCCTCAAAGTAAGGCAATCTTTGATAGCAGTAACCATAGTATGATTAAATTATATATCTAATTTGAAAGGGAGAAGAGTGGATCTAAGACTAATACTTTAATATTATATAAGGACAACAATGTAGGCATGAAAATAGAGCCAGCTGATCTGAACTGGAAAACAACGCAAGAGGATGCATCAATAAAAAAGCAATGGCAGATATTTATGGGATATTGTAGCATACGTAAAATAAATATATTCCTACTATAAGGGAAAAAAAATCTAAGGTGAGGACCCACAATCTATGGCTAATTAAGAAGGTTAAAAAAAGGAAACATAAGGAATATGTTGCTGATTGTGCAAATGTAAGTGACAGGTCAGATTGGAGAGTGCATAGAAAATTAATAAAGAGGTATAATAGAATATGAGAGGAAGCTAGCTGGAAATGTAAAACACAGCAGCGTCTACTGATATTTGATAAGGAAATGAGTAAATAAGTGAGCGTTGACGCTCCCATCCTGGCCCCTTCCCCTGCCACCGCAGGAACTGCAAAACCTGCACCCACACCTCCTCCCTCACCTCCATCCAAGGCCTAAAGGAGCCTTCCACATCCATCAAAGTTTTACCTGCACATCCACTAATATCATTTATTGTATCCATTGCTCCCGATGCGGTCTCCTCTACATTGGGGAAACTGGACGCCTCCTAGCAGAGCGCTTTAGGGAATATCTCCGGGACACCCGCACCAATCAACCACACCGCCCCGTAGCCCAACATTTCAACTCCCCCTCCCACTCTGCCGAGGACATGGAGGTCCTGGGCCTGCTTCACCGCCGCTCCCTCACCACCAGGTGCCTGGAGGAAGAATGCCTCATCTTCTGCTTCGGAACACTTCAACTCCAGGGCATCAATGTGGACTTCAACAGTTTCCTCATTTCCCCTTCCCCCACCTCACCCTAGTTCCAAACTTCCAGCTCAGCACTGTCCCCATGACTTGTCCTACCTGCCTATCTTCTTTTCCACCTATCCACTCCACCCTCCCCCCACCCCCAACCTATCACCTTCATCCCCTCCCCCACTCACCTATTGTACTCTATGCTACTTTCTCCCCACACCCACCCTCCTCTAGCTTATCTCTCCATGCTTCAAGCTCTCTGCCTTTATTCCTGGTGAAGGGCTTTTGCCTGAAACGTCAATTTTACTGCTCCTCGGATGCTGCCTGAACTGCTGTGCTCTTCCAGCACCACTAATCCAGAATCTGGTTTCCAGCATCTGCAGTTATTGTTTTTACCTAGTGAGTATGGAGCAGTTAACCGTTGACGATAAGGAAATGACAGGTAAAAGAACAAATACTTTGCTTCTGTCTTCATTTGCTAATGAGTATGATTGTCCACTTAGGAAATTCTTTGTCACTGGTCATGTGTTCTGTAGGTGCTTGTTGTGGCTAATGAATCTGACTTTAGAGCCAGATCACTGACCACACACTTAGAATTATGTCCGGGAGGTGGAATTGGTCCTTGGCCTGAGATCATTGGCATTCCTTTATCCAGTTCTTTTTCTGCACTTCCTCTGACTGACTGCTTGGTGTTCTCAAATCGTTGTCCTTTCATACTGGAGTTTCCTCCAAGAAGGTTTCTTCAGAATGAGGGTCTCCCATGCAATGACGTCCATGTTATATTTCTCAAGGGAAGCATTCAAGGAGCCTCTTAACTACTGCCTTTGTTTTCCTGTCTTTCAAGTGCCTTCCTTGAACTGCGCAAAAGTGATTTGCTTTGGCAGTCAGAACTCTGGCATCCTTAACATGTAACCGACCATTGGAGTTGATTTCAGATGATCATGGCCTCAATGCTGGTGCTGTTGGCTCCTTCAAAGACACTGATGTTAGTATGCCTATCCTCCCAGCTGATAAGGAGAATCTTCAGCTGCTTCATCCATGACCTTCCCTCCATCATAAGATCAGAAATGGAGATGTTCGCTGATGATTGGTGCTGTACATTGTGCAATCATGACTCCTTAGAAACTGAAGCCGTCCAACAGGACGTGGACAATATCCAGACTTGGGCTGACAAGTGGCAAGTAACATTTGTGCTACACAAACGTTAGGCAATGATCACCCCCAATAAGAGGCAATCTAATCACCACCCCTTGATATTCACTAGCATT
Source organism: Chiloscyllium plagiosum (assembly GCF_037043375.1). Taxonomy (NCBI): domain Eukaryota; kingdom Metazoa; phylum Chordata; class Chondrichthyes; order Orectolobiformes; family Hemiscylliidae; genus Chiloscyllium; species Chiloscyllium plagiosum. The sequence goes on from NW_028270139.1 coordinate 20,511,575, forward strand.
ACGATCACTGAATCCCCCGCTATCAAGACACTCGCAGTTACTATTGACCAGAAGCTCAACTGGACTCACCATATGAACACAGTGGCTCCAAGAGCAGGTCAGAGCTAGGAATACTGCAGCAAGTAAACTCGCCTCCCGAATCCTCAAAGCCCATCCACCATCTACAAGGCACAAGTCAGGAATGTGATGGGATACTCCCCACTTGCCTGGATGAGTGCAGTTTCAACTACACTCAAGAAGCTTGACACCGCCTAGGACAAAGCAGCCTGTTTGATTGGTACCACATCTACAACAACCCACTCCCTCCAATACCAACGCATAGTAGCAGCAGTATGTACCATTTACAAGATGCACTATAGACATTCGTCAAAGAGCTTTAGAGAGCACCTTTCAAATCCACGACCACTTTCATCTACAAGGATATTTTGTTTTTTGCTAGGATGGTGGCAGAGTAGGCAGCATCCAGTCTTCTCAGCCTGGGGCTAGTCTATCCATCCGCTTTTTCTTTTTTCTTTACCATCCTCTCTCTTCTAAGATTTTAAAGTGTTTTTATTTAAAACTTACCTTGGAGTGGCTGAGCACTAGAGCGAAGCAGGCTAGGGGCATAGTGCGTATCGGGGACTGTTGTGGGACTGGTGGGGACAGTTTGTGAGCCTGGTAAAACCACATGCAGAAGCCCCTATGCAGATCTACCGCAATGTAATGTAATCTGTTTATCTGACTGAAATGTTTATCCTTTGAATGTATTTCTTATTTTTTAATTTATACTATGAATCACTGTAAGGTAATGCAACATTTTTTCTTTTTTTTGTATCTAAGATTTGTACCTAGGTACTTTGTACCTAAGATGGAGCTGTAAGGGGTAACATTGTAAATCTTTCACTGTGCTCTGTACTTGAGTAGCCATGACAATAAACCTAATTCTAGTTCTAATTATACACAAGAATATTGGTATTAGCAAAGCTGTCACAGTCATAGAGGTGTACAGCATTCGGTCCAACCCGTCCATGCCAACCAGATATCCCAACCCAATCTAGTCCAACCTGCCAGCACCCAGCCCAAATCCCTCCAAACCCTTCCTATTCATACACCCATCCAGATGATATTTAAATGTTGCAATTGTACCAGCCTCCACCACTTCCTCTGGCAGCTCATTACATACACGTAGCATCCTCTGAGTGAAAAAGTTGCCCCTTAGGTCTCTTTTATATCTTTCCCCTCTCACTCTAAACCTATGCCCTCGAGTTCTGGACTCCCCCCACTCCAGGGAAAAGACTTTGCCTATTTACCCTATCCATGCCCCTCATATATTTGCAAACCTCTATAAGGTCACCCCTCAGCCTCCGATGCTCCAGGGAAAACAGCCCTAGTCTATTCAACCTCTCCCTATAGCTCAAATCCTCCAACCCTAGCAACATCTTTACAGTTCTTTTCTGAACCCTTTCAAGTTTCACAACATCTTTCCGATGGGAAGGAGACCAGAATTGCACACAATATTCCAACAGTGGCCTAACCAATGTCCTGTACAGCCGCAACATGACCTCCCAACTCCTGTACTCAAAACTCTGGCCAATAAAGGAAAGCATACCAAACACCTTCTTCACTATCCTATCTACCTGTGACTCCACTTTCAAGGAGCTATGAACCTGCAGTCCAAGGCCTCTTTGTTCAGCAACACTCCCTAGGACCTTACCATTAAATGTATAAGTCCTGCTAAGATTTGCTTTCCCAAAATGCAGCACCCCATACTTAACTGAATTAAACTTCACCTGCCACTTCTCAGTCCATTGGCCCATCTGATCAAGATTCCAAAACCTTCTTTGCTGTCCACTGCACTACCAATTTTGGTATCATCTGGAAGCTTACTAACTAAACCTTCTATGTTCACATCCAAATCATTTATATAAGTGAGGAAAAGCAGTGGACCTAGCACCCATCCTTGTGGCACACCACTGGTCACAGGCCTCCAGACTGACAAGCAACCCTGCACCACCACCCTCTGTCTTCTACTTTTGAGCCAATTCTGTATCCAAATAGTTAGTTCTCCCTGTATTCCATGTGATCTAACCTTGCTAACCATAAAGAACCTTATCAAATGCCTTATTGAAGACCACCGCCCTGCCCTCATCAGTCCTCTTCATTACTGCGTCAAAAAATTCAATCAAGTTAATAAGACACAATTTCTCACACACAAAGCCATGATGACTATCCCTAATCAGCCCTTGCTATTCCAAATACATGTAAGTCCTGTTCCTCAGGACTCCCTCCAAGAACTTACCCACTAGCAATGTTAGGCTCACTTGTCTGTAGTTCTTTTCGTTACCATCTTTCTTAATAGTGGCACCATGTTAGCCAACCTCAGTCTTCTGGCACTTTACGGGAATTTATCCATCTTTTTGCGTTTTGAGCATCCAGTACCTCCTCTAATATGGATATTTTTCAAGCTGTCACTATTTATTTCCCAACATTTTATATTTTCCATGTCCTTCTCCACAGTAAACACTGATGCAAAATACCTGTTTATTATCTCCCTCCATCTCCTGCAACCTTGCTGATCTTTAACAGGCCCTATTCTCTCCCTAATTACCCTTTTCTCCTTAATATATTTGTATAATCCCTTTGGATTCTCTTTAACCCTATTTGTCAAAGCTTTCCCGTGTCCCCTTATTCCCCTCTCATTTTTCTCTTAAGTATACTCCTATCCCTTTGTACACTTCTTGGGATTCACTTGATCTCTACTGAATGGAATACAGCAGGTGATTACGAAGATTAATGAAATGCATCCTTAAGAGAGAATTTGAACTTAAAATTGATCATATTGTGCTCAATTGTACAAACTGACTGCATACTGAATACTGTAAATTGTTTCAAACTTGGTTGGACAGATTGGGCTTGTGTTCTCTGGAGTTTAGAAGAATGAGAAATGAGTAAATTGAAGTGTAAAAAATCTGAATGATCTTGACAATGTGGATTTGCAAAGGTTGTTTCGTCTTGTGGGTGAACCAGAGTTATGGGTCACTGTTTTAAAATTAGGGAAAGCCCTTTTTCAGACAAAGATGAGTAAAAGCAACTCTCTCAGAGGGTTGCGCGCCTTGACAATTCCATGCCCCAGAAGGTAGTGGAGACAGAGTAATTGAATATTTTTAAGACACAGGTTGTTGTGAGGTAGGAAATTAAATGTTACTGGAAGTCGGAGGACTTGTGGAATTTGAAAACCAAATAGATTAGCCACAATCCTATTAAATGGTAGAATAGGCTTCAGCAGCCAAGTGGCTGTCTTCTGTTCCTAATTTGTATGTTCATAAATGATCTTGTGGCTTGACAATTCTTCCAGGATTTGTTCATTCAGAAGATCAGTAGTTTGTTTGCTTGAGGATTGTTAAAAATGATACTGATAATTTGTTTATTTCTCTGTAGGATCCTATATCTCATGAATATCTTTCACTGAGGATGTAGTTGAGTATTGACATTATTATTGTTACTTGTACCCTCTGGAAAATCTTTGATTTGTTGAATTTCTTCACGAAGGTGATTGCATGATGAAAAAAGTAGTTGCACCACCACTTGTTCAAGAGTTCAGATATTGGGGACATTATCCAACGTGGTATGGGTTATTTTGCCTCATGCAGGAAATTACTTTCTCATCAATAATTTTCTTTTTATTTGTTCATGGGATGTGGCTTTCGCTGGTTGAACCAGCATTTCTCATCCATCCCTAACTTTGTTGGAGCTGAGTGGCTTGCTAAGCCATTTCAGAAGGCTGTGCGCCAGAGTCACATGTGGACCAGACCAGGTAAGGGCAACATGTTTCCTTCCTTAAAAGCATTAATTAACCAGATGGGTTCTTACAGGAGCTAACAGCAGTTATATGGTGTCCATTAGACCAGCTTTTAACTCCATACTTTTTATAGAATTCACATTTCATCATCTACTTTGGTGGAATTCAAACTCGTTCCCAGAAAATTACAGCCTGGACATTTGGATTACCAGTGCAGTGACCTTGCCACCTACACAGTATTGCTGTGCTATCTGCACTGATTTGGTTAAAGATTTGCAAGTAATCCCAGATGGCCTACGTGGCTCAATTATTGAAGTGACACTTGGTCATTTTCTCAAGCCTTGTGATAGTTATCCTCTGAGGTTTATTCAGTTCTATCAGAGGTGGAAGACATTTCCAGTAGCTCTGTGAAATCTATGACTTCAATGATTGAAATTTCCTCTTCTGATGAAATAGGTTTGGGACACCAACCTAATTGAGTTTTGCAGGTTCAGTCTTTTTAAGTTCAGTGATCAGTCTTGAAAGGTCTATGAAGTCTTCTGCTTGTTGCATTTTCGTAGTTCAATCAACGCTATTTTATTTAAGTGTTTAAATACATCAACAAATTGCAGAATATTCAGGACTAAACACAAATCCTTATTTAAGAGTAAGTTTCATTCATTATGGATATACATATTTTCAAACATCCAGTACTGCTTATGTTCTAGTGAAGCTTATAACATACCTTTAATCTGAGGGTTTGTTCCACCTGCCCTGTGTAACTCCAGATCTGTCTGCTTTAACAGCTTGTGTTTTAGCCAAAGTATAAAGTTGGATAAGGCTGTCCCTCTCTCTTTCTGTCTTGCTTTGGTCTCTCTCTCGCTGTCCCCGCCCCCGCTCTTTTGCTGTCCTGCTCTCTCTTTGTGTATCAAGCTTAAAGTAAGTAAGATGTCCATTGCCTTAAAAAAATTAGCTAGCTATCCAGTAGCAATAAATCTCCTGTGTTCTGTAAGAATGCTTTGACTATCTCCATTGGAAGTATAATTTCAAATGCTGGTAAGTCTTCTAATGGAGTTGGGTGATCAATGTGTGGAGGTCATTATGTGTGCACTATTCCAGAACGATATTAGACTTCGACACATCCTTTACAAGTGACCCATATCAGTAGGAATTAACAAAACTTTGTAATATCTGGCCCCTGCCTGTGGGGCTTTTCTGTTCCACAGTCCACCACTGAATCTTAGTAGCTGATGTTTTGCCTACTTTTCATGGTAACGTTTTGTGTAACTATTTGGAATGTTAGTACCTTATGAAATTAAACTGGTTTAAATATAGACAAAAGAGCTGAATTCTAGAAGTGAGGAGAGAGTATGACGCTGACATCAATCAGAGAATTACAGAAGTGTTATCACCTTTGACCAAATGGGGCATCAAGGAGCCCCAGGAAAACAGGAGTCAATGGGAATCAGGAGGAAAACCATCGGTTGGAGTCATCTTGACATATGGGAAGATGGTTGTGGGTTGTTGGAGATTAGTCTTCTCAGGTGCAAGGCATCTCTGCAGGAGTTCCTCAATGTAGGTCCTAGGCCCAACCATTAATGACCTTCCCTCCATCATCAGGTCAGAAGTAGATATGTTCACTGCTGATTGCATAATCATTCACAATTCCTCAGATACTGAAGCAGTGCATGTCCAGATACAGCAAGACCTGGACTATATCCAGGTTTGGGCTGACAAATGACAAGTAGTATTCATGCCACAGAAGTGTCAGGCAATGACCATCTCCAACAAGAGAGAATCTAACCATCACTCCATTACGTTTAATGACATTACCATCACTGAATTCTTCACTGTCACAACTTGCAGGTCACTGATGACCATAGCCTGAACTGGATGATCATGTAAACACAGTGGCTACAAGAGCAGGTCAGTGGCTAAGAATCTGCAGTGAGTAACCTGTCGTTGGACTCCCTAAAGCTTGTCCAATGTCTACAAGGAACAAGTGGATGATCATATTGAATGGTGAAGTAGCTCAAATGGCCTATTCCGGCTCCTAATTTCTGTATTTATAAGTTTAGGAGTGTGATGGAATACTCTGTACTTGCCTGGAAGAGTGTAGCGCCAACAACACTCAGTAAGTTTGCCACCATCCAGGCAAGCAACCTGCTTGATTGGCACCACATCCACAAGCATTCACTCCTTTCACCATTGACACTTAATAGCAGCAATTTGTACTATCTATAAGATGGACTACAGAAGTTCACCAAGGCTACTTAGATGTTATCTTCCAAATCTATGACTACTACTACCTAGAAGGTCATGGGCAGCAGGTACATGGGAACACCGCCATGCAAGTTTCCCTCCAAGTCACTCATTATCCTGACTTGGAAATATGCCGCTATTCCTTTAGTGTCACTCAGTCAAAACTGGAAATCCCTTCTAAATGGCATCTTCCTACACTAAATAGATGGCTGCTTTTTAAGAAGGCAGCTCACCACCACCTTCTCAAGGGTAACTAGGGACAGGCAATGCCTACACCCCATGAATGAATGAATAAAAAAGGCCCATCGCCCCTCACTAGCAAGATTCCTATTTTCCAATCAACACCTGGTTGTATAAAAGGACATTTTTGCTTTTATTAGTTGGATAGCTTCTCACTGCTGATCTAACACAATTTTCCTAACATTCTCATCAATGTCCATGTTGTTCAGAGGATGGATGATTCTGCCTTTTGTGTCTGTTTCCAAAATATATTGGATAACCTTTTTCTGAAGCCAAGCATTCCTTGGACTGGAAAAAAATTGAAAAAGACTGGTAAAAAGTTTTAACAAAAATTCTGAATGGAATCTGATAAGAATCTGTGTGGCATGTTGTACGGTGAGGCATGTAGAGGGGCAGAATTGGACAAATGTGGCAAGACTGATCCCAATGTTGTGGTAATCTCACTTTTTTTACACTTCTCAAAAGAGACATGACAAGATTCTCAGTAGTTGAAACTTTATTGCTGGAACAGCACAGCAGGTCAGGCAGCATCCAGGGAACAGGAGATTCGACGTTTCGGGCACAGGCCCTTCTTCAGGAATCTTTTATATTCAGGCTCTGATCTTTCTAAACTTGCCCAACAAACTCGGCGTTGGGAAAACATGACATGGAAACCAGAGAGGGTATCAGGTGGATTCAGCTCGCTGCTTGATCTGAACAAGCTCCATGTTGGACACCAGGTCATATTCCTTGAGCACCAACCACATGCATCCCACATCCACAGACATTGGCATCTGATATGTGCCAGCTGTTAAGAGCCCTCATGTCACAGATGCAAAAGACTAACAGGACATTTTTGGTCTTCAGCGCTGCATCTCGAGTTGTGCTGGCAACTCTCATTGTAAAGCAAGGATGCTATGTGTTCAGGGCCTCATAGATAGGACTAGGCTGCACCTCCGGGTACTACTCATGTTTTGCCTTACCTTACCTTTTTATGCTTTACCCCCTCGGACAGAGGTACTGGATTCATATTACTGATGTATTGCTGTGCCATTTAGCACAGGTAGAAAGCCAGGAAACTTGATATCATTGTTGGCATGCTTCAGTTGAGTCAGAGGAGATAGCCTTTGCTCAGGGGAACCTGGTACAGTAAGTGAAGCACAGTCTCTGACATCCTTCCAGACCTTGGTTTGGCCATTCAGAAACAGAATGCCCTCCCATGAGGGGTGAGGAGCTGAGTGACAGACAGCTGACCACTCATTTTGACTCTTTCTGCCCTATTGGGGATGGTTTTCTCCTAGAATGAGAGAAAGGTAAGTATTACAGGAGGTGAAAGTGCATGGCACAGCTATTACTATTAGTGTAGGCTTGGAGATGTCTCAAGTGAGTGAATACACAGCACACAGGGCATGCAGGTTTGGTGGTCTCAGAGGTTGGAATGAACGAGAGCAAGTGAGGGAAGATGTTGTAGGTAATAGTGAGAATGATGGAGCATGAGCCTTGGTGGGAGATGGGTACAGTAGCAGAGTTAGAATGAGTGTGAGATATTGGTCAGAAGATGAGTTAATTACCCTGGTGGATTGGAGAAGGACATTGACTTTTTTCCTATAGTATTAGGTATTCCTCCACATGGCTGACAATGCTTTAAAGAAGGAGGGAACCTCGGACCAGGCTGGTATGGCCTGGTATCTTGGCCCCCATTGCCACTCCAGGAGGAGGAGGAAGACCTGTATCAGTACTATTCTGTCCAACAGGACATCCTGCTTACAAAGTGAGGCTTTGGTTTATCCCTGTCTGCAAAGTCTGAGGTAGATATCAGGAACTGTAATAGGCAGCTGCAGACTGACCGTGCTTGTCGAGGTGCATGATAGGTTTTTAAATAAGGGTGGGTACAAAGATTGCCAGTGAATTCTGGGATATTTGCTGAGTGACACATTGCTCTACATAGTGCATGGCAAGATGGGGAGGAAATTGGACATGGAAGACAAACCATATTGTCTTGGCAGGCTATTAATAAAGCGAGTTTGGTAATATTCAGAGAAAACTGGCGAAAATCACTTCTCAACTTGGTACAAGTCATTCATAGCCAAAAATAAGGAAGGTTCAGCCCTCTCTATTATGAATTCTGATTGCAAGCTCCATATTCACAGGGTTTAATCAATATGTAGAGGTAATTGATTAAATTGCCTACACTTTCTACTATGAATTAAGTCTCTCATTAAATCTTGTCCACTCAAGAATTCTACTTGTTCTTAAGTTAAAGTTGTTGTTAAAAGATTTTGTAAAATTATCAAAAATTTGATATTTTCTTTTGTTTTCTGGTGATTTACAACATCATCAGCTAGAGGGGCGTATTGAATATTGTAATAAATTAACTTATCCTTCTGATTCAGTCTTCAATTTTGATGCAATTCTGCATCTTGGGACTGCTTCCTCCTCATAGTCCAATATTGTGTTCTGTTAAGACAATCTTTGAAATTGAATCTGCCTGGAGGTATTATGTATTCTTCTTTTTCTCCTTAATGTATGAAATAATCTTATTACTTTGAAATTTTAAATGTGTATACTTGCAACTTTGTCTTGAATTCAATTTTCTATGTACTTGCCTTCTTGCCTAGCAGTATTTTATTTAAAATTGCTGTAAAGCCTGTCTTTGCAACTTTTTCTTTATTCATCAATCTTTGTTCATTCTGTATCACAGTTTGACAGTATAACAGTCTTCTAATAAAGTTTTAAGTTGTATTTAGTGTTGTTTTGTAATGATTTGCTGCTTCTTGCTCTGAAATCTTTTCTGTTGTAAAGTGCTTGTATTTTTAAAAAACTGTTCAGAGCTTTAAAATTCTGTACTTCAGTCTCATTCCAATAAGCTTTTAAGATTCTTTTAAACATTTCAAAGTTTGTAAACTTGTTAAATCCTGTGTTCTGAAGTAGTAGCAAAGTCTTCTTACTTTTAGGAATCAAAGTGGAGAATTCCTGCCTATTTTGCTTCATCTTAGGAAGTTTGCCTGCTGTTTAGGACAAAATGGAATGCTCTTTCTCGAGATGAATTCCACCCTTTGTCCCCTGACAAAATTGGCATCTTGCATTCTGTTTTCAATTTAAATGTTTCTAATTTATATTGAAAAGAATTTTTCTTGCCTCTAAATCACCTTTAGGGCTAAAACTTTCTGATGCCTTATACTTACTACTTCTAACTTGCTTCCAATCTTGCTGGTTTAGTGATTGTAGCGAGGTCAGCCAAGTGGACCTCATAGAATACGAGGTCCCTGATTGGGGCTGTCCATCTGTTCCAATCAGGGAGCCCTGGTTGCCAGATATAAACAGGGGTGTCAGAGGTTCTGTTCACTCTGAGAGCTTGCTCTGTGGAAGCTGGATCAGTGTCAAGGACTTCCCACATGTAAATGAAGAGTGACTTGGTGACGGGATAGTGGCATCAGTGGAGTTATTTCATCAGGTTTATAAATGAAATTAAAACTACGGTCCTATTTTTAAGACTTCTTCTGCAACTTATTATAGCATCATTCATGAGGGTAGAAAAGCTCGTTTTAATGATAAGTGCTTTTTGCCTCCTCTTTTTCAGCTACTTAGTCAAAGGTCACAGCTTACAGGTAAATTTTCTACGCTTTCCATTAGAAACTAAACAGCTAGAGCCTGGCATCACTTGCTTTCCTGCCAGGTTGCAACTGGGTCTGCACTCTTACCCTCACTCTTATCCAAGGCCCCAAAGGAGCCTTCCACATCCATCAAAGTTTCACCTGCACTTCCACAAATGTCATTTATTGTATCTGTTGCTCCCGATGCGGTCTCCTTTACACAGGGGAGACCAGACACCTTCTCACAGAGTGCTTCAGGGAATATCTCCGTGACACCCGCACCAATCAACCCCACCACCTTGTGGCCGAATATTTTAACTCCCCCTCCCACTCTGCCGAGGACATGCAGGTCCTGGGCCTCCTGCACCACCACTCCCTCACCACTCAACGCCTGGAGGAAGAGCGCCTCATCTTCCACCTTGGAACGCTTCAACCCCAGGGCATCAATGTGGACTTCAGCAGTTTCCTCATTTCCCCTCCCCCCACTTTACCCTGGTTCCAAACTTCCAGCTCAGCACCACCCTCATGACCTGTCCCACCTGTCAATCTTCCTTCCCACCTATCCGCTCCACCCTCCTCTCTGACCTATCACCTTTACCCCTTCCTCCATCCACCTATTGCACTCCCAGCTACCTTTTTCCCAGCTCCATCCCTCCCATTGATCTCTCCAACCCGAGGTTTCCAGCCTCATTCCTGATGAAGGGCTCCTGCCCAGAATATCGATTTTCCTGCTCCTCAGATGCTGCCTGACCTGCTGTGCATTTCTAGCACCACTCTAATCTTGACTCTTATAGTGCCAGCGTGGTTATCTACAGCCCATCCTGTTGTATTTTGCACTTTTTTCCTTTTCGTATTCTTCTGACTGTTGGTCTTGTAGTGGAGGTCAGATTTGTTGTAATTGTGGTAGCAACGACTGGGTACCTCAGGATTGCTGCCATCATTCCTGTTCCTATACTTGTTGAGGGGCATTCTAGTCGTTAGTGGTGAACGATAAAACTTAAATAAGTCACAGTATATGATGCACTTATCTTAACCAACATGATATGGTTTGTTACATTGGACTGAGTATGTTTGCTGAGCTGGGAAGTTGGTTTGCAGACGTTTAGTCCCTTTCTCAGTGACATCCTCAGTGCTGTGGAGTTTCCTGTGTACTGTGTCGGTTGGAATTTATTTGGTTTAATTCCCGCTGTATCAGATTGTCAGTTCCGGTTGTACCTTGTAGTGATCAGTATGTAGGGTCTAGGTCAGTGTGTTTATTGATGGAGTCTGTGGATGAGTGCCATGCCTCTAGAAATTTTCTGCCTGTCCTCTGTTTGGCCTGTCCTATTGTTGTTGTCCCAGTTGAATTTGTGGTCCTTGTCTCCTGTGTCAAGTGTGAGCCTAGAGAGGGTGTGTGCATATCTTTCAGGATTTCACACTGTCCACAGGACAGCAGGGATCACAAAACAGCAGACATTCTGAATCTGCTGCAGGAGCATGAGGACCAGACAGCAATGGAAGAAGTGGGGCACGGGTTGGGTGGTGCAGGTAGAATGCTGTTATGGGCATGCAATGAAGCCTGATTGTGTGTATTAATTTAAAATGGATTCATTAGCACTCAGGTGGAGGAGAATCTGGGCGGATTGTCCTCTTGCTAGCTCAAAGGTCCTGAGGCCAGTTAGCATTTCCTTTACTGTTAGAATGTAGCTGAGTCGGCAGTCTGAAGATCATATAACCTATGTTGGAAACATAAGTAACATGCTGCTTTTATCATTCAATTGAAGGAGGCTCCCATTTTAGAACAGAAGCTTGGTGGAAGCAAATTTTCAGAATACAACTGAATGATGGAATGTTCAATTCAGAAGCTGGGAGTTTTGTTCTTTTAGGTAAATGAAAAAGACTGCAATCTTCAGTGATTTTATGATATACCATAATTACAATTAGGGACTAGTTAACTTTTGAACAATGTGTTCCCTTACTCATTTAAAAAAAAATCTTTATTTTTCAGCTCTAGAGATCTGACACAATACAGTCAGTGAAAATTGATCTAATCATGCTGACTACCAAACATGCCTACCAGTGTTCCCATGACCAGAGTGTAATTCATTTTTGATGTTGTGCTTTGTACTCTGCGCAACTTTTGTGCTTGTTTCAATGTTTCTTATGAGTTTAATTTTTCATTCCATTTTAAGACTTTTCTTCATCCCAAATTGAGTCTCTAAAACTGGCAAGCGATGCATTCCGAATCATCTGCCAGTGTTAGTCTTGAGATAGCTTTGGTGAAATAGATATAGAGAGGTAAAATAGATTTTCTTTTCACCGTGGGAAATTTCAGTCCTCTGTTTTATGCTTTCTCAATGTTATAATTAATAATATAAACTTAGGTCTCAGCCCCTCTGATGTATTTCATGTAGCATCATTATAACATAAACCTTTATAAAAAATTATTAAATGTAGCCATTGTCTCTTAAGCTGGGTATTTTCCACAATCTCAGTTCTTAAAAATTGTTATTTTAAAATTAGAAAATTAGATTCAGTGTTGTTTGTAGTTTTCCAGAATCATTTTCGCAGAAAGTGAGGCTTTGTATGTGTTTTAATCACAATACAGTAAGTTTTAAAAAGAAATTCAAGCTTCCAGTTTCTAGCTGAAAGACATGGAAAGATTTCAACATTTTAAAATCTTACTGTAACAAATCAATAAAAATTATACTATTGAGGGTTGTTTTTCAGACTGGAGGCCTGTGATCAGTGGAGTGCCACAAGGATCGGTGCTGGGTCCACTGCTTGTCATCATTTATATAAATGATTTGGATGTGAGCATAAGAGGTACAGTTAGTAAATTTGCAGATGACACCAAAATTGGAGGTGCAGTGGACAGCGAAGAAGGTTACCTCAGATTACAAGGGATCTTAATCAGGTGGGCCAATGGGCTGAGAAGTGGCAGATGGAGTTTAATTTAGATAAATGCGAGCTGCTGCATTTTGGGAAAGCAAATCTTAGCAGGACTTATACACTTAATGGTAAGGTCCTATGGAGTGTTGCTGAACAAAGAGACCTTGGAGTGCAAGTTCATAGCCCCTTGAAAGTGGACTCACAGGTAGATAGGATAGTGAAGAAGGCGTTTGGTATGCTTTCCTTTATTAGTCAGAGTATTGAGTACAGGAGTTGGGAGGTCATGTTGTGACTGTACAGGACATTGGTTAGGCCACTGTTGGAATATTGTGTGCAATTCTGGTCTCCTTCCTATCGAAAGATGTTGTGAAACTTGAAACGGTTCAGAAAAGAGCTGTAAAGATGTTGTCAGGGTTGGAAGATTTGAGCTATGGTGAGAGGTTGAATAGGCTAGGGCTGTTTTCCCTGGAGCATCGGAGGCTGAGGGGTGACCTGATAGACGTTTACAAATATATGAGGGGCCTGGATAGGGTAAATAGGCAAAGTCTTTTCTCTGGAGTAGGGGAGTCCAGAACTAGAAGGCATAGGTTTAGAGTGAGAGGGGAAAGATAAAAAAAGAGACCTAAGGGACAAAGCTTTCACTCAGAGGGTGGTACATGTATGGAATGAGCTGCCAGAGGAAGTGGTGAAGGGTAGTGCAATGGCAATATTTAAAAATCATCTGGATGGGTGTATGAATAGGAAGGGATATGGGCTGGGTGCTGCCAGGTGGGACTAGATTGGGTTGGGATACCTGGTCGGCGTGGACGGGTTGGACCGAAGGGTATGTTTCCGTGCTGTACATCTCTATGATTCTAAATCACAGAAATGTGTGTTTTCTTGTACAATCATCACCCATTTCACTCTCCCTGGAATTACAGACCTTTTAGCAAACAGTCCACAGTTAATCCCGATTTCTGTCGGGTTTCCATATCTCATTTTACCAAGGATTAACTTTGAGTGACCATCTCCAGATGTTTTTCTCTGTTGTCAGGGAGATGTTTTATCCACTCCAGCAATGAAATTTGTTTAGACAAATCTCCTGGAATCCTTAGATAGCTGTAGAATGCATCTTTTTGACTAGAGAACCCCATTTTCCCCATCTGGCTCTAGCTCACAAAGTCAAGCAGCCTTTTCTCTCTGCTGACCATGCAAAACTGCCGACTGTCTGAGATATTAATTGATTTTAAGGAAGCCTGTCATTAGCCTGATCTCAGAAACAGATCCCTCTGCCCCTTTCCCTTTGACAACATGAAATATATTAACCTTGCATCCAGATAACAATGAGAATCCAACTTTTTCTTATCTTAGCAGCAAATGGACCGTTTACAATACAATTGTTTTTCAGCTAGTGGGATTGTCCTATCAAGAAAGATTGGATAATGTGGGCCTGTATTCTCTGGAGTTATAGGAGGTGATTTCATCTAAAAGAATTGAGAGAATAGATGCAGGTATGGTGATTCCTTGGTTCAGGAGTCCAGAATCAAGGGGGTAGAATTTAAAACTAATGAGATGACATTTAGGTCCAGGATGAGATTTTTTTAAACTCAGAATTGTAAATCTTTGAAATTCCTGAATACAAGAGAGCTGTGGAATCTCAGTCTTTAAAGATGTTTAAAGTAGAAATAGATAGATTTCTCATAGTGTACAGGGTTATGAAGAAGGGGTGGGTGAAAGGTATTGAAGTGTTCGATCAGCCATGCTCATACTGAATGGTGGGGCAGCCTTGATAGGCTGAGTTGCCTACTCCTGTTATTTGTGTTTCTAATGGAATTATACTCCTTCCGCAGTGCCCAGTGTGGCTAACACCCTCTGTTTGTTTAATGTGGGATCATTATATACTTGAAATTCTTCAAATGACTAAACACATTCAATTTTATTCAGCTACACCAGAAGCAAGCAATAAACAAATGAACAGAATATTCATGTAGTGTACCTCTGGGAACATAGGGACTGCTTGTCTTTTGACCAATAACAAAGTTATAGTTTGAGTGATCAGTGCATGCAGCTCACAACTGCCTGCTAATGAAGTCTGTCTGGCTAATTGAGTCTGATGCTGCAGTGTTCTATCACGTTGAGGGTAATGGTCCTCCTACTCAATGTCCTCATCTTCCTCCTTGGAAGACTCCTCCCATTCTCACAGCCTGCCATTCAGCTTATCATGTCAGTGCCAGCTCTTTGAAAGAACCACCCCACTATTCTCATTCCCTTGCTCTTTCCCAACAATTTGAAAGCTTTCCCCCTTTTGAGTTATGCATCCAATTCAGTTTTTGAAAGGAGTTAAGAAAATGAAATCCTGGCTCGTTGACTGACCAGTATAATAACGGCATTGTCTCAGATTTGACTAATGGGAAAGTATATTGGGACAGTCAACTTCTGATGGAGACCAAATGATACACAGCGTCATAGTTTCTGCTTGTTCTGGTCTGCTTAGATGGCACAAGAACAGAATTTATTTTTGAAAAAAAAGCACTTGGAACCCTGTACGAAAAGGAGAGGGTGGATCCTGGGCAGACTGTCAAAGCCATTGAGCAGAATGCCTTATCACCAGAACTCTGCAACAAGCACCAAGGCATAGCTTAGCTAGTAGTGAGAAGACCTGTGAGATCTTTTATGCATGCCTACACACAGCCCTTGAAGTGACTGCACTGGTGAGGAGAGTATCATACATCTTATTTAATGTGCTTCTGCAAAGAAGGTCTGGAGAGAGATGCAATAGTACTTGTTGAGGTTTGTCCCAAGTGCCTCCGTGATGCAGGAGTCTGATTTATGGGTTGTTTCCCGGAACGCATACTGTGACAAACGTCAGGAGCCTATCTGGTTCGCTAATGTACTTTTCGGAAGTGTATCCACCATCCTTATCTGGTATAGCCTATATGTGAATCCAGGCCCACAGCATTACAGCCATCTCTTAACTGATGTCTGAGTGGTTATGCATAATAAACACTGGTCCAGTCCGTGACACCCATATCCCATGAACATATTTTTTAAATTTAAAAAAAAGTAGTGATTGTATCCTGTATTTGTAGGGTTAACATTTATAATTGGTAATGCTCCATATCATGTGTTGTTAAGGGATAGTACATTTGAAAGACTACTGTTACATTGAAGCAGGATCAGAGATGAAGACTGGACACTGTTGGCATTAGCGTGACTCTGAATTATAAAGAAATGTTCACAAAACTGAACTTGTTTCCACAGGAACAGTTTGCAGAAGGACAAATCAGTTATTTGAACCAGTTTGCAATTTTAGTTATGTAGCATTCAGCAAAATTTTTAACTTGGACAGTTAATATAGCAATTGAGAAACCAAATAAAAAACAATAAGCCTCAAGGGGAATAACAAATTCTAGGAATTTGCTACCATAGAGTAGTAGCTATGTGAAACAAACTCCTGTCAGGGATTAACAGATTATGAAATAACCGCTTAAAATAAATGGAGAAATATTTGAACAGGAATCATATTAAATATTCTCTTTCACATTACATTGGTTTCACTTATTGCATGTTTATCATAAGTTATTGAATTACATGGCTGTTGTCAACCATGAAAATATTATCCAAGGAAAGTAATTGTTTAAAGTTAAATGATGTTGATTGCGATGCCAGTCTATAGCACTTTTCATGGGTTCAGGTAAGTATTTTGAAATTTTCTCATAATACAGGGTCAACAAGCAGCAATGAGATGATCAGTTTCTGATTTTGAATGTGCATGCATGTTGACCAAGACATATTTGGGTTGTGGGTATGTGGATTTCATGAGGGATGCAGAAGTGGGAATCATGGCAGCATGGGTTTCAATAAGGCAGGAGTTGAAATCTCACTTGCCTGATGGTGGGTTAAAGCAGCATGTTTGAGGCAGATTGAGCTGCATGTTGCCCTGTGGCACGTTCTTACACAGTACATTCAGAGGCCTAGAGGAGTAAAGGAAGATCAAAGAGAGGATAGAAGATGGTTTAGGAAAGTGTGAAGCGGGAAGGACCTGGCATTCAGGGCATTGAAGGTTATCATGGGAAAAGTCTGTCAAGTTAAGAAAACTGCTTTTTGTCATTTATATAAATGTTTTGGATGTGAATATAGGAGGTATGGTTAGTAAGTTTGCGGATGACGCCAAAATTGGAGGTGTAGTGGACAATGAAGAAGGTCACCTCAGAGAACAATGGGACCCTGATCAGATGGGCCAATGGGTCAAGGAGTGGCAGATGGAGTTTAATTTAGATACATGTGAGGTGTTGCATTTGTTAAGGCAGATCAGGGCAGAGGTAATACAGTTAATGTAGGACCCTGGTGAGTGTTGCCAAATGAAGAGACCTAGTGGTGTAAGTGCATATTTCCTTGAAGGTGGAGTTACAGGTAGGGTGATGAAGAAGCCTTTCGGCATGCTTGCCATCATTGGTCAGTACATTGACTATAGGAGTTGGGAGGTAATTTTGCAGCTGTACAGGATATTGATTAGGACACTTCTAGAATACTGTGTCTAGAATCCTGTGTTTAATTCTGGTCTCCCTGCTATAGGAAAGATGTTGTTAAACTTGAAAGAATTCAGAAATGATTTACAAGAATGCTGATAGGATAGGAGGATTTGAGCTATAGGGAGAGGCTGAATAGGCTGGCGCATTTTTCCCTGGAGCATCGGATGGGTGACTTTATAAATCATGAGGGATGTGCATAGGGTGAATAGCCAAGGACTTTTTTGAAGAGTGGGGGAGTCCAAAACTAGAGGGCATAGGTTTAAGGTGAGAGGGGAACAATTTAAAAGGGACCTGAGGGGCAACATTTTCATGCCAAGGATGGTGCATAAATGGAATGAGCTGCCAGAACATAGAACATAGAAGAATACAGCGCAGTACAGGCCCTTTGGCCCTCGATGTTGCGCCGATCCAAGCCCACCTAACCTATACTAACCCACTATCCTCCATATACCTATCCAATGCCCGCTTAAATGCCCATAAAGAGGGAGAGTCCACCACTGCTGCTGGCAGGGCATTCCATGAACTTACGACTCGCTGAGTGAAGAACCTACCCCTAACTTCAGTCCTATATCTACCCCCCCTTAATTTAAAGCTATGCCCCCTTGTAATACCCGACTCCATACGCGGGAAAATGTTCACACTGTCAACCCTATCTAACCCCCTAATCATCTTGTACACCTCAATCAAGTCACCCCTAAACCTTCTTTTCTCTAATGAAAACAGCCCCAAGTGTCTCAGTCTATCCTCATACGATCTTCCTTCCATACCAGGCAACATCCTGGTAAACCTCCTCTGCACCCGTTCCAGTGCCTCCACATCCTTCCTATAGTATGGCGACCAAAACTGCACACAATATTCCAGATGCGGCCGCACCAGAGTTTTATACAACTGCATCATGACCTCAGGACTCCGGAACTCAATTCCTCTACCAATAAAAGCCAGTACGCCATATGCCTTCCTCACCGCACTATTTACCTGGGTGGCAACTTTCAGAGATCTGTGTACATGGACACCAAGATCCCTCTGCTCATCCACACTACCAAGTATCCGACCATTAGCCCAGTTCCCCATCTTTTTGTTATTCTTCCCAAAGTGAATCACCTCACACTTAGCTACATTGAATTCCATTTGCCACCTTTCTGCCCAGCTCTGCAGCTTCTCTATATCCTGCTGTAACCTGCCACATCCTTCCTCACTGTCAACAACTCCTCCGACTTTCGTATCATCCGCAAACTTGCTCACCCAACCTTCTAACCCCTCTTCCAGGTCATTTATAAAAATGACAAACAGCAATGGTCCCAAAACAGATCCTTGCGGAACAGCGCTAGTGACGGCACTCCATGAAGAAACTTTGCCATCAACTACTACCCTCTGTCTTATTCCATCCAGCCAATTCCTAATCCAAACCTCCAACTCACCCTCAATGCCATATCTCCGTATTTTCTGCAGTAGCCTACCATGGGGAACCTTATCAAACGCCTTACTAAAATCCATATATACCACATCTACCGCTTTCCCCTCATCAACCTCCTTCGTCACCTTTTCAAAGAATTCAATAAGGTTTGTGAGGCACGACCTGCCCTTCACAAAACCATGCTGACTATCCTTGATCACATTATTCCTATCCAGATGTTCATAAATCCTATCCCTTACAATTCTCTCTAAGACTTTGCCCACAACAGAAGTGAGACTCACCGGCCTATAGTTACTAGGTTTATCCCTACTCCCCTTTTTGAACAAGGGAACCACATTTGCTATCCTCCAGTCTTCTGGCACTACTCCTGTAGACAAAGAGGACATAAAAATCAAGGCCAATAGCTCTGCAATCTCCTCCCTTGCTTCCCAGAGAATCCTAGGATAAATGCCATCAGGCCCAGGGGACTTATCTATTTTCACCTTTTCCAGGATTTCCAACACCTCTACATACCTCAAAGCCATCCTTTCTACTTATTTGTGACTCAGTATTCACATCGACGACAATGCCCTGTTCCTGAGTAAATACTGAAGAAAAGTATTCATTCAGTGTCTCCCCAATCTCTTCCGCCTCCACACGCAACTTCCCACTACTATCCTTGACTGGACCTATTCCTACCCTAGTCATTCTTTTATTCCTAACATACCTATAGAAAGCCTTAGGGTTTTCCCTAATCCTACCGACTAAGGACCTTTCATGTCCCCTCCTTGCTGCTCTTAGCTCTCTCTTCAGGTCCTTCCTGGCTACCCTATAACTCTCAATCGCCCCAATTGAACCTTCACGTCTCATCTTGAGATAGGCCGCCCTCTTCCATTTTACAAGGGATTCCAATTCCTTATTAAACCACGGCTCCCTCGCACGACCCTTTCCTCCCTGCCTGACAGGTACATAATTATCAAGGACACTCAATAGTTGCTCCTTGAACAAGCTCCACATATCATTTACACTCTTGCCTTGGAGTCTACTTTTCCAAGCCACACATCCTAAGTCATGCCTCACCGCATCATAATTTCCCTGACCCCAGCTATAACTCTTGCCTTGTAGTACACACTTATCCCTCTCCATCACGAGAGTAAAAATCACCGAATTATGGTCACTATCCCCAAAGTGCTCACCTACCTCTAATTCTAACACCTGGCCTGGTTCGTTACCCAGAACCAAATCCAGTATGGCCTCACCTCTTGTTGGCCTGTCTACATATTGTGTCAGGAAACTCTCCTGCACACATTGAACAAACACTGACCCATCTAACGAACTTGAGCTATAGCTTTCCCAATCAATATCAGGAAAGTTAAAGTCCCCCATAACCACCACCCTATTACTGTCACTCATCTCCTGAATCACCTTCCCTATCCTTTCTTCTACGTTTCTAGGACTATTGGGAGGCCTGTAAAAGACTCCTAACAGGGTGACCTCACCTTTCCTATTCCGAACCTCAGCCCAAACTACCTCAGATGGCAAGTCCTCATCCATCGTCCTTTCCACCACTGTAATACTATCTTTGACAAGCAATGCCACACCTCCCCCTCTTTTACCCCCACCTCTGACCCTACTAAAACATTTAAATCCTGGAACCTGCAACAGCCAATCCTGTCCCTGTTCTAGCCATGTCTCCGTAATAGCCACAACATCGAAGTCCCAGGTACCAACCCACGCTGCAAGTTCACCTACCTTATTTCGTATACTTCTTGCATTGAAGTATACACACTTCAAGCCACTTTCCTGTTTACAGACACCCTCCTTGGAAATTGATGCCATGTTCCCAGAGTCATGGAGGATGATACAATTATAACATTTAAAAGGCATTTGGATGGATACATAAATAGGAAGTGTTTAGAATGATATGGGTCAAATGCTGTCAAGTTCAGTTAGGATATTTGGTCAGCATGGACGAGTTGGACAGAAGGGCCTTTTTCCGTGCTGTACATCTCTGTGACTCTATTATTAGATTTAAAATGTGATGTCATTTCGGGCTAAATGGGTTACATCTTAGTGTTTAAATGACAAGACTTCTTACAGGGCTTTTGATTCACCCACTACAGTTCAATAATCCTGCCTAATGGTGAATTTGGACAATGTCCAAATGCATAGAAGTGTTAGGCAGTTGAATCTACATGTTTATCCAGGCCTTCAGACTTGCAAATATTACAATGAACACTACTATGACTATTTAATATAAACTGAATACAAAAGCAGAAAATAACTTAATTCAAAATTCTTTGTAAAAGTGTCCCTAACTATGCTGTAACCATCAAGCATGAGCATCTTGAATTCTCTTTTATAGATAGTGTCAACAAGCAACAAGGATGAGTTGATGATTCATTGAATTGAATTGATCATTCAATATTGTATGATAAACATGCATTAAGTGAAACCAACGTAACGTGAAATATTTCCAAGTGAAACTTAAATTTGTAGACAGTCATGGTACCTTTGTTAATAGTAATGGAGTTAGGCACAAAGTTGCTCCCTTGTTGACCAGGGGCTCTTTTACAGCCTACTGATAGCTTTTGCCTTGACTGGGGACAGTATGTTTCACCACAGAATCCCTACATTTTGGAAGCAGGCCATTCAGCCCACTGAGTCCACACCGACCCTCCAAAGATCATTCCACCGTGACCACCCCCTCCACTCTATCCTGTAACCCTGTGTTTCTCAAGGCTGATCCATCTAGCCTGCACGTCCTTCGGCATTATGGGCAATTTAGCATGGCCAATCCACTTAACCTGCACATCTTTGGACTGTGGGAGGAAGCCTACATAGACACAGGGAGAACATGCAAATTCCATACAGTCTATCACCCAAGGCTGGAATCAAACCTGTGTGCCTGGTGCTGTGAGGCAGCAGTGCTGATCACTGAGCCACCATGCCACCCTGAAAATCTTCTCCCCCTGCATGGTCACTATCTCCCCCTGCATGATCCTGACACTTCATATTTTAATTGGAATCACATGGGAACTAGTTAAAAGCAACGGATTAGAATTGGTATCCAGTTCCTGTTCTGCTGTAGGTGCGGTTCACCACCCATGAACTCTCAGCCACTGTGGGAGAGGTAAGTAGATCATTTGGAATCTTGAGCTTCTTAACCAGTGGTAATGAGTACAAAGGCAGGGACATTATGCTGATCATTGACGTAGCTATGATTAGAACAGAACTGGAGTATTGTGTCCAATTCTGGTCACCATACTTTACCAAGAATGTAAATGCTGTGAGGAACATTGACAATACTTCCTACGGCAATTTGGATTTCAACATAAAGATAACTGGGTTTTAGTCCTGTCAAGAAGATTTTTTTAAAGTAATTTTTGAACAGTGAATTAAAAAATAATTTCCAAGGAAACATGTGTTTTAAATGACTCGATCTGATACCTGTGGAGTTCATTGCCAAATGTTTACCAAATTTAAAGAATATTGTCATCCAGGAAGGCAGACCAGAGGTCACAATCAGGTTTCAGTTGAGAAAAATCGTTTCATACCAGCAGAAGGACAGTTTATTTTGTGGCATTTCAAGTTTTCAGATCTTGAAAGAACCCTGTAGACTGTTGTTGCAGTTTCAGTAGACAGGGCTTTTCTTGAAGTTCAGTTAGGAAAAACTAAAGAGGTATCCAGTATGTGTGCATCTCAGGGAGACATAGGAATAGAGAAAGTCATGCCTGGTGAATGTATAGAAATTTGCTGAATGTTTCCTTTTGCTGTGTACATTATGATCTGTCTAAATGTTTATTTTTTGTAACTGGAATACGTGTAGAGAAGTTATTTGGATGGAACTGAGAAATAGGAAAGGGATGATAATTTTATTCGGATTGCACTATAGACCATCCCCCCCCCCCACCAAGTAGTCAGCAGGAAATTGAGAAACAAATTTGTAAGGGGATCTCGTTATCTGTAAGAATAATAGGGTGGTTATGATTGGAGATTTTAACTTTCCAAACTTGGACTGGGACTGCCATAGTGTTAAGGAGAAGAATTTGTTAAGTGTGTACAAGAAAATTTTCTGATTCAGTGTGTGGATGGACCTACTAGAGAAGCTGCAAAACTTGACCAACTCTTGGGAGATAAGGCAGGGCAGGTGACTGAGGTGTCAGTGGGGGAGCACTTTGGGACCGGCGACCATAATTCTATTGTTTTTAAAATAGTGATGGGAAAGAATAGACCGTATCTAAAAGGTAAAGTTCTAAATTGGACGAAGGCTAATTTTGATGTATGAGGCAAGAACTTTCAAAAGTTGATTGGGGACAGATATTCATAGGTAAAAGGACAGCTGGAAAATGGGAAGCCTTCAAAAGTGAGACAACAAGAGTTCCTGTTAGGGTGAAGTGCAAGGCTAGTAGGTCTAGGGAATACCAGATGACTAGAGAAATTGAGGTTTTGGTCAAGGAAAAGAAGGAAGCATATGTCAGATATAGACAGCAAATATTAAGCGAGTCCCTAGAATGGTTTCAACGCAGTAGGAGTTTACTTCAGAGCAAAATCAGGAGGGCAAAAAGGAGATGAGATATTTTTGACAAATAAGGTTATTGAGACTCCAGAGAGATTTTACAAATACATTAAGGATAAAAGGGTAACTCTGTTCTTATTAAATAAACAAGGTGTGTATTAACCCTAATCTGTTTACAGTTTTACAAACAATTGCTTCATTTTTGTAATCAAAGTTTGTGAGAAGATTTGTAGCTCGGGTGCTCGTTGTTGTGGTTCTGTTCGCCGAGCTGGGAATTTGTGTTGCAGACATTTCCTCCCCTGTCTAGGTGACATCCTCAGTGCTTGGGAGCCTCCTGTGAAGCGCTTCTGTGATGTTTCCTGCGGCATTTATAGTGGTTTGAATCTGCCGCTTCCGGTTGTCAGTTCCAGCTGACCGTTGCAGTGGTCGGTATATTGGGTCCAGGTCGATGTGCTTTTTGATTATACCTGTGGATGAGTGCCATGCCTCTAGGAATTCCCTAGCTGTTCTCTGTTTGGCTTGTCCTATAATAATAGTGTTGTCCCAGTCGTGACTAGCCACGAAATGACACAACCAGCTATCCTTAGTAGCCACACACACAGATGACAAGCAACATGAATTCGACTGGGACAATACTATTATTATAGGACAAGCCAAACAGAGAACAGCCAGGGAATTCCTAGAGGCATGGCACTCATCCACAGATTCAATTCAATGGATTATGAAGACAAATGTTCACAACAACATAATTCAGACAACCTTTGGATTCATAAAGGAACTCTGCCCCTTTACGAGGTTGCATTGTAGGATAGGAGGCTGCTGCACTTTACTATTGCAGCTTTCTTAACAAGGAAACAGGACTCCAGGGTCATGGAGGGGGGTCCTAGAGGTGGATGTGAGTGGGTGGAGAGATGCTATGTAACTGCAGGAGACCATAACCATCAGAAAGGATTGGGGGCAAGTAGCCATGGACAACAATTCCCACCATCTGCACCCCTGGCAGTTGTGCAACAAGAGGTCTAGTGCATTCACGAAGATCATCATGGTCATTGTATCTCCATATGACAACACCATTCCTCAGATCAACCAGCTCAATGCCCCACACACCAATGCCTCACCCTCAGGATTCCTGCATAAAATCGTGATACTCCATTCATCCATACAGGCCTCCTCCCTGCTAATGCTGCCAACCTTACCTCCAACTATCTCCAGATATTTAGCCATGGCAAGTACATCACTCAAACACAGGGCAATACACTCACTGACATTTCTCCTTCTCTCTTGCAGAACAAGACTGCACACAACACAAGAGAGAAACTTGCAGAGGCTAAGGATGCCTGCTTATTCTCAGTCCTATGAAGAAGATGCTTCTCTGCATCATAGGACTGGCAGGGGTTGTGAATCTGCCTTCAGTCAGAACACTCAGTATGATGGCATTTGCCAGTTTTCCCAACTTCCAGCTTGCCTTCACCCTGCTGTCTGACACTATAAACAAGCTTCAAAAGGTATGATTACAGATCTCTTGTTTCTTTTCTATTCCCCACCCTTCAACTTAAATCTTCCTTTTCTTATGGTCAACTGTCAGATGCAAAAATTCTGCCTGCCCAGCTCGTGTAGGGACAGAGGTGAGAGGAATACAAAACAACTGAAGAAGAGGAGCTGCCACCTGAGACTTGAGGAAGCAGCATGCAGTAAGTCATTGGGCACAAACATTGGGCAGTCAGAACAATAATGAAGAATGGTTTGTAGGTCAACTGACAGGAGGACAATGTTGCAGGTGAATTCTGCTGCTCAGGACTCAGATAGGCACCCAGATAGCGTGGCATGTGGGAGAATGCTGATAGGCATGTGCGAGGAGATACTGAACCATTGACTGGCCATCCAGAAAGTCTTGTGTCACTTTCAAGGAGCACGGCAGAGACAAGTTGAAATACAACAGAAGCATTATGGGAGAGAGTTTGCCCTCTCTGCAGTCTTTGTTCCATTTCTTGGGGTGCTGCAGATCCTGAGGTACTGCCACTTCTGCTCCCATACCTGTTACAAACTCAGCGTAGAAAGGCACATGGATGCTTTACACAAAATGCCTTGCAGGCCATACCAGAAATGACTACCAGAGTAACCCATACCTTAGAAGAATGTCCGACTTTGGTTGTGTTGTCTTGAGGTACTTAACTCCCTCATTCCTGATGAAGAGTTTATGCTTGAAACGTCGATTCTCCTGCTCCTCAGATGCTGCCTGACCAGCTGTGCTTTTCTAGCACCACGCTCTTGATGCCTCATGTTACTTAACTGCCCAGTCTTTGTAGATTATGATACATTGCTCCCCAATATTAACTGTACACCCAGTTTGGAATTAAGTGAAAATTTTAATTTACGTTTCTTGTTTATGTCTGAATTATTGGTGAATATTGTAAATAACAGCAATGGATCTTGTAGGCCACTCTTTCCATTTTCATCCAATCTGACAAGCTATTCTTCACATCTTTAAGTTTTTTTTTAGCCAATGTGCATCAATTTAGCCGTTTGTGTTTTAATTCTACTCGCCATACCATTTATTACAAGCCTTCTGCATGTTGCCTTAGCACCGGCCTTTCAGGACTCTACATATTTGCAATCAATGGCATTATTTTCTTTGTGAGAACTTTAAAGAATTCAATCAGGTTAATGATTTCAGAATTTCAGAATCCATTCTGACTTATTTATGCCTCGAGATGATCTACCATTACTTCTATTTCAGTTTTGTTATGATCCTAGCTGATGCCACCACTAGACAAGTCAGATCCCAGAATGAAGCCTGACTTGATGGGTCAAATGTTTAATTTTTATGGTTGGTTACATAGTATTTGGTCATTGAATATATTCATACACATGAGATTACTAATGTTCTTTAACAACAGAAAGCCACTTTATTACACAATAGGAAGAAGAACAATGCTACATATAAGGCAGTTTAGGAGGCTCTTAACATAAACAGCAAAAGAAAGTTTCAAGCTGTTTCCCAGCAATATCTGCTACAGATATGCAAATGCCATTGGCCTAGTAAATGAATATCTAGGGCTGTCTTTAAATTAAGTAGATGGGGTATGTTTTTTTCGGAGGGGTGGGGTTAAAGTGGAGAAGATTCAAGGGGAAGGAAATATAGGCAAGCAAATCAAAGGAATTTCAGGGCAACTTTGCCTTATTTTGACAATGGTACCAAGAGAGGGAGAGGAATTGATAGAGTGCACAGGCATAGAAGAAAGGTGACTTGGAATAAAGGGGGAGCAAAATGGTAATAAGGCAAAATTAATGGCTCCTTACTTGGATGCATAAAGCATTCAAAACAAAATAGACAAATTAGTGGCATAAATAGGGGTTAATGGGTATAATCTTGTAGCCATTTCAGAGGTATAGATACATGGGGATCAAAGTTGGGAACTAAACATTAATGATTATGTGACCTTCCAAAAGGATAGGTAGGAAAGGAAGGGTGGTGGGTGATTTTTGTTAGTTCAAAATAGAATTGGTGATGTTACTAAGAAATTATTGTAGATCAGATGATGTTGAATCTGTAAAGGTGGAGATGAGAAATAATAAGGGGAAGGAGCCACTGGTGGGATTTGATTTGATTTTGATTTTATTGTCACATACTCAAGTGCATAATGTTACCACACAAAGCTCCATCTTAGGTACAAGTATTTAGGTACAGAATCTTGAGAACAAGGTAGAAAAAAAAGAGCTAAGTTAAAAGTTAAACATTATAGTACAATGACACCACCTTAGTTTTAAGTAGAAAATAAAGAAATAAAGTTCAGACGTTGCACTCTTAAGTGCTTGGTCACGGTGGGACTGTACTTCAAAGAATTACCTCAAGACTGAAAGTTCATGCTGAGGCCACACAGGGCCGAGAGACGGCCATGTACAGCCCAAAAACCACCAAAAGGAATAGTGTATAGCCCCTTTAACAGCAGATGTTCCGTATGCAGAAACATACCTGATAACAGCAATGGTATGTATAAAAGCAATGGTGTTTACTAATCACAGGTGACTTTAATCTTTTTGCAGATTGGAAAATTCAAATTGACCAAAGGACTTCTAGCGAACAATTCATAGAGATTGCTAAAACAATATTTGTGGATCCAACCAGGAATAAGGCTGTTGAGATCTGATTATATGCACTGAGGCAGGTTTAATGAATGATCTCAGAGTAAAAAAAACCCTCAGGAACAGTGGCTACAAAATGGAAGAAATTAGCATTCAGTTAGAGAGTGAGAATCTTGGGTCAGAACGAATTGTAATCAACATAAATAAATGTCATTACATGGAAGTGATGGTACAGTTGGCTGGAATAGACTGGAAAGGAGTTTAGCAGAAAACAGTTGATGAGCAATGGTAGATACACAAAACATAGTTCATGATTCATAGGAAAGATATATCCCAGTGAGGAAAAAGGATTCTAGGAAGATAAATAACCAATCATGGTCAACTAGAGAAGTTAAGGACAGTATCAAATTGAAAGAAAAATCGTACAATGATACAAAGATTAGTGGTAATTCAGAGGATTGGGAAAATTTTAAAAGTTAATACAATATGACTTAAAAAAAACACAGGGAGAAAACAAATTATGAAGGCAAATTAGCTAGTAACATAAAGAGAAAATGTAAGAACTTTTTCAAATATATAAAAAATAAGATAGAAGCAACAGAGAACATTTGGCTGTTAAAGAATGAGGCAGTGGAAATAATAATGGGGAAGAATTTGCAGAGGATTTGAACAAATACTTTACATCAGTCTTCACAGTAAAGGATTATTAGCATTCAAACATAATTAATAAATGGGCTAAAATGGAGGGGGAAAGTTACACAATAACTATCACTAGAGAAAACGTTCTAGGGAAACTGAGGGCATTAAAATCTGATATGTCCTCTGGACCTGATGGATTGCATTCTAATACTTTAAAGG
Organism: Chiloscyllium plagiosum; assembly: GCF_037043375.1. Classification (NCBI taxonomy): domain Eukaryota; kingdom Metazoa; phylum Chordata; class Chondrichthyes; order Orectolobiformes; family Hemiscylliidae; genus Chiloscyllium; species Chiloscyllium plagiosum. Next base: position 20,539,641 of record NW_028270139.1, read on the forward strand.
TCATAGCTACAGAGATGGTGCATACACTGGTAATAATCTTTCAAGAATTCTTAAATTTTACAATAGTCCCAGAAGATTGGAAACCATCCAATGTAACATGCTTATTCCAAAAGGGAAGGAAAGGGGGGGAAAAGGTAACCATGGGCTAGTTATCGTAACATCAGTTGTTGTTGTGGGATCGTGTTCAGTAATGACTGAGATCAGTGAGTGGCAAAAATGGCCTATTTATTGAGCATCTGCAAGATCACAGTTCAAGGCAGTGATGGAATCCAAAGTACAGGTTTTACAGGAGCCACTTTATACACAGTTCTTACATACATTAACATTTTTGCACTATGCTGTTACATAGTTGTATCTATTGTACACAACAGTTTGCATGTGACATCTGTCCTGGGGAAGCAGGAGATGGTTTAAGGGATTTGTGGCCCTATTTAATATATATTTAAATAGTATACGCTAGTGGAGGAAACTGCTTAATGTTCTGCAATCTATCCAGGTCCCAAGAGATGGTTATTAAGAGCTGATAAATCTGGTAATCTTTTCATAGTTCAAGTGAGTTGTGGAGACACAATGGCAGTGATAGCATTGTTCTGAGTAGATTACAGTATTGACACTTATTCAGGGGTAGCCTTTGATATAGAGACAACTCTGAACACTGCTTGCAGGATGGGGCTGATAAGAATTGAAAGGTGTAAAGGAGTAGTAATGGATTGTAAGGGATGTGTTAGTTTAGTTTATCTTGTAATAGTTAAATACACTACAAAACATGGTTTTATGAATGAATGAATGTAAATGTGGTGTAGTAAATATAGTGCGCTGGTGAGTGAGTTGATAAAGTGAATCATAATACTATATCTCACAGGAAGGTAAGGTCCTTTGACCCATCAAGTCTGCACTGACATGTGAGAAACACCTAACCTTCAACTTAAGTCCTATTTACCAGCACTTGGCTCATAGTTTTTAATGTTATGATATGCCAAATGCTCATTCAGGTAGCTTTTAAAGGATGGGAGGCAACTCAGCTCTACCTCCATCCCAGGCAGTACATTCCAGACTGCCACCACTCTCTGGGTAAAAATGTTTTTCCTCCCAACTCCCCTATACCTCCTGCCCCCACCTTGAACCTGTGTTTCCTCATGACTGACCCTTCAACTAAATGGCAACATCTGCTCCTTATTCACACAATTCATGCTCCTCAGAATGTTTACACCTCAATCAGATCATCCCTTAGCCTTCTCTGCTCCAATCCCTCAAAGTTGCCACCCAAGTGGATAGTGTTGTTAAGAAAGCATATGGTGTTTTGGCTTTCGTTAACAGGGGATCGAGTTTAAAGAGCTGCGAGGTTTTCCTGCAGCTCTACAAAACCTTGGTGAGACCATACTTGGAATATTGTGTCCAGTTCTGGTTGCCCTATTATAGGAAAGATATGGAGGCTTTGGAGAGGATGCAAAGAAGATTTACCAGGGTGCTATCTGGACTGGAGGGCTTGTCTTAGGAAGAGAGGTTGACTAAACTTGGACTTTTCTCCCTATAGAGAGGTGACCTGATCAAGGTATACAAGGTAATGAGAGGCATGGATAAAATCAACAGCCAGAGACTTTTCCCCAGGGCAGGATTGACTGGCACGAGGGGGTCATAGTTTTAAGATATTAGGAGAAAGGTACAGAGGGGAGGTCAGAGGAAGGTTCTTTATGCAGAGAGTTGTGAATTCATGGAATGGAAGCAGAGCCTTTAGGGACATTTAACTGACTGTTGGACATGCACATGGACAGCAGTGAATTGAGGGGTGCGTAGGTTAGGTTATTTTATTTTAGCTTAGGAATAATCCTCAGCGCAACATCGTGGGCTGAAGGGCCTGTTCTGTGCTGTACTTTTCTATGTTCTATATTCTAATGAAAACAACCCAAGCCTATCCAATCTTTCCTTATATCTTAAATTTTCCATCCCAGGCAGCATCCTGGTGCATTTCCTCTGCACTTCCTCCAGTTCAATCACATCCCTCTTGTTATGTGATGACCAGAACTGCACACAGTCCTTTAGCTGTGGTCTAGCCAAAGTTCTATACAACTCCAACATGACTTTCCTGTTTTTTTTGTAATGAATGCCTCGGTTGATAAAGGCAAGTATCCCCTATGCCTTTTTTTACCACTCTTCTAACATGGCCTTACACCTTCAGAGATCTATGGACAGGGTCATTTTGTTCCATGAACTTTCTAGTGTCATGCCGATAATTGAAAACTTTCTTGTCAATTTGCTCCTTCCAGAGGGTTTTACCTCTCACTTTTCAGCATTGAATGCTATCTGCCACTAATCAGCCCATTTGATAATCCCACTGGTATCTTCTTGTAGCCCAAGACAGTCAATCTCACTGTTAACCATCTGACCAATCTCTGTGTCATCCACAAATTTACTAACTCAATCCCCCACACAGTCATCTCTATCATTTATGTAAATGACAAATAATAGGAGATCGAGCACAGACCCCTGTGATATACCACTGGACATTGGCTTCCAGTCACTAAAGCAGCCTTCTGTCATCACCCACTGTCTCCTAGAACTGAGCCAATTTTGAATCCACTTTATCAAATCACCCTGTATCCCATATGCATTTGGTCTCCTGTGTAGGACCTTGTCAAAGGCTTTGCCAAAATCCATATAAACTACATCAACTACATCTTCTCATCTATGACTGATCACCTATTCAAAAATTCAATTAATAATATTATCATTGCTGTGAAGCTGGTTGGTCTGTAGTCCTCAGATTTAATTCTATCTCTCTCCTTGTACAGATTGGAATAACAACATTAGCTGACCATAGTACTCTGGCACTATTCCCTTTTGTGTGGATCTTATAAATGTTGTACCTAAATTAGAGTTTTTGCCCTCCCCTCCTTGCTATTCTTCAGTATGCATGGATGCATACTATCTAAATCTAGTTTTATTCAATCTGTATCAATATTCTTTTTAAACTCTCCTAATGTAATATTTGTTATCTCAGATTTTGAAAGCTAAGACATGAAGTTATTCAATGTGCCTACTATTTTGGTCTTTACCAGGAAATTTATCTTGTTCAACTTTTACTGACCCTATCCCTACTTCAATTTTCCTTGAGCTATTTGTCTCCATAGAGAATAATGATCTGGAATTTTTGTTCAGAAGATAATTGTTACAACAGTGTAGATAGGAGTTGTGCGTCAGAACGACGAAGACCCAACACAATTGCCCTGAAGTAGAGACTTCTGATGGGCAATTACCCAGCATTCTAGAACCCTCTCAAAATTCCCCCAACTTAGAATCTGAGTTGGAGACTGTGGATGGTTGTAACTGCCTTGCTCATTCATTAACTAGCCAGGCTTAGCCAAGAGGATTAAACCTGCTTTGACTTGGGGAATTATTAAATTCACTCCTTGACTCTCTGCAGAGCCTCCTTTTAAATCCCCATGGACATCCCTGCTCCCAACCACCTCTTCCCGACCCAGCAGTTATGAACTGACCCTGATTCACCCTCAGACTCGATGTCCCATCTCTGGACCCAACACCCCCTCCCCAACTTCCCCTGATCTTTGCCCTGATTCATGGACCCTGACATTAGCCCCTCCACCACCATCACCACTCACACCCTGTGACCCTACCTGCGACCCCCTGATGGACACTTGAGACCTTCTCTTTCTTGAACTTGTGCATTAAGCTCCCTTGAGACCTGAATCCCCTCACACACTACTGTAAACCCCTTTCCTAACATGGACCTGACTGGACTTTCCCCCACTCAGACTCTCAAGGACACCCCCCCCCATACACTCTGCAGAGTCAAAAGGTGTGGAGCTGGAAAAGCACAGCCGGTCAGGCAGCAACCATGGAGCAGGAGAGTCGACATTTCAACCATAAGCTCTTCATCAAGAATGTCCAGAACCAACCTGGCAACCTCCAACTTCTGTCTCATCCTGATCCCTCCCATAATGTATTCTGAGCACTTACCCATTCAACCCCTCACTTACTTTATACTTAAATTGTTATAGTAGCTGTGAAGTTGGATTCATGACCTTTTGCTCATGTTACAATGCAGGAATCATCATGAAAAAGGGACATGGTTTTGATACTGATCCACTTCATTCCTCATTGTGCGGATTCCTGAATCACACTAGAATGATAAATGGAATTTACCGGTAAATCATACTGGGAACTCCTTGAACGGTAAATGGAATTTTGTTCTCCCTGATGAGATGGAAATAGTTTTTAAGATTCTGATCAGAAAGTCTGGCCCTTTTTATGTAATTTTATAGTCTTAATAATTTAAATAAATTAAATAATTAATATTTATATTTAATTTTCTCTTTAGCTATTCTGTCATCTGTTGTGTGCTATAAATAGTTTTCATATTTCTGGCTTTTAGTGGAATATATTTCATTTGAACTCTATTTTCAAACATTTCCCCCAGCTTTTGTGTTTCTTTGCTTTCCAAGATTTTCTTTGTCACCTTTTTGTGACCAAATATACTCAACTTTTCTAACCCATCACCTTAGTATTTATCCTGTCTTTTTGAGTCTCAATTCTAATCTTGAGCCTAACTGTATAGCATTCAATGTGACTGTTTCGGCTTCCTATTCTTTATTTATTACAAGGCTCTGCAGTGATTGTCTTCTTGTTAGACTTCTTTGCTTTGAGTGAAGAACTGTAAAAATCTAATTCCCTTCACTCCTTTAAAAGGAAAAAACTGCGATGCTGGAAATCTGAAAGAAACACAGAGAATCGCATCAAGTCTGGTGGCAAATCAGCATGACCTTTCTTAAGAATGAAAGAAGAGTCATACCAGACTCAAAACATTAACTTTATTTCTCTCTTTACAGATGTGCCAGACCTGTACTGTTTCTCTAGCCTTGTGAGTTTATTCCATTTACTCCTTGCCTTACTTCACCTTGCCGGTTAGTTTGAGGCAAATTGAAATTTCCCATGACTATCGTTTAATGTCTGTTTTCTACAGCACAGAAGGATTTCTTCTTCCAATCCCCTTCAAATATTTGACAGCCTCATAGAATTAGAGACCTGGTTAGCACTGGCTAGTGACAGGAGAGAGAACTGGTGAACACTTAAGATAGCACAAGAGGCAGTGAATATGAATATAAATGCAAAAGGCAGTGAGAAAGAGAGGGAAGAGATCCAGGGCACATGTGAGTTAGCGGTAATGAGAAGGGAGAGACCGGAGGAGCAGTGAAAACGGAGTGAGGGGCTACGAGACCCTTTGTGTTTGTGGACTGACCACACTCAGAGAAAAATAATAGAATGATGGCAGAGGGAATTGGGTAAGTGATTGGCTAATGAGTATTGAGCTCATTTACTTTGCAAAATACTGTAATTCAAGACTAATAGCAAGATGTTTAAGTTTTATTAAATTGGGACATGGTTTATTGAAATTAAGAAAGTGTGGTAGATTTTAGTTAGATTTATCAATATCAGTAAGCTTTAACTATAGTTGCAAGGTTTATTAGTATTAATTATTAGCATTAATTACTAGTTAAGGCTAAAAAACTGTCAATATAAGAAAATCTAAAATAAACTACAGTTTATGTAAGCAAAGTCTAATTAGGCAGGACAGCTCAGTCACTTTGAATTTATGCCTGTGAAGTCATGGATGCTTCTAGTGACCTGAATGTCCACATGTTCAGGATGTAGATGTAGAAGGTTAACCTCTGGCATTTGAAGCTCAAACAGCAACTGGAGTTACTGTCCTGCCTTTGCCAGTGATGTGGGTGCAAATTCAGAGAGGTGGGTGCCCCATAGGTTAAGAGTTAAGCTGCCCAAGAGAACAAAACAAGTAGTGTCAGAGTCCTGAGATCCTGCATGATAATTGGCTTTCTGCTTTAGATAGTCATGAAAGCATTGATTCCTCAGAAGAATGCAGTCATAATCAACTACATGGCACCATGAATGATTCAACCATGCAAAAGGTGAGGAAGGAGGGAGAGGGAACAGTAGTGATAAAGGGAGGTGGGGTTTATGAGTTACCGGAACGGACAGACATTTTTGCAGACGTGGTTGTAGACATGACTCCAGGGCACTATATTGCCTTCCTGCCAGGGTCAAGGATACGGGAGCAGAATATTACTCTGGAGGAGGGTGAATAGCCAGAGGTCTTGGTCCATGTTGGTGTGAATGTCTTAGGTAAGAAGTGGAATGAGGTCTTGAACCCTGATTTCAAGGAATTAAGAAAGAAATTGAAAAGCAGGATTTCTAAATCAGTAGACTTTGGATTGATCCTAGTTTTACATGTCAGTGAGCATTTAGTAATTAAATATACAGCTGGGGAACTGTTATAGGAAAGAGGCCATCAGATGTCTGAGGCAATGGCAGTGGGAGTGGGGCAGATGGAACCTGTACATGCTGCAGGACCAGGACTAACCCTTGCAGTGAATTACAGTAGTGCTACTGAAATGAGTTTAAACTAGATTGTCAGGAGGCTGGCTACCCAAGATGGAATTCAGATTTGAGGGAAGCAAAAGTGGTAAAGGGAAATAGGAAGCAAAAATAAAAGACAGATGAAACATTGGCACACACCAATTAGGATCAGAATAGTCAATAGTTTTAAAAACTCAGAATTAAAGGCACCCTGTCTGAATGTGAAAATGTTGCTGATTTGAATACACAAAATGTTGATGGTCGTAAAACTATAGTGGGAATTTGTGCCTGGTCTCGAACATGAAATTAGAGATCCATGTAACGTGGGTAATGAATAGTCAACTTCAACTTACTCAGAAATTGAGTTAACCAAAGTAGCATTTGTGCTATAGAGAATGAATTCCTGGATTGTGCACAAGATCAGTTTCTAAAATAATGTGTTGAGGAGCTAACTGGAGACAGGGCGTAGTGAGAAGGCTAATTAATAATCTTGCTGTAAAGGCAGCTATGTGAAATAGCATAACACAGTAGAATTTTACATTAAGGTTGAAAGCAATCTCAGAAATTAAGTCTGAGGAAAATAAATTATGAAGGAATGAGGAACAACTTGGCTATAGTGGATGGAGAAAGTACACTAAAACATTTGATGGTAAGCAGGCAATAATTAGTATTGAAAGAAAAACTACATGTTTGACAACAGATATAATTCATCTAAGGCATAAACACACAAAGGGAAGGGTAAATAACCACAGTTAATGGAAGAAATTCAAGATTGTGTTGGATCAAAGGAAGTGGTGTATGAGGATGCAAGAAAAATGGTAACCTGTTTCTGTGCACCGGAGACATACCTGGGGTATTTTCCATGTTTTGTGGTATGTTGCAGTTGTATTGGAACATCAGGCTGCACTAAGTAATGGTAACCCTGCTCTTTGTGATTTTTATAAATGACTTGGATGAGGAAGTGCAAGCGTGGGTTTGTAAGTTTGCAGATGACACAAATATTGATGAAGTTGTGGATAGTGTGGAGGTTGCAGCAGGACATTGACAGGTTGCGGAACTGGGCTGAGAAGTGACAGATGGAGTTCAACCTGGAAAATTGTGAAATAAACAGTGGTTAGCACTGCTGCCTCACAGCGCCTGAGACCCGGGTTCAATTCCCGCCTCAGGCGACTGACAGTGTGGAGTTTGCATGTTCTCCCCGTGTCTGCGTGGGTTTCCTCCGGGTGCTCCGGTTTCCTCCCACAGTCCAAAGATGTGCAGGGTCAGGTGAATTGGCCATGCTAAATTGCCCATAGTTTTAGGTAAGGGGTAAATGTAGGGGTATGGGTGGGTTTCGCTTCGGCGGGTCGGTGTGGACTTGTTGGGTCGAAGGGCCTGTTTCCACACTGTAATGTAATGTAATCTAATCTAATCTAATTCATTTTGGAAGGTCGAATTTCACTGTCGATTACAGGGTTAAAGGCAGGCTTCTTAGTAATGTGGAGGCACAGAGGAATCTTGGAGTCCACATCCATAGATCCCTCAAAGTTGCCACCCAAATTGATAGGGTTGTTAAGAAAGCGTATGGTGTGTTGGCTTTCAATAGCTGGAGAATTGAGTTTAAGAGCCGCGAGGTTATGCTGCAGCTCTAGGAAGCCCTGGTTAGGCCTCACTTGGAATATTGTGTTCATTTCTCATTGCCTCATTATAGAAAGGATGTGGAAGCTTGAGGGAAAGTGCAGAGAAGATTTACCAGGATGCTGCCTAGACTGGAGGGCATGTATTATGAAGAAAGGTTGAGGAATCATACAGCATGGAAACAGACCCTTTGGTCCAACCAGTCCATGCCAAACAAAATCCTAAACTAAACTAGTCCCACCTGCCTGCTCCTGGCCTATATTCCTTTGAACCATTCCTACTCATCCATCTACATGTCTTTTAAACACTGTAATTGTACCCGCATCCACCACTTCCTCAGAAGGTTTGTTCCACACGTGAACCATTGTCTGTGTAAAATGTTTACCTTTAATGTCTGTTTTAAAATTTCTCCCCTCTTACCTTAAAAATATGTCCCCTGGTCTTGAAATTCCTCATCTTGGGGAAAAGACAACTGCCATCACCTCCATCTATACCTCTGCTTATTTGATAAACCTGGTCTGTCTGTCAGGTCATCTGTCAAGGGAGCTAGGGCTTTTGTCATTAGAGTGAAGAAGGATGAGACTTGTCTTCATAGAGGTGTACAAGATTATGAGAGGCATAGACAGAATGGAAAGCCAGAGACTTTTTCCCAGGGTGGAAATGGCTGTCATGAGGGGGCATCACTTTGGGTGATTGGAGGAAGGTTTAGGGGAGATGTCAGAGGTTGGTTCTTTACACAGAGGGTAGTGGGTGCGTGGAATGCCCTGCCAGTAGTAGAATCGGATACATTAGAAACATTGAAGTTGGATAGGCACAAGGATGACAGTAAAATAAGGATATATAGGTTAGTTTGATCTTAGAGTAGGATAAAAGGTTAGCACAACATTGAGGGCCAAAGGGCCTGTACGGTGCTATACTGTTCTATGTTCATAAGGAGCAATTTCAAACCCAGCAAAGTAGGTCCGAAAAAAAGTGATCAAGAGAAAAGGGAATATGAATGTAAACAAAACTTGACCTACTCTTGGGAAATAAGGTAGGGCAGGTGACTGAGGTATCAGTAAGGGATCACTTTGGGGCCAGTGACCTTAATTCTATTAGTTTTAAAATAATGATGGAAAATGATAGGCTGGGTCTAAAAGTTGAACTTCTAAATTGGAGGAAGGCCAATTTTGACAGTTTTCAGCAAGAATTTCCAAAAGCTGATTAGGGGCAGATGTTCGCAGGTAAAGGGACTGCTGGTAAATGGGTAGCCTTCAAAAATGAGATCCCGAGAGTCCAGACACAGTATGTTCCTGTTAGGGTGAAAGGCAAGGCTTTTCCAGCAGCACTCAAATCTAGATATCGTAAACTATTCTAGTCCCATTTGCCAGCACTTGGCTCATATCCCTCTCAACCTTTCGTATTCATTTACCCAACCACGTGCCTTTTAAAATGTTGTAATTGTACCAGCCTCCACCACTTCCTCTGGCAGCTCGTTCCATTCGTGCACCACCCTCTGTATGAAAACGTTGCCCCTTAGGTCCCTTTTATATAGAACATAGAACATAGAACAATACAGCACAGAACAGGCCCTTCGGCCCACGATGTTGTGCCGAACATTTGTCCTAGCTTAAGCACCCATCCATGTACCTATCCAATTGCCACTTAAAGTTTGCCAATGATTCTGACTCTGCCACTCCCACAGGCAGTGCATTCCATGCCCCCACCACTCTCTGGATAAAGAACCAACCCCTGACATCCCCCCTATACCTTCCACCCTTCACCTTAAATTTATGTCCCCTTGTAACACTCTGTTGTACCTAGGGGAAAATGTCTCTGACTGTCTACTCTATCTATTCCCCTGATCATCATATCTAAGTCCCTTTGCAACCGACAAAACCTCTATCAAGTCACCCCTCATCCTTCGTCGTTCCAACGAGAAAAGGCCTAGCACTCTCAATCTATCCTCATACGACCTATTCTCCATTCCAGGCAACATCCTGGTAAATCTCCTCTGCACCCTCTCTAAAGCTTCCACATCTTTCCTAAAGTGAGGCGACCAGAACTGCACACAGTACTCCAAATGTGGCCTTACCAAGGTCCTGTACAGCTGCAACATCACCTCACGACTCTTGAATTCAATCCCTCTGCTAATGAACACTAATACACCATAGGCCCTCTTACAAGCTCTATCCACCTGAGTGGCAACTTTCAAAGATCTATGAACATAGACCCCAGATCCCTCTGCTCCTCTACTTTACTAAGACCCCACTGTTAACCCTGTATTCCGTATTCTTATTTGTCCTTCCAAGATGGACAACCTCACACTTGACAGGGTTGAACTCCATCTGCCACTCCTCAGCCCAGCTCTGCATCATATCTAAGTCCCTTTGCAACCGACAACAGCCCTCCTCACTATTCATAACTTCACCAATCTTCGTATCGTCTGCAAATTTACTGACCCACCCTTCGACTCCCTCTTCCAAGTCATTAATAAAAATTACAAACAGCAGAGGACCCAGAACTGATCCCTGCGGATCTCCACTTGTAACTGGGCTCCAGGCTGAATATTTACCATCTACCACCACTCTCTGACTTTGACCGGTTAGCCAGTTCTCCATCCAACTGGCCAAACCTCCCACTATCCCATGCCTCCTGACTTTCCGCATAAGCCTACCATGGGGAACCTTATCAAATGCCTTACTAAAATCCATGTACACCACATCCACTGCTCTACCCTCATCCACATGCTTGGTCACCTCCTCAAAGAATTCAATAAGACTTGTAAGGCAAGACCTACCCCTCACAAATCTGTGCTGGCTGTCCCTAATCAAGCAGTGCCTTTCCAGATACTCATAAATCCTATCCCTCAGTACCCTTTCCATTACTTTGCCTACCACCGAAGTAAGACTAACTGGCCTGTAATTCCTGAGGTTATCCCTATTCCCTTTTTTGAACAGGGGCACAACATTCGCCACTCTCCAGTCCCCGGTACCACCCCCGTTGACAGTGAAGACGAAAAGATCATTGCCAACGGTTCTGCAATTTCCTCTCTTGCTTCCCACATAATCCTAGGATCTATCCCGTCAGGCCCGGGGGAACTTGTCTATCCTCAAGTTTTTCAAAATGCCCAACACATCTTCCTTCCTAATAAATATCTCCTCTAGCTTACCAGTCCGATTCATACTCTCCTCTTCAACAATCCAGTCCCTCTCATTTGTAAATACTGAAGAAAAGTACTCACTCAAGAGCTCTCCTATCTCTTCCGACTCAATACACAGTCTCCCACTACTGTCCTTGATCGGACCTACCCTCGTTCTCGTCATTCTCATGTTTCTCACATATGCATAAAAGGCCTTAGGGTTATCCTTGATCCTACCCGCCAAAGATTTTTCATGCCCTCTCTTAGCTTTCCAAATCCTTTTCTTCAGCTCCCTCTTGGCTATCCTGTATCCCTCCAACGCTCCCTCCTTGTTTCCTCAACCTTATGTAAGCCTCCCTTCTTCCTCCTTACAAGACATTCAACCTCCCTCGTCAACCAAGGTTCCCTCACACGACCATCTCTTTCCTGCCTGACAGGTACATACATATCAAGGACACGTCGTATCTGTTCCTTGGAAAAAGTTCCACATTTCAATGACATCCTTCCCTGACAGCCTATGCTCCCAATTTATGCTCCTCAGATCCTGTCTTACAGCATCGTATTTACCCTTCCCCCAATTGTAAAACCTACCCTGTTGCACGCACCTATCTCTCTCCATAACCAAGGTGAAAGTCACAGAATTGTGGTCACCATCACCAAAATGCTCACCCACTAACAAGCCCATCACTTGTCCCGGTTCGTTACCAAGTACCAAATCCAATATGGCCTCCCCTCTGGTCGGACAACCTACATACTGAGTTAGAAAAACTTCCTGGACACACTGCACAAACACCACACCATCCAATCTACTTGATCTAAAGAGCTTCCAATCAATATTTGGGAAGTTGAAATCGCCCATGACTACTACCCTGTGGCTTCTGCACCTTTCCTAAATCTGTTTCCCAATCTGTTTCTCCACATCTCTGCTGCTATTGGGGGGCCTATAGTAAACACCCAACAAGGTGACTGCTTCTTTCCTATTTCTGACTTCAGCCCATACTACCTCCAAAGGCAGATCCCCCTCGAACTGCCCTTCTGCAGCCATTATACCATTTCTAATTAGCAACGCCACCCACTCCTCCGTTTTTACCACCCCCCTAATCTTACTGGGAGCTACAGGGAGAGGCTGAATAGGCTGGGGCTGTTTTCCCTGCAAGGTCAGAGGCTGAGGGGTGACCTTATTGTGGTTTATAAAATCATGAGGGGATTAGGTAGGATAAATGGGCAAGGTATTTTACCTGTAGTGGGGGAGTCCAGAACTAGAAGGCATAGATTTAGGGTGAGAGGGGAAAATTTAAAGGGGACGTAAGGGGGAAGGTTTTAACGCAGAGGGTGATGCATGTATGGAATGAGCTGCAATAGGTAGTGGTGGGGGCTGGTACAATTACAACATTTAAAAGGCATCTGTTCGATATATGAATAGGAAGGGTTTAGAGCAATATGGGCCGGGTGCTGGCAAATGGGACTAGATTGGGTTGGGATATCTGGTCGGCATGGACAAGTTGGACCGAAGGGCCCTTTTCCATGCTGTCCATCTCTCTGAATCTATGACTCTAAAGGAGGTATATAAAACCTTCTTTAGGTATGTGTGAAGGAGCTAGGATAAATATGAGCTCATTACAGATGTATACAGGAGAATTCAAAATTGTGAGCAGGAAAATGGCAGGAAAACTAGAAAAATAGACAATGCTGAAGCATTTGTTTCGACCTTCAGCCAGAAATTCCAAGTAGATGCTTCATTTCAGCCTCCTCAGCACCACAGATACCAATCTTCACCCAATTTGATTCAGACTACGTAATACGAAAAAAGCCTGCTTTGAAAGCTATAGGCCCTAATGCCATTCTGACAATAGCACTGAAGCCTGGTTCTCCAGAACTAGTGCAGCCAGGCTGTTCCACTACAGCTGCAACATACCACAAAACATGGAAAATACCCCAGGCATGTCTGCTGCAGAGAAACAGGACAAATCCAACCTGGCCAGTTACATTTCATAGTTTATTCTTGATCATTAGCAAAGAGATGGAAGGGATTAGTGCTGTCAAGCAGCACTTCTGAAGAATAACCTGCTCAGTGATGCCCAGTTTGGGTTCTCCCAGGGCCACTCAGATCCTGAGCACTTTATAGTCTTGGTTCAAACATGGACAAAAAGAGTTGAATTCCGAAGGTGAGGTGAGAGTGACAGCTCTTGACAACGAGGCAGTATTTAACCAAGTATGGAATCAAGAAACCATAGTAAAACTGGAGTCAATGAGAATTAGGGAGAAACTCTAAGCTAGTTGGAGTCATACCTGGCACATAAGAAGGTGGTTGTGTTTGTTGGAGGTCAGTTATCTCAGCTCCAGGACATCTCCAGGTAGTGTCCTAGGTCCAACCATCTTAGCTACTTCATCAATGACCTTACCTCCATCATAAGGTCAGAAATGAGGACGTTCACTGCTGGTTTTTGCAATTCCTCAGATACTGAAGCAATCAATTCAGATTGACAATATCTAAGCTTGGGTTGACAAGTGGTAAGCACAAGCAATGATCTGGGGCTTACAATTGACTAGAAACTGAACTGGACTGGTTCACGTATAAATACTGTGACAACAAGAGCAGATAGGAATCTGCAGTGGGTAACTCATCTCCTGACTCCCCAAAGCCTGTCCACCAACTACAAGGCACAAGTCAGGAGTGTGATGGATTACTACCCTCTTGTCTGGATGGGTGCAGTTCCAACAACACTCAAGAAGTTTGACACCATCAGGACAAAGCAGCCAGTTGGCTTGGCACCACATCTAACACCTTCAACATTCTGAAGAATGTTATCAAGAAGGGTCACTGATTTGAAACATTAACTCTGCTTTTTCTCCACGGATGATGTGAGGCCTGCTGAGTTTTTCCAGTAATTTCTGTTTTCGCTAGCTTCAATGGTCATTCCCATCACTAAAGAAGTATAGTAGCAGTAGTGTGTACTAACTATGAAAAGCACTGCAGAAATTCACCAAGGATCCTCCAACAGTAATAAACACTGGACTAGCAATGATGTTCACATCTCATGAGCAAATCTTTGAAAACCTAAACAATTACATTGCCAAGTACAAATTGCATTGAATTTTTTGGAGGGCTTTCTATTGTAAAGCCTAGTAAGATTTTGTGCCATACCTTAACAAATTTGCTTCATTGACTACTGTCCCGTGTCATCAGTTTGTGAGCAGGGACCCGGATGTCCTGCTGGATGGGATGGTGCAGAAGCAGGATTTTGTTTTCTCTCAGGACCAGCAGAGAGGTCATGCCACATGACCATGCCAGCCCAGAATGCTCAAGCATTGGAGAAAGAGTGTCTTTCTCCAGTCATCTGGTGTAAGTGGCTCCATTTTCTCTGCAATACCTCACACTCACTCTATCTCTGCTTTTGTACCCACCTCCCACCAAGGCTCATGCTCTCCCATGCTCAATATTGCATGAAACATCTTTCCCCACGACATATTCCTCCTCCCTGACACCACTAACCCAGCATGCCTTCTGTGTTGCTACCTATCTCCCCATCTGCACCAACTGTGTCACCTACTTTCATCTCCCTTATTACCTGCCTATCTCTCATTGCAGGAGAAAAAAACAGCTCTCAATAGGGGAAGGGGACAAGATAGAAGGTGGGCAGCCCAACATTTGGGTCCTCCAGGCGATGTGACTCGGGCCCAAGTTGCTGTGTCCAAGCCCTTGTACTGGGATCAGAAGCTTCCCTTATTGTGTTGGGACACCCCATCCCCTACTGAAGATTCTGCTCCTCAAGTGGATTGAGGGCTGCTGATAACCATGACAAGCTTCTTTCTGTTGTAGCTATGGTAAACAGTAAGACAGCAAGTGACTAATATGACCATGGTATCTCTGGCTGAGGGGACAAAGTGCACAAAGGCAAGGCAAGGCAGTGATGCTGTGAGCATCCAGGTAGGTTCAAAGTGAGTGAGTGTTCTGATAGTAAAGAGCCTGGATGTGCAGTCCGATCCAGACCATGAGCTTGGTGTGTGTCCCTGACCACATGGTGCCCTTGCTGCAGTTTTATAGTGATAGTCACCAGTGCACCTAAAGTGTCCTGTAAGTGAATCAGAGTGAGTATGCCATGAGGGTTCCCAGAGGCTGGCAAATGTTGGATGCTAATGTCGGTGGGTGTGGATCACGTATGTTTGGTGCCCATGGAGCGTCCTTCAAAATGTTGGTGCCTGTTGCCCAGTATGGAAGTTGATCAGAGAATGCAGCAAGCTGTAGTCATCAAATATGGGAATAGTGACCACAATTCCATAAGTTTTTGGATTCTTATGGATAAGGACAAGAGCGGACCTTGGCTGAAGGTGTTAAACTGGGGGATGGCCAACTATAAACAAATCAGGTAAGAATTGGAGAATGTGGATTGGGAGCAACTGTTTGAGGGTAAATCTACATCTGACATGTGGGAGTCTTTTAAAGACCAGTTGATGAGTGCAGGGCAGGCATGATCCTGTGAAAATGAAGGACCGGAATGGCAGGATTCGATAACCTTGGATGACAGGGAAAATTATCAGCTTAGTCAAAACCAAAGGAAGGCTACCTAAGGTCTAAATAACTAAAAATAGATTAAGTTTTTGAAGAATATAGAGAAAGTAGGAAGGAGCTCAACTGGGAGTTCAGAATGCTAAAGGGGACCATGAAATGTCCTTGGAGCTAGCAGGGTTAAGAGAATCTCAAGGCATTTTACACAGATATTAGGAGCAAGAGGGTAACTAGGGAAAGAGTAGGCACACTCAAGGATAAAGGAGGGAGTGGAGCCAGAGGAAATGAGTGAGATCCTGATTGAGTACTTTATATCGCTATTCACCAAAAAGAGGGATGTTGAGGTTACGGAAAGGGTTAGAGTTAGGAAATACTCTCGGGCAGGTCAGCATAATGAAGAAGGAAGTGTTTGGTGCCTTGAAATAAATTAAGGTAGACAAGTCGCCAGGGACAGGCAGGATTTATTCCGGATATTGTGGGAGGCAAGGAAGGCCTTAATAGATATCTTTGCAGCCTCTTTGGCCTTAGGCAAGGTTCCAGGGGACTGGAGAATGGCCAATGTTGTTCCTTTGTTTAAGAAGGGAAACAGAGATAATCCAGTTCATTACAGGCCGGCGGGCATGATGTCAGTGGTAGGAAAGCTGTTGGAGAAGATAATGAGATTTATTCACATTTAGAAGCAAATTAACTTGTTAATGATAGGCAGCATGGGTTTGTGCAGGGAAGGCCCTATCTCACCAATTTGATTGAATATTCTGACAAGGTGAATAGAATGATTGATGAAGGAAGGGCAGTGAATATTGTCTCCATGGGTTTTAGTAAGGCTTTTGATGAGGTATCTCATGGCAGGCTGGGACAGATGGGATCCAGAGTGAGCAGGCTAGATGGGTACAAAATGGACTTGGCCATAGAAGACAGATGCTTTTTGGAATGGAGATCAGTAACTTGTGGTATTCCACAGGGATCAGTGTTGGGATCTTTGTTGTTTGTCATATATAAAAATGATCTGGAGGAAAATGTGGGTAACACCAAAATTGGTGGAATTGCAGATAGTGAAGAGGATTGTCAAAGCATATAGCAGGATATACATAGATTGCAGATTTGGGCAGAGAAATGACAGATGGAGATTAATCGGATAAATGTGAGGTGAAGAATTTTGGAAGATCAAATTCAGGTATGAATTATACAATAAATGGCAGAACCTTTAGAAACATTGGCATACAAGGAATCTGGGTGTACAGATCCACAGACCCCTGAAAGTGGTAACACGGATGGTTAGGGTGATTACAGGGCACACAGCACGCTTGCCCGCATTGCCTGGAGCGTGGAATATAAAAGTTGGTGAGTTATGTAACAGCTGTATAAAACCTTAGTTAGGCCACATTTGGAATATTACATACAGTTCTAGTTGCCACATTACCAGAAGGATATGGATGCTTTGGAGAGGGTGCAGAGAAGGTTTACCAGGATGTTGCCTAGTATGGAGGGTTTTAATTACGTGGAGATTGTTTTCACTGGAAAGACAGAGGCTGAGGGGCGACCTGATAGAAGTCTGCAAAATTATGAGAGGCCTAGATAGGGTGATGGTCAGAGGCTTTTTTCTAGGATGGAAAGGCCAAGAACAAGAGGGTACAGGTTCAAAGTGAGAGGGGGAACCTTTAGGGGAGAAGTGCTGGGAAGATCTTTCACACAGGGTGGATGGTATCTGGAACGCATTGCCAGTGCAGGTGCTGGAAGCAGGCATGTTAGCAATGTTTAAGGTGTATCTTGATAGACACATGAACAGAGGATTAGAAACTGCGTATGGGCCATAAGTAACCAATCTAAATAAGGAATAGGAATTGATGCAGGCTTGGTGGGCCGAAGGTGTTCCTTTGCTGTATTGAATTGTATTGTATAAGGACCTGCTATGATTTCTATGTTGAGTTTTCTTAGTGTCTAGCTTGTTCAGTGTGTCTGCTAAGATAAAAAGTTGAACATTAATGAGTTGAGTTGAATTGATAATAAGGCAACTTCACACCCAATGAAACCTCACCACCCCATGACACCTTGCCAGGCAATCATGGAAGGTATACTACCTCCCTGTTTACTTCCTCCCTCCTCACTATCCTAGGCCCCAAGCACACCTTCCAGGTGAAGCAGCAATTCACCTGCATTCCACACAATGTGATCTGCTGAATTCGCTGCTCACAATGTAGTTTCCTCTACTTTGGGAGATGAAACACAGACTGAGTGACTGTTACACAAAACACCTATGTTCTGTCTCCAAAAATGACCCTGAGCCTCCAGTTGCCTGTCATTTCAGCACACTGTTACTTTCCCGTACCAACATCCATGCCTTGGGCTTGCTGCAGTGCTCCAGCAAAGCTCGGCAAAAGCTGAAAGAACAGTATCGTATTTTCCACCTGGGGACCCTGCAGCCTTCAAAACCCAATATTGAGTTCAACAATTTTAGAAGCCAAATATCTTATTCCATGTCCTTTACCCAACCCAACATCCCAGGCCCCATCATGATATCCTCCTTTCAGCACAAACCAATTAACCTTACACTTAACTATGGTTTGCTGGTGTAATTCAATTGGCTGGATGGCCGGTTTGTTATACAGGGTAAGACCAATTCCCACACTGGTTGAAGTTAGCAAGAAGGACTCTTCTTCTCAATCTCTCCCCCTGCCTGAGCTGTGGTGACTCTCAGGTTAAACCATAACCAGTTGTCCCCCCCTCTCTCTATTCAGAGGGCAGGTCAATGGTGAGTTTTCTTATTTACTGGTCTCCACTATCAACCTTTCTTTCTCCTTGGGGTACTATTATCCATCCCTTTTCCTGCCGAACTGTCATTCTCTCTCTGGGCTATCTTCCACACCCTGTTTTCAGCATTTATACTACCTTTCCAAGCTATTATCAGTTCAGAAGAAGAGTTACTTACCTGAAAAGTTAACTCTACTTTCTCTCCACAGGTGCTGCCAATTTCTCCAGCAATTTCTGTTTTCGTTAATTCCCCTTAATTCCCAGTAACTCAGTGCTACCTGGTGAGAAATTCATTTCACTGCTCAACAATGAAGACTATAAGAGTTTCTTTAGATATATAAAAGGCAGAAGAGAGGCAAAAGTGGACATTGGGCTGCTGGAAAATGATGCTGGGGCGATAGTAGTGGGGAGTAAGGAAATAGCTGAGGAATTGAATAATGACTTCACATCAGTCTTCACAGTGGAAGACATAAGTAATGTCCCAGAAATTCAAGTATGAGGGGCCAGAGCTGATTATGGTGGCCATCACCAAGAAGAAGGTGCTAGAAAAGCTGAATGACTTGAAGGTGGATAAATCACCTGAACCACATGGAGTTCCACAGGAGCAAGTTAAAGAGGTAGTGGAGGCATTAGTGGTGATCTTTCAAGAATAGCTAGGGTCAGGGAGGGTCCCAGAGATCTTGAAAATCATTAACGCTGGCAAAAGATGGAAAATTACAGACTGATTAACTTAACCTCCGTTGTGGGTAAGATTTGTGAAGGATGAGATTTCTGAATACTTGGAAGTATATGGTAAAATAGGGCAAAGTCAGCATGGTTTCATCAAGAGGAGGTCAGGTCTGACAATTCTTTGAGGAAGTAACGAGCAGGTTAGACCATGGAGAGCCAATGAATGTTATCTACCTGGACTTCAAGAAGGCTTTGACAAGTTGCCGCACAGGAAACCGCTGGGTAAGATAAGGGTGTTAGAGGCAAGGTGCTACCATGGGTAGAAGCTTGGCTTATGGCAGAGAGTGGGGATAAAGGGGTCCTTCTCAGATGGCAGCCAGTGCCAAATGGTGTTCCGTAAAGCTCAGTACTGGGACCACAACTTTCCATTTTGTGCATTAACAATATAGATGAAGGAACTGAGGGCATTCTGGCTAAATTTGCAGATGATACAAAGATAGGTAGAGAAACGGGTAGCATTGAGGTGGCAGGGAGGCTCCAGAAGGATTTGGACATGTTAGGAGAATGGGAAAAGAAGTGGCAGATGGAGTACAATGTGGGGAAGGTGTGAGGTCATGCACTTTGGTAGGAAGCATAGAGGTATGGACTTTTTTCTAAATGGGGAGAAAATTTAAAGTGTGAAGTGCAAAGGGACTTATGAATTCTAGTTCAGGATTCTCTCATGGTAAACTTGCAGGTTGAGTCAGTAGTTAGGAAGGCAAATGCAATGATGGCATTTATTTTGAGAGGATTTGAATATACAGTTATAGCATCATCGAGATGTACAGCATGAAAACAGACCCTTCAGTTCAACTCATCCATGCCGACCAGATATCCTAAATTAATCCCATTTGCCAGCACTTGGCCCAAGTCCCTCTAAACCCTTCCTATTCATGTATCTATCCTGATGCCTTTTAAATGTTGTAATTGTACCAACCTCCACCACTTCCTCTTGCAGCTCACACCATACACGCACTGCCCTTTGTGTGAAAAAGTTGCCCCTTAGGTCCCTTTTAAATCTTTCCCCTCTCACCCTAAACCCATGCCCTCTAGTTCTGGATTTCCCCCAAACCAGGGAAAAAAAACCTTGTCTATTTACCTATCCAATACCCTCATGATTTTATAAACCTCTATAAGATCACCCCTCAGCCTCCGATGCTCCAAGGAAAACAACCCCAGCTTATTCAGCCTCTCCCTCAAGTCCAAACCCTCCAACCTTGGCAACATCCTTGTAAATCTTTTCTGAACCCTTTCAAGGTTCACAACACCCTTCCAAAACGAGGGACACCAATATTCCAAAAGTGTCCTAACCAGTATCCAGTACAGCCGTAACATGACGTCCCAACTCCTGTACTCAATACTCTAACCAATAAAGGAAAGCATACTAAACACCTTCCTCACTATCCTATCTACCTGCGACTCCACTTACAAGGAACAATGAACTGACACTCCAAGGTTCAGCAACACTCCCCAGGACCTTACCATTAAGTGAATATAAAAGCAGGGATGTACTTCTGAGGCTCTGTAAGGCTCTGGTCAGACCACATTTGGAGTATTATGTGCAATGGTGGGCCCCGTATCTGAGGAAGGATGAATTGGTCCTGGCGCGTGTTCAGAGGAGCTTCATGAGAATGGTCCCAGGAATGAAAAGCTTAACATATAAGGAACGTTTGAGGAGTCTGGGTCTATACTCGGAGTTTAGAAAGATGAGGGGGAATCTAATTGAAATACGGAATACTGAAGCATGGATAGAGTAGATGTTGGGAAGATGTTTCCATTGTTAGGAGAGACTAGGACCCAAGGGCACAGCCTTACAGTAAAGGAAAGATCATTTAGAACGGAGATAAGTAGAAACCTCCTTCAGTCAGAGAATGGTGAATCTGTGGAATTCATTGCCACAGAAGGCTGTGGAGGCCAGGTCATTGAGTGTATTTAAGACTGAGATAGATAGGTTCTTGATTGTCAGTGGGATCAAGGGTTATGGGGAGAAAAAAGGAGAATGTGGTTGAGAAATTTTCAGCCATGATTGAATGGTGGAGCAGACTCAATGGGCTGAATGGCCTAATTTTTGCTCCTATGTCTTATGGCCTTATTTGCACAAAGGAGGCAGTGATGTGAATACAGGCCTTACTGCATGTCACGCTTAATTCTGCCACTGGCTCGCTATAGCTCATGTTACTCAGGCTCCTGTAGAATCCTGCTTTTATTGTCTTTCTTCAAAGAAAATAAAACATCTCCCATAAACCAAAGGAATTGTGAAACCGAGGAACTGAGAATAACAAAGAGTTAGT
The DNA here is from genome assembly GCF_037043375.1 of Chiloscyllium plagiosum. Lineage (NCBI taxonomy): Eukaryota > Metazoa > Chordata > Chondrichthyes > Orectolobiformes > Hemiscylliidae > Chiloscyllium > Chiloscyllium plagiosum. The sequence goes on from NW_028270139.1 coordinate 20,561,023, forward strand.
GCTTGAAAAGAAATAGAATTGAAGTTTTTATAAATCCTTTGACCACAAGAGCTTCACCTTGGAGCATTGAAAAAAGGTGGCTGCGAGTTGGTGGCCTGTTGTAATTCATCAGGAATGAAGGGCTTATGCTCGAAATGTTGATTCTCCTCCTTGGATGCTGCCTGACCGGCTGTGCTTTTCCAGCACTGCACTCTTCGACCCTGAGCTCCCGCATCTGCAGTCCTCACTTTCTCCTCAGTACATAGAATTTCCCTAGATTCTGAAAAGTTTCCTGCAGACTGGAAAATAGCAAATGGAATTCCAGTATTTAAGAAACAAGAGGGGTAAAGGAGAGTTGCAGATCTATAGATTTTAGATTAGATTACATTACAGTGTGGAAACAGGCCCTTCGGCCCAATAAGTCCACACCGACCCGCCGAAGCATAACCGACCCATACCCCTACATTTACCCCTTACCTAACACTACGGGCAATTTAGCATGGCCAATTCACCTGACCTGCACATCTTTGGACTGTGGGAGGAAACCGGAGCACCCGGAGGAAACCCACGCAGACACGGGGAGAACGTGCAAACTCCACACAGTCAGTCGCCTGAGGCGGGAATTGAACCCGGGTCTCTGGCGCTGTGAGGCAGCAGTGCTAACCACTGTGCCACCGTTCTGCCCACTGTGTCTGTTGGTTTGAAGTCAGGGAAATGTAGGAATCTATTATAAAAGATGTGATAACTGGACATTCAGAAAAAAATTGTAAAATTTGGCAAAGTCAATATGGCTTAATGAAAGGGAAATCATATTTAACAAAGCTTTTGGACTTTTTTGATCATGTTACTTGGATCATGAAGGAGAAACAACAGAAGTGGTACTTTTGGATTTTCAAAGGCATTAATTAAGGTTCAACGCTTTTTAATAAATAAAACTAAAACATTTGGGATTTAGGGACATATATGAGCTTGGAATGAAAATTGATTAATAGACAGAAAGCAGAGAGTAGGAATAAACAGGTCGTTCTCAATACAGCAGGGTTGTTACTAGTGAGATATCTCAATGCTCGGAGCTAGGGGTTCAGTTCTTCATATTTTCAGAAGTGATTTTGATTTGGAGGCCAATTGTATTGTTTCCAAACTTGCTGATGACAGCAAACTGAGTAAGAACATAAGTTGTAAAAAGGATACAGGGAGGCCTCAACAGGACTCGGACAGGTTAATTGAATGTACTAGAACGTGCCAAACTGAGAGAGGTTAGAAAGTGCCTGTGTTCAAAGGGATGTTGTTTCCTTGCTTGTGAATCATTAAAAGTTAGTATGTGCAAGAAACAATTAAGAAGGGAAATGGTACGCTGGCCATCACCATAAGGGGATGAGAGTATAGGAGTAACTTCCAGAAGGCATTTGATAAAATTCCACTTAAGAGCTTGTTAATGGAATTGAGGTCACATTACTGACAGGGCTGGAAAATTGGTTGAGAGGCAAGCAACAATAAATAGGAATAATGGGTAAGCATTCAAATTGGCAGGATGTAACCAGAGGTGGCCCACAGGAATATGTTAGGGCCTCAATTATTCATATTATTTATAAATGACTTGGATAAAGGCAGTGAAAGTCATATATCCAAACTTAGCGAGGACACAAAGTTAGGCAGCATTATCTACAGTGTAAGTTACAACATAAAATTACGATGGAATAATAATAGATTAAGTGAATGGGCAAACATTGTGGCAGCTGGAGTTCAATGTAAGCAAGTGTGAGATAATCTATATTGGACTGAAAAAGGATAGATCAGGGTTTTTTCTAGATGGTATGAAGCTAAATACAGGCAATGTCCAAGGAGACTTGGAGATTCAGGGACACAGACTTTTAAAATATTGCAAATGGATGCGAACAAACAACCAATGGAATGCTGCTTTTATATTTAATAGATTGGAGTACAAGGATGCAGACATTATGCTACAGTTATACAAAACCCTTGTTAGACTTGGAGTACTGTGAGCGGATCTGGGCACCACACCTTAGGAAGGCTATGTTGGCCATGCAGGGAGTATAATGTAGGTTTACAAGAATAACACCTGGGCTTCAGGGGCTAAATTAAGAGAAGTTATACCAATTCAGTCTGCTTTCTTTAGAGTTTAGAAGTTTAAGGGGTGATCTGTTCGAAACCTTTAAGATATTACCAGGAAAATACAGGTTAGACTTCCACTGGCTGGAGATTTTAGAACTAGGCAGGCATAGTCTGAGAATTAGGACCAGACTATGTAGAAGAATGTTAGGAAGCACTTCTACATAAAGGGTGGTAGAGGTTTGGAGCTCTCACAAATGATCAGTTGTTGATTTTAAGTCTGAGATAGATATATTTTTGTTAAGCAAAGGTCATGGGTCAAAGGCAGGTAGATGGAGTTAGGCTCTGGATCAGCCATGATCTCATTGACTGGTTCAAGAGAATGAATGGCCTACTTCTGTTCCTAAGTTCCTATTTCTTTCTTTAGTTGTGTTGCACCTTGGTCAGATACTACCTAGAGAACTGGGTGCAGTTTGGTTCCCTTACCTAAAGAAAAATAGACTTGCTACATAGAGAATTCAATAGACGTTCATCACATTAATCTCTGAGATAGTGGGATTGTTGTATGAGGAGAGAGGAGGAGACTGGGTCTGTATTCCTTAAACTTACAAAGAAAGAGGGGAAACCTCTTAGAAATATTCAAAATTTTTACAAGGTTTCACAGGGTGGATGTTTATATTTCACCTAAGTCTAGAAACAGGGGACAATCTCAGGATAATAGTACAATGAGGAGGAAATTCTTCATCAGATGGTAGTTAATCTGTGGAATTCTCTACCACAGACAACTGTGGGAGCTCAATCACTAAGAACATTCAAAAGAAAAATTGATAGATGTTTGGAGACTAGTGACATCAAGAGACAGGAAGACATTGTGGGAAAGTTGTAATGTAGTAGAACATCAGCCATGATCCCATTGAATGGTGGAGCAGGCTCAATGGGTTGCATAACCTACTCCAGCTCCTAAAGTGCTGGATCCCTCATCTCTTAATTCAAATAGATTTTGTATCTATCTGTATTCCCAAATCTATTAGCTACAAGCATATTGAACAGAACAGTTTCGAGGGGCTGACTGGCCAACTCCTATTTCTTATGATTTTACTGCTAATTGTATAATTTTCTCTAATGCCATGATGTTCTCTTATAATTATGCAGCTATTTCACCCCATTTTCTTCCTCCTCTCTTCTTTCTAAATGTGTTACATCCTGCAATACTTAAATGCTATTGCTTTAGCCAGTTTCAGTCACCCCTATCAAATGTGGATTCTCTCCACATACTAAGCCTCCACTTCCTTTTGAATATTCCTGATGTTGCTGAAGGAACAATTTACAGTTTTGTTATCATTCATTTTTGTTTGTTTGTAATAATTACTTTATCTTTATGCACTGTCTTTATCCAGTGTCAGCCCATTCTCTTTATTTCCTCCTCTTTTAGTTTGTCATTTTCTCTTCTGATTGTACCGCAGAATGAATTCACACAAACTCCATTTATTTTGCTCACTCACAGCCAAATAAAGAAAGAAGTAGCTCAGACTGGTCAAGGAGTTAATGATTTATTAAATAATAAACAAGATACTTTAATAGAGTTTGACAGAAAAAACTGCAAAAACAAAATAAACCACAATACAGATGTACAATGCCACAAATATGTACATTAATTACACATGTGGTCACTTTGTAATCCGTGGCTCTCAATGAGAAATGGCATTAACAGACTGTGCCGGTCCCAGGAAAACACGAGAAGTTGGTCTGCATTTTCTTAAGAATTCCGTGATCTCCCTTCTCAGAGTGCTTCATCACAAACCACTCCCATGCATTCAAAATTAATATAGTTGGTGGCCAAAATTATAATCATAACTAGATTCAAATAAAATGAACAGCAGTATTGAAGATATGCTCAACTCACATGTATTTTATTACATCTGAAGCAAGAATTTCTAAATGTCATCACTACTACAGTTATTCACAATATAACCTGGGCAGTGTGATTGCATATTACATATCACGTAACAAAATAATCTGGTAGTAACGACAGTGCTATTGTAAAAATGGACAAATTGGGTAACAAACGATGCATAAATGTTAATAGCTTTTAATTGAGCATATATTGGTAGCTGTCCAGTTCATGTAACCTTAATGGCTGGTCAGTACAACAGCAATGAATTATATCAAATTAGCTTGTTCCATATGAATGATGCTATTACCATCTTGCTAAAATCAATGTACATATTTGAAGTCATAGTACACAACAAGACATTCACTAAAATCAGATATATCAAGTCAGTTTGTCAATAAACTTAGTATCAACAATTTCCATGTTAAAAATAAAAAGAGAAAAGCATTGACTAAATGTTATCAGGTTGTTAACTTCAGTAAGTAATGCAGGATGCCTATCAATGAAATACTGCTCCTGTGCCGAGTTCATTGAGAATCTTACTTGGCTGCTTAATTCTTCAATCCAAAAGCAATGAATGACTTATTGGCATTGCATTTATATCCAAGTACGTAAAAGACAGAACATTATTGTAATGTCCTACTCAATCAGTGAGTCCATAAAGTATGTTTGGAGTTTTCTTTTGAAATTAGATTTCTCATGGAAGAAAAGTTTTTGGTTTATGACTACATACAGCTTGCAAGTAGGTAAAGTGAGCCAACTAAAGAGCTCATTGGCCTACACAGCCATTTCTCTATATTTCAACATGACTTGTCTTTTCAAATACATCCTTTTCCCCCACACTTTCATTTACTCCGCTGACGGTAGCGTAGGATTTTTTTTACTGATTTATCTAAATACAACCCAGTTACATCTTTAAGATATTTTCTTCAAAGCAAAATTATCAAGGTAATTTTTAAAAAGTCTGCTAAGGTGACAGGACACTAAAAATTTAAACCTGAAGAGAATTAGCTTTGAGCATAGATTACTTTAACAGGAAGAGGTGCCATCTTTTTATGGTAGCTAACAAAAGCCCTATAATTAAATTAAATTTTCCATGAATTTGAAGCTTTAAAAGAGTGACAACGTTTTCAAGATAATATTTGCCAAGAAATGAGCTTGCTATTATAGAGCCCATAAATTGAATTCAGAATACTAAATAATGAATTAATCTGCCATTCTACTCATCAGATCCTCAAGATGAGAGATAAGAAACCTTTGTTTGGATATATGTGCTGACTGGATGAAGCTCGGAGAATGGAAACAAGAATGAAAGGCAGATAACTATCAGAGTGTTAACTTATCAGGATCTTATTGTTTTAATTAATCCATGTTAAACCTGACTGCCTGTAAGCTTAACACAAGGTGCCTACGGTCAAATATGTATCCTACTGAGGAACATTTTTTCCAAAAGAATCCCCATGTGGCATGTAACTCAATATGACCAGGCCATAACCACCACAGTGTTGCCCACTAGGTTTTATATAGACGAGCATTCTGACTCGAAGGGCCTTCGACAACTCAGGGTGACCCATCTCATGGAGCAACTGAAAAAGGCATTAGGGTTTTCTGGACTGAGAAGGTGCAAATTTATTTTCTCAGAACAAGACTGCGTTTTATAGCTACATGTACCAGGAAGCAAAATAATCATCGAGCATAGAGAAAAGTTGGTTGCCCCATCATTTCTGTGAACATATAATCCAGTCAGACTTTACTTCATGTTTATTGCCCAAAGAGAAAATGAGGTCTGCAGATGCTGGAGATCAGAGATGGAAATGTGTTGCTGGAGAAGCACAGCAGGTCAGGCAGCATCTAGGGAACAGGAGAATCGACGTTTCGGGCATTAGCCCTTCTTCAGGAATGAGGAAAGTTTGTCCAGCAGGCTAAGATAAAAGATAGGGAGGAGGGACTTGGGGGAGGGGCGTCGGAAATGTGATAGGTGGAAAAAGGTCAAGGTGAGGGTGATAGGACAGATTGGGGTGGGGGCGGAGAGGTCGGGAAGAAGATTGCAGGTTAGGGAGGCGGTGCTGAATTTGATGGATTTGACTGAGACAGGCTGGGGGGAGGGGAAATGAGGAAACTGGTGAAATCCGAGTTCATCCCTTGTGGTTGGAGGGTTCCTAGCCGGAAGATGAGGCGTTCTTCCTCCAACCGTCGTTTCGCTGTGGTCTGACGATGGAGGAGTCCAAAGACCTGCATATCCTTGGTGGAGTGGGAGGGGGAATTGAAATGTTGAGCTACAGGGTGGTTGGGTTGGTTGGTCCGGGTGTCCCAGAGGTGTTCTCTGAAACGCTCCGCAAGTAGGCGGCCTGTCTCCCCAATATAGAGGAGGCCACATCGGGTACAGAGGATGCAATAGATGATATGTGTGGAGGTACAGGTGAATCTGTGGCGGATATGGAAGTTTATTGCCCAAAGCCAAGCAAATTGCTTCTTGTCAACAGACATTTAATTCCCTACAGAAAATTATAATTGAGTCTGCTCCCACCACTTTTTCAGGAAGTACATTAAAGATCGTAACAACCTGCTGGGTTAAAAATATGCACGTTTCCTCTGCTGATTGTTTAAATTAATTATCTGGTAACATTCCAGCTGCCATTGGAAAATGTTTCATCCTATTTATTCCAACAAAATGTTCATTTGTCTAGAATACTTCAACCTAATATCCATTTAGCCTTCTCTTCTATAAGCCTCACATTCTCTCGTACCTCTACTTAGCTCATCTCTTCCTCGTCCCCAGCACAAACCACCACATACTTTTAAGGCCTTGACATTCTTCCTGCTATGTGGTGTACAAAATTGAACATAGAATTGCTGATACAATGAGTTAAAAGATTTACTGTAACTTTTCTACTTTATGCCCCTTTTCATGAAGGCAAAAGACCCTAATAGACTTACCAAACTGAGCTGATACTACTGAAGATTTATTTTCTTGAGATGTCACAGATCAAGGCTTTGGTTCCAGATCACATGGTCTACACATTCATCCAATATAGTGAAGTAAACCAGGTACACCAACTCCAGACCCCAAGCAGTGAAAACAGTTTTGAAATTCCTTTTAAATGTCACAGAACCACAGAAAATAGGTGCACGAGTAGGTCATTTGGCCCTTTGAACTTGCCTCACCATTCAATGTGATCATAGAGATATACAGCATGGAAACAAACCCTTCAGTCCAACTCGTTCACGCCGACCAGCTATCCTAAACTAATCTAGTCACATTTGCCAGCATTTGGCCCATATCTCTCTCAACCCTTCGTGTTCATGTACTCATCCAGATGCCTTTTAAATGCTGTAATTGCACCAGCATCCACCACTTCCTCTGGCAGCTCATTCCATATACGCACCACCGTCTGCATGAAAAGGTTACCCCTTTTAAATATCTTCCCTTTCACCCTAAGCCTATACCTTCTAGTTTTGAACCTCCCCCTCCCCCAACCCTGGGAAAAAGAGGTTGGCTGTTCACCCTATCCATTCCCTCATGATTTTATAAACCTCTGTAAGGGTCACCCCCCTCAGCTTCTGACGCTCCGGGGAATATAATCCCAACCAGTTCAGCCTCTCCCTTTACCTTAATACTGCCAACTCCAGCAGCACCGAGACCAGAAATGAATGCAGTATTCCAAAGGTGGCCTAACCAATGTCCTGTACAGCTGCAACATGACATCCCAACTCCTATACTTAATGCACTGACCAATAAAGGCAAGTGTACCAAATGCCTAACTACCCTGTCTACTTGCAACTCCACCTTCAAGGAATGATGAAACTGCATCCCAAGGTCTCTTTGTTCAGTAACACTACGCAGGATCCTACCATTAAGTGTATAAGTCCTATCCTGATTTGCCTTACTAAAATGCAACACCTCAAATGTACCTAAATTAATTTTCCACTGTCAACTTTGTGTCTGGACCAGGGATGCCCAGATGTAGAAAACAGATGTACATACTATTTCATGCATAAAACATACCTGTTTCATACCACAGGCTGTTTACAAATGAGAGTATAAGTGTACTAATTAGGAGTAGAAGTAGTGTGCCATTCAGGCCTTGTATCTGCCCTGCCATTCAATCACATCATATCTGATTTGATTGTGGCCTCAATACACATTCCACCTAACCCTGATTTATTAGTTAAGAATCTGAGTGAGAGCTTGTTTTCCTTGCCCCTCACTGCTCTTTGGGGGAAGAAGGTTGCACTGATTCTCAACCCTCTGAGTGAAAGGAATTCTCCTCTTGTGCATCTTAAATGGAGAGCTTAAACCCAGTCTCCTCATTGTCGTCTCTCCCAAAAGGGGAAATATCCATTCAGCATCAATTATATCAAGACCTCCCAGAAGTCTATGTCTCAATAGGATTACCTCTTATTCTACTGAACTCCCATTGATACATGCTTAATATGTCCTCATTATGTAACAACCCTTCCCAGATATCAGTTGACTAAACCTTCTCTGAATACAGGTTAGTTGAAACCTTTGCAGAATGCAGGAAGTGAGATTCAACCCACAACTCCAGAGAGGCTAGAAATCATGCCCAATATATTAAAGTTTTTGCTCACACTACCACAACTGTGAATTCCACGAGCTAGTGCACTTTGAACGAATGTTCCCCCAGAGCAATAACTGATTAACTGTCTCATTTACTTGAGTAACCAATTTGTGATCTGCCAGTTTGCACCAGGCAGAGATCTGTTTAGCCAGTGGTACTGAAGGAAATGCCAGTGATCTTCTATCCTTAACAATATTAGGGCTTAAGGCATGCCCAATGGCCAACTCAGGAGACAATCACAGAATGACAGCATAATTACGGTGCAGGAGTCCATTCAGCCCATTGTGTCTGCACCCTGTCTCCAAATTATGACAGTGTCAAGCTCCTGCCTTTTTCTCATAATCCTGCACATTATTTCTTTTCAAATAATTATCTAATGTTAAAGGCTGACCTCCGACCCTCTATCCGGGAAATTGGTAACTACCATAAAGATTGTTCAGAAATGACTTTGGAGCAGCTGCTTGCAAACACAAACCTTTTTAAAACAACGTACAATATTTACAAAGGCATGTAGGAATGATCATTCAGAGAGCCCTGCTGCCGATAATATATGCTACTCACATATAAAGATGTAACCATTATCTTAGTGAACATCAGCTAAATGTTCCATTTCTCACTTGCAGCTTAACCCAAGAACTAGCAGCAGGAGTAGGCAATTCAACTCCTCAGACCTGATCTGCCATTTAATATGAGTATAGCTGATCTCATCTCAGCTTCAATTCCATTTTCTTTCCCACTCCCTATTTTTTTTAACCCATTACTAGTTATAAGTCTCTGTATCTCCTTAAATCTATCCAATTTTTCAGTGCCCACTGCAAAGTCACCCCTCAACCTTTGACGCTCCAGGGAAAATAGTCCCAGCCTATTCAGTCTCTCCCAATAGCTGAAACTCTCCAACCCTCGCAACATTCTTGCCCATGATTCTTTGAGGGAGTTAATTCCTTCTCATCTCCCATTTAAATAAGACTGTAAGGTGTTGGAGTAGAATTGGTCCATCAAGGCTGCTCTGCCATTCGATCATGGCTGATATGTTTCTCAACCCCATTCTCCCGCCTTTTCAATGTAACCCTTGATTCTCAGCCTTAAACCATGACCTCTCATACTAGATAATCCTCACAAGGAGAAACGTCCGCTGCATATCAACTTTAAAGGAAGGCCAATTTTTGGCAGAAGTGAAAATGCATTCTCTCCCCTATCATGCCTTGACAAACTGCATGGTGCTGCAGCAATGAAAACAAAATGTTTGGGCATCTGTGTACCACCTCATTGTCATTGATGGAAGATACACTCTGAATCCCAAGAAAGCTAGTATAAAAATGTGCTTATTGTTTAGTCAAACATAAGGCAGGACCTAGGCAGTTGGAGCACTTTTCAGATCTTCAGTTATCGAGTCATAGAGATGTACAGCACAGAAACAGACCCTTCGGTCTAACTCATGCATGCTGACCAGATATCCTAACCTAATCTAGTCCCATTTGCCAGCACTTGGTCTATATCCCTCTCAAGCCTTCCTGTTTATGTACCCATCCAGATGCTTTTTAAATGTTGTAATTGTCCCAGCCTCCACCACTTCCTCTGGCAGCCCTTTTAAATTTTTCCCCCCTTACCCTAAATGTCTGCCCTCTAGTTCTGGAACTCCCAGTCCAGGGTAAAAATCTTGTCTAATTACGGTATCCATGCTCCTCATGATTTTATAAAGCTCTATAAAGTTCTCCCTCAGCCTCTGACGCTCTGGGAAAACAATCCCAGCCTATTCAGCCTCTCCCAGTAGCTCAAACCCGCCAACCCTGGCAACATTCTTGTAAATCTTTTCTGAACCATTTCAAGTTTCACAACATCCTTTCTATAGGAGGCAGACCAGAATTGCATGCATTATTCCAAAAATGTCCTAAACAATGTCCTGTAGAGCCGCAACATGACTTCTCACTCCTGACCAATAAAGGCAAGCATACCAAATGAATTCCTGATGAAGGGCTTATGCCCAAAATGTCGATTCTCCTGCTCTTTGGATGTTACCTGATGTGTGCTTTTCCAGCACCACACTCTCAACCAAGCAAACCAAATGCCTTCTTTGCTGTCCTATCTACCTGCGACTCCATTTTCAAGGAATTATGAATCTGCACTCCAAGGTATCTTTGTTCACTCCCCAGGACCTTACCATTAAGTGTATAAGACCTGCCCTGATTTGCTTTCCCAAAATGCAGCACCACATATTTATCTAAATTAAACTCCACCTGCCAATTGGCCCATTTGATCAAGATTTCATTGTACTTTGAGATAGCCTTCTTCGCTGCACACTACACGTCCAATTTTGGTGTCATCTGCAAATTTACTAACTATACCTCCTATGTTCACATCCAAATCATTTATGTAAATGATGAAAAGCAACAGACCCAGCACCGATCTTGGTCACAGGCCTCTAGTCTGAAAAGCAACCCTCCACCACCAGCTTCTGTCTTCTACCTTTGAGTCTGTTCTCAAATGGCTAGTTCTCTCTTTTTTATGTGATCTAACCTTGTCAAATGCCTTATTGAAGTCCATATAGATCACTTCCACGGCTGCTTCCTCATGAATCCTCTTTGTCACTTCAAAAAAAACTCAATCAAGCTAATGAAACATGATTTCTCACGCACAAAGCCATGTTGAGTATCCTCAAACAGTTCTGTGGAGAGAAAAACAGAGTTAATGCTCCAAGTCCAGTGATCTTTCTTCAGAACATGTCTGATGAAGGGTCACTGGGCTCAAAATCATAGGATGAGAAAATCCTATTACACATCTCTGGAGCAAATGGGATTTGAGCATGGGCTTCCTGGTCTAGAGGGCGGCACGGTGGCACAGTGGTTAGCACTGCTGCCTCACAGCGCCAGAGACCCGGGTTCAATTCCCGACTCAGGCGACTGACTGTGTGGAGTTTGCACATTCTCCCCGTGTCTGCGTGGGTTTCCTCCGGGTGCTCCGGTTTCCTCCCACAGTCCAAAGATGTGCGGGGCAGGTGAATTGGCCGTGCTAAATTGCCCGTAGTGTTAGGTTAAAGGGGTATGGGTGGGTTGCGGATCGGCGTGGACTTGTTGGGCCGAAGGGCCTGTTTCCACACTGTAAGTAATCTAATCTAAAGCTGCACCACAAGAGACACCCCACTTTCCACTTTTATACAGGTAATTATGTAATCCCACTTACATAACAGAACAAATGTTTTATATTACTGCGCAAAAAAAAAATGCTGGAGAAACTCAGCAGATCTAGCAACTTCTGTGAAGAAAGGAACAGTTTTAGGGGATTGGGTCTGGATGGGATGCTCTTTGGAGGGTTGGTGCAGACTCGATGGGCTAAATGGCCTCTTTCCACACTGTACGGATTTTCTCATCCTATGATTTTGAGCCCAGTGACCCTTCATCAGACATGTTCTGAAGAAAGATCACTGGACTTGGAGCATTAACTCTGTTTTTCTCTCCACAGATGCTGCTGGACCTGCTGAGTTTCTCCAGCACTTCCTGTTTTTGGTTTCAGATTTCCAGCATCTACAGTTCTTTGTTTATAATCAAATGTTTCATACTCCTTCATGAATTACTTTTTATGACAAAGAAAAATTACAGATGTTGTCAGAGGAGCAGGAAAGCATTGAATAGTTAAATTAAAATAAAATCTGATGGTCAGGTCACTTGTGGGAATGAAGTTGATGCCTTGCAACTTCAGCATGTTGAGTTCTTCAGGTCAGGATTTTCCCATGAACTTCAACACGTTGACATGGGATCAGGTGGCAGTTCCCAGGCCCGCACTTACAGGCAGCAAGACCAATGAAGCAAGTGCCCGAGGTACCATGCTAATTCTAGTTTTAATCTCACCACCCTATCATGGGTGACTCTGCTGTTCCAGGGTCTGCTAGCCCAATCAGAGCACCTGCAGAACTGAAACCTTGGCACTCAAGGAAGTGGGTGCATCTCATGCAGGTAATGCCCTCAACATGAGATAACCTAAGGGCTGGAAAAGTAATAATACGAAGCAGGGAAGAATGCAAAAGGTATTGCGGAATGGAGGGGAAAGCTCTCTGAATGGATCATAGGAGGGGTAGTAATCTTTCTTTCCTCTGAGCCAAATAATACAGCATGGAGTCCCCAGCTCTAATGAATCCCCACCCTACTTTTATTGAGCTAGTAGCCTCCTCCAGTAGCCTGGCAAAGAGGGCATTTGCATTGCTGGCAAAATGCCAGTGAACACAAAAATAAACCCGTTAATTCTTGGGCCATTAGTATTAAATTGGCTTTCTGTCTCTGAAACTGACAGCTGCTGCAAATCCTAGGCTGTTGGTGGGAAACTTCCCAGCAGAAATGCATCGAGCAACTGTCATGATGCTGCTCTCTCCACTATTACCTGCCCACCACCAACCTCCACACCTGTAACCACAGAGTCAAGAAAATTCTGCCCTAATTTCCTGCAATATCCAGTCACACCAAGTACTAGCCAAGAGCATCCAGGCTACTTCTGGGTAGTTGCAAGGTTCTGCTGCTTGTCTATATATTCAAAAAAAAGGTTTCAATCAAATAAGTAGAGCTGTACGACAAAAATTTTAAAATTCAATCTAATAATCATGAATAAAGTGATGACTGATTTTTGCAATCTGCAATAACTGTCCAAGTTGGGAAGTTAAATCATTCAATCGAGTGAAACATGACTAGAGAGAATATATCAATTAATAAATAAGGAGCTAGGTTATGTGAATTGGAATAGAAACTTTTCTCATAACCAAAACAAATGAAGTTTTGTTTAAGTGAGTCAAAATTCTATAGACATTTATACAGCACAACTGCTTTCCATCGATAACTGTTAAAAGCTGCAAGGAAAACAAATTTTACAGCTGTGGTTCTGAGAAACCAAGTTATATAAGCTGGAATTCACCACAAGACAGAATAAAATTCCCCCTATTTTGCAACAAGACGGAGTATACAAGTAAGCCATTGAAATTTGAGAAAAAAAGCTCAAGTTTCCTTTGTAAATCACAAGAAGCAATGCTGTATTTCAGTAACCTGACTTCAGCTTCGAACTGTAAGAGTACTACAGAAAAGTATTTTTAGAATGAAAGTGGTTTGCAATGCTTGCTGCTACACATTACCTTTTGCCACATAGGTATGTGAAACTGATTAGGGTCAGTTTAGTTTAAAGGGTATCTTTCATTGCCATTTGAAGGGAATTAGTCTGGTGAAACAGAGAAGTGTACATAGCTGAGCTTTACAATCTTTAATTCACCCAGTACCTGTATGAGAAACTGATAAAAATTTACAAAATATTGTTCTGAATGAAATCTGATTTTCTTTGTTTCAGTGATACTGAGATAAATAATCAGTTGCATGACAAGTATTGTTATACATTTTATTCTGTCAGCATTGAACAGTATTTGGATTTCAAAGGACTGTTTCCAAGGTCACACAATCATTTAAGTTTTGATTCAATATTTTTCTAATTTTTATTTGCACTACAATTCACATAAAATATTGATTTTTAATACAATAAAAATAATGCACTGGACAACTGTTTCCATATATTACCTATACTTAAGCTGCATTTAGACGATAAAGTATTGGTTGTACTGGGAGCTATTTTTGTTGTGTTGAGAATTAGTAGTTGCAAACTTCATATAATCTGTAGGAGGCATTGGAGGAGGTACCAGACTGCAGCAATTCATCAATCTTTTTACCACAGGCTGATTGCCATTAAGCTTACAAAGAGCTGCTATTGTAAACAGTTTCTATAATCTATAGCTTGCGAAAAGTAACTTTCTACTGTGTATTCAAACCAAATTTTCTATTTTTCAGTTGGAGCCAACAACTAATAACCAAATTATATTAGAGAATGTAAATAACTGAAAACTACAAAGAACACATATTCCATTGTCTAACATTTACTTTGCTGTATTTTACACAACTCAACATACATAATTTGAAATACACCTTGCAGTACGAATTTTATTCACGTGAAATCTATACTAAATCACACTCATACGCTGTGCCATAATATGCAATTCTCGGCATATTTGTTTATGTTTTACTCTTGCAATATTAGAGAAGGCAAATTTTAGGCTTTAAAATATAGTTATAGCATAGCATACAACTACATGTGATTCATCACTGAACACCAAGAGCCAAACATAACTTTTCTTTGATGAGTATGTGATTATTATGGATTAAAGGAAAATACACCACATATCCATTCGTACGCGCTGAAGTGAAAATGACTAACTTAGATCCTATCATATCTAAATAATCAAGTAAGTTACATTGTATATTTAGCTATCCTAAGTTACTGAAAACCCACTACAGTTTGTGGTATGTACCTATTCACAATTGCTCTTGAATTATTGATGAGTATTAAATAAAAAAAATTCAGGTACATAGATTGGAGCTTTAATCTATTTATTGTAATTATTTGGAAATTTGAAATATCTGAAACTCATACAGCTCCTCTAAAATAGATCCTGTGTAAAACAAACATCTTGTGATTACACCAATGAAACTTGGTTACAACTGATAGACGTAAGAGCTCGCCAGAATCAATGCAAAATGTTCATCCAAGAATTTCCAACTGCTTGGTAAGTATCTTCAATAAATTATTCTTTAAGGTACCTCTAATTATGAATTTAGCAAATTCTTAAATAAAAACTTATAAAAATTCAGGCATTGGAAGTTGGAAACAGCTACTCCATAACTAATGGCACTGTGATCCTGGCTGGTGGTAAAATGTTTACAGTTTTTAATTCTTGCCTTTTTTTTTGATTTGTTACAGACAGAAATAAACACCAAAGCATGATCTACACACATGTATTGTGTTAGTGTTCTTTTTTGTATGCTCTGAAAATATTTCAAAACAATTATGAAGGAGTAATTTTATGGATTGCTTGTTTTAAAGCCTTTTAATAGTCTGACCATCATGGGCAATATGCCCAAAATCTCAATGTGTCTTGGCATTGAGCCAGGCTCCCAGCACCAGAACAAATTTGCAAAGATCACCTCTTCCAACCATTGACTGCAGAAGTGATCTTTCTTTTCTTGTTGACACCATGAAGTAAAGTCCAAAACCTTTGCAATGGAAAATGCAATTACTAAAAGACTTTATAACTCATTCAATATTCACTGCAGTGAACCACAGACATGTTGCAATTCTGAGTTTTCAAAATAAACTTCTAGTGTTCTTCTGGTGCTCACTGTATACATTGACTAAAAGCAAAAATAATCTTTCGACTAAGCTCTTGGCATTTAGAAAAAAAGATTAAAGTATATGAGCAGTTCAGAGATTGAGAAGTTTTGGGGCAGATATTCCACATTACTGAATTTAGAAAGAAATGGGATATCTTGAAATGTTCAGTGAAGTAAAAAAAACTGTTTGAAGTGTTAAATAAAATTATTTTCAGTTTGAAGCACTCATGTCAGCATTAACCTCTTCCAGGTTATGTAACTAATACATCATTACCCTATCTTTTAAGAAGAGCACAGCAAAATTTAACAAAATTTGACTCCAAACTACATGATAAGATAGATGAAGATGGGGTAGGTTTTAATGATTATCAAACTGAAGAGAGGTGGGGAGGCTTGTGGGGTGGTGGGAGAATTCCAGGGTCTGATGGGACAGCTGAAGACACAGCTAACAGTGGCAGAGTGATTAACATTGGGTGATTATAAGGAATTGAAGTGGAAGGGTGAATCACAGGGCTCCATCAGAAGGCCTGCTGATCATGGAACTGGATTTTTTGGTGGACTATGAGACTCGAGGTTGGAGCTTGGGTGGGTGGATCAGAAGACAGGAATGGGGTCCAGTCCTAGCGGTTGGAGATTTGAGGACTGGTAACAACAATGTATTGTTCATTCACATTTATATAAGCTAGAAACTTTGCTCAGAGGTCAGTGAGTGATATTACTGGTTAGCTTAGGGCAAACAAATGTTGCAGCCAGGATATGAAATCAGCATCAGAACTTTTATTGGGTTATAAAAAAAAAACATTTTTTTTCAGGCATGGGTAAAGGACCATTCTGGTTTGTCCCAACCCAACATTAATGTGCATACAATCCCTGCTGTCATTTTGGACATTTAGGAGCTAGTCCTTGAATTGGCATTCTGGCAAAAAAAATGGTTTTCCATTCTCAGAGCTTCATTAAAATTTGGTTGCTTATTCAATTATATGTTCAAATTAATTTCAAGAACAATGTCAACTTAAGTGGGTTGGCTGTTCTACAGCTTACTGAAAAAATGCCTGAATTTGGAATGACACCAACCATCAATAACACAAAAAGCATCTAGATCCAAATTTGGACTGATTATAAGCAAGCAACAGTCAGCTAACATGTCACTCCCACAGACATAATGCAGTACTTTATTTTCTTGCAACATTTTAAAATATAGTCACTGTGAGTAGTCTAGATGTGCATTTAAGAAAAATGTTCGTGACATATTAATGGATGCTAATCTAGCAGATTACACACAATGCTAGCGTTTTGAGTATATGCCTGTGTATACTTGAATAAAGTGCAGCATCAGCTTTGCTATTCTGATTCGCATCAAACAACTCTTCCATTGCTATCTGTGAGAAGCAGTCATGAAACTCACATCTACTTCAATCACTAATCTCACATTTCCAATGCTAGTCCCCTTCCCACCAACTAGCAATTTTTTAGCAATAATCCATCATTGTACTAGAATGGTACTTAAGTATCTGAATCTTTCAATAAGATGATAACAAATTATTGCCAGTTGGAAATTTTTAAGCTATTTTGATCAAGATAAAGTGTACTTTGGATACTAAACCCCAAGCTGCCCTTTTCCCTCCCTCATTTGATAAGCAGTCCTATTATGCTATAGGTTAAATAGACAGCTATTTCTTAAGGGTTTTCAGCAAACAACAGTCGAAGCTTAGAGTTTAATGGCTATAATACTCGGCTTTTCATGCAAGGTTAGCAGAAACACAACCTGTAAGCCTGCACACGTTCTCAAAGCTGTTCTTTAATTCATCCATGATGAATTAACATACGATTTGTTCAAGTTCTGAGCACAGACTTTGTTTTCCTGGTAGAATCTTTTTGTCATGATGGACTTTCCCTGAATAAATTTATATAATTTACTGATCAAAAGAGCCGTGCTTTCTTCTTCATGTCATTTCTCTTCCATAGTGCGAGACGGTTAAATTCTTCTATAGTCAAACCAAACACCCGATAGAATTCCTCTGGAGATAAGTGCCGCTAGAAAAGAAATACATATTACTTTCAGTATTTATGCAATAAAAGAGAAAAATATTTATTAACAATTATTAGAACTTACAATCAAAAATGTAGAACATTTTAAATAAAACAATAATTTTGTTCAAAAAGAGTCTGATAAAGATTTAAATAATTTGGCATTAATCTGTGTTACTCTCAGACATTTACAGATCTGCTGTGCGTTTTCCAAAATTCCTACTTTGACAAAAAAACCCAGAGAACTGCAAATGCTGGGAATCAGAAACAATGACTGAAATTGCTGGAATAACTCAGCAGGTCTGGCAGCATCTGCAGAGTTAACATTTTGGGTCCAGTGATTCTTCCTCAGAACGGAGTTTAGCTCAGAAAAGGTTGGTATATATGTTGAAGGTGGAGTGGGGGGGAAGAAGAAAACGATAGATGGGAAACGAAACACAGAGAGAAAAGCAGTTGGGCAGACAAAGGAATGAGCAAAGGTCAGGCTGGTGGGATCAGTAATTGCTAATGAAAACCATTAGTAGCTGACAGTGTATTGTTTGTGGTAGCAGCCCATGTGATAACAAGGTTTGATGTATGGGGAAATGGATTAAGGACATGGGAGAAGTTGCTCAACCCCTAAAATTGTTGAAACTCGATAATGAGTCCAGAAAGCTCTAGGGTTCCCAAGAAGAAAACGAGATGCTATTCTTCCAACTTGTGCTGAGGTTCACTGGAGCAACAGAGCAAGCTTGAGACAGAGATGTTAGCTAGGGACAGTTGTGTATCGAGATGGCTGGCAACAGAAAGCTCTGGGTCATTTTTGTGGACAAAACTTAGGCATTCTGCAAAGTGGTTGCCCAGTCTGTGTCTCCCATGTCCTTACTCCAATCCCCGCAAACCAGGCCTTGTCATTCACACAGGCTGCTACCACAAACAACTCGTTGTCAGCCATTAATGATCCACATTAGCAGCTAAACATCCTCCTATGCTGATATTTACCCATTCCTTTATCTGTCCAACCGTTTTTCCCTCACTGGGCTCCATATCCACCTGTCGTTTACTTCTCCCTCCTTCCTTCACCCCATTTTCAGCATAGATACCAACCTTTTTCTAGTCACAATCAGTTCTGAAGAAGGATTACTGGACCTGAAACATTACCTCTGCTTTCTCTCCTCAGACCTGCTGAGGTTTTTCCAGCAATTTCTGCTTTAATTCTATTTTGATGTTGTGTGATATTTCTTAACTTTTATGTTAAATTTGGAAATAGTGAATGACTATTAGAAGTCATTAATCATAAACCTTTCCTGATTAAAGTTTCTTCTCAGAACTATTGAAGAGAATAATCTCTGTCAATGAACATGAATGCTGTTACTGGAGTCACAATATGTTACTGGAAAAAAAAGAACACTTCTGCCAATATCTGTAACACTTGGGATAATTTTCACCATCATCACTTGGACAAGAATGGCAGGCTGGGTCATTATGGAATCTACCTAATTAAAAAAAAAAATCAGAGGAGATCCATTCCACCAGTTAACTAATCACTGATTGAGATGGCAGCAAATCTACCAAGATGTCTGCAACTTGAAAGCAATGTTACAAATGTACAATCTAATATCATAGGTTTTAAAGAAGAATGTGACTGAAGAACATTTCTGCTTTAAAAGTCTGTACATTGGAAATTAAGTTTTAAAAAGGTCTCTTCAAGATGAAGGGCAACATCAAGCCATGTCTATTACAGTGAACCTACTCAAAGCGTACTGAACTTTGTCTCAGTTTCAAAGAAGGAAAGATTTAGGAATGTTCCAAGCAGTTGGCAACTCATACATTCTTCCTAAGATCATAACAATTCTTCCTGCCTCAGCAGAAAGCAAAGTGGGAGCCATTCAAATTGACAACTAGGTCACGTGAAAAGTTGATTGCCTCAGCTCTTTTTGTAGTCATCACAAAAAGTTTCAGCATTTATTTTCCATCCTCATTGACCCTTGAACTGAGTGACCTGCTGGGTAATTAAGAGTCAACCACAGACCAGGTAAGGATGCCAGATTTCTTTCTTTAAAAGGACATTCATTTACCAGATGGATTTTTATGACATTGGCAGTAATTTCATTGTTGCCTTTAGTCTACCTTTTAATTCTAGATTTCTACTGAATTTAAATTTCACCATCTGCCACAGTGGGATTTAAACCCCTTACATCAAAGCATTAGTTTGGATCTCTGGGTTACTAGTCCAGTGACATTACCACTACGCTACTGCCTCCACTTAAAAACAATACAGGGAGGTAAAAACAATGACTGCAGATGCTGGAAACCAGATTCTGGATTAGTGGTGCTGGAAGAGCACAGCAATTCAGGCAGCATCCGAGGACAGGCTTGTCCTCGGATGCTGCCTGAATTGCTGTGCTCTTCCAGCACCACTAATCCTTAAAAACAATACAGTCTAGCCCAAACTCCAACCGGTCACATAACTGAATAGATGACTCATCAGTCTGGAGCAGACACTTTTGCAAGTTGAAACTGTATAAAACTGAGTATACAGCCATCAGTCAAATCATCATACAGACTACACAGCAGAATTCCAAGCAGTCTGTGATAAAAAAACCTTTAAAGGCGAGTTTTGACTAAGGGAAGAACAAAGGAAAAATATATACTGAGAAACAGATACTGCTCTGTTGAAGATATTTAGGCAGAAAGTGTCAAAACCACAGAACTACTCATACAGCACAGAAACAGACCCTTCAGTCCAACTTGTCCACGCTGAATGGATATTCCAATCTAACCTAGTCCCATTTACCAGTATTTGGCCCATATCCCTCTAAACCCTTCCTATTTATTTTGCCAACTGGCTTTTAAATTGTAATTGCACCCATTTCCATCACTTCCTCTGACAGCTCATTCCACACATGCACCACCCTCTGCATTACAATTAAGTCTCGGGTCATTTTAAAATTTTTTCCCTCACACTTTAAATCTATGCCCTCTCGTTTTGGACTTCCCTACCCTGGAAAGAAAGATCTTGGCTATTCACTCTATCCATGCCCTTCATGATTTTACAAATCTCTATATAGTCCCCCATCTCAGTTTCCAATGTTCCAGGGAAAAAAGCCCCAGCCTATTCAACCCTCCAGTCCAAGCAACATTTTGTAAATCTTTTCTGCACCTTCTCAAGTTTAACAACTTCCTTCCTACAGAAGGGTGACCAGAAGGAATCTTGTTTCCTTCACAAAATCTGTTCTCAGGACATTAATGATTGGACAAAAGAATTTAATGCATTTCTCCAAGTTTGCATATGGCATTTAGCTGGCAGTGTGTGCTGTGAGGAGGATGCTAAGAGGCTGCAGTGTGACTTGGACAGACTGGCAGAGTTGACAAATACAAAATAATGTTAATAAATGTGAGGTTATCCACTTGGTCACAAAAACAGGAAGGCAGATTATTATCTGAATGGTGACAGTTTAAGAAAGGTTGAGGTACAAAGAGTCCTGGATGTCATCATGGAACAGTTGCTGAAGGTTAGCATGCAGGTGCAGCAGGCGCTGAGGAAAGTTAATGGCATGCTCTCCTTCATAGCAAGAGAATTTGAGTACAGAAGTAGTGATGTCTTACTGCGGTATTATGGGGCCTTGGTGAGGCCACACCTTGAGTACTGTGTGCAGTTTTCATCTCTCAGTCTGAGGAAGGACATTCTTGCTATCGAGGGAGTCCAGTGAAGGTTCACCAGACTGATTCCCAGGATGGCAAGACTGCCATATGAAGAAAGACTGGGTTGACTGGGCTCATATTCACTGGAATTTAGAAGGATGAGAGAAGATCTTATAGAAACATACAAAATCCTGATGAGACATCAGGATTAGAACTTCGTGGGAGCAAATGGACAGAAGTCTGAGAAGGTAAGAGATACAAAACCTTACCTCGTGGATTTGGAACTGGAGATGAGCAGGAGCAGATAGAGAGCAGGCTGGGAAGGTATGAGTGTCTGATTCTGAGGGGGAAACCGAAAAGTGACATCACAGGGAGCTGTGATTTGATTGGCTAAATTTGAATCTGTGTTAAACTGAATCTTGCTAATTTATTGGTTACAACTTGTGTATTGGTCACAAATTGCATAAACAGAGATAGAAAAACAGTTACAAATTTAAGAAAAACAAACCAAAACAATTAAATGAAATAAGGAGGGAGGGTCACATGTTGTGCTGTTTCTGCATGATGTGGGAGCTGGTGGACCCCACTGTGGTTCCCAGTGACCATGTCTATAATAAATGTTGGTTGCTGGAAGAACTTCGGCTCAGAGTCAATGAGCTGGAGTCTGATCTTCAAACATTGGGACACATCAGGGAGGAGGAGAGTTACCTGGATGCTGTGTTTCAGCAGACAGTCACACCCCTTAGACTAACTAACTCAAATTCAGCTGGTGGTCAGGGACAGGAGGGTGTGGCTGGGAGTGAGGCAGGTA
Source organism: Chiloscyllium plagiosum (assembly GCF_037043375.1). Taxonomy (NCBI): domain Eukaryota; kingdom Metazoa; phylum Chordata; class Chondrichthyes; order Orectolobiformes; family Hemiscylliidae; genus Chiloscyllium; species Chiloscyllium plagiosum. The sequence goes on from NW_028270139.1 coordinate 20,583,193, forward strand.
GAGGGATCCAGGAGGTAGAATTACAGGTACGTCAGCCCCTGGCCTTTTCCAACAGGTTCAAGAGTGTTGTTCCCTGTGTGGCCGGGAATGGGGACTTCAGGGAGGATGAATTGACTCACCGCAGCAGCATCATGGTGCAGGAAGCCATTCAAGTGGGGGTGGGAGGGACAGAAGAGAAATATCAATGTAATTGGGGATAGTATTGTTAGAGGCATAGACACTGTTCTCTGTGACCAGGATCAACAGTCCAGAAGGTTATGTTGCCTGACTGGTACTCTGGTTTGGAATATCTCATCTGGTCTGCAGAGGAACTTGGAGTGGGAGGGCAAGATCCAATGGTCATGGTTCATATGGGTACCAATGACATAGATACCAATGACATCGATAAAACTAGGGCAGAGGTTCTGGTAAGGGAGTATGAACAGCCAGGAGCTAAATTAAAAAGCAGAGCAAAAAGGTAATAATCTCTGAATTACTATCTGAGCCATGAGCTAATTGGCACAGGGTCAATAAGATTAAACAGGTAAAAGTGTAGCTCAAAGATTGGTGTGGGAAAAATGGATTTCAATTCAGGAGACATAGGCACCAGTACCTATGAAGAAAGATCAGTTCGGATGAGATGATCTTTATCTGAACTGCGCTGGGACCACACTCCTAGTGAATCGCTGTACACAGGGCTTTAAACTAAATTGGAGGGGTGCAGATACAGGGGAAATTCGAAAACCTGAATTGAAGGAGGAGGTAAGAGTGCAGAACTCAGGAGAGGTTATTAAAATCTCCAGCAGAGACACAAATAGGACAGAGTGTATGGAAAGGATTAGTAATCAAACTTCAAGCTCACTGGACAAATGAATGACAATGAGAAGAGGACCAGTTAATACATGACTGAAGGTGTTAAATCTGAATGCATGCAGTATAAGGAATAATGTAAATGAGCTTGTGGTGCAGATCGAAGTCGGCAGGTACGATGTAGTGAGCATCATGGAGAGATGGCTGCAAGGAGAGAATGATTGGGAGCTGAATAGTCAAGAATATACTTCCTTTCGAAAAGATAGGCAAGTGGGCAAAGAGGATTAGATTACTTAGTGTGGAAACAGGCCCTTTGGCCCAACAAGTCCGCACTGACCCTCCGAAGAGCAATCTATCCAGACCCATTCCCCTACATTTACCCCTTCACCTAACACTACAGGCAATTTAGCATGGCCAATTTACCTAACCTGCACATCTTTAGACTGTGGGAGGAAACCAGAGCACCCAGAGGAAACCCATGCAGACACAGGGAGAATGTGCAAACTCCACACAGATAATTGCCCGAGGTGGGAATTGAACCTGGGTCTCTGGCACTGTGAGGCCTGCCTCCAAAGGGCAGCAGTGCTAACCACTGTGCCACCATGCCTTATTAGTAAGGACTGAAATTAAATCAATAGTAAGAAAGAATGTAGGGTCACATAGTGTAGAATCTTTGTGATTAGAACTGAGGAACCACAAAGGTGAAAAAACCATAGTTGGAGTTATGCACAGGCCTCCAAACAATAAGCAACTGGGGCGCAAGGTACACCAAGAGCTAGAAAAGACGTGCAGGAAAGGCAAAGTTACAGTGATCACGGGGGATTTAAATATGCAGGTGGACTGGGAAAATCAGGTTGGTAGTGGATTACAAGAAAAGGAATTTGTGGAATGTCTATGAGATGGCATTTTGGAGCAGCTTGTGTTGGAGCCCACTAGGGAACAGGCAATACTGGATTTAGTGTTGTGCAATGAGGCAGACTTGAAAAGGGAGCTTAAGGTGAAGGAACCCTTTGGAGGCAGTGACCATAATATGATTGAATTTACTTTGCAATGTGAGACGGAGAGGGTAGAATCAGACGAAATGGTATTACCGCTGAATAAAGGCAACTCCAGAGGTATGAGGGACAAGCTGGGTAGAATTGACTAGGAGAGGAGCCTAGCAGGAAAGACAGTGGAACAGCAATGGCTGGAGTTTCTGGGAGTAATTAAGGAAACACAACAGAGATTCATCCTGAGGAAAAAGAAGCATGGTACAGGAGGATGAGACAAGGCAGGGATAGCATGAAACCAAAAGAGAAAGCATATAATGTGACGAAGGGCAGTGGGAAACCAGAGGATTGGGATGCTTACAAAGACCAACAGAGGGGAACTAAAAAAGAAATAAGGAGGGAAAAGATTAAATATGAGGGTAAGCTAGCCAGTAACATAAAGGAAGACTGTAAGAGTTTCTTTAAATATATAAAGGGCAAAAGAGAGGCAAAGGTGGACATTGGGCTGCTGGAAAATGACACTGGAGAGATATTAGTGGGGAACAAGGAAATGGTTGAGGAACTGAATAGTTACTTTGTGTCAATCTTTACAGTGGGAGACACAAGTAATATCCCAAACATTCAAGAGAGAGGGGACACAGCAGAGTATGGTTGCCATCACCAAGGAAAAGATGCTAGAAAAACTGAATGGTGGGTAAATCACCCAGACCAGATGGATTACACTCCAGCATTCTAAGGGAGATAGCTGAAGAGATAGGGAGGCATTGGTGGTGATCTTTCAGGAATCACTAGAATCAGGGAGGGTCCCAGAGGACTGGAAAATGACTAATATGACACCCTTCTTTAAAAAGTAAGGCAAAAGACAGAAAATTACAGACCGATTAGCTAGTCAGTCATGGGTAAGATCCTGGAATCCATTGTGAAGGATAAGATTGCTCAATACTTGGAAGTGTACAGCAAAATAGGACAACGTCAGTGTGGTTTCATCAAAGGGTGGTCATGCCTGACAAATCTGCTGGAATTCTTTGAGGAGGTAATGAGCAGGTTAGATCAATGAGAATCAATGGATGTTATCTTCAAGAAGGCCTCTGACAAGGTGGCGCACAGGAGGCTACTGAGTAAGATAAGGGCTCATGGTGTCAGAGGCAATGTGCTTGCATGGATAGAAGCTTGGCTCTCTGACAGAAAGCAAAAAGGTCCATCTCAGGATGGCAGCTGGTGACAAGTGGTATTCTGCAAGGCTCAGTGTTGGGACCACAACTTTCCACTTTATACATTAACAATCTAGATGAAGGAATTGAAGGCATTCTGGCTAAACTTTCAGACGTTAGGTAGAGGGACACCTGTTCTGCACTTGGCCCATATCCCCCTACACCCTTCCTATTCATACACCAATCCAGAAGACTTTTAAATGTTGCAATGGTATCAGTTTCCGCCACTTCATCTGGCAGCTCATTCCATACACGCACCATCCTCTGCGTGAAAAAGTTGCCCCTTAGGTCCCTTTTATATCTTTCCTCTCTTACCCTAAACCTTTGCCCTTATGTTCTGGACTCTCCCACCTCAAGGAGAAGACTTTGTTTATTTACATTATCCATGCCCCTCATGATTTTATAAATCTCTATAAGGTCACAAATTTGGCAATTATACCTTCTGTCAGTTGAATGATGTCATTTCTATAAATGATAAACAATTGAAGTCCCAGCACCAATCCCTGTGGCACATCATTCATTATATTTTGCCAAACCCAAAATGACCCATTTACACCTAACCTCTGCTTCCTGCTAACAAGCAAATCTTCTATCCATGTCAATATGCTATTCTCTACACCAACAAATTTATCTTCTGCAATTACCTTTAATATGCTGCCTTATCAAATGCCTTCTGGAAATCTAAGCATAGTACAACTACATGTTTCCCTTTCAATACAGCACAATTACCTTTATCTCCTCAAAGAGCGACAACAGATTGGTCAAACATGAATTCCCTTTCATAAAACCATGTTGACTCTTCCTGCTTATATGTTATAGTACCCTGATATAACTTCTTTAATAATAATTTCTAACATTTTCTCAATGACAGGTATTAAGTTAACTGGTTTGTACTTTCATGTTGTCTGTCTCTGTTTCAGGGGAAAAAAAATGACGTTTGCTACCTTTCAATTGAATGGGATTCTCCCTGAATCAAGGGAATTCTATAAAATTAAAGCCAATGTATTCATTATCTCACTAGCTACTCTTTTTCAGACCATAGGATGAAGTCCATCAGGACTTAGGCATTTGTCAGCCCGCAAGTCTAACAATTTACTCAATACAACTTCTTTGTTGATTGTACTTTTCCTGAGTTGCTTAAATGCAAATGGAATACTGTCCTTCATTGCGAGAGGGATGGAGTTTAAAAATTCGGAGGTTACGCTTCGGCTAAATACAGTGCTGGTGAGACCACATCTGAAATAGTGTGTACAGTTTTGGTCTCCTTACTTGAGAACAGATGTACTGGCACTGGAGGAGTGCAGATGAGGTTCAGTAAGTTGATTGTTGAGTTGAAAGTGTTGGCTTATGAGAAGAGATAGAGTAGACTGATACTATATTCATTGGAATTTAGGAGATTGAGGGGGGAATCTTATAGAAACATATATGTGGGGTGGCTCAGTGGTTAGCACAGCTGCTTCACAGCACCAGGGACCCGGGTTTGATTCCCACTTTGGGTGACTGTCTGTGTGGAGTTTGCACATTCTCCCTGTGTCTGCGTGGGTTTCCTCCAGATGCTCCGGTCTCCTCCCACAATCCAAAGAAATGTGTGATTTGGAAATGCTGGTCAGGTGAATTGGCCATGCTAAACTGCCCCATAGTTTTAGGTATGTTAGTCAGGGGTAAATGTAGGGTAATGGGTCTGGGTAGGTTACTCTTCAGACGGTCAGTGTGGGCTTATTAGGCCGAGGGGCCTGTTTCCATACTATAGGTAATCTTAAAAAAAAATTATGAAGGGAATAGGTAAGATATGGAATTCCCTGCCCAGTGAAGCAGTTTTTAAGGCCAAGATAGATGGATTTTTGAACAATAAAAGAATTAAGGGCCATAGTGAGTGGGCAGCGAAATGGAGCTGAGTCCACAAAAAGATCAGTCATGATTTTATTGAATGGCAAAGCAGGCTTGATGGGCCAGGTGACCTACTCCTGCTTTTTCTTATGTTCCTCACTGTCTCCTACTTCCTGATTTAGTGCTACTCTGGGATGTTACTTGTATCCTCTATAGTGAAGGCAGATGCAAAATACCTCTTAAATTCACCTGTCATTTCCTTATTTTCCAATAATAATTCTCTGGTCTCACTTTATTTAGGACTAATACTCATTTTGTGAACTCTTTTCTTTAAATTTTTATTGAAACTCTTGTAATCTGATTATTTTTCTTTTGCACTGCATTTTATCTCCTCCTTATTCCGTTTTCAGTCTTTGTCTTTATTCTTTGATTTTTGTTATATTCTGGCCAATTTTAAGACGTGACACCTATCTTTGCAAAACTATAAGTTTTATCTTTTAATTTGATACGACCTTTAACATTGATAGTTAATCACGGACTTTTCGGGTATCCTTTGGAATTTGGTTCACTTGTTTGGAATGTATCTTTTCTATTCTGAATATCCCCTTAAGTATCTGCCAATGAATTTCTACTGATGTATCCCTTAACATAATTTGCCAACTCACCTTAGCTCTGATTTCATGCCATTATAATTGCCTTTATTGGAATCATTTAAAAATTCTTGGATACACTCCTCTCACCCTCAAAACACATGTAAAATTCAATTGTATTACAGTTGCAGTAACCTGGAGAACCTTCACTGTGAGACCATTAATAAATCCTATCTCTTTGTATGATACCAAGTCTAGGAGAGCCTGATTCATGCTGGCTCCAGAATATACCATTCTTAGAAACATTCTTTGAATTCCTCATGTTTGCCAATCTGACTTTTCTAGTCAATACGTAGATTGAAATCCACCAGGATTATCACCATGCATTTCTGACAAATGCTCATTGTCCTTTATCCCTACCCCAGTGGTTACTGCTAGGGGCCTGTATAATACTCCCACAAGTGACCTTTTACCTTTATAATTTTTTCAATTCTTCCTGACTGTTTCCATGTCTTGATTTCCTGAAATTCACACATCCCTCTCTGGTATCATTACTCTCTGCAAATACCATAATTATCTCTCAGAGCTACCCCTCCAAATTTCTTATCATTCCTAAGTGTTTTGTACCCTTCAAGATTCAAATCCCAATTTATGTCACATATTGGGACATTCTTCTTGTATGTATTCTTTTAACTTTATCTATAATTTTTTTGAACTTGGGACCTGCCATTTCTTATGAATAACTTTTTCCCTTTATACTTAATGAACCTTTTGGAATAACTTGTAATAAACCAACCTTTTGTCTGTTCAAATGAGTACTTGACTGTTGGACTGCTGGAATCATTAAAAAAACTGCATGACCTACAGTCAAAGTGTGGTGCTGGAAAAGCACAGCAGGTCAGGCAGTTTCCGAGGAGCAGGAGAGTCGACGTTTTGGGCATAAGCTCTTCATCAGTGATGAATGAAGGACTTATGCCCAAAACGTTGACTCTCTTGTTCCTCGGATGCTGCCTGACCTGTGGTTTTCTAGCACCACACTTTTAAACTCTGACTCTCCAGCATCTGCAATCCTCACTTTCTCTCACTGCAAGATCTACAGTGCAGTGGTCATATAGTGAGCATGTTTGGTTCTCATGACGGCAACCTACAACATCTGGAAAGAAGAGTTTGCATTTTCTATTGATGCTTGCGGTAAATATCCTCAGCAGTAATACTGAACACTTGAATCCTCTTTATCTTGTACACAAAATCATAGTGCAATGGATCCTGGATAAGATGTCTCAGAGCTGTCAATCAATAAATGTTTACCCTTGACTTTATAAATGAAGAACTGCAGCTGCTGGAGATCTGAAACAAAACAGGAAGTGCTGGAGGAATTCAGCAGGACTGGCAGCATTTGTAGATAGAAAAACAGAGTTAATGTTTTGAATCCAGTCATCCTTCATCAGAACTGACAATAGGAGAGAGGTTGCAGAGGAGACTACCATCCTTGTTCCCATGACTTAGCTGGGCAGCATGGTGGCTCAGTGGTTAGCACTGCAGCCTCACAGCGTCAGAGACCAGGGTTTGATTCCAGTCTCAGGCAACTGTCTGTGTGGAGATTGTATGTTATCCCTGTGTCTGCATGAGTTTCCTCTGGGTGCTCCAGTTTCCTCCCACAGTCCAAAGCTGTGCAGGTCAAGTGGCTTGGCCATGCTCAATTGCCCATAGTGTTAGGTACATTTGTCAGAGGGGAAATAGGTCTGGGTGGGTTACTCATTAGAGGGTCAGTGTGGATTTGTTGGGCCAAATAGCCTGCAGGAAATCTAATTTACAGTGCACAAAACAATGCAGTTAACCTCACCGTGATTGCCAAAGCAAAATTATTTTTCACATTATTCAGTTTCTGATCAACCCTATATGACCTTATTGTAGTTCTAACACATACAAAGGCTTCTGTCTCCTATTTCTCTTATTCAATCATGTTGGGATGGATCACTGCCTCTCTTTCTGCTTGTGTTCAGGTAATCAAGCCTGATTCTGTACTTACTGCTTTTGATCAAAAGCTGCTGCTTCCTTTCATGTACAACTATTGAACATGTTCCAAACCCTACAAGTGGCACAGACAATCTGTTTCCATTCTTCTTGCAGTAGATGGCACTCCACAGGAAGGAGTGCATAACAATGAAATGGATATCCTGTGTCAATGTGAACCTGGCACCAACAAAGATCCATCATCAAAAAAGGCAAAAAGAAGGAAAGTGAAACATTGAAGATGGTCATTAGAGCCAATTTGGGCTTTTCCCTCCTTTTACTCTTTTTGTTGAAATTGTTTCACATACACATTCAGCATGACACCCTGACAATGCCACATGAATACTCTCTCTTCCTTTATCTAAACTTGTAAAACTAAAGAAACCATAAATAGCTTAAATTAAACTTTTAAAAATTCTCATTGCTAATATGGAAGAGAATTCCTTTCCATTTCACCAAATCTGTCAAAATGCCATGATGTTTATGGGGAGGAAGGGAGGGAAATGGGTGAGCCAGACAACAGCTAGGAGACAGGTCATGCTGGGGGAGGGATGTCAGGCCTTGGGCTTTGGGGGAGAAGTGGGGTGGAGAAAGGTTGACAGGAAAATGGTGGGATCACGGAGGAGGAACAATACTGGGGAAGGAAAGAGAATGTGGGCTGCAGGAGGTTGGAGGAAATGAGGGAATGGAGAGATGGGCAAGAGTATGAAGCACAATCACAGGTAATTGGCAATGGAAAAGACATTACACTGGGAAGAGAAATTGTGGTGAAGTGCATTTGCAAGATCCTGGGCAGAAAGGTCAGTAGGGGTTCAGAGCATCGTGAAGAGATGACAGCAAGGAAGAGATACCATGCCACCAAAAGAAGAAGATTGAAGTCTTAGGGCCAATGTTCAAACTTTCCATTGACCATGTTTTAAATAATGTAAACATGCTAATATTAGGCATCGAGTCAGCACCAGACAGAAATGAAGGTCATTATGCATTTTTGTATAATTTTTCATTAAGGTTTTTACACGCAAAGCTTTAACCAATATTTCTTTATTAAGTACCCATCAACATGTAATATGTATTCAGCATTAATTCTTGCATTATTCGAAAGCAAATCTCCAGCTCTATGTTCTATTTTAACCTCCAGTCTTCCTGATTTCTTCTTTTTCAGCAATCAAGAAAATAATAAGAATGCATTAACAATAAGTTATTCCTGGAGATGACACAAGGCTGATTGCATGATTTCTTGATCAGGAGAGGATCTTTATGGACCCTTATCCTTTGGACAGGAAAAATCTACAACATCTTTGATTTTTTAAGTGATAAAGTGCAAGCTATACTTATCACTGCCAAAAAGTGTATTGTTCCACGAGGGAAAGGAACTTAGCTTTCATGCTTCTTCAACTGGAATATCACAAGGATCAGTCCTAAAGCCTTGATTATTTACGATCTATGACTTATGACTTGGAGGAGGGATCAGAGTATAATACATTAAAATTTGCTGATTTTAAAAACATTAGTAGAAAAGCATGTTGTGATGAGTGCATAAGGAATCTGAAAGAGATGCAGATAGCTTATGTGAGTGGGGAAAATCTTTGCAGATGGAGTTTAATGTAGGAAAGCATGAGGCAATACACTAGTCGGAAGAATCAAAAAAGCATATTTAACTGAAGAGAGACCCCAAAAAAGTACAGTGCTGAGGGACCTAGGTACTCTTGTACATGAAACACAAAATATCAGTATGCAGGTGTAGCAAGTAATTAAGAAGGGAAATGAAAGTTTGGCCTTTCGTTAGAGAGTTGGGTGAGGAGTACTGTGTATAGTTTTGGTCCTCATAATTAAGAAAGAATATACTGGAGGCTGTTGATTCCTGGGAGGAATCAGTTGATTTATCAAGAAGAACTAAACAGGTAAGAATTGGGAGGGGGTTGGTGTTGGCGGTGGTGAAACATCCAAGTTTCTATTGGGGGCTTCAAAGGGTAAATGTTGGAAAGGTCTTGCTACTTGTGAGGCAATCTCGAATTAGGGGTCACAATTACAGAATGAAGGGACACTCATTTAAAATGGAGATTAAGGCATTTCTACCCCCAAAGGGTAGTGAATATCTAAACTTCTTAAACTCAAGAGAGCTGGAGACGCTAGATTATTGATCTTACTTAAAGAGGAGCTGGATTTTATTTTAACCTATCAGAGAATTGATGGCTATGCAGAGCTAGCGTTACAGATGAATTAAGGCCTGGCACAGATCAGCTATGATCTTGTTGAATGGTGAGGCAGGCTTGGGGGCCGAATGGTTTACTCCTGCTGTAATTTCATATATACTAATGTTCTTGTTTGTTGTTGTCACATCTGTTTTGTGCTACATGACCTAGGAGACTAACACACCATGATGCCCAGAAGAAGGTTAAGCAATATAGTTTCTATGAAGGCAGTAAGGTCATGAGTTCAGCACTACAATGCACTTGAACGAGATCCTAAGCTTAATGGTTTGGATACAGCTTGTGGAAAAAAAACACTGAACAATCAATAGACAACAGGTGCAGGAGTAGGCCATTCTGCCCTTCAAGCCTGCACCAGCATTCAATATGATCATGGCTGATCATCCTTAATCAATATCCTGTTCCTGCCTTATCTCTATAACTCTTGATTCCACAATCCTTGAGAGCTCTATCCAACTCTTTCTTAAATGAATCCAGAGACTGGGCCTCCACTGCCCTCTGGGGCAGAGCATTCCACACAGCCACCACTCTCTGGGTGAAGAAGTTTCTGCTCATCTCTGTCCTAAATGGTCTACCCCGTATTTTTTAGCTGTGTCCTCTGGTTCGGCACTCACCCATCAGCGGAAACATGTTTCCTGCCTCCAGTGGGTCCAATCCTTTAATAATCTTATATGTCTCAATCAGATCCCCTCTCAGTCTTCTAAACTCAAGGGTATACAAGCCCAGTCACTCCAGTCTTTCAGTGTAAGGTAATCCCGCCATTCCAGGAATTGACCTTGTGAACCTACGCTGCACTCCCTCAATAGCCAGAATGTCTTTTCTCAAATTTGGAGACCAGAACTGCACACAGTTTCCAGGTGTGGTCTCACCAGGGCCCTGTACAGCTGCAGAAGAACCTCTTTGCTTCTATACTCAATCCCTCTTATTATGAAGGCCAACATGCTATTAGCCTTCTTCACTACCTGCTGTACCTGCATGCTTACCTTCATTGACTGGTGTACAAAAACACCCAGATCTCTCTGTACTACCCCTTTACTTAAATTGATTCCATTTAGGTAGTAATCTGCCTTCCTGTTCTTGCCACCAAAGTGGATAACCATACATTTATCCACATTAAACTGCATCTGCCATGCATCTGACCACTCACCTAACTTGTCCAGGTCACCCTGTAATCTTCTAACATCCTCATCACATTTCACCCTGCCACCCAGCTTAGTATCATCAGCAAATTTGCTAATGTTATTACTAATACCATCTTCTATATTATTAACATATATTGTAGAAAGCAGCGGCCTCAGTACTGATCCCTGCGGTAGCCCACTGGTCACTGCCTGCCATTCCGAAATGGAGCCATTTATTACTACTCTTTGTTTCCCATCAGCCAACCAACTTTCAATCCAAGTTAGTACTTTGCCCCCAATATCATGCGCCCTAATTTTGCTCACTAACCTCCTATATGGGACTTTATCAAAAGCTTTCTGAAAGTCCAGAATGCATACACAAAATCATTTCCTCTCTCATTCTTCTCTGGGATTCTGTTGCATTGACATGGATGCATGTTAAAAGCTGCCTTGGCTATTTATTAGCAACAGAGGAGAAAGTGAGGACTGCAGATGCTGGAGATCAGAGCTGAAAATGTGTTGCTGGAAAAGCGCAGCAGGTCAGGCAGCATCCAAGGAACAGGAGAATCGATGTTTCGGCATAAGCCCTTCTTCAGGAATGAGGAAAGTGTGTCCAGCAGGCTAAGATAAAAGGTAGGGAGGAGGGACTTGGGGGAGGGGCGTTGGAAATGCAATAGGTGGATGGAGGTCAAGGGGAGGGTGATAGGCCAGAGCGGGGTGGGGGCGGAGAGGTCAGGAAGAAGATTGCAAGTTAGGAAGGTGGTGCTGAGTTCGAGGGATTTAACTGAGACAAGGTGGGGGAAGGGAAAATGAGGAAACTGGAGAAATCTGAGTTCATCCCTTGTGGTTAGAGGGTTCCTAGGCGGAAGATGAGGCGCTCTTCCTCCAACCGTCGTGTTGCTATGGTCTGGCGATGGAGGAGTCCAAGGACCTGCATGTCCTTGGTGGAGTGGGAGGGGGAGTTGAAATGTTGAGCCACGGGGTGGGGTTGGTTGGTCCGGGTGTCCCAGAGGTGTTCTCTGAAACGTTCCGCAAGTAGGCGGCCTGTCTCCCCAATATAGAGGAGGCCACATCGGGTGCAGCGGATGCAATAAATGATGTGTGTGGAGGTGCAGGTGAATTTGTGGCAGATATGGAAGTATCCCTTGGGGCCTTGGAGGGAAGTAAGGGTGCAAGTTTTGCATTTCTTGCGGTTGCAGGGGAAGGTGCCGGGAGTGGAGATTGGGTTGGTAAGGAGTGTGGACCTGATGAGGAAGTCACGGAGGGAGTGGTCTTTTCGGAACGCTGATAGGGGAGGGGAGGGAAATATATCCCTCCACCGCATCTCCTCTACTTCCCGCTCCTCCGCCTTTGAGCCCCGCCCCTCCAACCGCCACCAGGACAGAACCCCACTGGTCCTCACCTACTACCCCACCAATCTCCATATACAGCGTATCATCCGCCGTCATTTGCGCCACCTCCAAACGGACCCCACCACCAGGGATATATTTCCCTCCCCTCCCCTATCAGCGTTCCGAAAAGACCACTCCCTCCGTGACTCCGTCGTCAGGTCCACACCCCCCACCAACCCAACCTCCATCCCGGTACCTTCCCCTGCAACCGCAAGAAATGCAAAATGTGCGCCCACACCTTCCCCCTTACTTCCCTCCAAAGCCCCAAGGGATACTTCCATATCCGCCACAAATTCACCTGCACCTCCACACACATCATTTATTGCATCCGCTGCACCTGATGTGGCCTCCTCTATATTGGGGAGACAGGCCGCCTACTTGCGGAACGTTTCAGAGAACACGTCTGGGACACCCGGACCAACCAACCGAACCACCCCGTGGCTCAACACTTCAACCCCCCCTCCCACTCCACCAAGGACATGCAGGTCCTTGGACTCCTCCATCGCCAGACCATAGCAACACGACGGTTGGAGGAAGAGCGCCTCATCTTCCGCCTAGGAACCCTCCAACCACAAGGGATGAACTCAGATTTCTCCAGTTTCCTCATTTCCCCTCCCCCCACCTTGTCTCATTCAAATCCCTTGAACTCAGCACCGCCTTCCTAACTTGCAATCTTCTTCCTGACCTCTCCGCCCCCATCCCGCTCTGGCCCATCACCCTCACCTTGACCTCCTTCCACCTATCGCATTTCCAACGCCCCTCCCCCAAGTCCCTCCTCCCTACCTTTTATCTTAGCCTGCTGGACACACTTTCCTCATTCCTGAAGAAGGGCTTATGCCCGAAACATCGATTCTCCTGTTCCTTGGATGCTGCCTGACCTGCTGCGCTTTTCCAGCAACACATTTTCAGCTATTTATTAGCAACACCTTTGTGAATATGGAGGAATGACTGGGTGGATTGGTTGTAATTTCACATGCATCGGAGTAGTTTGCAGTCCTCACTGATAAGGTCTGCAATTTGGGTACAGACATTTTCTTGAGGTAATGGGGGCTAGACAATACCTTTTTAAACTATACTGCTGTCTGGGGTGTCACCTTCAGGAAAATTGGGAAGAAAACTGGAGTGGAAACGTGAAATAAACCTCAACCATTGCAGCTCGCTGTATTGGAATGATATTCTAGATTGGGTTTCAGATTAGGTGTCTTTACCGCTAGAGTCAAAACATTATAATTTCTAGAGTTAGCAGTTTATGCTCCACAAAAGGTAAAATTGTCTACTGGAACATAGGGCTGTTCTCTCATTTGAGAGAGATGAGTGGTAGTGGTTTAACCTGAGGGTCACCACACCTCAGGGAAGGGCACTCAGCTGCTGCAGGAATTGAACTCGCACTGTTATTCGCTCCACTCCACATCATCATCCAGTCAACTGAGCTAACTGACACCACTCTCTGAAATTCTATGAGAAAGAAGCCCAATTGTAAATATAACTACCTTCAGAAATAAAAGTTTAAATGTCTTGTTTGTTATAATTATTTCAAATCTCTTGCATACTGTTATTATTACTGTGAAAATTTGACCCAACAAATGCCATTAATCTGATCTGAAACGTCAAAAGTTCAGTTGGTTGTCGAGCTGGAATGTAAATAAGTGTGACTAATTAAAACAGAATGAGTTACTTAATCAAAGACTAACCATGCATCATATCAAATTCAACTGCATAGACACTGACTTTGTGATGTGAAAACTGGGATTTACAACAACAGCTGTGGGTGATTTGGATTCATGGGGCTGAACTTTCATTCCAGATTTGGAACCCTGACTCCAGGAACATTGAGGTATGAACCCTGAGAATGCCTCTCCTGGACATGGGCTAATATTTTGAAGGAGATGGTAAATTAGTAGCTTGTTCACCCAGCTACTGTCCAAGAAGGTGCAACAGACATTTTCAGAGACAGGATGTGGATGTGATGGACCTACTTTAAAGAGCATCCGGCAGTCATAACTGTAGACATTAGTTTCTTGGATGAAGGCACAGGCCAAAATGCAGCTGAGTAGCAATATAACAAGTGTTTGATCTGATCATGCCTCCCATAGGCAATGGTAAGCCAGATAGGCCAGTATCCAGTTGTAAATGTGTGACAGGAGAAAGGCAGATAGTCAGTCAGCCAAAGAAGGCATATAGGTGAGTTAATTTAATAGGGCAGCAGCCACTGTGTGATCAGGCAGATGCAGTGAAGAAAGCATGTTAATGAGTTTCTCAGCTCTGGCAAAGTGAATTCAATGCTACACCTGGATGATAAGTCTTCAATTCAGAGTCAGCACATACCTATAAGGAGAGTAGCTTAGAGTGCACAACCTCACATAGTTCCTGAGACTATGTGTATCCAGAGGCAATCCTGAGGAGTCATCCACAAAAACTCATCAAAGAGGTGATACTGGAGCTATGGAAATTGCATGCAAGTTACTGGCTAAATGTGGGGACAGAGGGCACAATGATCTTAACTCTCTTGTTCTTGATTTTGAAGAAAAAACAAGAGGACAACGTTTGAGAAAGGGGTGATGAAATAGCACACCTTGTGATGGCTTGGACGGAGGAGATCTTTGAAACTGCCAGACTGCTGGCAAGAAGTGGGCAAGTTGGGATATACTTCAAAAAGGTGGTAGCATGTTATTGTTTCCTTGTAACAAAGCTAAGGGTGTCGTTTGAGGATCAGGCTCACTTGGCAACACCCCTGCCTTCCCCAACTCTTTCGTGGCACTCATGCAAGTCTTCATTTGTGTAATTCATTTCATTATTTAAGTAGTCATGTGCTATTGCAGCTCCAGGAACGTAGTGAATAACAGCAGGCAGCTTTCATAGCTAGGTAAAAACAATGACTGCAGATGCTGGAAACCAGATTCTGGATTAGTGGTGCTGGAAGAGCACAGCAGTTCAGGCAGCATCCAAGGAGCTTCGAAATCGACGTTTCGGACAAAAGCCCAACTAGGGCCAGCTATGAAGGAGCAGGCTCAGCCTCCTTCTTTGTACATAATTTCTGGGGACGGGGGGAGACTTTCTTCCACTTTAGAATTGTGGCTCTTGAAGTAACTAAATAGTCAAATGCTGGATTGACTCACCCTGTCATAGATGGGGCAGATGGTGGAGACTGGGATGGGACGGTTTGGGTTTTCACACGCTGTCTACTGTTTGAGCATGGGCTCACCCAGAGGCTGTCAGAGACATCTGAAATCATTGGCACCTCCGAGATGCTTCTTTTCCAGTTTGGATGGTCTTAAGCACAAATGAACAGGTATGTTGTATATTTTTAGGGAGGCTTTAAGGACATCCATGAAGCAATTTCTCTGCCCACCCAGTAACTGCTTGCCGTGACGAAATGTGGAGCAGAGATCTTGTTTTTGAAGTCTTTTGTCAGGCATGCAGATGATGTGGTCCACCCAATGTAACTGATTGACAGAAACTAGTGACTCAATGATGATGACTTTGGCCTCAGAAAAAGTACTGATGTTGGAGATTCTATCCTCCCTGAAACTACTAATGTGGCAACCTTAACATATTGTTGCTCCAAAACTCCCCACTGTGACTGAGACAGAAGTGCAGTCAGGTTGTTTTCTTGTGGTTGTACACAGTTGAGATACCTGTGACACTGTGCTCAGTTTTGCTGTTCCAGGAGGTGCATTGCTACAGCTTAGCCACCAATGTAGTACATTGATTTGCAGGATTTTGTGGAGACAGAGAGATAATATTTCTGTAGGAAATTGAGATATTTGCTGTACATTGCTGTACAGCCTCAGTCTGCCACCATATTGTTGGTAGACACTTCAGAGATGGAAGATGCATCTAAGGCGTCATTGTCATATCAGTTACATGTTCCCTCCACCATGACAGATTCACTCACCTTAGTGGAACCTCATAATTTTAGAATGTGCAACTCAAGGTAACCAGCACTTCACTTGTGAAGGGGGGAAAGTGATGAAGATAGAAGCAACTTTGGCCAGTGCCAGTTGGAAGATGGATAACAGTTTTAGCTGCGCCCAGTTGGGTGAAGTTGCAGAAACTTGGAGGACTCATAAAAGGTGGGTCTTTCCTGAACAGCTCCCAGGACATACTTGTGCACATGCTGATGTTCCCAGATGTAGGGTGGAAATATGGGCAAAGAATGAAAGAGTCTATTCATGAAATACATTTTGGAAAGAGGACATGAACTTCTCCACTGAAACAGTGGTCAAGTTCATGGATAACCAAGCAGAGCAGCATGGTGAGTCGATGCAAGAGCACTGCACTGCTATGCACACA
Organism: Chiloscyllium plagiosum; assembly: GCF_037043375.1. NCBI lineage: Eukaryota > Metazoa > Chordata > Chondrichthyes > Orectolobiformes > Hemiscylliidae > Chiloscyllium > Chiloscyllium plagiosum. The sequence continues at coordinate 20,599,627 of NW_028270139.1, forward strand.
ATGCAAGTCACATTCTGAAGCACTGACCAGTCAGTTGCATTGATGGTACAAAGTTGCATTGATTGATAGTAATTGGTTTCTTCAGACATGAATGTGCACATTGAAAGGGCTCGAGCAGGAAAATACCAAGAAGGCCACTCCACAGTAAATGGCTTAGCCACTGCCTGTTCCTTTCGCCCCTCTAAATAAGACACCACCTGTATGGCAAACTGTTGTGACTGAGGCTGTACTGCACTGGTTCTGGTGGGTGAACTGTAGCAATGCCCCTCCTAGAACTCCAAAACTGAGCACAGTGTAACAGGTATCTCAGTTGTCTATAACCACAAGAAAACAACTGCCTCCAATTCTGAAGAAGGGCTTATGCCCGAAACGTCGATTCTTCTGTTCCTTGGATGCTGCCTGAGGTGCTGTGCTTTTCCAGCAACACATTTTCAGCTCTGCCTCCACTTCTGCCTCAGTCACAGTGGGGAGTATTCCATAACAGCAGCACTAAGTGCAGGTTGCCACATTAGTAGTTTCATTTTGCAGTTCAATGCAATACTTATGTTCACAGATTAACTCTTGATGCAAAGAGATTGTTGATGGCAGCACCTAAAGTTATGTGATCCTATTGTTTTGAGGGCATTAAGGCAAGCTGAAGTTGGTTGGATACTTGATGCAAAAGTGGGTTAATGGAGACAGTTTGGTTGGCAGCTACATGTCTTTCATGCAGTGCAGGGAAACAAGAGGCATGTCTGTGTGGCAGGCATTTTGATGCCCCACCCAGCCCCTCCGGAGAGTATCCTTCACCTGCCTGGTTCTATGATGGACCATTGCTTGTGAGAGACATCACAGAGCTGCTGCTGCTCTTGAAATAACCCAGAGGCAAAGAGTTCAATATCATACTCACTTTCAAGACTACTAGCAGAGCACAACCATGTGACTGGAAAGGCCAAAAAGGTCTCCCTCATGACAGCAAATAAATTCGCAGTCACTTGCTTCGATAGAGCAGCCTCCAGAGACATTGAGACTTTGGTGATAGTGTATATGGCGAGAATAATACCACCGTGCTCTGTCCCCAGGGTATTATCTCCGCAGCGAAGGATTGTATATATTGCTGGGGCAGCTGCTCCTCATCACCTCTGTTACTTCCTCAGATCAGCTGACCCCATTGTCCTGGGTACCTGCCTGGAAACCCCCACCCTCTCCTCAGTGTGCTCCATTAACCCCTACAGGTATACCTCCTAAAACATTCATCAGAATCTGCTTACACAAAGGCACTGTGTACTGAATCATGAGCTCCTCTCTGTTTATTCCACCATTCTTGCAGTGTTGGGAATGTCTAACTTCTACACAGCTTCTCTGAATGGGATCCCTCATTCAGCTGCCTCATTTCTTCGGAGGTGCTGCTGAGGCAGCCTGTTTCCTAAAATAGCCTTGAAAAGATCATATAAGCTCTGTAGTGAGTACTCAAATGGCTCATAAAGTACTTCAAATCTACTCTCAGGTTGCTGTAATCTCAAGAAGTTGCCTCTTCCAAAACTGCAGAGATGTGGAATGTGTCAAGAAACTGGCATGACACTTGACCTTGTCATTTTCCTGGAATACATGCAGAAATTTTTCTACATCAAAGTAATTTTCTTTCTCTTAGCACATAAATGCTATCTCTCTAAACTGTGGTTATATGCCATGTTTCAATCAAAATTTCACATATTACATAAGCATTTTAAATATTACCAGTTTAAGATCGCTGCTGAGATTAAAATCTAGCTATTTAAATTTAGAGCCATTTCAATGTGATCTGTTCTTACATGTGTTCCTTATTGGTAGTTTACCCTCTGTTAATGTTAGCACTATTCTTTTGGGAATTAGCAGACCCAGCTAAGCCTGGTTAAGTACAACATAGATTGATTCTGATAGCAGAAAAAGAACATGTACAGCTGGAGGGGTTGTGCATGGTTCATAGTTTGACAGCTGCCAACTTATTCCTTATCTTTTTCAGACAGTCTACAAACAAAATGAAGAAGGAAAACTGATTGGTCATCCACATTTATACTTCTCTTTGGTTCAATAATGCTTTAAAAATGTTCCGTAAGTCAAAATTTTCAGTAGCTTTGTCTATTTTGGGAGATTTGGGATTCATCTCTTATATGAAGTGTACTAAATTATCACTATTATAGATCACTAATGTGAACAGAATTAAACAGCAATGCAAATACTACGAGTGGAATTCTTATTTCTAAAATTTAAACAATAGTTTTGTCAAAAGTTATAATTGTGAAGTTGGTGAATAAAGAGCTGGGGTCACTTTTCAGGGTCAAGTTTACTGCCCAGCATGTCAGATGTTACATGATCGTTGCTCAGTTACTAATAGCTACTGTTGCCCAAGAGGTTTTATATACAGTGTGAATTATGTGCAAACTGTGGGAAGGGAGGGAGATGGAAACCCGAATTCCTACACACCCTAAATCTGCCCATTATGTTTTGGGAGATAGGATGTCAGTTGGGTGCAAGATTTAACTCCACCCACAGAGTGAAACACATACATTATAGGTGCATTAATGTCTGCAGTTTGCAGTAGTAATATGCCAAAACTTTAGCATTTTCCACGGTTACTTCCGTAAACCTGACAGCCAATCCAGGAGTCCACAGATGCTCAGCATAATACTGATAGTACAATTTAGGAACAGATGTAGGCCATTTTGCCATTAAAGCCTTTTCTGCCATTCAATGTATCATGGCTGATCTGTTTGTTTTCTGACTTTCACATTCCCACTTTGATAAACCCCAATTCCCTTCCCTAAAAAGAATCAATTTACCTTGCCTTAGAAGTGTTTAATGACATTGCCTCCACAGCGTTCTGAGGCAGGGAACTCAAATGTCAGACAAACCTCAGACAAAAAAAAAATCCTTTAATCTCTGTCCCAAAAGATTGACCCCTAATTTTAAAACAGTGTCCCCCAATTCTGGACTGATCCACTAAGAGTAAACATTCTTTCAACATCCACCTGTCAAGGCCATTCAGGATCAAGTCATCCTCTTTTTTTTAAACTCAAGTGGGAAACAAGCTTAAACTGTTCAACCTAACATCATAAAACAATCCATTCATTCCAGATATCAATTCAGTTAATCTCTGAAACTCCCCCAATTCATTTACAACGTACCTTAAAGAAAGAGACCCCAAAATTGCACACAGTATTTGGCATGTGATCTCAGCATTGCACTATATAACTGAAGCATATTGCTTCACTGCTGACCGTAAAATCCAGGCCAATATTACACTGAAATCATTCATCTGTCATTTATATTATTAAATTAAAAGCACTGGTCCCAGATTTCCATTTTGTTTGGATGTGGGTGACACTATTTATTGATCAATTCTGAGTGCTGAATTCTGAAAGTTGTGTTGAGCCACCTTCTTGAGCCAGTGCAGTCCTTATGATGAAGATACACTTACAGCACTGTTAGTTAGAGAGTTCTGGGGCTTTGATTCAGCAATAATGGTAGGACGGTCACATACTTCAAAGTCAGGATACAGTAATTGTTGGATGGACTCTGAGTTGGTAGCATTCCCATACAATTGCTGGTCTTGCCCTTCTAACTCATAGAGGTTGAGTGTCTGGAAGGTACTGTTACAGGAGTCTTCATGACTTATCGTTGTACATCTTGTAAATGGCACACTCTACTCTCATGGTATACAAGTGGTGGAAGCAATGAATATTGAAGATGCTGTTCAGGGTGTCAATTAAGGTGGTTACATTGATCTGGATACTGTCAAGTTACTTAAATATTGAAGCTGCATTTCCAGCAAATAGTATTTCATTGTGTTTCTCTGTGTGGCTTGAAGGTGGTGAACAGGCTTGGGAAGTCATGAAGTGAGACCCTAGCCATGGAATTTGCAGCCTCTGCCATTGCTCTTTGATCAGTACATTTAAGGTTCTACTTCAAGGTGACCTCGAGGCTATTGATGGTGGAAAACCTGATGATGGTAATATTGTTGAATAGAATAGAATCCCTACAGTGTGGAAACAGGCCATTCGGCCTAACAAGTCCACACCTACCCTCTGAAGAGTAACCCACCCAAACTCATATCCCTACCCAATTAGTGTACATTTACCCCTGACTAATGCACCTAATCCACATATCCCTGAACACTATGGGCAAGTTAGCACAACCAATTCACCTAACCTACACATATCTGGACTGTGGGAGGAAACCAGAGCATCTGGAGGAAACTCAAGCAGACACGGGGACAATGTGTGCAAATTCCACATAGACAGTCGCCCAAGGTTGGAATCGAACCAGGGTCCCTGGCGCTGTGAGGTAGCAGTGCCAATCACTGAGCCACTGTGCCACCCTCACAGGAGAAATGTCATTGTTGGACAGTGTTATTGTCTTGCACTTGTTTGGTGAAAATTATATTTTCAAATAATGTCACTTCTGAAGACAGAAGACATGTTCAAGTCAATTTAATGAACTAATACTCATCAGCAAGGCACACATCCTTACTTTGTCCCAAAAGACTTCTACCAGTACCACTCCAAATTAATTTGGGAATATCCACAAATGGAAGTTCCCAAATATTCAAATACTGTGATGGTTTAACACTGTGCAACAGTTATATTGGTTGGTTGGCACATATTATCATAACAAACTGATGGAGTTGAGCATAATGATGCAGCTTTCCAATGTAATCACTGAATCACAAATGACATAAAATGCAAATTCACAGGCCTCTTTTTAAAAATGTCAGAGGAAAAAGCCTTGAATTTACATCTTGGGACACAACTGTTCACGTATAACATGTTCATGAGCTCACTCAACGAATGATATAAATGGATTAATTCCTCCTAAAATTGTAGACATAGACATTTCAAATGAAGTGTTCATATGTTAATATTCCATAGCATTCAAAGTTTGTGCGAAGATTTGTAGCTCGGGTGCTCGTTGCTGTGGTTCTGTTCGCCGAGCTGGAAGTTTTTGTTGCAAACGTTTCGTCCCCTGGCTAGGCGACATCATCAGTGCTTGGGAGCCTCCTGCAAAGCGCTTCTTTGATGTTTCCTCCGGTGTTTATAGTGGTCTGTCCCTGCCGCTTCCGGTTGTCAGTTTCAGCTGTCCGCTGTAGTGGTTGGTATATTGGGTCCAGGTCGATGTGTTTGTTGATGGAGTTTGTGGATGAATGCCATGCCTCTAGGAATTCCCTGGCTGTTCTCTGTCTGGCTTGCCCTATGATAGTAGTGTTGTCCCAGTCGAATTCATGTTGCTTGTTGTCTGCGTGTGTGGCTACTAAGGATAGCTGGTCGTGTCGTTTCGTGGCTAGTTGATGTTCATGTCCTTGTGCAGGACTGCACAAAACACTATATAGGACAAACAGGAAGACAGCTAACAATCCGCGTACATGAACATCAACTAGCCACGAAACGACACGACCAGCTATCCTTAGTAGCCACACACGCAGACAACAAGCAACATGAATTCGACTGGGACAACACTACTATCATAGGGCAAGCCAGACAGAGAACAGCCAGGGAATTCCTAGAGGCATGGCATTCATCCACAAACTCCATCAACAAACACATCGACCTGGACCCAATATACCAACCACTACAGCGGACAGCTGAAACTGACAACCGGAAGCGGCAGGGACAGACCACTATAAACACCGGAGGAAACATCAAAGAAGCGCTTTGCAGGAGGCTCCCAAGCACTGATGATGTCGCCTAGCCAGGGGACGAAACGTTTGCAACAAAAACTTCCAGCTCGGCGAACAGAACCACAGCATTCCATAGCATAATTTCAGGGCAACAGCTTTCAATCAACTGAATACTGAAAACTTTCCTAAAAGTGTTGAAAATATGCTTATGGAAAATTATTGGTAGGTTTGTATTTCTGTTCTCAGCTTTAATTGTAACAATCAATACTGAAATTACATCAATAATGAGAGTTGAAGGGCTTTAATCATTTAAATGGGTTGCTGCAGTAGATAAAGGGAAATAATGTGCATCCTTTTAGATTGATAGAATTAAATTTTAATTCTAAGATCATTACTCAGAAGTCATTGACAAAACTGTGAAAAGATACACCTCTGGTTTAAAAGCTCCTTTGGGATATCAAAATAGTGCCAACTGTTTACTTAAAGCTTGTGTAAATACCATACTCAGATTATAATTTAAAACCTTTTGGGAAAAATATTACAAATGCTTCTTCACTGGATATTAATTATGGTTTTGACATTTAATCTGATGAAATCCATAGGTCGTTAATTATTGCAGAGCACAAAATGAGAGCAGCATCAGCTGAAGTGCTACAGCAATTAGATTACAACAGCTTCTGCCAAATAATCTCTACAGTATTTACGATGAATAAATCCTTCCTGATTTTACCCTATATTTTTGTCAATACTGAAAATAACTAAACAATTTGCTTCACTCATAGAAACAATCACCACACTAGAAATAAGCCATTAAAAATCCTCTCTGAAGTGTATTTTCTAAAAAATGTGTGCGCACAACCAGGGTGTGGACTGACATTCCCTTTTATTTGGAGTATGCACTTAATTTGTTTAAGTGCATGGCTCCCTGTTTTTTAATGCTGTATACAGGTGCAAGAATTTAAAATGGTCAAGATGTGCAGGAATTTGCAGGTTGTTATGCGACCCAGTGGTAACACTAGTGTAGGCTTGTCATTTTATTCACGTAAATTAATAGACTGAAATAAGAGGCCTTGAGAGTTACAAGATATTAAGGAGCAGAGCAACAGCACATACTTCTTGGATGCTGTACAGGTTCTTCACTTTACATGAATTGGTGATGTTTGTGCTTATTCAGGTGAGGGGAGGTTTGAGTTGGAGAGTAGAATGCTGTATTCAATTTTAAAAATCACACAACACCAGGTTATAGTCCAACAGGTTTAATTGGAAGCACACTAGCTTTCGGAGCGACGCTCCTTCATCGGGTGATTGGACTATAACCTGGTGTTGTGTGATTTTTAACTTTGTACACCCCAGTCCAACACCGGCATCTCCGAATCATGTATTCAATTTTGGAATTGAATGTAACCATCAAACAGATTAAGGTCAGTTATTTTATAGTGTCAAGCAGTCTCTGCATTTTTCCATCTACGGCCTTAGCCCAAACTCAAAAAAATGACTAGTGTCATTGCATCAACGTGAACTTTGTTTTCTACTTCCATTTCAACATTTTATGGAAGCTAAGATTATGGCCCTGTAAAGTTGCTAAATTAATAGTAGCTTATAAGTATTTTTATATCTGAATTATTCTTTACTATTAACTGGATTGTGATTGCTCAAAGTATTTCCGGAGTCTCTCAGATTATTATACCCGAGTATGAGCTGAGCACCAGATTGAAAATATAAGATATAGCTACTTTGGAGAGCCAAACAAAATTATTTTTTACGTAGAGGTGGGAAAGGGGGCTCCTGAACTGTGGTCAGCAAAAGGTAGTGATTAACATTTTTTTTCTCCAAAATGTTATAGTCAACCTGAATCAGAGCAAAGTTCCCTCTAATTTCTTTTTACTATTGTAACCAGTTTGATGCACTGCATGGCCCTTTAAGATTGTACAGGCGTTTGTTGTGAAGGGTCTAGTCCATTGCAGGGGTTAATGTTCAAAAACAGGAGATGGTTGATATCAGAAGCCTTTGGAATTGGAAGTCGGGAGTGGAAATTTGGAGGCCAAATGATGAAATTGGAGGCAGATTATAGGGAAAGGTTGAAGGCTGTGGCATGGGGAAGTGTGATGGGACTTTTGGGATGAGAGTAGTGTTCTGTCAGGGAAGGTTGGAGGCTGCTTGAGGGAGTTTGGAATGATTCGGAGATGTCTGATGAGATGTGTACACTGAACCTGAGGTGGAAAGGCACTTACATACTTGAACCAGAGCCTCCTTTTAGTCGCTGGGTTTATTTAGGGCCTGGTAAAATCAGCCAGCAGAACTGAATTTGAAATCATAGATAAATTTAGATTGATATCTTAATTATAATACTTAAATTAGTAATATCACACACCCGCTAATTCCAATTGGTTGTCCACCCTTTGTACCATCTCCCTTAAAATCAGAATTGGATTGGTTGGAGTCAGCATTCAGAGATTTAATAGTTTAACTTTGAGGGGTACAAATTCTGGTAGTTGAACATGAGACTTATTGTCTTACTCCCTTATTTTAATTATATTTGTGAGTATTTATCTTTTTCTTAATCAATCTGATATGGATTCAAATCCAGATATCTGAGGACATAGCTTTAAGTTACTGTACTATCCAATGCCCTCATCTTTTATAGGTTTTAATATTCTAATAAATTGTAAGGTCTGTTTCTTGTAAATAGTTTGTTACGGGAAGAGCCTGTATGTTTTTCATGGAAGATTATTACCTACATCTAAAACTGCCCTCAACACTTATACAATCAACACACAAATCAAAGCTAGGCAAGTGAAGTTTTTGTTTAAGAGAAGGCTTGCTTTTTCAGATACTAACTAATTTTTGTAAAATACAAACAGAACTGTTTTTTGCATAATAGAAACAACATGACATGTAGACATAATTCTCTTGCAATACTGTCCAATTCCTGACACTTGCCTTGAAAATTAGAATTTTTTAAGTATCGAAAAAAATTGGAGTCACAAAGAAAAACAAAGTTAGAGGAAGTAGGTCAAGGGGCACAATGCCTTTAGCCAAGGGTACTGCCTTGCTGCTCATAAATCTTGGTATGTGGTACAGTAAATACTAACAGTTGGCTAAATCCACTGCCTACATTTCCAAATTCTTAGCTCAATTTCCGTTTGCATAAATCCACTGAATAGCAAAATGTGCAACGCAGCACAAATAAATTAGCATAGGCTTGGGGTTTAGCTGTTTTTATATTTTGTTCTTTTGATTGCAATGGGTTGAATTTTACATTCGCTTACTGGTGGGCTTGTAGGCAGAGGAGAAACAGGGAATATAATCCCCAGGTTGGATTTCTCATCAGCCTTCTGCCTGGCATTCATGCAATTTTGGGGGCAGGCAAGGCTTAGACTTGTCTGCCCACATTTGGTTCAACTTAGGCAATAAATTGGCCAATTAACAACCAATTCAGAGCTCTTTCTGACCTGGTCTCAAATTTTAGGCTGGCTGAAGGAATTCAGCACGGGAAGATCTTTCTTCATTTATAATCAATGCTTCTTGCAATGTGAAATAATTGAGCGGCCATCTTTTTCTACTTAAGTGGATGTGCTTTCATGTAGCCAACGAGTTGGTGTTGAGGACTGGGACCTGATTCCGGATTCCTAATTCTATTCCCAGGGTGTCTGATTTTCAGGAGAGCCTTTACTAGATTGTGGGCTGGTTCAGGTTGTAAGCCCGCACCCCATACTTCTGATCTCTCACCAGTGATACCTCATGATTTCCAGCATCCTCAATATTTTGTTCTTAATTTCACATTACTCCAGCACTCTGACTAACATTTGCCTCTCAGTTGAGACATATTAGCACACTAGGTGTTGAATTGCAAAGTTTAGTCTCCAGTACTTACAAACATTGTCTGGTTTTCTAACAACGAACCCAGTGACAAATTTGATCTATTATCTGTTCAGTAATCTTAGACATGAGGATGTGAAAGATGCCATCAAAATCAAGCTCTTCCTTCTGCTTTTCTGAATATATTGTAGCAATGGCAAGAAATTTAAAAATCAAAACAGCTTGACTAATCAGTTGCTAAAGTAGAGTGGGACAAACAGCTTAGGAGAAAAATCAATCTCTATCACTTCTGAGCCAGTGTTAACTGCATTTCATGGTTGTTGATTCACAGAAGTAAAGTCTATAAATTAGTTTTTAAAGAGCTGTTTTCTGACAGAATTTCAAAACCACTAATTGAATAACTTGCTCCAACAAGTGTTATTACAATAACAGAGATAAGGCTGAGACTTAGCTTGTGTCCTTCAAGTTATATCGTGTTAATTTTGGCTTGTTCCTAATTATTAAGTTTAAACTCTCTAAGATAGTGTTGCTAACTCTTTTGTTGAGAGGTACAATCCCAACCAATGCTATTATCTTGGATTTTAGAAACCTCATCATGTTCACCAGCATGTGTTCTTTGCTGCCAAAATAACGAGCTCTTAAGTTCAATATGGAAATATGAGTCATTATGAAGTGGAATCTGGCTATTTTCACAAAGAAAGGAATAAAACAATAGTGGTTGGAGGAGGTTGAATCTGCATAAAGTAACTTCTTAGCAATGCTATGCAGACTATATTGATCCCAAGGGGAAAGTATATGACGTTCTTCAATTCTATCAATTGAAGCTAAACTTGGTAATGATGTTCTCCATCAAGGACAGTGTTCTCTTTTTTTTAAAAAAAACTGCTCACTGTTGTAACAAAACAGTGGAAATCTTGTTTCCTCTTGGCACTCTTTTTCCCTTTTCTTCTGGAGGGAAAGAAATGGAAACAACCCTAAGTTTCAGCTTGGTCAATACTCCATAACCAGACAAATCATGCATGGAAACTAAGTGTCCATAGAGCAACCACTCTTTCAAGGGTAAAAACAAGGACCGCAGATGCTGGAAACCAGAGTTTAGATTAGAGGGTGCTGGAAAAGCACAGTAGGTCAGGCAGCATCCAAGGAGCAGGAAAATCAATGTTTCGGGCAACTCTTCCACGGGTCAATAGGGAAATTGGCTCTGAAATGACCTTCAGCTAATAGGACAGGTACTGGGAGAAAATGGGGCAGATTTCCATTTGCGCTATCTGGCAATAATATATTCACTTCCCTTACCCAAGTCATTAATATATATACTGTAAATAATAGTGATCTCAAAACGTATCCCTGTGACACTCCACTAGCTACAATCCTGAAAGTGAACCATTTTCCCAACTCTTCCTCCTCGTCCTTCCTTCTATTAGTTAGCCAATTCTCTATACAACCTACAACAACCAGTAACCTTTAACTTATTAGGGAGCATTGTGTGTGGTACCTCGTCAAATGCATTTTGGAAATCTAAAATAAACTAAATAATAGGGTTCTCCTTTATCTATTCTGCTTGTTACATACATTCATAGAGTCACAGATTTGTACAGTATGGAAACAGATCCTTTGGTCCAACTTGTCCATGCCGATTGGATAACCTAAATCAATCAATCTAGTCCCATTTGCCAGCACTTGGCCCACATCCCTCTAAATCCTTCCTATTCATACACCCATCCAGGTTCCTTTTAAATGTTGTAATTGCCACCTCCTCTGGCAGCTCAATCCATACATGCACCAGTCTCTGTGTGAAAATGTTGCCCTTAGGTCCCTTTTCAATCTTTCTCTTCTCACCCTAAACGTATGCCCTCTAGTTTTTGACTCCCCCACCCTGGAGAAAAGACAATGGCTATTTACCCTATCTTAACCCTTCATGATTTTATAAACCTCAGCGTCTGATGCTCCAGGGAAATTAGCTCCATCCTATTCAGCCTCTCCCTATTGGACAAATCTCCCACTCTGGCAACATACTTGTTAATCCTTTCTGAACCCTTTCAAGTTTCACAACATCCTTCCTCTAGCAGGGAGACCAGAATTGCACACAGTATTCCAAAAGTGGCCTAAGCAATGTCTTCAAAGAATTCTAATACATTTGTCAGACATGATTTCCTCTATATGAAACTATGCTGATGTAGTTTGATTTTGCTATGCATTGCAAAAGTGCTCTGCTGCTGAGAAGAACCAGGAGGGGACGTGAGAAACTGTTGGCGATTAGGATCAAGGAAGACCTTAAGGCCTTCTATAGGTATATCAGAAAAAAAGAATGACTAGAGTAAGATTAGGGCCAATCAAAGATAGTAGTGGAAAGTTGTGTGTGGAATCCGAGGGTATAGGGGAAGCGCTTAATGAGTACTTTTCATCAGTATTCACATTGGAACAAGACAATGTTAGTGAGAATACGGAGATACCGGCTACGAGATTAGATAGGATTGTGGTTGACAACGAGGGGGTTTTAGCAATTTTGGAAGATCTGAAAATAGATAAGACCCCTGGCAGAGCCTTTGATTTGATCTTTATGTCATCATTGTCAACAGGAGTTGTGCCAGATGACTGAAGGATAGCAAACGTTGTTCCCTTGTTTAAGAAGGGAAGTTGTGCCAACCCTGGTAATTATAGGCCAATGAGCCTTACTTCAGTTGTGGGTAAGGTATTGGAAAAGGTTATAAGAGATTAGGATTTATAATCATCTGGAAAGGAATAATTCAATGAGAGATAGTCCACACGGTTTTGTGAAGAGTAGGTCATGCCTCACTAACCTTACGGAGGTCCTCGAGAAGATGACAAAACAGGTGGATGAAGGTAAAGCAGTTGATGTGGTGTATATGGACTTCAGTAAGGCGTTTGATAAGGTTCCACATGGTAGGCTATTGCACAAAATACGGTGTTTTAGTATTGAAGTTGATTTAGTGAATTGGATCAGAAATTGGCTCGCTGAAAGAAGAGAGGGTTGTGGTTGATGGGAAATGTTCATCCTGGAGCTCAATTACCAGTGATGCGCCGCAAGGATCTGTTTTGGGTCCACTGCTGTTTGTCATTTTTATATATGACCTGGATGAGGGCATAGAGGATGGGTTAGTAAATTTGTGGATGCACTAAGGTAGGCAGAGTTGTAGAAAGTGCTGAAGGATGTGGGTTACAGAGGGACACAGATAAGATGCGGAGCTGGGCTGAGAAGTGGCAAATGGAGCTTAATGTGGAAAAGTGTGAGGTAGGTCACTTCAGAAGAAATAACAGGAATGCAGAGTACTGGTAAAATTCTTGGCAGTATAGATGAACAGAGAGATCTCAGTGCAAGTTGCCACCCAGGTTGATGGGGTTGTTAAGAAGGCATATGGTGTGATAGCGTTTATTGGAAGGGGGATTGAGTTTCGGAGCCACGAGATCATGTTTCAGCTGTACAAGACACTGGTAAGGCTGCACCTGGAGTATTGCATACAATTCTGCTCACCACATTAAAGGTAGGATGTGGAAGCTTTGGACCGGATTCAGAGGAGATTTACTAGGATGTTGCCTGATATGGAAGGAAAGTCTTATAAGGAAAGGCTGAGGGAACTGAGGCTGTTTTCGCTGAAGAGAAGAAGGCTAAGAGGGGATTTAATAGAGATATACAAGATGATCAGAGGATTAGATAATTAGAGGGTTAGATATGGTGGGCAGTGAAACATTTTTTCTCAGATGAAGTAGTCTAACATGAGGGGACATAGCTTTAAGTTCAGCTATGATAGATTTAGGACAGATATTAGGGTAGTTTAGTGGGCGGCACGGTGGGCGGCACGGTGGCACAGTGGTTAGCACTGCTGCCTCACAGCGCCAGAGACCCGGGTTCAATTCCCGACTCAGGCGACTGACTGTGTGGAGTTTGCACGTTCTCCCCGTGTCTGCGTGGGTTTCCTCCGGGTGCTCCGGTTTCCTCCCACAGTCCAAAGATGTGCAGGTCAGGTGAATTGGCCATGCTAAATTGCCCGTAGTGTTAGGTAAGGGGTAAATGTAGGGGTATGGGTGGGTTGCGCTTCGGCGGGGCGGTGTGGACTTGTTGGGCCGAAGGGCCTGTTTCCACACTGTAAGTAATCTAATCTAATCTAATCTAATCTAGTTTCTTTACGCAGAGAGTAGTAGGGGTGTGGAACGGCCTGCCTGCAACAGTAGTAGACTTGCCGACGTTAAGGGCATTTAAATGGGCATTAGACATACATATGGATAATAATGGAATGGTGTTGTTTAGATGGGCAGATTAATTTCACAGGTCCAGGTAACATCGAGGGCCGAAGGGCCTGTACTGCACTGTAACATTCTATGTTACACACTTCAAATAGACTCTAATATTATCTAAATGAGAAATATTACATTAACTAGCCTAGTTATAATTTTTTATCACCCTCCCTTTGTGTTATATTGGCACTTACGAAATCCTCTTGGATTTTTCTGGATTCTAAGGAATCTTGGAAGATTACTACCAGCACATCCACCATCTCTGAAGCTACTTCCTTTAATATCTAAGGACATGATGCATCAGATCCATGGGACTTATCAAACCTTTAGTTTCCCTAGTACATTTACCTCTAGTGATAAGGTATTGTATTTACTCCTATAGTGATTGTAAAAAGATCAGCAAGGTGGCCCTCATAGATTATGAGTTCCCTGATTGGGGATGTTAACCTGATCTAATCAAAGAACCTTGGCTGACAGATATAAGCAGGAATGTCAGAGATTCTGTTCAATCTGAGAGCTGGCTCTGAGGAGGTTGGAACAGTGTGAAGTACTATGCCCAAGTAAATAAAGGATGACCTGGTGATAGGATACCAGCCTCTGTGGAGTTTTTTGAGTGGCAACAGGGAAAAAGGTATGCTTCTGAAGAGAGTTGTCATTGAATTGGAGTAAACATTTCTGACATCATGCCCTTATTTGGGAAGCTTGACTTGTTCAATCCTGCCATTCCAGGGCAGGGGCAGTTAAAAAGCAATGAGCAATTCAACATGGGGACCTGCAGCGTTTTCGGTTATTAGGAGCCTAACTTTCCCTGAGGCACCAGATACTAAAAGTTTTCAAGAGTTCACGTATCTAGTTAAGGAATATTGTGATGCCAAGCCGCCTCCTTTTCTGAGACACTATCAGTTTTACTTGGCAGTTCGAGAACTAGGAGATTCTGTGTCGGGACTTTTGATGAGGTTATTCACTCTGGACTCCAACCCTTAAGTTTGCTAAGATTTTGGCTGGACTGAGAACCTAAACCACGGAATGTTTCCAGATTAAGAATACAACTTTGGTTCCAGCTGGTTTAGTTACCACTGATTTTAGTAAAAGGCTCGGGCCCAAGCTTGATGGGGCGAAATTGATTGAGAAAAACTCACCTCGATGGGCTTAAGATTTTTTGATTAGAAAATGTCTACCTGAGTGAAGTCCTAATTAAATACCTGGAAGGTTTTCAGGAAGGTCTAGAGACTATCCAAGGAGCAAAGGCCATCCTGCATGTTGACCAGAAAGCAATTCCAATATTCTGCAAGGTCCACCCAATGCCATTTGCCTTACCTGCAAAAGTTAAGGCAGAAATCAGGAGCTTGGAAAGCAAAGGAATCATCAAACCAGTCCAGTTTGTGCAATGGGCAGCACTAGTTGGTCGTATCTATTGTGAAGTCCGACTGGTCGGTTCGCCTTTTTGGGGATTTTAAACAAATGGTAAACTGCTTCTTGTAGCTGGAAAGATGGCTGGGCAGCTGTCCTTCACAAAGCTGGACATGAGCTAAGCATACTTCCAATTGCGGTTAAATGAGGATTCTCAGAAGTATGCAAGAATTAATACTATAGACGTTTGTACCAATATATGAGACTGCCATTTGTGATATGATGGAGAACATTTTACAAGGTCTACTTCAGGTCGCCATTTATCTTGATGATATGCTAATAACAGGGAAGACCAATATGGAGCACTTAGAGAATTTGGTCATCGTCCTTAGATGTTTCTTTATGGTAGTGTATGCCTGAGAAGGGAAAAAAATACATGTTCCAGGCACCCCAGACTGACTTAGGCTATAGAGTCAACAACAACATTACATTTCCTATTGCAAAAGGGTTAGCCTTGGAAATAGTCTCATAGCCAAGATATAGCCTTTAGGGAAGTGAAGAAACAGCTTTCATTGTCTAAGCTGTGGGCACACAATGATCTCAAGCAGAATCTGGTACTAACATGCAATGCCTCCCCATATGGTATTGGGTAGTTGGCTCATAGATGGCCCAATAGCGTACAGAGTGATGGACAGGTCAGGAGGGCAATGCTGAGTTGGAGGCTTGGGAGTGGAGTAATGTGGGAGGAGGGGAAATGAGGAAACTGTTGAAATCCACATTTATCCCATGTGGTTGCAGGGTCCCAAGGCAGAATATGAGGCGTTCTTCCTCCAGACATCGGGTGGTAATGGTTTGGCAGTGGAGGTGACACAGGACCTGCATGTCCTTGATGGAGTGGGAGGGGGAGTTGAAGTGTTCAACCACTAGGCCGTGGGGTTGGTGGGTGTGGGTGTCCCAGAGATGTTCTCTGAAACGATCCACAAGTAGGCGTCTTATCTCCCCGATGTAGAGGAGACCACATCGGGTGCAACGGATGCAGTTGCTGAAATTTCTGTTGGATGTGGAAGGATCCTTTGGGGCCTTGGACAAAGGTGAGGGGAGTGGTGTGGGCGCAGGTTTTGCATTTCCAGCGGTGGCAGGGGAAGGTGCCAGGAGTGGGGTGTGGGCTGGTAAGGGGCGTGGACTTGACGAGGGAATCGCGGAGGGAATGGTCTTTTTGGAACGCTGGTCGGGGTGGAGGGGGAAATATATCTTTGGTGGTGGGGTCAGTTTGGAAGTGGCGGAAGATGATGCAATGTATGCGGAGGTTGGTGGGATGCAAAGTGAGGACCAGGGGGGTCCATCCTTGTTGCATTGGGAGTGGTGGGGTTCAAGGGCAGCGGTGCGTGAAGTGGAGGAGAAGCGCTGGAGGGCATCGTCATCCACGTGGGAAGGAAAGTTGCGATCTTGGGGGGAGGAGGAGGCCATCTGGGACTTTCTGACGTGGAATTGGTCATCCTGGGAACAGATGCAATGGAGGCAGAGGAATTAGGAATAAGGGATGGCATTTTTACGGAGGTAGGGTGGAAGGAGGTGTAGTCTAGGTAGCTGTGGGAGTCAGGGGGCTTGTAGTAGATGTCTGCAGTTAGTTGGTTGAGACGGTGATAGAGAGGTCCAGAAGGGGAGGGAGGTTTCGGAGATGGTCCAGGTGAATTTGAGGTCGGGGTGGAAGGTGTTGGTAATGTAGATGAACTGTTCAACCTCATCGTGGGAGCAGGAGGTGGTGTTGATAGTCATTGATGTAGCTGAGGAACAGGTGGGGAGTGATGCCAGTGTAACTGCGGAAGATGAACTGTTCCACATACCTGACAAACAGGCAGGCATAGCTGGGTCCCATGCGGGTGCCCATGGCTGCTCCTTTGCTTTGGAGGAAATGATAGGATTGGAAGGAGAAGTGGTTAAGAGTGAGGACCAGTTCAGTCTGGCGGATGAGGGTGTTAGTGGAAGAGCACTGGTTGGGACGGAGTGAGAGGAAGAAATGGAGGGCTTGGAGACCTTTGTTGTAGCGGATTGATGTGTACAGGGTCTGAATGTCCATAGTGAAGATGAGGTATTGGGGGCCGGGGAAATGAAAGTCTTGGAGGAGGTGAAGGGTGTGGGTGGTGTCAAGAATGTAGGTGGGGAGTGCTTGGACTAAGGGGACAGGAGGTGGTGAGGTAGGAAGAGATGAGTTCAGTGGGACAGGCACAGGCTGAGACAATGAGTCGACCGGGGCAGTCAGGTTTGTGAATCTTAGGTAGGGAGTCGAATTGGGCAGTGTGGGATTCACGGATAATGAGGTTGGAGGCTGTAGATGGGAGATCTCCCGAAGTGATGAGGCTTTGGATAGTCTGGGATCTGATGGTTTGGCGATGGGAGGTGAGGTCGTGATCAAGGGGGCAGTAGGAGGAGGTGTCTGCAACTTGGTACCTGGCTTCAGCTGTGTAGAGGTTGGTGTGCCACACTACTACTGCACCTCCTTGACTGCAGGTTTGATGGTGAGGTTGGGGTTGGAGTGGAGGGCTGCGCGTTATGAGGCGGGAGGTTGTAGTTAGTGAGTGGGTGGACAGGTTGAAGCAGTCGATGTCACAGTGGCAGTTTGAAATGAAGAGGTCAAGGGCAGTTAACAGGCCGGCAAAAGATGTCCAGATGGATGGGGTGTGTGTTGGAGGTGGGAGAAGAGGTCCTCGGCGGTTGGGCGGGTGTCTTGGTTGAAACAGTGGGCCCAGAGGCGGACGCGGCAGAAGAAACGTTCAAGGTTGCCAGCGTGTGTCAAACTCATGAAACGGGGAGCATAGAGAGATAGAGGTCAGACCTTTGCTGAGGACTAAATGGAGGACAATAGACAATAGGTGCAGGAGTAGGCCATTCTGCCCTTCGAGCCTGCACCAGCATTCAATATGATCATGGCTGATCATCCTTAATCAGTATCCTGTTCCTGCCTTATCTCCATAACCCTTGATTCCACTATCCTTGAGAGCTCTATCCAACTCTTTCTTAAATGAACCAGAGACTGGGCCTCCACCGCCCTCTGGGGCACAGCATTCCACACAGCCACCACTCTCTGGGTGACGAAATTTCTCCTCATCTCTGTCCTAAATGGTCTACCCCGTATTTTTAAGCTGTGTCCTCTGGTTCGGCACTCACCCATCAGCGGAAACATGTTTCCTGCCTCCAGAGTGTCCAATCCTTTAATAATCTTATATGTCTCAATCATATCCCCTCTCAGTCTTCTAAACTCAAGGGTATACAAGCCCAGTCACTCCAGTCTTTCAGTGTAAGGTAATGGTCTGGGGGAATAGTGAACACACAGCAGGGCTGGGATCTAGGACCTGGAGTGGGACTGGAGCTGGAGGTGCGGGCGGAGACAGTCACTTGAGTGGGCGTGATTATAGGGTCAGGAGTGACGTCACCAACAGCAGTGATGCTCACAAAAGGGGCAGAAGTGGGGCTTACAGTGGTGTCCACAGGGGTGGAAGTGACATCACCAATGACACTGATGATGTTCCAGTTTGGTTCTCGGCAAGTGACATCACTGGTTGCGGAAGTGACTTTGGCGATAGACTCTTCCGTGTCTAGGTGAGTGATGTCTTTAAGGGAGGAAGTTGCTGCTGCATGGCAACTGCAGGGGTGAAAGTGACCTGTAAGGTAGGTATCGCGTTTGTATTGGGGTGATGAAACTCGTGGTGGTAGTCGTGGAAGTGGTTGGGTGGACAGCAATCTTGGAGGTGGTGTGGTCGGCAGTGACTGCGGTCTGTTCAGTGGTGGGGGGGGGTGTGGGGAGGGAGGCGTAAGGCACTTCCTTGCTCACCCCAGCAGTCATGGAATGAGCGGCCGCATGGCTAATGGTGTCTGGGCTGTTCCAGAGGCCCGGAGAAGGTTCTGGAACGTTCGAGGAAACCGGTGTATTGAGGGAAGTATATGACAGTTCGTTTAACTTGCCTTCTTTTATGTCCAATGTGGAGGAGAAAAACCATTTGTTGAGCGCTTGAATCCTTCTGAGGATGTTGAAATTCAGAGGTCCGTTGCAGATCTGGGAGAGTGTGGCGCTGAGCTGGGGCAAGACAGATGTGGGTAGAATAAATGGTGGTGCATGGCTAATAGCATGGAGCAGAGGATCCGGAAAGAGAATGGTTGTTGAAGATTTCAGATTTGTAGTGTGTACTGAGTACCCTGTTCAGGTCCAAACTGGGTTGGTCTGAACGTGGTCCGGAGTACATGTGGGATCAGACGGTTCCGTCGGCAGGAACTAAGGAAGGAGATGTGACTGTGGTAGCAAGTCTGCCTGAGGATGTGGCTAAAGAGCTTCAGGGAAGAGGAAAGGACCTGGGGGGAGGGGTACAGTGAGAGAGGTTCTCACTGAGATCTTTGTAGAGATTTATCTCTCAGCCCCCGGCCCACAAGCCTCATTGCTGATGAAGGGTTTATGCCCGAAACGTCGATTCCCCTACTCCTCGGATACTGCCTGACCTGCTGTGCTTTCCTTGAAACCTTTCCGGACTTGGCGAGACCAGATTACCATAGAGGATGGCATTTTATTATAAGGAGCAAGAGTGATTGCCCTGAGTAAAGGTCATTGCCAGATACTGGCTGAACATTATCATGCTCAAAGTTAAAAATCACACAACAGCAGGTTATAGAAGGTGGTGAGGACTGTAGATGCTGGAGATCAGAATCGTGAACGTGGTGCTGGAAAAGCACATGTCAGGCAGCATTCGAGGAGATGGAGAATCGACGTTTCGGGCATAAGTCCTTCATTAGGAATGATGAAGCAGCAGCACTCCAAAAGCTAGTGTTTCCAAATAAACCCGTTGGACTATAACCTGGTATTGTGTGATTTTTAACTTCGTCCACCCCAGTCCAATACCTTCTCCTCCACACCATGTTTATCAGGCTCATGCAGGGATGTCCAAAATCAAGATGTTGCTGAGAAGTTATGTCTGTTGGCCAGGATTGTATGGCACTGTGTTGGTAGGGGGTGCCCAGAGTGCCAACAAGGACAAAAATTATCACTAGCAGAACCCCCACATTCATGGGAATGGCCAGAAAAACCCTGGATTCAGTGACACGTCAACCTTTTAAGGGCTCAATATCATTATGAGTGCTCACTCAAAGTGGTTGGACATGCATAGAGTTCACTCATCAAACATGAGGATGACAATAGAAAAGCTCAGAGCATCTTCAGGGACTCCCTGAAATTTTGGTCACATACAACAGCCCGTCATTTACCAGGAGAGAATTCAAATATTTCCAAAGGTTGAATGGCATTCGGCAGACAAGGACAACTTCACCCCATCCATCACCCAGTGGTCTGGAAGAAAGGGCAAGTCCAAACTTTGCAGGCAGTCTTAGAGAAAAGGAATACAACTTCACTACATACCCAATTGTCCCGTTTTCTATTTGATTATTGGACCATCCCTCATCTAACTACAGGATAGTTCCAATACAGTTCTAATGGGGAGAAGACTCCAGGTTAAATCTGATCTTCCCATGCCTGAGGGGGATGAAGCAGCAATGCTGGACACAAGACTCCTCTAAGTGAGAGAACCACTTTATTTCAGGGGATGAAGTTTGGTGATAAAAAATGGCTCTGTGTGGGTAAGAGGCATAGTCGACGTGAGGTCAGGTTGAGTGATGTAGGTGAGGTGGTCCTGAACAAGCATGTGGACCACATGAAAGCTGCAAATTTGCGAATGGAGCAGGAGCAAAACATATCTGGCCCCGTAGAACAGTTGGAAAGGCTGTCGGAAACCGTGGGTTCTCCTCTTCTGAAGAAACCTCAGAGTCTGAGATAGACACAGCAGATGTTGCAGCCTTGATGCCTTTATCATCTGAATAAGTGGATATTTTTCTACTGAGGCATTCCAGGTGTAAGAAGCAGGCTACCATCTGGTACAGGGTAAAAATGAGGACTGTAGATGCTGGAAATCAGAGTCTAGATTAGAGTGGTGCTGGAAAAGCACAGCAGGCCAAGCAGCATCCAAGGAGCAGGAAAATTTATGCCTCAGGCAAAAGCCCTTCATCAGGACACACCACCCACATCCAAGGCTGAGACGGAGTAACCAGACCCGGACCGGCTACAAGAAAAAGAACAGGCTTATGTCTGTGGACTTGGGGGCGGGGGATGGATGTCATGACTGTAATGAGATCAGCCAGGTGGAATATCAGTTACAGAATATCAGTTTCCTGATTAGGACGGTTAATCTGGTCCTTTCAGGGAGCCCTGGCTGTCAAATATGAGAGATTAGATTAGATTAGATTCCCTACAGTGTGGAAACAGGCCCTTCGGCCCAACAAGACCACACCGACCCTTTGAAGAGCAACCAACCCAGACCCATTCACCTACATTTTCCCTTGACTAATGCACCTAACGCTATGGGCAATTTAGCATGACCAATTCACCTAGCCTGCTCATCTTTGGACTGTGGGAGGAAACTGGAGCACCCAGAGGAAACCCGTACAGACACGGGAAGAATTTGCAAACTCCACATGGACAGTTGCCCTGGCGCTGTGAGGCAGCAGTGCTAACCACTGAGCCACCGTGCTGCCAAAATCATGAGTGTCAGAGGTTCTGTTTACTCTGGGAGCTGGCTCTGAGGGAGCTGGAGCAGTGTCAAATCCTATGCACATGTAAATAAAGGGTGCCTTAGTGATGAGATACCAGCCTCCGTGGAGTTATTTCAACCCCCTCCCTCACTTTTGTCCTTGATTATTTAGTATGTTTAGAATGCTAAGAATGTCTTCTCCTGTTGCAGAAGTATTTATTCAAACCGCAGTGTCATTTCCTGTTTCCCATTATTAGTATTCCAGCCTCATTCTTGAAGCTACCTAAGTGCACTTTGACCTCTTTTTGTTTTATATATTTGAAGAAGCTCTCACTCCTCATTTTGATATTGCTTGCTAGTTTACTTTCACTTTAATTTTTCCCTTTTTTGGCTCGTCCTTTGTTGCTTTTTAAAACGTTACTAATCTGTGGCGGAATCACTGATGTTTGCTGCATTGTATGGCTTTTATCATTTCATTTTGATTCAATTCAATTTAACTTCCTTGGTTAAGCATGGCTGGTTTACACACTTCTTGATTCCTTCTTCCTCACTGGGCTTCAATTTGTTGGTAAGTTCATTATGCCACACTTTATCAAAATCCTTTTGTCAAAATTGTGAAACAAAGTAAATTGATTACCATTTTATCAAACTACAGAAAAACACTCAGCACACCCTTGCAGCTTGTTTGGTTCACTTTTGCATTGCAGCCTTTTACTGAACTTTGCGTAACACTGCAAAGAACGTACACTTGTATCGTGCATTGTTCTCTCGATACAGACAGGAACATTTCAGAACACCAACAGACTTTTCCAAGTGCACAGCCAGATCCACTGGTTCTGCTATAATATATATGCTTTATGATATATATTATATATTTTACATACTTAGAATGTATACTTAGTATTCTAAGTATAGCACCATTTTTGAATAAAACTTTGATACTATCACTTAAACATGCATGTTACATTTTTCAGGCAATTAACTCAAAATTCCAAATTTTGGAAACAGGTAATATCACACAAGATCATTTTGATTGAACACCAGTTTGTTTCTTTTGCCTGCTGAACTCAGTGACATCCAGTGTAAATTAATACCATCAGTTCCTTATTCATGATTTTTTTCTGGCTGTATGACATGTCAGCAAAGGGATAGCAAACAGAACTGCCAGCAGTTAATTATCAAATACAGTTCTGGCAATTACTGTAAATAGCAGATTTTAAACATTACAATTGATTACATGAACACTACTAATGAACTTGTTGGAGTCCATGAAAAGGTATTTCCATGCATATCATTGTTAGTCAAGTTTGCAAAATATCTTACATGTTCAAGAAATCACATGGAAGTTGTGACATTAAGCGTTAGTTGGGATGAATTTAGATTGTTGCTATGTCAAGATCTGGTCAAAATGTGTATTTAAAATTAGCAAAAATTGGCCTAGTCTTTCACAATTCAACTAAATGCTGAATGATTTATGTGTAGAGATTTTTTTTTGGTTTTGGTGAAGAAGCTTGTGAGTACTGCCATGATGGAAATGCATTTATAATAAATTGAACAGAGCAGTAACATGCCTGTCAGTACTCCACACTCCCTCATAGGAGATTCTCATCTCAGCCTCACAATTAGAAATTGCCAAATGTAGGCCACCAAATACTTCACAGGAAGAAGAAATTGGTGGATCAGGAAGGGCAGAAAATATTAAAATAAATTGCACTCCAAAGAAAATAAAAATGAGTCAAACAGTGGTTAAACTGATGATATTATTAAGACAGAATTCAGTCTCCAAATGCTTGAACTTGTTAACAACATATGGAAAAAATCTCTTACCAGATGTTGAGCAAACCCTTCAACATTGTAAGCACATCCTTACTGCGCCACACCTTGTTTTGGCCACAACATTTCAATCCCCACCCATGGAACACAATTCCATTATTAATATTCATATTTTGCATTCATTAGAAATTGCTGCAGCAATTTTATTCCTCTGTAGATTATATTCAAACTAGATCTATATTCAAACTGAATTGAATGTAATATCCCCTTGGTTTGATATTCCCTTCTGAAAGCATTGTGGGTGTATCTACACCAGATGGACTGAGATAGTTCCAATCACAGCTCATCACCACTTTCTCCAGAACAAGACAAGAAACACTAGCCTAGCCAATGCACTAACAACTTGAAAAAGATTTTTAAAACATTCTACATATTTACCTAGTGTTAAAAGGGTTATTAAATAGCACCTGATACAATTAGTATTTCTTCCCCAGGCATTGGGTATTAGACTCACATATTGATGAGTCTAATGAAGATTCCTGCCAGGATTACCCCGCTTTGAGAAGTGGCAGGAAGGGCAAAGAGGCAGACAGGTTGCGCAGATGAGACACCCATTCCTTCCTGACAAAGTAGAAATTAAGACTGTGGGCTTTCCCGCCCCATCACCTACTAAGGACCATTAGATTAGATTAGATTAGATTACATACAGTGTGGAAACCGGCCCTTCGGCCCAACAAGTCCACACCGCCCCGCCGAAGCGCAACCCACCCATACCCCTACATTTACCCCTTACCTAACACTACGGGCAATTTAGCATGGCCAATTCACCTGACCTGCACATCTTTGGACTGTGGGAGGAAACCGGAGCACCCGGAGGAAACCCACGCAGACACAGGGAGAACGTGTAAACTCCACACAGTCAGTCGCCTGGGGCGGGAATTGAACCCGGGTCTCTGGCGCTGTGAGGCAGCAGTGCTAACCACTGTGCCACCGTGCCGCCCACATTAGTGGTCCTTATCATAAATGACCACTTCAGGGCCTCATTCTGCTATTTGTGTTCCAGGCAGATGAAAAAAAATGGCAGTTTCCCCCTTCCCCAACTTGTTAAAATGGATGGCTGGGTTGCTGGGAAGGAATCTTGATCTTCCTCAATCTGGGGATGATCAGAGACATGGATGGGGCACTCAAAACTCCTCTGACAGTCCGCTCAAAATAATTGTAAAATTGATTCCATAATAATTGCATGAATGCCCCCATTCTTTGCTGGGTGTAAGAGTCCAGTGTGAAAATGGTTTAAGCAGTCTCAATTCAATTCCTGTTGGCCAAAAGCACAAGACTTGTGCTAATTAGAATTGGTAAATTCACTTAGATTAACCAAGTTATAAGAGATGGAAAGAAACAGATTAGCATAACAGTGCCTAACTTTTTAATGTTGTATTTAATGCACCTTGTTGTGGCTGAGCAGAGTTTACTTTCTTATACATTTAGCTATGCTATAATTGAGTTGGTAAGAGTGCTTTTTGAACAGAACATATCTGTCTTTCAGCACCAACATCCCTCATCTAAATCAGTGGAAAAACCCATAACAAAACAAGTTAAAACTGTTCAAAATGTGTCACCTCAATAATGTCTTTATCCAGCTTTGATCTTTCACTAAAGCCAATTGATCTGTTCCAATACATAGTTTTGTTGACAACTGTTACTTGGGTAGTGTTGTAGAACAGGGAGACTGTTCAGGTACGTAATCCTTTGAAATTTATGTCACAGATAGACAGGTAGTTGGGAAGATTTTTAGCAAGCTTGATATGTAGATGCCGGTGTTGGACTGGGGTGTACAAAGTTAAAAGTCATACAACACCAGGTTATAGCCCAACAGGTTTAATTGGAAGCACTAGCTTTTGGAGCACAGCTCCTTCATCAGGTAAAGGAGCAGCGCTCCGAAAGTTAGTGCTCCCAGTTAAACCTGTTGGAGTATAACCTGGTGTTGTGTGATTTTTAACCTTTGCATTCATAGCTCAGACCTTTGAGTATTGAAGTTGGGATGTTATGTTGAGATTTACCAGGATGTTGATGAAGCCTCTTCTGGAGTACTGTGTCCCATTCTGGTCAGTCAGTTACAGGAAGGATATTATTAAACTGGACAGCATTCACACAAAATTTACCATGATATTTCCAGGAATGGAGGGTTTGAATTATAAGGAGAGGCTGGATAGGCCGAGTCTTTTTTCACTGGAGCATAGTACGTTGACGCATAACCTCAGAGGTTCATACAATCAGAAGGGGTACAGACAAAGTGAATAACGAAGGTCTTTTCCATAGGAAGGGGGATTTCAAAATCTGTAAGGTGAGAGGAGAATGATTTAAAAAAGACATGGGGCAAACTTTTTTTTACACAAAGTGGTCAGTGTGAGGAACGGACTTCCAGAAGAAGTGGTGGATGCACGTACAGTTATAATGTTTAAGAGACATTTGGATAAATAAGTGAATAAGAAATATTAGAGGGATATGGGCCAAATGCTGGCAGATGGGATTAGGTTAGTTTGGGATTATGATCGACATGCATTAGTTGGACTGATGAGTCTGTTTCCATGCTGTATGACTCTGACTCAAAGACTATACAATGGTAGGATCACAACATTCAATCATCAGTGTAATCTGCTTTAACAGTCATCAAAGTATTTTAATTTTATTATGGCTCTATGCAATATTAACTTACATGATAGCTTGCAGAAAATTGGGATATAGTTAAAAGTTATTAAAAAAAAGGAAGCATTCCTTACTTAATTTTCCTGTGGTGTGCTTCAAAACAACCTATGAACCTCTTCAGAGATTTAGCTGTCATAGGGTGTCTGCTTGTGAAGTTAAGCACCAGCATCTCTCACTCAAGATATTTTGATGAAACTTAAGAACCAATTTCTTGCCTCTAACTTTGGGTGTAGTATTTGTTCCCTGTGCCTGTTTGGGATCTTATGGATGCCTAAAGGAAAGTCTAACAGCATTTGCCCCCCAGATATCTGTAGATGTTTCTGGAATGCATTCCACATTTTGGCCAGGATCATCACCAGATTGCAGGTCCTTTCAAAGTCAGGTCTGATCAGCTTTGTCAGGTGGTTGGGAGTTAGAATGGTTGGGAGGAGTAGCATAGGAATGTCACAGTCAGGTCACAGATACATGTCAGTGAGCGTTGAGTGTTATTATCCTGGGCTTAAATGAGGAATTTTCAGGGTAACATTTCCTCATTAACTATTCAGGTGAATCCCTTGGAATTGTGTGATTTCTCTAACTCCAGCTCACAGCTGGAGACTTGCAGAGGGGTTTCAGTGAGCAGGGACATAGCCCATCAAAAGTTCAAACTTCACAGGCAATGCCCTTGAGATCAGCAGTCAGCAATTGTGTGGAGTCCTAATGTACATCTTGAGCCATATGCCTGGTTACCAATGATCCTAAGATCCATGGATTTGGATAATTATCTCAGCAATTCACTCAGGAGGAATGCAAAACTACTTATAATAGATTTTAAGAGCTTAATCCTGGGTTTCCTTTCAGAAATTATTATTTCATGTTTGAGGTCAGTATGGACGTTTCATTGTGTTTAGTGACTTCAGTTATTTATGTTTTGAATATTAGAGCCATGCACAAAGGGGGAATGGAGGTGCATTTAAACTATGATTGCTTTTCCCCTCTTAAGCCAAAGACATCTTTCCCTTTTTAGTCCCATCTCTTAGTGAGATTAAGCATATTTCCCAGACTTTTTGTATTCCGATTTTTGAATCACACCCACAGCAAAATCCTTTTAAGTTGGAATCAAAGATAGGGTTTATTAACAAATAGTTCAAAATATAAGGGAATTGCTTCACTATTCCATCCACACACAAGTCCTCAGGAAATTAAGAAAGACAAGACAGGAGAGGAAGAGGTTTATAACTCAGAGTTATGAAAAATCATCTTATGTAAATTAAAACTTTCAGGAGTTTTCTTGGTGAGCCAGGCCCAGTCATTTTACATCGTCTAGGCAAAGGTTTGTTTTCTTTCTTGCCATCAACTTGGTGAGAGAGGATCCAAGGTAGGCTGCCAACTCACCCTGGAGTCCTGCTCTTCCTCAGGAGATCAAACAGCAACTGATTTAGAATTGTAGAATTGCATATTTTAGCAAATTAATAAGCTCACAGCTCAGTCAAAGACAAACATTTCAGGTGCTAAGGGCCCATCTTGGTGGACTACAGTAATTGGCCGCCTCCATTAGCGTTTCGATTGTGAGGTGAAGAGTTAATTACAAAAGCATTAGTGCCCATTTTAGCAGAATGGGTTCTAAAATTTCCCTTTGTTTGGAGCTTGCTAGAGGCCTACAGCTCATTTCCAAGCCCCTTGTGACAGCTCGGCCATTTCATAAGTAAAGGCAAGGTCTCTGTAGGTCTATTGAACTATGGGGTTGCTGTCTCATTAGAGAGAGATAAATGATGGTGGTTTAACCTGAGGGTTATCATACTCCGATGAGGGGAGAGATTGAGAAAGAGAGTCCTTCATCGTAACCTCAGCTGGTGTGGGAATTGAAATCACGCTGTTGGCATCACTCCACATCACAAACTGGCCAACAGAGCTAACCAACCCCCTTTATGAATTCACCAACGTTTAAAATAAATTTTTAAATAAACACGCCCTTTGGCCATGCTAGTTAGTATCATTTTTACAAAATTTAGAAATGAAATCAAACTAATTTTTAAAAAAATTAAAAACAGAATGATAAAGAAAAAACACATTTTTGAATTTTTGAATATATTTGATGTTCAAATATTGAACAAATTCAGTGTTCAATTCATTGATCCATTCAGTGATTCAACTATATAATTGTAGAAAGCTATTTGGTGGCGTCTGCCCTTGGGAGTTAGACCATTATTAGTTTATATGAGCAAATATCACCCCTCCCCACCCAGCTCTTTGAAAAAAAGTTTACAGCAGGTAAAAATGGATAATTAAAAATGGCAAATTGCATGTTTTAAACACTCAACTGATTTCCCTTGTGGAACAAGAAATTCTTCATTTTCTTTTCTAATAACTGCATGATATTATCTGTCTTAGAGAACTAAATAAGCAGCCTTCCACCTTTGAGGATTCATCAATTGGCAGGAAGACAGCCTTGTGATGCAAACAGTATGGATTCAATTCCTGTACCGACTGAGGTTACAATGAAGGACTCTTCTTCTCAACCTCTTCCCCCTGCTTGAGGCATAGTGACTCTCAGGTTAAACCACAACTAGTCCTGTTTCTCTCATAAGTGAGCAGCCCTATGGTCTGAAAGGACTATGACAATTCTATTGGAAACATCCTCTAAGACTCCAGCAGATTAAATAAGCATTATTTCCCCTTCATGAACGTATGTTGACTTAATCGCATTATTGCTTTCTAAGCGTTCTAGCATCAACTCTTTTATAGTAGATTCTAGCATTTTCGCCACTACTGATGTTAGGCTAACTGGATGGTAATTCTGCTTTTCCTCTCCCTCCATTTTTAAATAGTATGGTTAAATTTGCTACCCTCCAATCTGTAGCAACCATTCCAGGGCCTATTTAATTTTGGATTGAGATCAGTAATCATTCAATATTTCCTGGGCCAATTCCTTTCATAATTTGAAATGCAGATATCAGGCCCTGGGGATTTGCAAGCCTTTAATCTCTCCTACAATTTCTTTACCAATATGGATTTTCTTCAATTTTCTCCCTCTCACTAGGCCCTTGGTTCCTTAACATTTCTGTGAAGTTTTCTGGCAGGAAGGAAGTGAATGACTACCAGGCAGAATAAAGAAAGACAGGTAGTGTACGAGACCCTTGTAAACATCTCTCTGTCTAACAGATATAACATCTTACATGCTGTTGGGGGAGACAACCTCTCAGGGGATAGCGGTGGAAGCTAGATCCATGGCACCACCAGCGTTTTTGCTTCATAAATGTGGAGGATGAAGAGTGGTAGGACTAGACTGATAGGGATTCATTAATAAAGGGAAAAGACCAGAGATTCTACACCTGTAAAAGAGACTCCATGATGCTATGTTGCGTCCTTGACATCAAGGTCACAGATGTCTCAAAGTGAGAACAATTATGCAAAATAGACATAAACTAACCAATAAAATTAATAGGAAAAGTCTGAAGCATTGTGTCGTAATTTGTGGTCCATTCACAGTAAGTTAGATAAATTAACAGTGCAAATAGATGTACACAGTTGCAATTACAGAGCCAGTTCGGATATTCACCTGTGGTGTGACCACTTCCATGAATGCACTGGCCATGATAATCTCAGCATTGCTGGTGCCACACTGTAAAACAATCCACAGCCCTAGATCTGAAATATACTGAGTCAGTGGCTGCAGTTGGACACATATGTGGTCTCATATGCACTGTAAATGTCCATGACTTCTCACATTGCACATGAGGAGCATATCACTGGAGTAAGATCTGCTATCACGACTTTCCTTTAGAATTAGCTCTTTAGTCCCTACAGGCTTTTTCCCCCACTCCAAACAATCCCATTATAGTCCAAAATCTTCACTGCATTACTCTACTCCTAATGCTTTCTAATTCAGAGCTGTTTAAAGATGTATCCTATGAGCACTGATGTTACCACTCTTCTCACTCGCAGTTTTATACAGAGTTCCTCCCAGTCCATTTCACAGTGATGCTGACTGCTGTGCACTCCTCCCAATCCCTGAAGTGAGCAATCAGTGCCTTTTTTGGAAGCATAAGCAAACCTGTAAGGAGCTGCTTGCAGTTTCCTGGCAGAGGTTCCTTGTTTACAGGCACTCAGTTCTTGATCAAGAAATCAGGAAGAGGTTAGCCTCATGAGAGCCATCTCTGTGCCTTTGCCACAAATTCACCCCTGAAATCTCAAATCCACAACCATAACTCATCTCCGATCTGAGATCTATCATGATTATATCTAGAGTAAATAGGTGCTCGCTGACCAGACAGACGCTATAGATCGAATGCCACTATTCAGCTAAGTGATAGCCTTCAACAAAATGGTGCAGGTTTTCCACCAGCTTCACCTCCATTAAATACTGTTGAATTAGTCTATGTTCCTTTGTTATTTGCTGCTGCCACCTACACTTCCTTCTACAAGTTCTATATTTTCATCATAAAACATATGTAATAGAAAGTGGAGAACCCGGCACGGATCGTTGGGGAATATTCTTCCAAATGTCTTCTTTTGCTCTGCTTCTTAAATCCCAGCCAAAAACTAACCCGTGCCGCAAGACTACCTCCATTTCAAATACTTATGTTTTTGCTAATGGTCTCTTGTCTCAGAAGGTCATCAGATGCCTCTACAAACACAATGCAAAGTTGTAACATAAAAAGAGTTCAATCTTGGAATTAATAAAATAAATTATTTTTGAGTTATGTTCAGACCGTCCTCATGAACTAAACAATAGACATTTTACCAATCAGATGCAGCAGAACACCTAATTGACTCAAAACTGAGAGACCCAGAGAGGTGCTGAGACTGCCACCTGCTGACAAAAATCTAGCAAACAGTACACCGCCTTGCGAGCCTGTTTCTAAATCTTTGATGATTTGACCATGATAATCATAAATAGAGGTCCAGCATTTTGTTTAAACAAGTGTAGCTGCAGAAAGGCAAAATGTAATGGATAGAGTCAGAGAGTCGTAGTGATGTACAGGACGGAAAAAGACCCTTCGGTCCAACTCGTCTATGCCGACCAAATATCCCAACCTCAATCTAGTCCCACCTGCCAGCACCTGGCCCATATTTCTCCAAACCCTTCCTGTTCAGATATCTATCCAGATGTCTTTTAAATGTTGAAATTGTACTGGCCTCCACCACTTCCTCTGGCAGCCCATTCCACACACGTAACACCCTCTCACCCTAAAAAAAGTTGCGCCTCTCACCTAAACCTATGCCATCTAGTTCTGGACTCCCCCACCCCAGGGGAATGACCTTGTCTATTCACCCTATCCGTGCCCCTCATGATTTTATAAACCTCCATAAGGTTACCCCCTCAGCCTCTAATGCTCCATGGAAAACAGCCCTAGCCTATTCAACCTCTCCCTATAGCTCAAATCCACCAACACCGGCAATATCCCTGTAAATCTTTTCTGAACACTTTCATGTTTCACAACATCCTTCTGATAGGAAGGAGACGAGAACTGCACACAATATTCCAAAAGTGGCCTAACCAATGTCCTGCACAGCCACAACATGACCTCCCAATTCCTGTACTCAATACTCTGACCAATAAAGAAAAGCATACCAAATGCCTTCTTCACTATCCTATGTACCTGCAATTCTACTTTCAAGGAACTATGAACCTGCACTCCAAGGTTTCTTTGTTCAGCAACACTCCCTAGGACCTTACTACTGTGTATATATGTCCTGCTAAGATGTGCTTTCCCAAATGCAGCACCTCGCATTTATCTAAATTAAACTCCATCTGCTACTCCTCAGCCCATTGCCTCATCTGATCAAGATCCCATTGTAATCTGAGGTAACCTTCTTCGCTGTATATTACATCTCCAATTTTGGTGTCATCTGCAAGCTTACTAACTATACCTTTTAAGCTCACATGCAAATCATTCATATAAATGACGAAAATTAGTAGACCCAGCAACAATCCTTGTGGCACTCCACTGGTCACAGGCCTCCAATCTGAAAATCAACCCTCCAGCACAACTTTCTCGTTTCTACCTTTGAGCCAGTTCTGTAGCCAAATGGCTAGTTCTCCCTGAGAATCATCTATTTATGATTCCGTGAGATCTAACCTTGCTAATCAGTCTCCTATGGGAACCTTGTGGAACACTAACTGAAGTCCATATAGATTTTGTCCACCGTTCTGCCCTCATCAATCCTCTTTGTTACTTCAAAAATAATTGCATTCTGTTTCCTGGCTGAACAGCTGTGGCTCAGTGGAGAGGAATACTGCATGAACTGGACATAGTCAGAGTTTTACAGGACAGGAAGAGGCCCTTCAGCCCATCATATTTGCCCAATCATCAAATTTTCGAACATTTGGCCTGTAGCTTTGTATGCTACGGTGTTTTAAGTGGTCATCTAAATACATTTTAAATGTTTTTCTACCCCACTACCCTTTTAGTCACCGAGTTCCATCACCTTCTGGATGAAAAATGTGTTCCTTCTATCCCCTTTAAACCTCCTGCCCCTTCCCTTAAATCTGTGCTCCCTGATTACTGAGCCACCTACTAAGGGGGAAAGCTTCTCCCCATCTACCCTCTATGCCCGTTGTAATTTTGAATACATCAGTCATGTCCCCTCTCAGTCTTCTCTGCTCTAATGAAGCAGTTCCAGCCTATCCCTTCTTTTTTCATTAGCTGAAAGACTCCAGCCTAGGCATCATCCTGGTGAATCTCCACTACAGAAATCATATCCTTCGCCACATCCAATTCTGAATCCATGCAGCCAGTCACTGGGGATCCGATGCATCTTAATCTTCTGGATGAGCTTAATGAGGAACCTTGTTGAAAACCTTACTAAAATCAAGCAACAGTGGAGGGCAATTGCTTTCCAATTGGACTCCAATTGTAGTGTTGAACTCCAACCCACTTGACCATTCTGAAGGAGGGTCACAGAATCATAGAATCCCTACAATGTGGAAGCAGGCCATTTGGTCCATTGAGTCTGAAGAACAGCCCATCCAGACCCAGACTTCCACCCCATTGCCATTTATGAAAGCTAATCCACCTAGTCTACATGTCCCTGGATAATATGGGCAATTTTCTTAGCATGGCCAAACGACCTAACCTGCACATCTTCAGACTGTGGGAAGAGGCCAGAGCGCTTGGAGGAAACCCATGCAGACAGTGGGAGAACGTGCAAATTCAACACAGCCAGTAACCCGAGATGGGAAGCAAAGCTGGGTCCCTGATGCTGTGAGGCAGCGATGCTGGGCACTGAGCCAGTGTGCTGCCCAACTGGGCCCAAAACATTAACTCTGCTTTCTCACTGCAGATGTTGTCAGAACCTGCTGAGCTTTTCCAACCATGTCTGCTTTTGTTTCCCACTTGCCTTTATTCTGATTCTCCTCAATGGGCCTCTGCAGTCTTGGGAGTGGCAGCCATTCCTGATGGCCACTGCTGGGTGCAAAGAGCTACCGGCCCTCTAACTGCTGCCAGAAAAGAGTGGAATCTGTAATTTTTATTTTAAAAAAATAATTCCTGGAATGTGGAAGTCGATGGCTGGGCTAGCATTCATTGCCCATCCCTAACTGCCTCTTGAATTGCTTGGCTTGCCAGGGTTGTTTCAGAGAACAGTTGAGAGTCAACAACATTGTTGTGGGTCTAGGCTCACTTGCAGTCCAGACTAAGAAAGAAAGACAGATTTCAGGCAATTAGTTCGCAGAATAACATAAAATTGCTTTTAGACTTCCAGGACTGCCAGAGATCAGTTTGCCCATCGCTTTCTAATGGGTGGTCAGGGTTATTGTCTCCATGTAAAAGATGGACCAGGATTTATCAGTGTAATAATTAGTAGGTCAGAACATAGTCATACTGGATACACTCAGTACATTAAGCAGCAATCTGTGGAGAGTGAAAACCAGAGTTCATTTTGATGGCCTTTCATCAGAACTGACCAAGATCACTGACCTGAAATGTTAATTCTTCATTTCTCTCCACAGATAATGCCAACCTGAGTACTTCTAACAGTTTCTCTTTTTGTTTCAGATTTTTAGCATCCACATGTTGCTTTATAACTTTTAAGAAAGCTTGTGTTTGAATTCTGTATATGATTGGTTGGATTTTTCCTGTTCCATGAGATGTGTGCATAATGGTAAGAAATATTGGAAAATGCAACAACAATGAAAAATATTTGATTCTCAATATTGAGAAAAAAAAATCTGATTTTCCCCTTCAAGTTTCAATGAAGTGTTCTGAATTTCATTAATAAGCAACAAGTACCTTACTTCCTTGTACTTGCCTCTCAGAGTCGAGAGTATGGTGCTAGAAAAGCACAGCAGGTTAGGCAGCTTCTGAGGAGCAGGAGATTAGATGTTTCAGATTCTGAAGAAAGGCTCTTGCCTGAAACATTGATTAGATTAGATTACATTACAGTGTGGAAACAGGCCCTTCGGCCCAACAAGTCCACACCGACCCGCCGAAGCGCAACCCACCCATACCCCTACATTTACCCCTTATGGTGGGCGGCACAAATGGTGGGCGGCACGGTGGCTAGCACTGCTGCCTCACAATTCCCGCCTCAGGCGACTGACTGTGTGGAGTTTGCACGTTCTCCCCGTGTCTGCGTGGGTTTCCTCCGGGTGCTCCGGTTTCCTCCCACAGTCCAAAGAGGTGCAGGTCAGGTGAATTGGCCATGCTAAATTGCCTGTAGTTTTAGGTAAGGAGTAAATGTAGGGGTATGGGTGGGTTGCGCTTCGGCGGGGCGGTGTGGACTTGTTGGGCCGAAGGGCCTGTTTCCACACTGTAAGTAATCTAATCTAATCTAACATGGGAACCCTATTTATTATCAGACCAATTCCTTCTGCCAGGACTTTGGATGTTTATCTGTTGTTCTGCGTTTAGTCAAGCTCAAAATAGCTTACAAACTGACTTCACCCAAACAGCAACTCTATTGTTTGTAAGTTACTGCTAACAAATCGGTATACTCTGCATGCTGATTGCTCCTAGATTAAACAACAAGGTATGCCTAAGGTCTAGAAGCAAAACTTACTTTCAATGTAACAGAGGAAAAATGGAGAGAAGGTTGAAAATAAACCCTCACAACCATCATGAGCAGCAAAATATTCATTGATTTAAGTTATAGTGCAGAACCTATGTGGTTCAGATACCATTTTGGTGGCATAATGACCATTTAAAATTCAATGGTTTGAATGAATGAATGAATTAGCTTAATTGTCACATGTACTCAAATGAGTCCAGTGAAAAGTTTACAAGTTGCCACTTATAGCGTCATCTTAGGTACAAAGGCACCTATGCAGAGATTCTTGAGTAAAGTTCTTAGAGAAAAAATTAAAAATAAAGAAAAAGTCCAGCATTACAGACCTCCAAAAGTAAAAAATCACAGTAATAAATTCAAAATATAAAGAAATAAAAAGTTCAGAATATGGGTCCTGTCACAATAGTATAACAAATAAAATAGAAATTTTAAAAAAGAGAAATTAGTTTGTTTCACAGCTCTGGGCTCAAGGACCAGACAAGCCCAGTTTCATATATAATATATATATGTCACTTTCCATTTTTCTTCTCTTCGCAGCCGCACTTGTCAAGTAACAAAACAGATTCTAATTTCTATCTATTGAGGAAAATGGAAATGTTATTCTGCTGGAATGCACGTAATTGTGCTACTGCAAGTGATCGCGTAATGCTAATTAGTTTTTACTCTGATGTTCAACAATCCTGAAAGAATTAAATCGTAAACTAACATACTTGTGAAAAGGGACCAGTAATGACAATAAAGTAATATTAATCTATTGAAATTTCAGAATTTTTGGGGGAAACTTTAACCTTTCCAAAAAAGCAGAGGGTAAGCTACCTATAAAGGTACACAGAACTAGCTTGTGTATCTTCAGCCAAATGCATTGAAGTTGAATAAATTAAATATCAGAAAACCTATTCTGTTTCAAGCAGTATGGATTGGTATCAGGAGAATAACCTGTTCCTGAGTGGCAAGTCAGTAATTATAATATGGTTATGAAGCTGCAGGCCTCAGATTTTAGCAATTATTTGGATTAATGTCTGCAGAGTTTTGCATGGCTTGGGAAATTCTATGGCTGAGGGAGGTGAGAATGTTAAGTATTGCTTCCTCCCCCACAACCCTCTCCCACAATCAAAGACAGCCCCCCCTCCCCCATCTGATCTCAACTTCTCTCCTGACAATAATCCCTATCATCTGCATCAAGTATTAGCTAATTACTGACATTCCAAGACAGAAGATTCACTTTCCTGACTTTGATAGAAAAGTAATCAATTTTGAACTCCAGTGCATTGGAAGTCATACTTACAATATCAGAAAAAAACTCGTCATAGTTTTCACAACGTGTCCAAATCCTTTGCTGACTTGGTAGCTGTCTTACCCATACTTAATGATAAAACTGTTCATTCTATTTTAGAAACAAAAGCTGTTGAGAGGACAGAGTATACCACTGGCAGGCTTTGCAGTCAGCAAGCCTCTCAAACCAGCTCCTCATTGGATGGGAAATAAGTTCCATTCAGAATCTGTCATCAAATTTGACCGCACCTCTGCCTTTCCTGTGATTATTAATTTATCAGATGCTGATACTTTCCCCTTCTCCTCCACATCCATGTAATTATTGAGATGTTAATGATTCATTCAAATTTAGCTTTCCATTCAGAATCCTCAAACAGCTGTCAAAATGTTTAGAAAATTAAAAGTGCAATGGTGAGAATTAGTCAGAAGAGGGCAGTAATGGGCTTTATTGCAGTGAAGGAATGCTCAATTCCTTAGAAGCAGGGAAAACTCTAAAGGCAGAACCTTACCAGCCTCTGAACTACATGGGCAAAGATGAGAAAGTTGGGGTAATATCATGAAGTCAGCAGTGGTTTGCTTCCTGACATTAAAAGCAAGAAGTCCCATTTTCCCACCATGTACTGAATAGATTCTCACTAGAAACTACATGGGATCAATTCCCAACATGCAAGTTAGAGTATTATCTGGAATGGTGGTGCTGGAAGAGCACAGCAGTTCAGGCAGCATCCGAAGAGCAGTAAAATCGACGTTTCGGGCAAAAGCCCTTCCTGATGAAGTCATTGTTTTTACCAAGTTAGAGTAGTAACCTAGCAGCTCCAGCTTGTTCCTCTGGGGTCTCCATCTTGGAGTCAATCAGTTACCTCTCAAGGTGTGCTTCATGGGCAATGACTACATGCACCTCCCACTTACCAGGACCTTTTGGTCCCCACAATTGATATTAGTTACATGGTCACTGTTAGACAAACTTTGTTTCTGGATCCTTACTGGATTCAAATTGTACTATTTGCCATTGTGTGAATCAAACCCACATCCCAGAATGTTAGCCTGGGTTCTGGATTACTGGGAACGTGACATGCCAACTATACCACTGCCTCCCTCCATAACATTAATACGATGATAAATAATGTCTCCTCTTGTTGGGAAGAAGAAAACTGGGGATCATTAATGTTGTTCAGATCTTCAACAAGAAATCCAATGGAGAATCTAGAAAACACATCTTTATTCATAGAGTAGTAAGAATATGGAACTTGCTAACACAGGGAGTGGTTGAAAGGCATAATTTAGATACATTTCAGGGAAAATTAGATAAGCATATCATATCACATATCACCATTTCCTCAACATTGTTGGGTCAAAATCCTGAATCTCCCTTCTAACAGCATTATGGGTTTACCTACCAACCATTGACTGCAGCTCACCACAACATCTCAAGGGCAAGTAGGAGTGAGAACAAATGCTGAACGAGAAAGCGAGATGCACAGTTGATGCATGAATATAGAAAAATATTCAGGAAAAGAAAGTAGATAGTTACAATGGTAAATTTAGATGAGAAAATATAGAAGGAGAACCAAGTGGAGCATAAATGCTGGCATGGACTGGATGGCAGAATGGCCTACATATATATAAAAATAATATATAAACAATATATATCATCCTACCTACTAAAGGTTAGTGGCGTAGGAGCAGATTGAGTCAGGGCAGGAATCCTCAATGTTAGGAATGCACATGGCCACAGTCTCTGTTGCTGACACTAAATCACTAAGCCAACTGCAAATGTCTGCCAGATGATTGGTGGACATGACCAGAGATGAAATTGGCATTATTTTAAATTTATTTAATTGCAACTATCCTTTGATATTCCGTCTGGAAAATGAATGGAGGAACCCCAGAACTCCATGGCCCTTGTGAATAGAAGTCCACCCTGTCACATGTGGTCTCTAGGTGAAGATGGCTCATTAATATGTTTTTAGTAGCACCAGCGTCAATAAAATGTGGAGCTGGAAAAACCTTAGCAGGGCAAGCAGCATCTGAGGAGCAGGAGAATCATTGTTTCAGGCTGGAACCCAAGTCCCAATGAAATGGTCCAACTTGAAGTGTCGAATCCATTGCTTGACCTGCTGTGCTTTTTCCAGCTCCATTCTTTATCAATTCTGACTTTCCAACATCTGCAGTCCTCACTATCTCCATTTTTTAGTAGCACCTACCTAGTATTATTGGAATTCCCCTTTACCTTGTTCAAGATTTCATTTTCTTTAAGGAAAAGACTACGCACATTTAAAGTGCTCCAATTATTTTTGTGAACAATATCATAATGGGCCAATGGGGATCATTTTATCAATCTCTGGTTTATCCCATCTGGTATATAGGAACCTCTCAATATTAATGTGCAAAAACTCAATTTCTGCTAATAACAGCATTACTATTTGTGGCAGCTTGTTAAATGCCTATCAGCTGCACTTTTCATACATTACAACAGCGACCACACTTTAAAAAGCACTTCAATGGCTGTGAAAGCTCTTTAAGCAGTCTGGTGGTCAGTATGTAAATAAAAGTCTTTCTTTCATTTTAATGCATCAACTGTATTGAAACCAAACTCCCAGTAACAATAAAATACATCAAAATCAATCTATCTGGGCATACAGCTTTTTACAATGCATGGCTTTGCAAGCGGGCATCAGAGCCGCCCCGCATTTGCCACGGGACTATGCCTACATCAGGAAACGATAAGAATTCATTTTTGTGTTTTAAACAGCAGTCGCAGCTTTAAACCCACAAAAACTCAGCAGCTGCCGGTCTGCCCACGTGACTGGGAGATAGAAGACAGAGGACAGATAGAATCCACACTAGACCAACATTACCCATGACTCATGGGCCAAAACTCCGGGATTAATTAAATATGGAAACCCATCTCCTAATCACATCAAGAGACTGACTGAAACACACACATACCCATCGATACAGAGCCATTCTGACACAAAGGACAGGCATCCACCAGACAGGTACGGACAGACCAACACTCCAAGGGAACAAAGGGGGGTGCTAGCCCCTGCCCTCACAGAGAGAGACAAGCAGATAATATCCGGACCCGTTTTACATAAACCAATTAGCACCCTATTGTGCGTGCCCTGCAACTCTCCTGGGACGGCAGGAAATAGCCTATTCGCACCTACTCCAGTGATGATGGGAACTATCATCCCATTCATCCTCAAATCCCACACATCCTGACAACTAAAAGTATATAATATGAAGCTGCGCGCGGGAACAGCAGAGCAGCCGAGATTCGAACCTCGGCTGATCTCCGCCGGCGTTACTGCAGTAATAAACGTTACCGATTGTTGAACCGCACTCTGGGCTCGGACTGATATCATTTCATCCGCGCTAACAATTGGGGGCTTCGTCCTGGTTAACGACAGCTGCTGGATCCCTGCGACGGCACTGGGTGAGTATCTTTACTCTTTTACTTCTCGTGTAAAAGTCTCCCAGTGCCCCGCAAGGGACTTCACTGCCGGCCGTTATCTGAACCTGTGAACAGAGTGAACAGTACTCTTTAAAAGTGTGTGTGTGTGTGATCCTTCACGGGTGGGCGATTGGGGTCGCGGAACACTAGTAAAAGTGTGCGTGATTATTATTGCCATTTATTGTCAATGTGCTACTGTGACTGACGGACTATCCTTGGACTGACGACTTTAGGTACGAGACCCCTCTGTTTAAAAACCGACCAAACAAGCCTTCCTGGTTGACCTCTGCAGTGGGAGTTAGGGGACCCCATTGTACGTTGAGCCCGGTTTTAGCGCCTTCATTGCGTACGTGGTAGAGGCTGGGAGGTCTACGCGCGCTACAAGAAGGGAAGTCCTCCAAACCAGCCTGAGACGCGGGGCCTTTGGGCCAACCGATGGTTATACGCTCTGCCCATTGACCTCGCGGTCCCGAGGTATTGGCCTCTGTAGGATCAGACGCGACTAGGTCTGACTTCACGCCCCCCCCCCCTCCTTGCACTCGGGCCCCTGGTTCACACCCAGTATTTGTGGGGTACACACGGCCGCTGAACGTCAGGCGGTGAGAGAGAGACTCACGGAAACCCGGGGTTGCGCGCTCGGGAATCGACATGCGCCCCGTCTGTAACTATTCCCCCCTGCCCAGGTTGACCCGGGGGGCTAGGGTTTGACTTGAAGGGGGTGGACTCCCCGACTGGGAGATTAATAAGCCAGTGCCAGCAACATCCCTAGCAAGCCTGCTAGCTTTATTTTAAAGTAGCTTCTGTTAAGTTACACCCGCTGCGCCCCTACCATGGGTGGGAGCGCGGCTGAAGACCTAGATTGGGGGCCAGAGGGTTCCCTTACCCGTTTTATAGCTGACAAGAATAAGAAACATATTAAGGCTATGCTTCATTTCAATCCTGATGAGTGCAAGCCAAAAAGCTTCAACCTCATGTCTCTTTTTAGACATGTTTTAAGTTCAGTACTACCAGACAATTATTTTTACAAGATGGTTACATTTTGGGGCTGTCAGTAAATTAGGGTAACATAGAGGCAGATTTGAATTTCACCGACAGCAAACTGGATTGTTAAGATTAAAGGTGTCCCTTAGTTGTTTTCGTGGGAAGGTATTCACACTTGTAGACAATGGTAGATTGTGTTTGAGAATGCCAGACTATAGTTTTTTTTTGCTTTAAATTAGTTACTTGAGTCCAATAGTTGGAAACTAAAGGTTAGCTAATGAACATTTCTATCTGGCTGGATACAAGAAGACATCCCAGAAGTTCACAAGTTAATCTGCCAGAATCGCAGAGGAAGCCAAATAGCAAAGTTAACAAGAACAAATTTCTATGTTTACCTTGCGGGAATGCAGATGGAACCTCATGCTCAA
This sequence comes from Chiloscyllium plagiosum, assembly GCF_037043375.1. NCBI lineage: Eukaryota > Metazoa > Chordata > Chondrichthyes > Orectolobiformes > Hemiscylliidae > Chiloscyllium > Chiloscyllium plagiosum. The sequence goes on from NW_028270139.1 coordinate 20,640,850, forward strand.
ATTGGAAAGGCCAAATTTTTAAGGATTTAAAATGAGGCTGCAAGATTTGCTTAACTTGAGCTGGGGAGATAATGTCCAGGAAGCTGCTGGAAAGGAAGACTATTAGCAAAAATGTGACAGAACAATTAGAATTTGAGCATGAATTCCACATTGATTAGACCCAAATACTCCATACAATAAAGGTGATGATTTAATTGGATTGTTTAAGATAACTAAAAGAGTTGAAAGGGCAGACAGAGAGAAACGATTTCCTCTGGCAGGAGAATCAAGAGCAAGACTGTGTAAAATTAAAGCCAGACAGCAAAAGGATAATGTCAGGAAGCATTTCTTCACACAAAGGGTAGAAGAAACCCTAACCTTTCACTTTGTAAAAAGCCTTGGACCCTGCAGGTCAATTCAAAATGTTTAGACTCAGACCAGGGCACGCACTTCACCGGACACGCAATGAAACTGGCCTGCTGCCTCCTAGGCATCAGACAGCGCTTCCACGTCCCGTTCCATCCCCAGAGCTCCGGGATGGTCGAGTGCATGAACCGGACCCTCAAAGCTGCGATCGCACAGGCGATCGTCGAAACAGGGCAGGGCTGGGTGGACGTTCTGCCCTGCATACTGATGCACTTAAGGGCCACCCCAGGCCGCTCCACTGGCCTCACTCCCTTCGAGCTCATGACGGGGAGGGCCATGCGACTACCAGAGAACGTCATGGTCGGGGGGGGGGGAAGACATGGCCCCCCTGAGGGACAGGGTGACGTGCTATATCAGGCAGCTGGACACGCAGCTGCGGGCCCTTAGACACACTGCGCGCGACCAGCTGGACATTAGGGACCAGGCAAAACTGCAGCCGCATCTGCCCGCCCAACCCCTTCCCGGCGTCGGGGACAAGGTCCTGGTCTGGGCCGCCCCCGACCGGCCCGGCTTCGCCCCCCCGGTGGCTGGGACCGCACGGAATCATCCTCACCAGCGACACGTGTGCCTGTGTCGACATGAAGAGAAAGGGCAGGTGGAAACACTGGTCCCAGCTTCAACCCTACCCTTAAGCCCCGACCGGACAGACTCCGCCCCCCCCTCCCCCTTTTGACTTGACTCTAACCGCCCCTCTTTCTCCTTACAGTGCAACGGGTGGACCGGTTCCAGGGAGGCCTGCTCCTACACAAACTAACCCTACACCCTTGGTAAGGGTGCCTCTCTCCCTCTCTTCCCACAGATCATGCTTCACCAGTGCACCGCTCTCCTCCCTGCTCTCCTCTTCGCCCTACGACTAGTGCCTTCCTTCCCCGAAATATATGACAACTTCTACCGCCACGGTGTTGCCTTCAACGCGTCCGACACCATCTGTATTCCTGCAAGGGACAAGCCTGATGTGATCGACGCGTTCTACAATGCCTGGCTGGAGGTCCTCCCAGGCGTACAGACACTCTTTATTCTGCACATCGGAGTGCGACCCGCGGCTGACCTGCCTCCGGCGTGCTGAGGTGATGGACTTGGGGGGTTGCATGTTCGGGACAATGTGCGCCATGCCAGAGGACCTCTCCTCTGCCCCGGCCTTTGATGCCTTTACTGTACGGGATCTGTCTGTTTGCGGATATTACGAGCCTACTAATGCCGTGGTAGTCTCTTTGTATTTGTGCTTTCCACCCACCCCGACCACACTGCCCCCGACCACAACTCCAGAGATATTGCCATGCCCCTCTCTGGAACCGGGGCCCGCGGGGGGACCGGTATTGTGGGATGAGGGAGAGGCCCTTTATGGCAACGTCTGACATGAGGTCGTGCCTGTGCTGGTCAATATATTGGGCATCTGGGTACCGGACTATTGCACAGCACAGGTACGCAACCTATACGCCATGATGGGGAAGGAGGTTATAGAGAGGGCCATAGACGCCATGGGGGCAACCCACTACCGGACCGACATACATAACATCCACACACAACGACACAGACGGGACATAGTCAACGATGCCCTCACAGGACTCAACACGGGGACATCCGTAGTAAACTCCCTAGTCATCCAGGGCCTTAACGAAAAGGTCGAGCAACTAAAAGGGGTAATGAGGGACCTGCTACAGAGGTCTCTCACAAATCAGGCAGACCAGGCACGCCTGGGGGAAGAGGGAGCGTACATCCAGCTCGACGGCATTGCAGTCCTGGAGACACACGCCCACACCATTAACCGCCTTATAAACCGGGAAAGGGAAAACACGGCCCATATCCACGAGGGACAGCTGTGCCATGCGTATGGCCTGTGGATGGTAGCCCAAATCCGGCATAATCTTGACCAGGTCCAAAGGGGGGAGGTGCCCGACTGGATTGACAGCGCCAAACTGGCCTCACTCGCGAGGCGCTCCGGGCTGCTCGACAGCCGGACTCTGAAGGGTAAGGCCAGAGTATACCCAGTGATTCCCGACTGTGAGGTCAGTGAGGCGACAGGGAGTCGGGATTGTCCTCCTGATCCCAGAGTCGGGGCCATTTCTCCTGTTTCACATTGAGAAGCTCTGAGTCATACGGGAAAACGCTTCCCTCAAATATCGATTAGCTCACCACACAGCCATATCTCGAAACGGCGCTGTGTACGGGGTGCCGCTTACAGGCTGCAAGCAGCGAGGGGCGATTACCATCTGCCCTCACCCCTTACGAAGGAGTGAAACAGCGGACTGCGGGTTCAACCGGACACAGGGCTGCACCCTTGAAATCGAACCCATGGGTCCCCACTTCACTAGGGCGGGGTATGGTGGGGGGGGGAACGATATTGTGTCTCCACTCTTGAAACCTCATTTTGGTATAATGGACTGCAGTGCCCGATTCCCCAGCACGAGTTCTGCTTCGCCCCCAGGCGCCCAGTCACGATTGGGCAAGCTCACATCTCAGAGGTCCGACGACGGAACCCCGAGTCCATACAAACTACTGATAAATTCAGGGACACCCTCAGGGAATATCAGGAGCCTGAACAAGCCCCCATCCCACATTTGGCTGAGGTCTTACGGGAGCTTAGGACCAGGTAGGACACTCAGTGAAATTGTATCACCAGTTGCAGTCGCAGGTAAAGGACCTAGAGGAGGACACAGATACAGCTCTACAGTCCCAGGGGTGGGCGCAGAGGGTGTGGGATTGGGGCCTGAACGTGAACATCCATCCCTGGCATACAATTACTGCTGGCTCTGGCCTGGCACCTGGTGGCGTGTCATTCATGCCGCCAGCACAAAAAATGAAAGGCCAGGAAGACCATGCTCCACGCCATCGACTCCTGGTGGGCGATCAGGCACCGTGAGCTCACAGGGCTCGAGTTAATGTGACCTTCTCCCGGGACTATCCAAAGGCCCCATGACTGCAGCATGACGGCCGGCGGAATGTACCGGGCGAGGAACCGACTTTTAAAATATCGGCATCGGGGGTGTGGACGTGTCCAACCCCTTGCCGAAAGGGGGGACTGCAAGCGGGCGTCAGAGCCGCCCCGCATTTGCCACGGGACTATGCCTACATCAGGAAACGATAAGAATTCATTTTTGTGTTTTAAACAGCAGTCGCAGCTTTAAACCCACAAAAACTCAGCAGCTGCTGGTCTGCCCACGTGACTGGGAGATAGGAGACAGAGGACAGATAGAATCCACACTAGACCAACATTACCCATGACTCATGGGCCAAAACTCCGGGATTAATTAAATATGGAAACCCATCTCCTAATCACATCAAGAGACTGACTGAAACACACACATACCCATCGATACAGAGCCATTCTGACACAAAGGACAGGCATCCACCAGACAGGTACGGACAGACCAATACACACCAACACCCCAAGGGAACAAAGGGGGGTGCTAGCCCCTGCCCTCACAGAGAGAGACAAGCAGATAATACCCGGACCCGTTTACATAATCCAATTAGCACCCTATTGTGCGTGCCCTGCAACTCTCCTGGGACGGCAGGAAATAGCCTTTTCGCACCTACTGCAGTGATTAGATTAGATTACTTTACAGTGTGGAAACCGGCCCTTCGGCCCAACAAGTCCACACCGACCCGCCGAAGCGCAAACCACCCATACCCCTACATTTACCCTTACCTAAGACTACGGACAATTTAACATGGCCAATTCACCTGACCTGCACATCTTTGGACTGTGGGAGGAAACCGGAGCACCCGGAGGAAACCCACGCAGACACGGGGAGAATGTGCAAACTCCACACAGTCAGTCTGAGGCGGGAATTGAACCCGGGTCTCTGGCGCTGCAAGGCAGCAATGCTTACCACTGTGCCACCGTGCCGCCCACACGGGGAACTATCATCCCATTCATCCTCAAATCCCACACATCCTGACAACTAAAAGTATATAATATGAAGCTGCACGCGGGAACAGCAGAGCAGCCGAGATTCGAACCTCGGCTGATCTCCGCCGGCGTTACTGCAGTAATAAACGTTACCGATTGTTGAACCGCACTCTGGGCTCGGACTGATATCATTTCATCCGCCCTAACAGCTTATAAAATTGTTATGTCTCAATGTTAGGTAACTGGGATGAGGGTACAAGGTATTCAGTAGACATTGGCAGAAGCATCTGAACTGAGATCGGGTAGAAAGTTTACAAGCTGCAAGGAGCTCCAAAACAGCTTTCACTGTCACCATGCCAACACTGAATGTTTATTTACACTTTTGTAACATCACCCAACCGCATCCCTGCCTCTGCTCATTTGCTGCTGATGTTCATCAATGCCTTTATTACTTCTAGACATGCCTATCAAAATGCACTCTTGGCCAGCTTCCCACATTCTACTCTCTGCAAACTTCAGTCAACTCAATCTGCTCCTTATCCTTACTCACACAAAACTCTGTTTACTCATTATTCTTGTGCTCACAGATGTGGATTTTAAAATTCACTGTTATGTTCAAATCACTCAGTGACTGTTCCCCTCCCTAGCAGTATCATCTCTTTGAGCTTCACAACACTCCAAGATCTCTGTCGTTATTTAATTCTGATTTGGAGTTGGACTGGGGTATCACCTGATGAAGGAGCATCGCTCCGAAAGCTAGTGTGCTTCCAATTAAACCTGTTGGACTATAACCTGGTATTGTGTGATTTTTAATGTTATTTAATTCGGGCGTCTTCAGAAGCCAATGGCAGTGGCAGTTGTGCCTTATCCTGCCCAAGATCTTAGCCTCTGGAAAACCAGAGAAAATCTCTGTCTCTTTACTTGTTGCCATTTTCTGTTCGATAGAACCTACCTTTTAACCCAAAGTTTTCACTATCTATCCTATTGTCCTTTGCGATTCAGTGTCAAATCTTACTTTAGAATGTCCTGTAAATAATCTTTAGACATTTTAGATTGTTAAAGGTAAAGGTTTGATATGAATACAAGTTGTTGGTATTGTTCTTTTAATGACGTTGCTATCCTTTCAGGTCTCAAAAGTGTTAGAAGTATGTCTCTCTTCATGCGCATTCAATGTCTGCCTTCCCACCACCATCCACTTCACTGAGAGACAATAAATTCCCTTCAGAAGATCACATGATTGCCTATACAGGGTTATGAATTCTTGATGGACTCCATGAATTTCACTGAGACATATTAGATGGGAGAAAGCTACTTTCCTCCCCTAACACAGCCTGTTGATATAACACATAATTATGACTCACTTGTAAACAGACGCTCTTTCAAAAAGTTCTTCCTTTAAAGATTTTGAACAGCTCTCAGACATATCTCGGTTGACAATATAATTTCAAAGAGGTTTAGTTTTCTTTTGTTAATTTAGAACACCTTATTATAGTATCCTTGGGGCAAAAAAACAAAGAAAACATGATAATCTGCTCTAATTGCTTGTCACAGTGCATTGTAAAATTCTCATCTGAATCCCAGATGATCTCTAATATGAGCAACATCTGCCTGGATGTGGCTAGACAAGTTTTTATAATGTTTCTAATCATAGTCTACCTGCTAATCTGCCATGTCATATACACAACAGCAATACGAATTAAGTAAAAACATTATTTTGAGTCCTCCTTCTTTGATTGATGTCATTGTTACAACTTGTGATTATTTTTAAAGGATGCACAAATTTAATGATATAAGATCAAGTGTTATCTTCTTTACTACTGAAAAACAAACTGCTCCATATTCAAACATACATTTCAACTATGGAAGTTTGTGAAAACTGAAAATGCTGACCATGTCAAACAAAATAATGCAAGCACATAGGTGCATAGTATCTGAAAAGTAAGCATAGGCTAATAACTTTTCAGAATTGATGTAATAATGGGTCTCACCACAAACTATAACTCTTCTGCTTCAGATACTGACATGCTGGTTTACATTGCTTGTTATATCTCAAACTTTGTTGGAGACAAAAAAAAACTGCAGATACTGAAATCCAAAGTAGACAGGTAGGAAGCTGGAAGAACACAGCAAGTCAGGCAGGATCAGGAGGTAGAGAAGTCAATGTTTCAGGTGTAACCTTTCTTTAGGGCTGGGGTGTGCGTCAGGGGAGCTGCAGTTAAAGGGGGTGGCAGGGACAGGGTGGTGAAGTGGGGATAGCTGAAGACAGGTAGAGGGTTCGACCTGGTTGGTCAGTGGGAGGAATGAATCCGGCTGGTGGCAGGGAGGGGTGGGGATAGGAAGGGAGGCTGTTTAAAATTGGAAAACTCAATGCTGAGTCCTCTGGGCTGAAGACTGCCCAGGTGGAAGACAAGGTGGTGGAAGACAAGGTGGTGTTCCTCCTATCTGCGGTTTGGTCTTGGTTCAGGCACTTGCCATCTACATCTGCAACACCAACCACGCAATCCATCTCTTCAGTAACTTCCAGTTCGCTGGCTCCCAGCACTTTATCTTCACTATGGACCTGCTGTCTTTATACACGTCCATACCCCACAAGAGTGGTCTCAAGGCTCTCTCTCCTACAAACCCATCCAATCCACCTCCACCAATACCCTCCTCCGCCTCGCTGAACTAGTTGTCACCCTCAACAACTTTTCCTTCAACCTTTCCCATTTCTTCCAAATCCAGGGGGTAGCCTTGGGCACCCAGATAGGCTCCAGCCATACCTGCCTCCTTGTCGGCTGTGTCAAATAGTCCCTCTTCAGTACCTACACGGGCACTGTGCCCCAGCTCTTCCGTCATTACATCAATGACTGCATCGGTGCAGCATCCTGCACTCAGGCCGGACTGGAGTAGTAGCTCACAACTTCTACCTCACCCTCAAATTCACTTGGTCCATCTCAGATACCTCCCTCCCCTTTCTTGACCTCTCCATTTCCATCTCCGGTGACAGTCTCCAGGTGGACTTTTACTACAAACCCACAGACTCCCATAACTACATGGACTACAGCTCCTCCCACCCAGAATCCTGCAAGTACTCTATCCCATTCTCCTAATTCCTCCGCCTTCACTGAATCTGTCGGAGGAGGAGACATTCCACTCCCAAGAATCCAGGATGTCCACCTATTTTGAATGTGCTTTTCCTCCCTTTGTCATTTAGGCATCTCTCCACTGGACCACCTCCATTCCACATATCACTGCTCTAAACCCCTCCTCCTCCAATAAAGACAGGATTCTGCTTATCCTCACCTACCACCCCACTAGTCTCCACATCCAATGCATCATCCTTAAACACTTCTGCCAACTCCAACTAGACCCCACCACCAAGAACATTTTCCCCTCCCCATCCCTCTCCGCCTTTCGCAAGGACCGTTCCTTTGATAGTCCTTGGTTTGCGCCAGTCTCCCCTCCAACCCTCTCGAACCGTTACTACCTTCCCCTGCAAACGGAAAAAATGCAAATCCCGCCCACACACCATCCCCCCCCCCCCCAACCAGGGCTCTAAACAGCCCTTCTAGGTGAGACAAAGGTTCACCCGCCTCTCTTCCAACCTAGTTTACTGCATCAGGTGCTCCTGATGTGGTCTTCTCTACATCAGAAAGACCAAACATAAACTTAGGGAACGGTTTGCCAAACATCTCAGCTCAGCCCGCAAGGACCTCCCAGTCACTGCCTATTTTAATTCTCCCTCCCACTCCCTTTCCGACATGATAATCCTTGGCCTCCTCCATTGCCACAATGAACCAAACCGCAAATTGGAGGAACAATGTTTCATCTTCTGCGTAGGCAGCCTACAGGCCAGAGGACTCAACATTGAGTTCTCCAGTTTCAAATAACTTCCCTTCCCATTCCTCAACTCCCTTCCCAGGCCTTCCTCCTCCCTTCCACTTCTCCCTGCCACCAACCGGAGTCATTCCTCCCAATGACTAACCAGGTTGTACCTTCTACCTGTCTTCACCTATCCCCACTTCACCATTCTAACCCCTCCACCCCCTTTATCTGTAGCTCCCCCCCACACCCACCCCCAGTCCTGATGAAGGGTTACACCCAAAATGTCAACTTCTCTACCTCCTGATGCTGCCTGACTGTTCTTCCAGCCTCCTATCTGTCTACATCTCAAACTTTGGCAGTGAACTGAAGACAAGATCAAGCATGATGGGAACACATTTACATGACAACAATTCTAATTGCCAGTCCTTCCCTTCATCACAAACATTCTTACCTCCAGTCTGGTTCTATCCACATCCTTCGGTAGCTTGACACGTGCTTTCATTGTAACAGCTAACATTTCATATGGATAAACCTGAAACAAGTTAAAGTAGCTCAACAGAACAAATTCAGTTGTAACTTTTTGTTTCATTTCTAATGGCAAATTAACATCTGAATAAATCTCAAGGCAGGAGAAGATCACAGATTCATCGAGGCCACCTTTTTGCTATCCAATTAGCCTATCATCTCACTTTATTTCTTAATGGAAACCAAACATTGGCTTGACATTTTGAAAGATTACAGAGTTTATTTTCAATCTTTTCTTGGTCATTATGGAGGAATCTGTTTGGGAGAGGTCACAGCACAGAAACAGGTAAATAAATAGTTTTACATATAGCTTTGCTGTAAATCTACAATAGCGAGTAGATTAGATTAGATTACATTACAGTGTGGAAACAGGCCCTTCGGCCCAACAAGTCCACACTGACCCGCCGAAGCACAACCCACCCATACCCCTACATTTACCCCTTACCTAACACTACGGGCAATTTAGCATGGCCAATTCACCTGACCTGCACATCTTTGGACTGTGGGAGGAAACCGGAGCACCCGGAGGAAACCCACGCAGACACGGGGAGAACGTGCAAACTCCACACAGTCAGTCGCCTGAGGGGGAATTGAACCCGGGTCTCTGGCGCTGTGAGGCAGCAGTGCTAACCACTGGGTAGACTGGGCTCTTTCTTGATTATATGTTTTATTGGGATCTGTCTCTTGATTGAATTTGAAAAATATAAGCCATAAGTATTAAATTAGCCTGGAGCAGTGTTTTGTAGAGCAATAAGACAGTGCTATTTTCTGGGTCTGTAGATTGGAAGGAGCAAAATGACCTTTAGTAGAATGACATGCTCTTCTTGTTGGATGTGGGATTTTCGGGAGAGTTTAAGGGTTACTGAGGGTCATATCTGCAGTAAATGTCATTGGTTGCGAATCCTGTCACATCAAATGGATTGGTTAGAGCAACAGTTAGAGGCAATGAGAAATTTACAAGAGCTAGGGGGTGTGATGGATGGCAGTTATAGGAAGGGAGAAAAGCCGCAGATTCCATCAGGTGGATGAGTTAACTCCAAGAAAGTTAGGAGAGGTATGCGGGTAGTACAGAAGTCTTCTGTGGCTATCCCCATTTAAGGAGAAAGTGAGGACTGCAGATGCTGGAGATCAGAGCTGAAAATGTGTGGCTGTAAAAGCGCAGCAGGTCAGGCAGCATCCAAGGAGCCGGAGAATCGACGTTTCGGGCATGAGCTCTTCTTCAGAAATTCCTGAAGAAGGGCTCATGCCTGAAACGTCGATTCTCCTGCTCCTTGGATGCTGCCTGACCTGCTGCACTTTTACAGCAACACATTTTCAGCTCCTATCCCCATTTAAAACAAGTATGCCGTTTTGGAACACATAGGGGGTGATGGACCTTCAGGGGAATGTAGCACAAAACAGCCAAGTTTCTGGTATCAAGAATGGGTCTAATGTAATGAGAGGTACATCAGGTTCCAAGTGATCGATTGTGTTAGGGGACTCTCTAGCCAGGGGCACAAACAGACGTTTCTGCGTCCAGCAGTGAAAAATCAGAATGGTGTGTTGCCTCCTGAGTGCCAGGATCAAGGATGTCTCAGAGAGGGCGCAATATGTTCTTAAAGTGGAGAGGGACCAGAGGAGGTCATTGTACACATTGGTAGCAATGACATAGGAAGGAAAAAGGATGAGATTCCGAGGGGTCAATATAGAAAGTTAGGCAGGACTTTAAAAAGGAGGTCCTCGAGGGTAGTAATATCTGGATTACTCCTGGTGCTATGAGCTAGTGAGGGAAGTAATGGGAGGATAGAGCAGATGAATGCATGGCTGAGGAGCTGGTGCATGGGAGAAGGATTCACATTTTTGGATCATTGAAATCTTTTCTGGGGTAGAACTGATGTATAGGAGAAGGATGGATTGCACCTGAATTGGAAGGGAGATACTGGCAGGGAGATTTGCTAGAGCTGCTGGGAGGATTTAAACTAGTAAGGGGGGTTGTCTGGTGGGACCCAGGGAGATACCGAGGAAAGACATCAGCCTGAGAGTGGTACAGTTGAGAAAAGAAGTGAGTCAAACAGTCAGGGCAGGCAGGAACAAAGCAGAGAACAAGGCAGGACTGATAAAATGAACTGCATTTATTTCAATGTAATAGGCCTAACAGGGAAGGCAGATGAACTCAGGGCATGGTTAGGAACATGGGACTGGGATATCATAGCAATTATAGAAAAGTAGCTAAAGGATGGACGAGACTGACAGCTTAACATTCCAGGATACAAATGCTATATGAAGGATACAAAAGGAGGCAAGAGAGGAGGGGGAATGGCGTTTTTGATAAGTGATAGCATTACAGATGTACTTAAGGAGTCATGATTTGGAGATGCCGGTGTTGGACTGTGGTGTGATTTTTAACTTTGTACACTACACCAGATTATAGTCCATCAGGTTTAATTGGAAGCACACTAGCTTTTGGAGCGATGCTCCTTCATCAGGTGATAGTGGAGGGCTCGATCGTAACACAGAATCTATAGCAAAAATTTACATCAACTAGCCACGAAACGACATGACCAGCTATCCCTAGTAGCCACACACACAGACGACAAGCAACATGAATTTGACTGGGACAACACTACCATTATAGGGCAAGAGAAACAAAGAACAGCCAGGGAATTCCTAGAAGCATGGCATTCATCCACAAACTCCATCAACAAACACATAGACCTGGACCCAATATACCGGCCACTACAGCGGACAGCTGAAACTGACAACTGGAAGCGACAGGGACAGGCCACTATAAATGCCGAAGGAAACACCACAGAAGCGCTACACAGGAGGCTCCCAAGCACTGAGGATGTCACCTAGACAGGGGACGAAACGTTTGCAACAAAAACTTCCAGCTCGGCGAACAGAACCACAGCAAACATTTAGTGTGATGTAACTGAAATTATACATTAAAACATTGATTGTCTATTAAGCCTTTCATCTGTTAGAATACAGTGATAGTTTCATTTCTTTCATGTGTAAATCACAAAACCTTTTTTTTAAAAGTTGCATTCTCGGGTTAGCTGTTAACAATGGTGATAGCTAGACAATATGTTGAAGGTGTTAGCCCCCTGTGTTCTCTGTCTATGACCTGTGTTTAGATTGTTATCTCACTTTTTAGATTAGAATCAGAGTTTTCCATAAATTCATGCAGTTTTTGAGCTCCGAATGTATGCAGTTTTTGAGCAAAGTGCAATGTAACTCTGCAAGTACAAATTCACCCCACAAAATATGTGTGTGCACATGGGTCTTTGTCTGTCTGTGTGTGTGTGTGTGTGCGTGTGTGCGTCTGTCTGGGGTGGGGGTTGTGAGTGTGAAAAAGTGTGTGTGTAGTGAGTGCAGAGTGTCTTAAGTCTGTGAGGGGGTGCATGTGAGAATGTGGGAATGTGTGTGTCTGTAAGGGAGTGTGTGGGTGTCTGTGTGCGCATCTGTGTGTACCTGTGTCCACGTGTGTGTGAGTAGGAATGTCTGTGTGTGTGTGTAGTGCAATGGTGATCACCTGTAATGTGACATGAACCCAAGGTCCCGGTTGAGGCCCTCCCTATGGGTACCGAACTTAGCTATCAGCCTCTGCTGGGCCACTTTCCTCTGCTGCCTGTCCCTTGGAGGATGGTCACCCGAAGGTCCGAGGCTGAATGTCCTGCACCACTGAAGTGTTCCCCAACTGGGAGGGAACCCTCCTGTCTGTTGCTTGTTGTGCGGTGCCCATTCATCCATTGTCGTAGTCTTTGCTCGGTTTCCCCAATGTACCATGCCTCCGGGCATCCTTGCCTGCAACGTATAAGATAGACAACGTTGGCTGAGTCACGTGAGTACCTGCCATGTACAAGGTGGGAGGTGTTCCCCCGCGTAATAGTGGTATCTATGTCCACAATCTGACACGTCTTGCAGCGTCCACTGCGACAGGGTTGTATGGAGTTATCCTGAGAGCCGGGCAGTTTGCTACGAACAATGATCTGTTTGATGTTTGGCGGTTGTTTAAAGGCAAGTAGTGGAGGTGTGGGGAAGGCCTTGGTCAGGTGCTCATCCTCATTGATAATGTGTTGCAGGTCACGAAGAATATTTCAGCTCCTGGGAAATACTGAACAACGAAGGGTATCCTGTCGGTTGCAGCACGTGTCTGTCTCCTGAGGAGGTCATTATGGTTCCTTGCTGTGGCACGTCGGAACTGGCAGTCGATGAGTTGAGCATCGTACCCTGTTCTTGTGAGGGCATCCTTGAGTACTTCCAGGTGTCCGTCACGTTCCTCCTCATCTGAGCAGATCCGGTGTACGCGTAGGGCCTGTCCATGGAGAATGGATGTTTTAATATGTTTTGGGTGGAAGCTGGAGAAGTGTAGCATTGTGAGGTTGTCTGTGGGTTCGCGGTAGAGTGTGGTGCTGAGGTGTCCGTCCTTGATGGAGACGCACGTGTCCAAGAATGAGACAGACAGTCGAGAGTAGTCCATGGTGAGTTTGATGGTGGGATGAAACTTGTTGATGTCACTGTGTAGTTTTATCAGTGACTCCTCGCCATGGGTCCAGAGGAAGAAAATGTCATCAATGTACCTGGTGTACAGTGTTGGTTGGAGATCCTGCATAGAGAAGAAATCTTGTTCGAACCTGTGCGTAAAAATGTTGGCATATTGGGGTGCAAATTTGGTCCCCATGGCTGTTCAGTGTGTCTGGATGAAGAATTGGTTGTCAAAGGTGAAGACATTATGATCGAGGATAAAGCGGATGAGTTGCAGGATGGTGTTTGGAGACTGGCAGTTGTTGGTGTTCAGTACTGAGGCTGTTGCTGCGATGCCGGTGTAGAGTGCGGAAACGTCCATTGTGACGAGGAATGTTCCCGGTTCGACTGGTCTGTGGGTGCTGAGTTTCTGTAAGAAATCCGTAGTGTCGCGACAGAAGCTGGAGATCCCCTGTACAATAGGTTTCAAGATGCCTTCCACATAGCCAGAGAGATTCTCACATAGGGTCCCATTGCCCGACACAATGGGACGTCCCGGTGTGTTGGCTTTGTGTACCTTTGGAAGGCAGTAGAAGTCGCCTACATGAGAAGTACGTGGGATGAGGGCGCATAGGGAACTCTGAAGGACTGGATCCAAAGTTCTGATCAGTGTGTTTAATTCTCGGGTGTGTTCTTTGGTCGGATCAGCTGGTAGTTGCCGGACTACGACACAGATAAATGGGCACCGCACAACAATCAACAGACAGGAGGGTTCCCTCCCAGTTGGGGAACACTTCAGTGGTGCAGGACATTCAGCCTCGGACCTTCGGGTGACCATCCTCCAAGGGACAGGCAGCAGAGGAAAGTGGCCGAGCAGAGGCTGTACTCATAGAGCGGGCCTCAACCGGGACCTTGGGTTCATGCCACATTACAAGTGATCACCATTGCACTACACACACACACACACACACACACACACACACACAAATATTCCTACACACACACACACTCTCACATACACATGGACACAGGTACACACAGACGCACACACAGGCACCCACACACACCCTTATAGACACACACTCACACATGCACCCCCTCACAGACTTAAGACACTCTGCACTCACCACACACACTCACACATGCACCCCCTCACAGACTTAAGACACTCTGCACTCACCACACACACACACACACACACACAGACACACACACAGACACACACAGACAGACAAAGACCCACATATATTTTGTGGGGTGAATTTGTACTTGCAGAGTTACATTGCACTTTGCTCAAAAACTGCATACATTCATGTAGAACTCGGAGCTCAAAAACTGCATGAATTTATGTAAAACTCTGTTATCTCACTTTTTAGATTAGAATTAATCTAAACATCAGATCATAGACAGAGAACACAGGGGGCTAACACCTTCAACATATTGTCTAGCTATCACCATTGTTAACAGCTAACCCGAGAATGCAACTTTAAAAAAAAGGTTTTGTGATTTACACATGAAAGAAATGAAACTATCACTGTATTCTAACAGATGAAAGGCTTAACAGACAATCAATGTTTCAATGTATAATTTCAGTTACATCACACTGTAAATTTTTGCTATAAATTCTGTGTTACGATCGAGCCCTCCACTATCACCTGATGAAGGAGCATCGCTCCAAAAGCTAGTGTGCTTCCAATTAAACCTGTTGGACTATAACCTAGTGTTGTGTGGTTTTTAACTTTGTACTTAAGGAGGATATTCCTGGAAATACATCTTGGGAAGTTATTTCTCTGGAACTGAGAAATAAGAAAGAGCTGATCACCTTAATGGGATTGTATTACAGAGCCCCTAATAGTCAGCGGGAAATTGAAAAAACAATTTTGTAAGGAGATTTCAGTTATCTGTAAGAATAATAGGGTGGTTATGGTAGAGGATTTTAGCTTTCCAAACAGACTGGGACTGCCATAGTGTTAAGGGTTTAGATGGAGAGGAATTTGTTAAATGTGTACAAGAAAATTCTGAGTCAGTATGTAGATGTATCAACGAGAGAAGGTGCAAAACTTGACCTTTGGGGAAATAAGGCAGGGCAGGTGACTGAGGTGTCGGTGGGGGAGCACTTTGGGGCCAGCGACCATAATACTATTCGTTTTAAAATAGTGATGGAGAAGGACAGACCAGATCTCACAGTTGAAGTTCTAAATTGGAGGAAGGCTAATTTTGACGGTATTAGGCAAGAACATTCAAAAGCTGATTGGGGACAGATGTTTGCAGATAAAGCGATGGCTGGAAGATGGGATGCCTTCAGAATGAGATAATGAGAGTCCAGAGACAGGATATTCCTGTTAGGGTGAAATGAAAAGCTGGTAGGTATAGGGAATGCTCGATGACTAGAGAAATTGAGGGTTGGGTTAAGAAAAAGAAGGAAGCATATATTAGGTATAGACAGGAGAGATCGAGTGAATCCTTAGAAGAGTATAAAGGCAGTAGGAGTATACGTAAGAGGGAAATCAGAAGGGCAAAAAGGGGACATAAGATAGCTTTGGCAAGTAGGGTTAAGGAGAATCAAAGGGCTTTTACAATACATTAAGGACAAAAGGGTAACAAGGGAGAGAATAGCGTCCCTCAAAGATCAGCAAGGTGGCCTTTGTGTGGAGCCGCAGGAGATGGGGGAAGATACTAAATGAGTATTTTGCATCAGTGTTTACTGTGGAGAAGGACATGGAAGATATAGAATGTGAAGAAATAGATGGTGACATCTTAAAAAAATATCCATATTACAGAGGAGGAAGTGCTGGATGTCTTGAAACGCATAAAGGTGGATAAATCCCTAGGACCTGATCAGGTGTTCCCTCGAACTCTGTGGGAAGCTAGGAAAGTGATTGCTGGGTCCCTTGCTGAGATTGTATCATCGATAGTCACTGGTGAGGTGCCGGAACACTAGAGGTTGGTTAACGTGGTACCATTATTTAAGAAAGGTGGTAAGGACAAGCCAGGGAACTAGAGACCGGTGAGCCTGATGTCAGTGTACAGGACATTGGTTAGGCCACTTTTCGAAAATTGTGTGCAATTCTGGTCTCCTTCATAATGGAAGGATGTTGTGAAACTTGAAAGGGTTAAAAAAAGATTTACAAGGATGTCGCCAGGGTTGGAGGATTGAGGTATAGGGAGAGGCTGAACAGGCTGGGGCTGTTTTCCCTGTTGTCGGAGGGAATCATGAGGGACAGGATGTACATGCATTTGGAAAGGCACTCACTGATTAGGGATAGTCAACATGGCTTTGTACTTGGGAAATCATGCTCACGAATTGGGTTTTTTGAAAAAATAACGAAGAGGATTGATGAGGGCAGAGCAGTGGAAGTGATCCATATGGATTTCAGTAAGGTGTTCGACAAGGTTCCCCGTGGGAGACTGGTTAGCAAGGTTAGATCTCATTGATTACAGAGAGGACTCACCATTTGGATACAGAACTGGCTCAAAGGTAGAAGACAGAGGGTGGTGTGGAGGGTTGCTTTTCAGACTGGAGATCTGTGACCAGAGGAGTGCCACAAGGACCGGTACTGGGTCCTCTACTTTTCATCATTTATATACATGATTTGAATATGAACATAGGAGGTAGGTTAGCAAGTTTGCAGATGACACCAAAATTGAAGGTGTAGTGGACTGCGAAGAAGGTTACCTCAGATTATAACAGGGTCTTTATCAGATGGGCCAATGGGCTAAGGAGTGGCAGATGGAATTTAACTTAGATAAATGCAAGGTGCTGCATTTTGGGAAAGCAAATCTTAGAGGACCTAATGGTAAGTTCCTAGAAAGTGGGGCTGAACATACAGACCTTGGAGTGCAGGTTCATAGCTCCTTGAAAGAAGAGTCACAGGCAGATAGGATAGTGAAAAAAGCCATTTGGTATGCTTTCCTTTATTGTTTAGAGCATCGAGTATAGGAGTTGGGAGGTCATTTTGCGGTTGTACAGGACATTGGTTAGGCCACTTTTCGAAAATTGTGTGCAATTCTGGTCTCCTTCATAATGGAAGGATGTTGTGAAACTTGAAAGGGTTAAAAAAAAGATTTACAAGGATGTCGCCAGGGTTGGAGGATTGAGATATAGGGAGAGGCTGAACAGGCTGGGGCTGTTTTCCCTGTAGCGTTAAAGGCTGAGGGGTGACCTCATAGAGGTTAATAAAATCATGAGGGTATGGATAGACATGGTCTTTTCCCTGGTGGGGGAGTCCAAAACTAGTGGGTAGAGGTTTAGGGTGAGAGTGGAAAGTTATAAAAGGGACCTAAGGGGCAACTTTTTCACGCAGAGAGTGGTGTGTATATGGAATGAGCTGCCAGAGGAAGTAGTAGAGGCTGGTACAATTGCAACATTTAAAAGACATTTGGATGGGTATATGAATAGGTAGGTTTAGAGGGATATGGTCTGGGTGTTGGCAAATGGGACTAGATTAGGTTGGGATATCTGTTCAGCATAGACGGGTTGGACCGAAGAGTCTGTTTCCGTGCTGTACATCTCTATGAATTGATTACTCTATTTGACAACAATTCTATGGTTTCTCTGCTTATTTTGTAATGTGAATGCATAATTTTACACTTGCCTATTTAAATTGAATCTACAATTACTATCTTAGGTTGCTATAAAATCTACATCCTTACAGAATCTGGTGAGAATAGTGGGCTGAAGTATAAGCAGGAGGAATTTAACTGGATGTTGAAATCGCTCTATACAGGAAATAGTAAGTGAGCAATGATAATTGAGAAGTTTACAATAAGATTGGCAGCTTTGAGTAGCAAGAGTGAAATCGTTGGTGAAGGGGCAAAATTAGTGGCAGAGCTAGGTCAGTTGGTTGGTTTACAATGCAGAGTGATGCCAACAGTGTAGGTTCAATTCCCACATTGGCTGAGGTTATGATTGAAGGATTCTCCTTCTCAATCTCTCCACTTACCTAAAGCATAGTTACCCTCTGGTTAAACTATCGCCAGTCATCACTCTCTCTCTCTGGGAATATGGTGACTTTACCTTTAACGCCAGCATTTTGAGGAGGACAACATATGATGGAATATGTAACTCAATGAGGTAGCTTGGATTGGGGAAACGGAAAGTGGTAAAAATTGTCAATTATGCAATTTTCAGTCAAGCCTATGTTGTCAATGGACTTTTGCAGAATTTGGTTATCAATTGATTTTCTATGCAAAGGAAGGGATATTTTTGCAAGGATATGTTATGGGCATAATAGAGAGGGAAGACAGAAACACAATTATGTGTTCAAAGGATTGGTAATGGAAAGAGGGCACCAAAAGTGATACAGAGATTGACCCTTTGCAGTTCAGTCAATTGGGCAAAGAGGAATCATTTCAGGTTGAAGCCATGATTTGGAGGTGCCGGTGTGGACAAAGTTAAAAATCACACAACACCAGTTATAGTCAAACAGGTTTATTTGAAAGCAATAGCTTTCCCAGAAGTTCTGGGATTTATATATTAATGAACAAAAACCTGTAACCCATTCTAAAAGATGAGAGACTTAACAATCCATGTTTGTTCAATATATCACTGTATGGCACTGTAATCTTTTGCTATAAATTCTGTGTCTTAGGATCTTATACTCCACAACCACATGATAAAGGAGCAGCGTTCCGAAAGCTAGTGCTTCCAAATAAACCTGTTGGACTATAACCTGGTGTTTTGTGATTTTTAACTAATTTCAGATTGACTGTACAAATTGGTTCTTGTAAAAGATAGTCATTTTATTTACTGTCCTTTTCCTTATCAATGATACTTGTCAATGATTCATTAGAATGACATCTTTAAAACAACTTTCACTTATAATGTTCTTTCTGTCTACATAGGGAGATATTTGCCTTTCCATCCTTCTCTGATGGGATTGCTAAAACCAAGAGCTCATTGTGTGGGAATCGGCAATTTGGCTCTTTTGTACCATTCTGCAGCTCACTTTAAATGCTCTCACTATTCAACACATAATTGAATAAAACACAAGGGAAGAAAGACCAAGAATTTAACCTGGCCAGATGCACTTGGTAGATGGTGGATAAGACTTAAGTTGAGAAGTCAACTTCTTACCTTGTATTCTGTAAAAACAAGAGATCATAATAAAGAGAATTGAGGAATGACTTAAAAGAATTAGAACAGATTACTGAAAATCAAAACATCTATTTCTATAAATTTTGAATTTCAATAATTTATTTGAAATGATGTCTCACCTCGCATTCCCCAGCTGGTATCATGATTTGAATCAAAATCTGAAGTCTAGAAATGAATCATCAAATAAGTATGCTAGAAGCTTTTATGACAATTGTATGAATACATTGTTCACTAAGATTAAGAATGTCAGATGCCATAAACTGAAATGTTTCAAAAATACCAAGTTATAATGAGGCTATGTGAAGAATAATATCCTAATATAATAAAAAAAACTGTGGATGCTGTTAATACCCTGGTATACAAACTCCAACATTCCAATGCCAGCAGGGATGGTTAGATTTAGACAATTTTAGATCCTGCTTCTGCCAGCTGGTACAAGAGCAGGATACAAGTATGTTGGTGAAGCAATCATTGGCTAATAACTAAGATACCAAGTTGTCGATTGTTTGGTCAGGTTAATAGTGATTTTGCATGAAACAAAGCATCAGATAAGATTACTAGTGGTGAGGGAATTGCAGAATTAATATTCCAGATTGATGTCAAACATCCTCGTGTTATACTCTCTTGCTTTCACCAAATATGCTGCCAGATCCGCTGAGTATTTCCAGCATTTCCTATTTTTATTTCAGAAAAAAACATGTAGTGACTCCAAAAGCCTTTACTTATGGATACTCCTATAAAATAGAAATTGGCCAGTTTTTGGTTATTTCTGAAGACCTCTGCTTCTCCCCCCTGCTGCAGCTGTCCAATTCACCTCCTCCCCCAACCACTCCACACCACAATGGAGCCTAAAGTTGAAGCCAAAGGTTGGAATATTTCATTTCCCATATGTTGGGGGTCCCAATTAAACTGGGGTAAGAAGCAAAATCTTTTCCCTCTCAACCTAAACCTATGCCCTTTACTTCTGGACTCCCACACTCCAAAGAAAAGACCTTGTCTATTTACCCTATCTATACCCCTCATGATTTTATAAGCCTCTGGAAGGTCACCCAACACTCCAGGGAAAACAGCCCCAGCCTATTCAGCCTCTCCCTATAGCTCAAACCCTCCAACCCTGGCAACATTCTTTTAAATCGTTTCTGAACCCTTTCAAGTTTCACAACAGACTTCCTATAGGTGGGAGACCAGAACTGCTCACAATATTTCAAAAGTGGCCTAACCAATGTTCTGTACAGCCACAACATGACCTCCCAACCCCTATACTCAATGCTCTGATCAACAAAGGAAAGCATACCAAACCCCTTCTACCTGCGACTCCAATTTCAAGGAACTACGAACCTGCACTCCAAGGTCTTTTTGTTCAGCAACACTGCTCAGGACCTTATCATTAAGTGTATAAATCCTGCTCTGATTGCCTTTCCAAAGTGCAGCACCTCACATTCATCTAAATTAAACTCCATCTGCCACTCCTTGGCCCATTGGTTTATCTGATCAAGATCCTATTTTATTCTTCGCTGTCCATTACACCTCCAATTTTGGTATCATCTGCAAACTTACAAACTATACCTCCTATGTTTATATAAATGGTGAAAATCACTGGACTCAGCACCGATCATTGTGGCACACCACTGGTCTCACACCTTCAGTTTGAAAAGCAACCCTCCATCACCACCCTCTATCTTCTGCTTTTGAGCCCGTTCTGTATCCAATTGGCTAGTTCTCCCTGTATTCCATGAGATCTAACCTTGCTAACCAGTCTCCCATGAGGAACCTTGTCAAATGTCTTACTGAAGTCAATATAGCTCATGTCCACAGCTCTGCCCTCATCAATCCTCTTCATTACTTTTTCAAAAAAACTAAATTAATTTAGTGGACATGATTTCCCACACACATAGCCATGTTGAGTATCCCTAATCAGTCCTTGCATTTCAACTACATGTAAATCCTGTCCCTCAGCCAATTAAGTTTTAGCTCTTATTCAGACATTTCAAAGGTTATTATACATTATGTTCACTATTACATTAACAAATCTCATTTATAGGCACAAATCTTAATCATAAAACCTAGTTAAAACCTATTTACCTTGTGTAATTTATTTTTTCCATAGCCAGGAAGGGAAGCTGATTTGGAGTGAGGAATTCCTGTAAAAAAGTAATGGCAATTTAGCCAACCAAAATTTATCTAAAATAATTGGTTTGATCCATTCCTCAGTGGGCTAAACACTCTCTAGTAGACAAGACATTCAACGCTGCCCAATTTAATTAATAAGATTATCGGTTTGTCAAACAATCAGGTGGAAATTGATCTGTCAGTGTACAAAATAAACTTACTCGTTTGAAACAGTGATTCACTGCTTGATCTTTGTAGTAGTTCTCTGTCAGCAGCAGGACTTCGAGATGATGATTTAGGATCCAGTTCAGGGGAGACAGCTGTGGCATCCATTTCCCCCTTCAGTGTCAACCAACTTGTCTTCAGCTAGAAACGATATCTACAGTCAACAATACAGTCAACAATACAGCCATCTACAGTGGCTTCAGCAATAAGCAATGTATATGCAAACTGATGCAGTTTTTCTTATTTTTTAAAACTGTTGCTGAACAATGCCTGAAGAAATACTAATCTGAGATTTAATTTACTGTTCTATGGTTTCATTCCAACTTGTATATATATCCAAATGATAAGTAACGAAGAGGAAGCCATTCGGCTCTTTTAGAGTCCTACAATTCAATAATCAATGTTTGCTAAAAGAAAAATCCAGGGTTTTCATCTTCCATCTTGTCAGAAAGGCTGTTCCTGATATTGATCATTCTTTGTGTAAAGAACTTTCAACATCAGTCCTGAATTCATTTTTTTATGAGCTCAAATCTATGTACTCTGATCCTACTCTTAAAATATAATTTAAATTAAATATTCTGAACTTTACCTTCCCATTGACTAATACTTGTTCCAGCTTTCAGTCTCATAAGATAATGCTTTGAGCTGTGGTGGTTAAATCTGTGTTAAGTATAATTAATTGTGGCTCGGCAGGGGGGGGGGGGGAAGAGACCCATCTGGCATTCCAGTATCTGCTGTATTTTACGGCAGAGGTAAATAGTGGGCTGAGAAGTTCAGTGATTTGCTGACCTCTGTTATCCTTGGGGCCTCTTCTCAGGTAGATGAGCCTTTTGTTTTGCTCACATTTTCCAAGTCCATCCAGACAGTCAGCCTACAGAGGTCATGACAGTCAGTGACTGTCTGTGTCAGTAGCTGTCATTTTCATATTTTGCTTACAGATGCTCTTGTGGTGAAGATGTGGATATCTGCAAAGATAACCAGGGGCTGACCATCCCCTTCTCAACAGCAAACCAATCCTTGTGGATTATGTCACAAACTGCAGACCTACTTTGTGTTTTTCCCTTTGAATACACAAGGACAAGGGTTAAAAAGAGAGTTTCTGATCTTCTGGAATGTACTAACAGGACTGAGGTTTTCATGTGTGCTAGTGGGCTTAGGTACCCGAATGTACCAGCTTTCGTTTGAGTATTAGTGTGTTGTGAAGGTCACAGTTGAACATTTATCCTCTCGTCACTCTTGCATTGCAGGTCAGGTTCTGAGTGCTCGAAGTCAACTAGTAGCAAATCAGACAAAACAAATCTCAACCACCCTGCAAAACAAAGAGTTTTGAAATCAGCTGTTCAATTACAAATGTCACGCTATTGCCACCTCTACTACAATGTCTACAGTGTTATCTGTACTTTGTGAACAGCTCACAGACTAATCCATGTATGTGCTTTGTTTAAATTTTATCGTTCTCGACCCAACTCTTATTTCTAATCTGCATTGTGTTACTAATTCTTTTACATGTGGCAATTAATAAACATATACTTTAATTAACTTAAGAAAGCCTGAGTAAATTGATTCTTTTAAAATGCAAGTTCATTTGGTTTTGCGAAAAGAGTATCTGCAAGAGAAGGGATCATTTCTAAATTGACCTTGCTGCAACCAACTAATGAGGCAAGTGAATAGAGATGGAGATAAAGGCTTCTGAATGGACATATGAATAGGAAGGGTTACAGGAATATGGGCCAAATGTTGGCAAATGGGACCAGATTAATTTAGGATATCTGGTCAGCATGGAACAGTTGGACCAAAGGGTCTATTTCCATGCTGTACATCTCTATGACTCTATGATTCTATTGTTCATCCCTCCTCATCTGGGAGCTTAATATATGGAAAATCCCATCTTGAACCATAACAAATTGGGAAATGCAGGGTGTGCGTACAACATGATGAAGGTCAAAACAAACTCTTTGAAGTTGTGAGAGTATCGGTCAATTTTTTGCTGAAGGGCATCCTCTGTATGAAAGGTGAGTATGGCAATGTCAGCATTGATCAACTTGCTGATGAGAATTTGGTGTAAATTTGTCTTGGATCTCAGGCCAATAAGACTGAATATCTTTATGTCCGTTCCAGTGTGAAGTAGACACCTTTTGTAGATGTCCTGAAGACATATGAAAGCAGCAATGAGAGGCTATGCCAAGGGGTGTCCATGCCAGATCACAACTGTGCTTGACATCATTGTAGATTTCAAAGAGTTCTGACAGTGACACATCATAGCTGACTTCAATGTCATGTTGGCATTGAAAGAGGAAATTGCAATGAGTAGCTTCTACATGCAGTCAATTTTCTCCGGCAGCTTAAATAGACTGTGTCTACTCAAAGCTTTGAATATCTTGGTGAGACTAATGCTATGGAAACCAGTCAGTCTGCTAGAATTAATTGCAATTGAGATCCAAGTGAGGAAATTCTAAATGCAGTAAGGGCTGTTCAGAGCAAAGTCCAAGAAACTATTAAGTGGTGCATCAATCACAAGTGATTATTATTTTGCCAAAATGCCCAGATATCGTTTGACACAGAAAAAGTCAGGTATGTGCATGAAGAGATCAACAGGCAACAGAGCCATCAGCAAAGAAAGAAAGTACAGTGAAAACAAAGATGGGCATGTCATCATCAACTGGAGTAAACCGTGGAGAAATGGGTGAGACATTACTATGATTTGTGGTCTATAGAGAACACTGGAACCCACGAAGTTCCAAGCAACATTCAAGACATAAGGAACCCACAGTGGAGGAGCTCAGCAAAGTTACTGATATATTGACATGGGCAAAACTCCAAGTTCTGATACTATACCACTTGAACATATTTTGCTTGGAAAACTGACACACCTGTAACATTTGATCAAACTTCTCTAACTCTGGTCATGGGAGAGGTCTGCGCTCTAGAATATCTGTGATGCAAAGATTGTAACACTGCATGAAAACAGATGTGGATGCAGCAATGACGCCAACCATTTTGCCATCTCCCTGCTGAGCTCTGTAAGAAAAGTTTTTGCCCGTTGTCCATGTTTCCCTTATCAGGTTGCAGATGTTGCCTGAGTGGATCTGTCCTAAATCCCAATGTGGTTTCTGAACTGGAGGTTTTGCAATTTATATGACTTTATCAATCTGATGGCTACTATATAAATACATCAGATTCAATCACGGTGCTATTAGCCTTGAAACAGTCAGCAATTTTCTGCTCTTGGTTCCTATATGTTGAGGGGACACTATTGTAGTTAGTATATTTCAGGTCAGGCCACTGTGTGAGAGAAGTCCTCAGTTTTGTAGATCTTTTGAGTTTCTAAACTTATGATTCCTTTTGACCACGAATGAATTCCAGCATTCAGGGTCAAAGTGAGATCTTGTGTTATCATGTTTTATTCTGGCTGGGAGCTAGCTGACCTTTAGACATTCCCCTTACCTGTAACACATGGATGACTTAAGGATAGTTCTTTGACTGAGATCTTGACATCATACTTAAATTCAGGCTGGTACACAAGAACATTTAGCCCCACTAGTGCATTACAGGAAAGCTGAAAAATGCTTTTTAATCACTGTTCTGAGTGTTTTTCAAAGTGAATAAAACATAAAATGTCTGCAGTTTGTGACATAACTTGCAGTGAGTGGGTAACCTCTCATTATCTTTGAGATCAGAGTCCAGTCTGTTTTAATTTGCTCTTTCCCCCTTTGAAAGACTGTTGGATTCCCTTTACGTCAGTTACTGCGATGTTTCTTGTGTCTCTTTCTCTCTCGATAGTCACTTAATTTACATTCACAGCTAATTTTGGCTATCATCTGTCCTCTTGCAAAGAAAAACATATTTTGAAATTGCAAGTTTATGAAATGCACAATACTTTGTGGTTATGAACACATTTTAACAGCATGTGTTAAAATGCTGTTCAGAGAGTCACATCTGATGACAAGAATCAGCTGATGTCAAATTCCCGATCTTTTCTCTGAACTTTTCCACAGCCAAATAAAATGTGATGCTTTTCTTTCAGTGTTCTACTCTCAGTGAGTCTGCTCACATATAGGGAAGCAATGTTGATGTTCAGCCTCATCAAGGTCCAAGTCTTACACAAATTATCAACCATCTGCCAGTAATCTGTCACTCCTGAAATTTGGTATCTTTCCATTTTGTTGGTTTTATTTGGTTGCCAAGTGTGTGAGATTTCATCCATTTCCTGAACAGAGGTTCTCAGCATCAAGCACCCATTGAAGTGGATGGACTGTGGAGAACCAAAGCCTTACCAGTTGAGAGCAACTCAGCTTAAAGTGGGTGGTGACCAACATTCCAAGGCTCTCTGAAATTCAGTGGAAGTCTATCGACATCCATGCAGCTTCAAGGGAACATTGGTGATGGCAGACCAATGGGACGTGATGGTTCCTCTTACTTGTCAGAGACAAGCCCTTTGCATTTATTCTCTCAACAATCCAGTTGTGATTATCAGTCATAACTGCAGTCATGTGTGTTAATACTCTGCAGAGAAATTGGGGTGGAGGGCAGCGATGGGGACAGGGGATTTGGTGACGTATCAATGGTAATGGTCAAGGTGACTGGCACATGGGTTAAGGGTTGTGGGTTTCAGGCCAGCAGCTAATAGAGGGTACTGGGGTCTGTGAGTGAGGGATGGGGTGGATTGGAATGTTAGAATGGGTGGACGGGATGAGGCAACAGGATTGACAGAGCTTTGAGCGAGCAACCGGGAGAAGGGAGAGTGGAAACATATTGGGTTGGCGGAACGGGTCTGGTCAGGGGTCCGGTCAGGGGTCCTGGATGGTCTTGCGGGAAAGTGTAGTTTGGCCGGGGGCCAATTGGAGATTCAGCTTAATAGCTAATAGGAATCAGACTCAGTATTTAATTGCCTAACCATCCCCTGGGTGTTTATTAAATTAACTGAGGCTAGATGCTTTGAACTCTCTGACATTAGAATACAATCCCTACAGTGTGGAAACAGGCCCTTCAGCCCAACAAGTCCACACCGACCCTCCAAAGAATAACCCACTTAGACCATTCTCCTACCCTATATTTACCTCTAACTAATATACCTAACCTACACATCCCTGAACACAATGGGCAATTTAGCACAGGCAGTTCACCTAACATGCACACCTTCGGATTGTGGGAAAAAACCAGAGCACCTGGAGGGAATCCATCCAGACACGGGGAGAATGTGTAAACTGCACACAGACAGCCACCCGAGGCTGGAATCAAACCCAGGTCCCTGGCGATATGAGGCAGCAGCGATAACCACTGAGCTACTGTGCCACCCCAAGGGCTTTCTTTTAAAAAGAGTTCCACTCACAAGGGAATTGTCCTTCAGAATTTTCAATTTTCCAGACAATTTCCAGACAATTTCCTTGGAGTCTGTGGGGTCAACATGCAACTCAAGCCTGAGCTGCTCCAATGACTATCCAAACATCTGGCAATTAAACATCCAAGGATTTACAACTTTTCGAAAAGACAGGGAGGTAGGCAGAGGGGGCAGGGTTGCCTTGTTAGTTAAGAATGAAATTAAATCTATGGCACTGAATGACATAGGGTCAGATGATGTGGAGTCTGTGAGGATGGAGTTGAGAAACCAAGGCAAAAAAAACATCATGGGAGTTATGTACAGACCTCCCAGCAGCAGTCAGGACCAGGGGTGCAAGATGCATCAGGAAATACATAGGGCATGTCAAAAAGGCAAGACCACAGTGATCATGGGGGACTTCAATATGCAAATGGACTGGGTGAATAATGTTGCTGGAGGATCTAAAGAAAGGGAATTCATGGAATGGCTTTTTGGAACAGCTTGTGATGGAACCCACAAGGCAGCAGGCTATTCTGGACTTAGTGGTATGTAATGAGCCAGACTTTATAAAAGATATTAAAGTAAGGGAACACTTCGGAGGCAGCGATCATAGCATGGTAGAGTTCAGTTTGCAGTTTGAAAGAGAGAAGGCAAAATCGGATGTAATGGTGTTACAGTTAAATAAAGGTAATTACAGGGGCACGAAAGAGAAACTGATGGAAATCGACTGGTAGCAGAGCCTCGCAGGGAAGACAGTAGAGCAACAATGGCTGGAGTTTCTGGGTGTAATTGAGGAAACAGTACAGAGGTTCATCCCAAAGAAAAGAAAGATTATCGGGGGGAGGGGGGTTGGAGCGTAATTACACAGCCATGGCTGACAAAGGAAGTCAGGAAATGTATCAGAGAAAAAGAGACAGCCTATAAAGTGGCCAAGAGCACGGCAAATCAGAAGATTGGGAAGACTACGAAAACAGAGGATAACAAAGAGAGAAATAAGGAAGGAGAGGATCAAATATGAAGGTAAGCTAGCCAGTAATATTAGAAATGATAGGAAAAGTTTCTTTCATTACATAAGAAATGAACGAGAGGCAAAAGTAGAAATTGGGCTGTTCCAAATTGATGCAGGAAGGCTAGTGATGGGAGATAAGGAAATAGCTGAAGAACTTAATAAGTACTTTGTGTCAGTCTTCACAGTGGAAGACATGAGTAATATCTCAACAATTAAGGAGAGTTGAGTATGGTAGCCATTTCAAAAGAGAAAGTGCTAGAAAAGCTAAAAGGTCTAAAAATTGATATATCTCCTGGCTCCATTGGGCTACATCCTAGAGTTCTGAGGGAAGTGGCTGAGTAAATAGCAGAGGTGTTGGTTGTGATCTTTCAAAAATCACTGGAGTCAGGGAAAGTCCCAGATGATTGGAAAATTGCTGTTGTAACCCCCTTGTTCAAGAAAGGATCAAGACAAAAGATGGAAAATTATAGGCTGATTAGCCTAACCTCGGTTATAGGTAAAATTCTAGAATCCATCATTAAGGATGATATTTCTAAATTCTTGGAAGTGCAGGGTCAGATTAGAACAAGTCAGCAAGGATTTAGTAAGGGGAGGTTGTGCCTGACAAACCTGTCAGAATTCTTTGAAGAGGTGACAAGTAAGTTAGACCGGGGAAACCCAGTGGATGTTGTCTATCTAGACTTCCAAAAGGCCTTTGATAAGGTACCTCACAAGAGGTTGCTGAGTAAGGTGAGGCCCCATGGTATTCAAGGTGAGCTACTGGCATGGATTGAGGATTGGTGGTCTGACAGAAGGCAGACAGTTGGGATAAAAGGTTCTTTTCGGAATGGCAGATGTTGACAAATGATGTCCCACAGGGTTCAGTGTTGGGGCCACAGCTGTTCACTTAATATATTAACGATCTGGATGAAGGGACTGGGGGCATTCTGGTGAAGTTTGCCAATGATATGAAGTTAGGTGGACAGGCAGGTAGTACTGAGGAAGAGGGGAGGCTGCAGAAAGATTTGAATACTTTCGGAGACTGGGCCAGGAAATGGCTGATGAAATTCAATGTGAGCAAATGCGAGGTCTTGCACTTTGGGAAAAAAAAGAATACAGGCATGGACTATTTTCTAAACGGTGAGAAAATTCATAAAGTCAAAATACAAAGGGATCTGGGAGTGCTCGTCCAGGATTCTCCAAAGGTTGACTTGCAGGTTGAGTCCGTGATTAAAAAATGCAAATGTAACATTGTCATTTATCTCAAGAGAGTTGGAATATAAAAGCAGCGATGTGCTTCTGAGACTTGATAAAGTTCTAGTTAGGCCCCATTTAGAATACTGTGTCCAATTTTTGGCCCCACACCTCAGAAGGAGCGTGTCCAGCAGAGATTCACATGGATGATCCCTCGAGTTAGGATGGTGTGTCACTTGGAGAGTAACTTGCAGGTGCTGCTGGTCCCATTTGATGAAAGATTGAGGATCCTGGGATTGTATTCATTAGAATTTAGGAGGTTGAGGGGAGATCTAATAGAAACTTACAAGATAATGCATGGCTTAGAAAGGGTGGACGCTGGGAAGTTGTTTCTGTTAGGCGGGGAGACTAGGACCCTTGGGCACAGCTTTAGAATTAGAGAGGGTCAACTTAGAACAAAAATGAGGAAACATTTCTTCAGCCAGAGAGTGGTGGCCTGTGGAATTCATTACCACGGAGCGCAGAGGAGGCTGGGACATTAAATGTCTTCAAGGCAGAGATTGATAAATTCTTGATCTCACAAGGAATTAAGGGCTACGGGGACAGTGCGGGTAAGTGGAGTTGAAATGCCCATCAGCCATGATTAAGCAGCGGAGTGGACTCGATGGGCCAAATGATCTTACTTCAAACCCTATGTCCTATAGTCTTATGGAATATCTGGGCCATTTTTGGGTCTGTGACCTGTCACTTGTGAAAAGATTTGTGCAGAACATTACCTTCAACCACAAATGCATCAGCCAGTCTTGTTTTAAATTCACTCTTGGAAGGTGGGCATCATTGGATAGGTCAGCACTTATTGCCCAATATTAAATGCCCTGGAGAAAACAGTGATGATGAACGATCATGAACTGCTGCCATACTTGATGTGTCAGGAATGCAGAGTAATGGAAGGAAAGGAGCTCCATAAATTTGACCCAACAGTGAAAGACTGGTGATAAAGCTCCAAGTTAGGATGGTGTGTCACTTGGAGAGTAACTTGCAGGTGCTGCTGGTCCCATGTGTGTCTTTAGATGGTGAACAGCCTCTGGGTTACTGCTGCTGAACTCCCAGCCTCTGAACTACTTTTGCAGCATTGATAAATGGCTTGTCCAGTACAATTTCTGATCAATGGTAGTACTCAAGACTTTGATAGTAGTGCTTTCAGTGATGATAATGCCATTGAACATCAAGGATTGGTGGCTAAATTCTCTCTAGATGGAGATGGTCACTCTTGTCACTTGTTGGCTTAACCATTACTCGCCATTATCATCTTGAACCTGACATTGTCCAGAATTTCCTACATATGGACGTGGACTGCTTCAGTATCGGAGGTGTTGTTCATGGTCCTAGATGTGCAATCATCCATGAACATCAGCACTTCTAACCTTATAATGGAGAGAAGGTCATTGATGAAGCTGAGTAATGTCTTCAGGTTTCGGGGGAAACAAAATGGTGGATCCTGTTAGATGATTCCTGAGCAAACTGATAAAGTCATATGGCATATTGCTTCATTTTTATAACAGTCAAACCACCACCATGACATAGCCTGACTTCCTGTCAGATCTGTCCTGCATGCCCAGAGTCTCACCCCCTCCCCATGCTGTCCATGAGATGGTTCAGTGAGAAAGAGATCATTGCTCACCTCCTTCTGGAAGGTGCCTTTGCAAAACTGGTCTGTAAAGAGGTGCAGAGTTTTCTTGTCAAGGTTATCCCAAACAACTTTGTAACACACTATACTGTACTTTATGAGGTACCCCTGGAGACACTCACCAAAATAAACATCAGTTGGTGCTAGAGGATGATTAACTTGGTCAAAGATGCTTTTCATTCTGCCAGAAAAATCCATTGGCTTTCCAGTGCAGAGAACTACTGACAACTGAGTACTGCAGACTGGTACATTCTAGGGTCCAGGGATATGTGCTGAGGGATGCACGAAAGCTTGGTGGCAGCTGCCATGGAAGATCAATGGGAGAAAGCTGTTAAGGCCTTCCTGTTATAGTGTACAGCTGGGCTGAGAACTGTGCAAAATCCCTTTGGTCATATTCTTTGCATGGAATGAATACTGTTGGAATGACAGAGAATAGTTTATAACTGTAATTTTACTGAGGCGTGACAGCGCCTGTATTGAACTTACATGATATCAAGTTTGAACCTTATGTTCTTTTATGAATAAACTATATCTTTGGAAGAAAAACCTTCTAAGTTTACTCATAACATTTTATCCGACTTACACTGAGCTTCAGACTGATGAAGTCGCACCGGACTCAAAAGGTTAACTTTATTTCTTTCTCCACAGATGAAACTAGATCTGCTGAGGTTCTCCAGCATTCTGTTATTTTCAAGACTGAGAGGAATTTTGTTTTTGTTAGACTATGGGGAAAGCAGTCACTAAACCGGGAGATCTGGGTTATTCTGCACAATTATGTTCTTCACAGCTCATTGAATATTTGAGAACAGGTAAAATGATAAATTGTAGTGGATGGCAGATGCTGTGGGTACCATAAATTGAAGGCACCCAGTCACTTAACCCCTGATCATGAACCCACTCATCCCTGAAGATGTCAGAAACAGGTATAAAGTGGTATCACACTTTAGCAATTTCTCCCTAGAGGTTCTCCTGAAAGCTGTCCAAGAAGAAGGGCAAGGTCTTTTTCCTATGGATGGCAATAAGAGGCCATCTTGAACAATGAAGGCAGCCTGGACAGAGGTGACTGCAAAGATCAAGGCCATAGAAAACCTGGCTCTAGAGCCACTTGGCCAGGGTGTGAACAACCATCTATCCAAAGCTTCATGCTCCTATAAATGGGAGTTAACATGGATGGCTGTCACTGGCGAGGACTGTCACACACAAATATTGGGTGCCAAGCTGCTCAACAATAACCTGCTCATTAACCCCAGTTTGTATTTTGCCAGGGCCACTCAACTCCTGATCTCATTGCAGCCTTGGTTCCAAAATGATTAAAGTAGCTGAATTCCAGATGAGTGGGATGAAAGTGATAGCCCTTGACATGAAGTCTGTATTTGACTGAGTATGGCACCAAGGAGCCCAACAAAATTAGGATCAATGGAAATGGTGGAAAACACTCTGCTGATTGGAGCCATAGGAGGTCAGTCATCTCAGCTCCAGAACATCTCTGCAGAGTCCTAGGTCCAACCATCTTCAGCTGCTTCATCAACAACGAGATGTTCGCTAGGAATACTGCAGCAAGTAACTCAACTCCTGACTCCCCAGATCCTGTCCACCGTCTCGAAAGTACAAGTCAGGAATGTGACGAAATACTTCCCAATTGCCTGGATGCGTGCAGCTCCAAAAACACTCAAGAAGCTTGACACCATCCAGGAAAAAGCAGCCCACTTAGAGTCATAGAGATGTACATCATGGAAACAGACCCTTCGGTCCAACCTGTCCACGCCAACCAGATATCCCAACCCAATCTAGTCCCACCCGGCCCATATCCCTCCAAACCCTTCCTATTCATATAACCATCCAAATGCCTCTTAAATGTTGCAATTGTACCAGCCCCCATCACATCCTCTGGCAGCTTATTCCATACATGTACCACCCTCTGCATGAAAAAGTTGCCCCTTAGGTCTTTTTTATATCTTTCCCCTCTCATCCTAAACCAATGCCCTCTAGTTCTGGACTCCCCGATCCCAGGGAAAAGACTTTGTCTATTTACCCTATCCATGCCCCTCATAATTTTGTAAACCTCTATAAGGTCACCCCTCAGCCTCCGAAGCTCCTGGGAAAACATCCCCAGCCTGTTCAGCCTCTCCCTATAGCTCAAATCCTCCAACCCTGGCAACATCCTTGTAAATCTTTTATGAACCCTTTCAAGTTTCACAACGTTTTCCCGACAGGAAGGAGACCAGAATTGCACACAATATTCCAACAGTGGCCTAACCACAGTTCTATACAGCCGCAACATGACCTCCCAACTTCTGTACTCAATACTCTGACCAATTAAGGAAAGCATACCAAATGCTTTCTTCACTATCCTATCTACCTGCGACTCCACTTTCAAGGAGCTATGAACCTGCACTCCAAGGTCTCTTTGATCAGCAACACTCCCTAGGACCTTACCATTAAGTGTATAAGTCCTGCTAAAATTTGCTTTCCCAAAATGCAGCATCTCGCATTTATCTGAATTAAACTCCATCTGCCACTTCTCAGCCCATTGGCCCATCTGGTCCAGATCCTGTTGTAATCGGAGGTAACCCTCTTCGCTGTCCACGACACCTCCAATTTTGGTGTCATCTGCAAACTTACTAACTGTACCTCTTATGCTCGCATCCAAATCATTTATGTAAATGACAAAAAGTAGAGGACCCAGCACCAATCCTTGTGGCACTCCACTGGTCACAGGCCTTCAGTCTGAAAAACAACCCTCCACCACCACCCTCTGTCTTCTACCTTTGAGCCAGTTCTGTATCCAAATGGCTAGTTCTCCCTTTATTCCATGAGATCTAACCTTGCTAATCAGTTTCTCATGGGGAACCTTGTCGAACGCCTTACTGAAGTCCATATAGATCACACCTACTGCTCTGCCCTCATCAATCTTCTTTGTTACTTCTTCAAAAAACTCAATCAAGTTTGTGAGACATGATTTTCCATGCACAAAGCCATGTTGACTATCCCGAATCAGTCCTTGCCTTTCAAAATACATGTACATCCTGTCTCTCAGGATTCCCTCCAACAACTTGCCCACCACTGAGGTCAGGCTCACAAGTCTATAGTTCCCTGGCTTTCTTTACCGCCCTTCTTAAACAGTGGCACCACGTTTGCCAACCTCCAATCTTCCAGCACCTCACCTGTGACTATCGATGATACAAATATCTCAGCAAGAGGCCCAGCAATCACTTCTCTAGCTTTCCACAGAGTTCTCAGGTACACCTGATCAGGTCCTGTGGATTTATCCACCTTTAACCATTTCAAGACATCCAGCACTTTCTCCTCTGTAATCTGGACATTTTGCAAGATGTCACCATCTACTTCCCTACAGTCTATATCTTCCATATCCTTTTCCACAGTAAATGCTGATGCAAAATATTCATTTTGTATCTCCCCCATTTTTTGTGGCTCCACACAAAAGCCACCTTGCTGATCTTTGAGGGGCTCTATTCTCTCCCTAGTTACCCTTTTGTCCTCAATATATTTGTAAAAACCCTTTGGATTCTCCTTAATTCTATTTGCCAATGCTATCTCATGTCCCCTTTTTGCCTTCCTGATTTCCCTCTTAAGTATACTCCTACTTCCTTTATACTCTTCTAAGGATTCACTCGATCTATCCTGTCTATACCTGATATATGCTTCCTTCTTTTTCTTAACCAAACCCTCAATTTCTTTAGTCATCCAGCATTCCCTATACCTACCAGCCTTCCCTGGATTCTGGATTCTTGTTATATCATTTCTAAAGGCTTCCCATTTTCCAGCCATCCCTTTACCTGCAAACATCTGCCTCCAATCAGCTTTCGAAAGTTCTTGCCTAATACCATCAAAATTGGCCTTCCTCCAATTTAGAACTTCAAGTTTTAGATCTGGTCTATCCTCTTCCATCATGATTTTAAAAACAAATAGAATTATGGTTGCTGGCCCCAAAGTGCTCCCCCACTGACACCTCAGTCACCTGCCCTGCCTTATTTCCCAAGAGTAGGTCAAGTTTTGCACCTTCTCTACTATGTACATCCACATACTGAATCAGAAAGTTGTCTTGTACAGTCTTAAGAAATTCCTCTCCATCTAAACCTTTAACACTATGGTAGTCCCAGTCGATGTTTGGAAAGTTAAAATCCCCGACCATAACTACCCTATTATTCTTACAGATAGCTGAGATCTCCTGACAAGTTTATTTCTCAATTTCCCTCTGACTTTTAGGGGTCTATAATACAATCCCAACAAGGTGATCATCCCTTTCTTATTTCTCCGTTCCACCCAAATAACTTCCCTAGATGTATTTCCAGGAATATCCTCCCTCAGCACAGCTGTAATGCTATCCCTGATCAAAAATGCCACTCCCCCTCCTCTCTTGCCTCCCTTTCTATCTTTCCTGTAGCATTTGTATCCTGGAACATTAAGCTGCCAGTCCTGCCCATCCCTGAGCCACGTTTCTGTAATTGTTATGATATCCTAGTCCCATGTTCCTAATCATGCCCTGGAGTTCACCTTCCCTGTTAGGCCTCTTGCATTGAAATAAATGCAGCTTAATTTATTAGTCCTACCTTGTCCCTGCCTGCCCTGACCGTTTGATTCACTTCTGTTCTCAACTGTATCAGTCTCAGATTGATCTCTTTCCTCACTATCTCCCTGGGTCCCCTCCCCTCCCCCACCTTACTAGTTTAAATCCTCCCAAGCAGTTCTAGCAAATTTCCCTGCTAGTATATTAGTGCCCTTCCAATTTAGGTGCAATCCGTCCTTCTTGTACAGGTCACTTCTACCCCAAAAGAGATTGCAATGATCCAAAAATGTGAATCCTTCTCCCATACACCAGCTCCTCAGCCATGCATTCATCTGATCTATCTTCCTATTCCTGCCCTCACTAGCTTGTAGCACTGGGAGTAATCCAGATATTACTACCCTTGAGGACCTCATTTTTAAATTTCTACCTAACTCTCTCTAATCTCCCTTCAGAATCTCAACCTTTTCCCTTCCTCTATCGTTGGTTCCAATGTGGACAATGACCTCCTGCTGGCCCCTCTCTCCCGTGAGAACATTCTGCATCCTCTCTGAGACACCCTTGATCCTGGCACCAGGGAAACAACACACCATTCTGCTTTTTCTCTGCTGGCCACAGAAACATCTGTCTGCACCTCGGACTACAGAATCTCCTAACACAATTGATCTCTTGAAAGCCAACGTACCCCTCGTTGCATTAGAGCCAGTCTTAATACCAGAAACTTGGCTGTTCGTGCTACGTTCCCCTGAGAATCCATCACCCCCTACATTTTCCAAAACAGCATACCTGTTTGAAATGGGTATATCCACAAAAGACTCCTTCCCTAGGTGCTGACCTCTCTTACCCTTCCTGGAGTTAACCCATCTATGTGAGTGTATATGAGACTTCCCCCCTTCCTATAACTGCCATCCATCACATACTGTTGCTGTTGCAAATTCCTCATCGCTTCTATCTGTCTCTCCAACCGATCCACTCGATCTGATAAGATTCGCATCCAACAGCATTTATGGCAGGTATAATCCACAGTAACCCTTAAACTCTCTTTAAACTCCCACATCTGACAAGAAGTACATATCACTGCAAAGGCCATTTTTGCTCCTTCACAATCTACAGACCCAGAAAATAACACCGTCTTATTCCTCTACAAAACACTGTGCCAAGTTAAATTAAGAGCTATGGCTTATATTTCAAGTTTAATCAAGAGACTTACCTCCAAAAACATATAATCAAGAAGGAACCCACCGTACTCACTAATACAGCCTTCTCTTGAACAAACTTAAAACAACAATTAACTTATCTGATTCTGTATTGTGAACTTCGCCCAAACCGGTTCCTGCAAGATTAGTTGTGAAATTCAATTGATTGACATCAGTCACAAACAGCCAATTCCTCCACGACCAGCAGGCTATACCATCTACAAGATGGACTGCAGAAGTTCACCAAAGATCCTTCGACAGCACTTACATCTCGAAGGACAAAGGGAGCAGAAACCTAGAAACAACACTATTTACAATCTCCCCTCTAAGACACTTACCATCCTGACTTGGGAATATATCACCATTCCTTCACTGTCACTGGGTCATAAACCTGGAACACCTTCCCTAATACATTGTGGTACATACAGCACATGGACTGCAGCAGTACAAGAATGCAGATCACCACTACCTTCTCAAGGGCAATCAGGGACAGACAATAAATGCTGGCCAGCCAGTGGTGCCCACTTCCCACAACTGAATAAAAAAAGAGACATTACTATCATATACCTCATGTTCAATCCACGCCTGTCACTTCACTCCATTGACCAATGTAGAATGACAAGTACCACTCTTTCACACCCATATGCCATGGTTCACTTAAAATAAAAACCTAAAAGGAGCTGAAACACTGAGCAGCTCAAGCATCATTAGGTCACAGATTTTTCCAGCACTTTGCCCAGTTGTAGCAAAGCCCCTATGTGAGAATTTTGCCCCCAAATTGAAGTGCAATTTGGAACTAGTTTACACCATCCCCTTCAATGCCTCAAGAGTCAAAGCGTTCCCTTCTTGCACAATCTCTCCAGCCACATTTTATCAGCTCTGTCTTCCCACCTCTGTACTCACTAGCACATGTTACCATGAAAAATGTGAACATTATTACCACAGAGGTCCTACTTTACAAAATCTCTCCTAGTTCCCTAATCTCTGCCTTGAGGCCTCATTCTTCTTTCTGCATATGACTGTGGTGCCACTGCAAATCTAAGCTTCCGTCTATTCATTCTGTCTCTGAAAAATGCTTTGTAGCCACACTGTGACATCCTTGACCCTGGCACCAGGAAGGCAACAAAAAATCTTGGAATCATATCTGGGGCCAACGAAACACAAATAACAGGAGCAGTAGACTATTTGGACATTCGAGCCTGATATGCCATTTCTCTAATCTTAATGCCATATTCCTACATTCTTCCAATAGTCCTTAATGCCTTTAAAATCTAAAAATGTGTCTCTCTCTTTCTTGTATATATATTCAGTGCTTTGGCCTCCACAGCCTTCTGAGTTAGAGAATTCCACAAGTTCACCACCCTTTCAGTGAAAAAATATTTTCTCTGCTCAGTCCTGAATGGCCTAGCCCACTTCCAGACAGCATAGCCCCTGATTCTAGACTGCCCCCCTAACTTTCAAATTCTCTACAAGTATTGGTCTTCCATTCCAATTTCTTCCTTGCAGTGGGTGATGCCAAGAACCTGGCTCTGGCTGTACTCCCCAGAGAAACCAACACTTTCAAAACTGAATACTGGTTGGTCAGCAATATACATGCACAGTATCCCTTCCCTGCCTGCCTTGTGTTTCATGTCCTTCTGGCAGCTTCTTATTCTTTGACTTTAGCACATTTAGACATTGTATTCCCAATTATACCTCATTAATAAACATAGGGCATTTTGTATTTTTAACCAATATTCTGAAGAAAAAGGGAAGCTCTCTTCAGTTCAGGATTTCTAATTGACTGGTCTGTGAATACTTCAATGATGGGCACCACAGGGAAACAGCAGAATCATTAACTGTGCCTTTGGGATTTCTGCATTTAACTGCACATCTTTGAACACAAAAAGTTGCTGAAAATTTCACAGCATTGTTCAATTGCACCTCTAAAATCTGGATTTTTACACTGCTATAGCATGCTTCTCCTGACTGAAAGGATTAGGTTGTTTCTCATAAATAAACAGAAAGAACTGCAGATGCTGGAAATATGAAATAAAAACAGACAGAGTTAATCACCAAACTCGAAACATTAATTCTGTTTTCTCTGCCAGATGCTGCCAGACCTGTTTTGTCTCTGCGACACTCTGTTTTTTGTTTCAGGTCTTTTTTTTAAGTAGACTTGGATGCCTTAATGAGTAAAGGGATATATCTCAATAACTTCAGGAAAGATGCTAAAAGAAGGAACATTCTGAAACAAATTCAATTTGTAAAGAATTTTTAGTGTGGTGAGGCATGACTACATGTGAGTGAATGAGCTAAACTGATGACCATTTGTATCTACATCATCCATTTTAAGCAGAAAAAACTTAATTATGTCACTTCTTCTGATGATGGTATGCCTGTTAATTCTGATTAGCTTAGTAAGACATAACATCATATCTATACATGTCCAAGAAACCAGACATGCACATTGCTGGTATTAGTCATGGAAAACTTCTCAAAGAGATGATAATTGCAAAAAAAATGTTAACCTTAACAGTGGAGGTTATTTGTGTTTAAATAAAGATCTTACAATTCAATACTCCTTTCAGAAGCAAATACCTTCAAATTGCAGAAATTACTATGATTGTAAGCACTAATGAAACCTTAGCAAAAATCTCACTATGTCCAGATAAGCCAGACTCTGAAGTCATGCCATGGCTTGAACATAAATTGCTGGTT
The DNA here is from genome assembly GCF_037043375.1 of Chiloscyllium plagiosum. NCBI lineage: Eukaryota > Metazoa > Chordata > Chondrichthyes > Orectolobiformes > Hemiscylliidae > Chiloscyllium > Chiloscyllium plagiosum. Next base: position 20,679,924 of record NW_028270139.1, read on the forward strand.
TGAAATTGCTCTTTCCGTTATACTATCAATGATGTCAACCTTTACTTAAACTTCTTGGATCCCTCACTAAAATGGCAGAGTGAACAGTTTCAAATTAAGATATCAAATGTTGTTACTAAAACTCAATCCAATTTCAAGGCCCTTGGATCAGAAGATCTGTAATAGACGATAATACTATGTAATGCATTTATATAGCTCCTTTCATGACCACACACTTTAAAAAAAAATGCATTACCAGCGATTAAATAATATTGAAGCGCTAATGTGACAGCCAAGTTCTGCTTTGAGAAAATGCTCATATTATTCATTAAGTTATGTTAATTAAGTAATAAAGGAAGGACTCCAAGAAAGAATATTCCTTTCGTCTTCAAATACTGTCACATAACTTTTTATGTTCAACTAGTTTAATGCCTCACCTTTTTGCCATCTTGGTTCAAATAAACATGTCCTTCTTCATCACCGTCTTCACTCCAAAACCCTCTGCTTCGCCAATCACCCACTGTAACACAATACTGTTAGCGTCAACATGGAAAATTGAGTAAAGCTTCTAAATTCTAATTGCTAAACTAGTGATAAGAAATATAAGTTCTCAAATTTCTGGATTTGGGGAGTATCATTTCAGCACAGTTGAAGTGTAATTTAAAAGTTCTGATGAATGCTGAGGGTGCTTTTTCGACCGTGGTCATCTCTACTGCCACTGACATTGAAGCAGGCATGCTTGCAGTAAAAGTGCTGTAAGTGACTTCAAAATGCTGTTTCTGAACAGAAGTTAGCCTGAGATAGCTGAATGACAGACCAGCAAGTGATCAAAGACTGAACCAAATGTTGTACTAGTCTTTGACCTATGAAAAAGCATGACATAAATCTAAAATACCACTGACATCCTGCCTGGTGTATCTCATCAATTCCATCACTAGAACAAGTGCCAAACATTTTTTTTCAATAACTCAATCTACAGAACAAGGGAATGTTTCCATGTCTGAGCCATATGTGTCGGAAATACTGGGAGCCTCAAAGGTCTACAGTACATGGTACTTTGGGCTAGTTTAGATCCCAGTCAAATGAATGGTAGTTCTTGTGAAAATCAGCTAGGTCAATATTCCATAATGGCAATATTCATGGTGACAATTATTAAGTAATTCAATGAGATTCTAAAATCTCTGGAAAATATAATGGCATAAATTAATATATCGTTTTTGTATTTAACCCAGTTTATCAATTTCAAAAGGACAGATTTTGAAGAGCAGTCATATTGGACTCAATGTTTACTTTGCTTCTCTTTCTATAGATGATGCCAGACTTGCTTGGCTTCCTCAGCATTTCATCTTTTTACATGTTATCTTACTATGTTTTTGTCAGGAACTTAGAGCCCAAGGTGTAGGTTGGAATAGATAATGAAACAGTATTATGGATTGGGGACAAAAGCAGATAGTCCTGCTTGTGTTATGAATTCAGTTGCACCTAGTTACGTTAATTATATTAGGGATCATTGCAATTTTGTCAACATGAACTAACTGGGTCCTGGTACACCTCACATTCAGTTTCAATAGTTTGGAAACCAGTTATTCAGGGCTTTGTTTTCTTGACACAAACGTGGTTCTTAATAAATGTAAAGGCAGCCAGGACTCAGGATCTTGACTTGGCATCTTAATTTCAGTCTCTTGCCAGAATGTGGTAGATACAAAATGTTTTTTGTTTGTCTGAAATCACAGCTTACACATGCCTTTGTAACTATTACTTTCAGAGAATGACCAAAGGCAGAAGGACCACAAGACAGAGTGATGAATCTCTGGCAGATTCATCATGTGCAGACAAAGAAGGGCTTGCCAACAGTAGTGGTGATTGAAGTGCATCATACTGTTAAAGACTTTAAAAAAAAACTATTAAGGGTTTGAAAGTTTTTTTTAAAATTAAACATGTCCATATTTATGTTGACATGAACACATTGAAAAATGTATCTCAGTGTACAGAGAAGGAGCTGGAACATTTCTTTTCTTTCTAACTTAAATAGCTGTCAACATTAATGGACTTGGAGTAAGTGGACATGATTGCATTAGAAATAAAATTGTTCTATGCTGTCTCTCATGCTATTACAATTCTTTTTAAGATTTATTTTTATATAATTTTAAGGCATAAAGTTAAAACTGCAATACTGTTGTGCCAACTTTCAGAATGAATATGAGGCTCGGAGCTCTGAGGTGCTTTACTCCAGAAAGTAGGCGAGTGAAGAAAACATCCAAAAAATGATGGACAGAATTACAGCTAATCTTTGCACAGCTTTAGAAACATGTATTTATAAGAGATACACATCACAAAAATGCATGTCCCAATCCAACAACCCGGTTTCGCATTGTTCCGATTTATAGGAACATAAATGGATCCTGTGTTAATGCCATCAAACTGCATAAAATTAACAAAAAATTAACTGGAGACACAAAATAGCTGGTATCTGTTCACATTAGATCTTTTTCTCCTGTGTTAATTTCAAACAAAATGATAAGATGAAAGGTACGTCATTATTTATTCAGTCCAGTCTCAACCAATTTCACACAAATTCCATTAATAACTACTTGTAATGACCAAGAGACCAACAAAGCAGGACTCTTGCTCCTATTCATAGGCCGAATAATCCTTCACAGTAACTGCTTGTACAGCAGCTGTGGTTTGCTAATAAGCTCAATATGGCCTGTAAGCCTGATTTTATTCAAATGTAGCTTCACAAACATTCATTCTACTTTTTTAGTATTATGAAAAATTGGCATTAAATCAATGAAGTGCAGCCACATGGATGCCAATAGTTTATTTCTTGCTGTGGTGGTTAATGAGATTTTGTCAGGAATATGATTATACTGAGTGTAAAATTGTAACATGTTGCAAGTGAAGATTGTAAAAGTTTGAGAAATACCAGCAGGAAAGTTATCACAAGTACTGGGAAATAACTTGCAATCTGGTCACAAGCCATGTGCATAGGAATGTTTTTACAGAGATTTTGAAAATCATAATAGATGGGTTTATGTTTAAAATTTTTCATTTGAATATCCTTAAAATAAGTTCATGTCACAAATTACATTTTCAGCTGTGCTTCGTCATTAATCTAAAAAGAACATAGCTTCAGAAAAGAGCTGCTTGAAATTATTTTACAATTTGATTGGTCTGAACTTTGCTGCCTGCTGATTTGTGAATAATAGCTTTGCAAAAAATGTTTGACTATCGAATGTTCTCTCACTTACTTGCCACTCAATATTTTCTTCTTTATTCTTTCATGGGGTATGGCTTGGCTATCACCCATCTCCAACTGTCCAGAGAACAGTTAAGAATCAACCACCCAGGAGTGGGTCTGGATTTGCATGTAGGCCAGAGCAGAAGGATGCAAATACTGAACCAGATGTTCTTTTACACCAGTTGAAAATGGACTAGCCTTTCTCAACAGAAAATTCTCAAATCATATTTAATTCAAATTCCACCAGTTGCCATTGGTAGGACACAGACTCATGTCACTTGTCACAAAGTTGGTCCTTTTTCTCAAAGTTACTATGTCCTTGATTTTTTTTCAGAGGGGTCATAGAATGGTCCAGGCTCCAAAACGGCTGAGATGGTGCAGAGACGAATGGTTTATTGGGGCCCTTGTTGTTTACTCCTAAATAGTTGATACCTCAGGCCAAAGGCTTTCATGTTTTAGAAATAACTTGTATAATGAAAGGGGAATGGCCAGTCCTGGCATCTAGGGGTTTTTTTTGGTTCAGCTGCAGCAGGGGATGCGTGAAACAAGCTGCTGACTTCTCTCTCTCCTTGCAAACTTAAGTTGCCTGTGCCATGTTTTACTGTTTGTGCTAAGGGATGTGTGTGTGTTTTCAGAACAGCATTATTAAGTCGATTTGGATAGGATAAGTTATCAGGTATTCTATTTGCTGTTCTTTGTGTTTCATTCCATAATTTTGTAATTAAATTTTGTTTGTTTAAAACTTGGCAGTCGACCCAGCTAATTTACACCGGGTACATCCACTATACACCTAGCTAAACAAATAGCAAAGTTATGGTCTGGGCTACCTGCTTAAAGAAGTTTTGTGGTGTCTGGCCTAGATAGCAGCCTGGGGCTCTGGATAACCAGTCCAATTACATCATTACACTGGCATCTCCAAGAACAAATGTAACTGCTCCTGAGTTGGTAAATATTATGTTGATTGCACATTTGATTAATATTTTACAAGACAGAATTCTTGAGCTTATCATCTTAAAGATATAGAGAAGAATTTTATAATCCACTGCCTATGGGTTTGCAGATGGGGGCCTATAAAACTCCTGAAGTGCCTTCTCATCTCTCCAAGTCCTGCCCACAATTTTACATTGGTCAGGCAAGGCTCAGATAGTCTATGTGGCATTGCACTAACTGAAGTGTTTAAACTGACAATTATTGGTCACTTGAGGGCTGCTTCCTGCTTAGCCTCAATTCTGAGGTTGGTAGGAAGAATTCAGAGGCGGGGGGGAGGCCAATAGGTCGATATCTGAAAGTTGCCACCCAGGTAAATAGTGCGGTGAGGAAGGCATATGGCGTACTGGCTTTTATTGGTAGAGGAATTGAGTTCCGGAGTCCTGAGGTCATGATGCAGTTGTATAAGACTCTGGTGCGGCCGCATCTGGAATATTGTGTGCAGTTTTGGTCGCCATACTATAGGAAGGATGTGGAGGCACTGGAACGGGTGCAGAGGAGGTTTACCAGGATGTTGCCTGGTATGGAAGGAAGATCGTATGAGGAAAGGCTGAGGCACTTGGGGCTGTTTTCATTGGAGAAAAGAAGGTTTAGGGGTGACTTGATTGAGGTGTACAAGATGATTAGGGGGTTAGATAGGGTTGACAGTGTGAACCTTTTCCCGCGTATGGAGTCGGGTATTACAAGGGGGCATAGCTTTAAATTAAGGGGGGGTAGATATAGGACTGAAGTTAGGGGTAGGTTCTTCACTTAGCGAGTCGTAAGTTCATGGAATGCCCTGCCAGTAGCAGTGGTGGACTCTCCCTCTTTATGGGCATTTAAGCGGGCATTGGATAGGTATATGGAGGATAGTGGGTTAGTATAGGTTAGGTGGGCTTGGATCGGCGCAACATCGAGGGCCAAAGGGCCTGTACTGCGCTGTATTCTTCTATGTTCTATGATATGCTTTGCCTTTGGAGATAAAAGGGAGGATCACCTCCCACAAAGGCATTTCTTTTTACAATGGGCATCCCAGTGTGTGCAATCAAGACTAGAGTGCCTGCTTTGATTGTCAGATCAAAGTTTGTTGGCATACAGGGTATACAGGCACAGGACAGAGAGTGAGGGTATTTGTTGGCAGAAAATTAACACAGAGGATAAAGTGCTCATGGAATTGGGTAGAGAGGCAAATGTTCGATAGAGAGGACATGATGGGCCATACAGCTGGCTAAAGAGGTAAGGTTAGCATGGATGATATGAGAGTCTATGGCTAGTAGATGGGGCAAGGGAGTGGTATGAGCTTGCATGGATAAGGCATATGTGGGGATGAGGAAATGTGAAAAGAGTAAGCTGGATGAGATTTATTTTTAGTTTTTTTTAAAAGTTGGTATGAAATCCTAGATCAAAGCTGGCTTTTCTCATAGCCATCACTGAATGTTTTTGTGGGTGGCAGACTGGATTCCATCTAATATCCCCTCCATCTTACCCCTACTTAAGAAAATTAGAACATCTTCTCCAAAGTTGGGTTTATGGAGTCAGAGATTTTTCTGACTTGAGACTGAAAATTCAGGCCAGCTGAAATAGATAGAGCAAATACAAAAAAACAGTTTGCTCTTCTGGAGAAAAGCTCCTAACCTGTTAGGGACAGGGATGTGATAGTCACCTCTACAATTTGCATGCATTTAGATCTTAATATTTCTAAAGTTTTGTTTATGTTTGCTTTTCTCTGGAATAGAAACTTGGACAATGGAGGCCAGAAACCTTTTTGCTGTCCACTGAATGGGACATCTGGGGACTGAGGAAGATGTTATATTGTGTATGCAACAGCAGATTGCTCTCATTTACACCTAGCAAGCAGCAAAAATGGAGCACTGTAGTGAAGCCGTGATTTGGTTCCTCAGTGACAGGTTCTTTTCCTTCCCTGGTCCAGTTGGCTTTGGCTTTATCTGTGCCTTATTAAATTTCATGAATGATAACTTAAGTGCCTCACAGAGAATGGGGAGAGAGTGCTATGTGGACGGGTGGAAAGGACGGGTGATGATCCGTTGAGAGTTTCCTCTTTGGCCTCCCCATAATCACGTGACTTCAGTAAGTGTTGTACTACAGTAGCTACTGCCACTCCTGTGATGCTGCTCAGCACAAGAGGTGACAATGTCTGCTTGGCTGGCAGTTCTCAGTAGGTGATACTTCCACCCTGGGGTCTTGATTTCAGGGATTGCCTGGCAGTTGCCTCGCCATTGTCTAATGGACTCATGGTCCTGCAAAGAAGCAGCGCATGCATTTCACTGGCAGGCGGGATCCCTAATTCCTCAACAAAATTAGATTAGATTAGATTCCCTACACGGTGGAAACAGACCCTCTGACCCAACAAATCCACACCGACCCTCCGAAGAGCATCCCATCCAAACTTATGCCCCTACCCTATTATTCTCCATTTACTCCTGATTCATGCACCTACACATGCCTGAACAGTTTAGCATGGCCAGTTCACCTAACCTGCACATCTCTGGATTATGCAAGAAAACCGGAGCACCCGGAGCAAACCCATGCAGACACGGGGAGAATGTGAAAACTCCACACAGTCACCCGAGGCTGGAATCGAACCCAGGTCTCTGGCGCTGTGAGGCAACAGTATTAACCACCTAGCCACCATCTCGCCCACAGTTAGCTCGATGGTTTGCAGTGCAGGAACATGACAAACAGTAACTTTGAAATTTATTGCTTCCATTATATCTTCTCCCCAGAAGTTTGAATATAATAATCACACCTTTTATACTCAAATGCTTCAACAGTTGAATTTCTCTCAGTTCTCCAAGTGGTTGACATGCAGATCTGCTGTTGCTTGGCATCTGACTGTACTGCATCAATAAATAAGAGAGTGAGGACTGCAGATGCTGGAGATGAGAGTCAAGATTAGAGTGGTGCTGGAAAAGCACAGGTCAGACAACATCCAAGCAGCAGGAAAATCGTTGTTTCAGGTAAAAGCCCTTCATCAGGAAATCCAGGAATGCATTAGTGAATAAAACATCCTGAACATACATCTGCATTATAATCAGTTTCTAACTCTTTATGAATAATACAATATCCCTACCAATGTTTAATACTGCAACTGATTAATTGAAATACACCGCAATAACAGAAAATATTGAAGACACTCAACAGATCTGGCATCATCTGTGGAAAGAAAGTGCAGTCAATGTTGCAGGTCCAGTGACCTTTCATCACAATGTTCTCAGAGAGCTAATCGATCTGACTTGTCTAAAGCCCGCTCTCTGAATTACACAGTCCAAGTCAATTAGGTGCTTTCAGAAGAGTTACCCAGTCACCCAAATGTGGAATCGAACTCAAGTCCCTGGCGCTGTGAGGTAGCAGTGCTAGCCATTGAGCCATCCTTGCCCAGTGGCTCAGTGGTGAGCACTGTTGCTTCACAGCGCCAGGGACCCAGTTTCGATTCCAGCCTCGGGGTGACTGTCTGTATGGAGTGTGCACATTCTCCCTGTGTCTGCATGAATTTCCTCCAGGTGCTCCGGTTTCCTCCCACAATCCAAATGATGTACAGGTTAGGTGAATTGGCCATGCTTAGTTGCCCATAGTGATAGGTGCATTAGTCAGACAGAAATTGGTCTGGGGTGGGTTACTCTTTGGAGTGTCGGTGTGGACTTGTTGGGCCGAAGGGTCTGTTTCCACACTGTAGGGAATCTAATCTAACCAAGAGTTGTCACTAGTTTGTGAATTTTAATGAAAGCTTAAGATCACAGCTTAAGATCAATCACAATCACACTTGTGGGTGTATAAGACCCCGTCAAGTTGACAGGAGTAAACGCTCAGGGAAATGAGGTTCTATCAGGCACAACGCAGAGCGCAATTCTATAGATGGGAGGAGATTAAGCACTTGTAAAAGACAAAATCTTGTTAAAAGAGAGCAACAACAAAGAATGATTTTGTTGATTGGGGAGCAGAAAGATAGGGAATGGGAACAGTGACTTAGAAATTTTGATGGGGGGGGGGTATAGTTGTTACAATGTAGACTAGTGCATTGAAGCCATATGAAAATCCTGGTACAGCATATTCCGAGGATACTACCTGAGATATTGAAAATTCCAATGAGCAATTCCCTTGTAATTGGAACCCTCTGAAAAACCCTCAAGGTCGACAAATTTTAAGGGTTCTGACACATTTAAGTTTAACAATTACACAGGAATAGATTACAAACATACTTTAGCCCCTGAGTAATTAACTGCAACCTTGAACTCACCACTGAGCACTCCAACTGTACCAATACCACCCCCAACATTATTGCCCCCACCCAGGTCTGACACAGTTCGACTTGACCCTTCCCTCTTGTCCTGTCACCACCTGGCTACTGCCTTCAATATTATCACAACCAAAATTCTTCCCCTGCCGACCCCCACCACTTCACCAACCTGCCACTATCTCCCTGACTTGACATATCCTTAAAACCAAAATCACTCCTACCCTGACTGCTCCAACTCAACAGCACCCTTCCAGACCTGAACCCCAAACCATTCATCTAACTTCATTGGATCCCACCTGAACTATCAGACCTGACAACCCCTTCCTGCCCCTACTCCACTGAAACTTCTCACATAACCATTGCCTAATCCCCAACCTTCAGCCCAACACCCTTCCTCACTCTCAGACCAGTCTGATGCCCAAGCCCCTCTGCTGGACTCAACACCCTCCATCCACCCCCCAACCTAACACATTCTCCCACCAACCTGCTGGGCCTGATGTGATACCCTCCAAATATCTCTCTATCTCCCTGACACAATTCCACTTCTCCCCCAGTACTCACCCCACTGGATCTGACTCCCCTTTCCCCTCCCTGCTGGACTTGATATTCCCCACTCCCAACACCGCATCTCGCCATTCCACTTCCTTACATTCATCAACTAACCTGATACTCCATCCCCCTCACCCATCAGGCACCCAAACTCCAAAACGCCGCTCACTTACACACTTATCCTTTCACAGTAACTGTCAAACATCAAAGTGGTTGGTGATGCTGCTGGATATTTAAATTACAGAACAAGGCACACTTACTGCTACAAAAAGACGACTGCTTCCCTTGCTGGCTGAGAGGTTCCTGGACAGAACTCCTCTGTCCCATAAGGGAGGCTCCTTTCCAGGACTTTTCAGGGTAGGAATCATTTAAATATAATTGTGTATGTTTTATCTCATCTGTGTTGGAGATAGGGAATTTACATAGCAATCCATTTGAAAATCAAATAAATAGGGGTTAACAGATAGTATGCTGAAAACTAGAACACCTTATGATAATTATTGGTGAGAACAGCAGAAGTGAAGTTCTAGAATAAATATTAATTGAGACACAATTTTCTCTCTATTCACTTCCAGTAGGGTGAGTGAGGTTACCAGCGTATCATGAAAGGAATGCATTGTGCAGTATTGCATTGCTGCCCAACTGAATAAAAAGTTTATAAATGTAACATAAATATTGCTGCAAACTTACCAAAATTATTGAAAGTTAACTAAAATTATTCAATAAATGGCAAACATAACATAACAAGGCTATGCATGAGATTTTCATAAAACTACTGAAGATGGTTTCGACAGAGACCATGTATTGCAGCAATTTTATGAAATAGGTGAAAAGCCAGTTCTAATATTTCACAGATCAGAAAGCTTATGGAAATATCCCTAAATAGTTGACGTCTATGACACTGAACTATGTAGACCAGATGAAAACTCCAGTTTCAATCTTTGATTGTGCCAGGAGGGATAGTACAAGTCATCTTAACGTCCCTGGATAGTGGAGTAAATTGGAAAACTAATCAGCTCGTCATCCAAAACTCTCTGATGGTAATTTGACAATTATCGCTAAGTACAAATTTTATCAGCTAATGAGCAAAGAGGAAAGTCTGAAAACCTATTTTTAAATGTTCAGTTCACATACTGAGCAGCAATAATGTGCCAGACACCTGGAAAGGCCCAAGACCTGAATTTTGCCAAGTGCGATGCTCAGTCTTAGACTTTTTAGTTGTCAAGATAGCATCAATGATCAGACTTATTTCACTGGTCAAACAGTCAACAGAATTTATTTTTTTGGCATATGGACTGATGGTGCACTCCACGAATCCCCCACATATGGTAGGAATGACTAGCTGACTGCAATTATACCACAGCCAGCTGATAAAATGTGCACAAGATGGAGCCAGGCCAATTATGAAGCAGGGCAACTAGGAAGTCACCGAACCCACCATCAACTGATGGGATCAGGGTCCAAGCGATGTTTTTAAGCAGCACTCAGACATGCACACTGGGCCTCCAAGCCAGCAGCATCAGTGCGGCGGCAGCAGCTGATACAAACCCGAAAAGCATCAGCCTGATTTCAGCTTTCCTCTGGCGAACAGTCTCAGAAAACGTGTGGCCTCATGGTTCAGCGATGCCTCCCTGAAGGTTCTTCTCCAAGCTGTCGAGGAACAGCAGGAGACACACTTTCCCACTGCCAGCACCAGAGAATCCGCCTGCCTGACCAAGGAAGCCTGGACAGAAATTGCAAGAGAGGTTAGTAGCCATAGGGTTGAAAGTTGCACCTTGCATCCAGTGCAGGAAAAGGGCACTGCTGGGATGAGTTCAACAGTGGCATGGATCATCGTCAGACTTGCGTTCCCCGAGACTTTCTGACCATCAGTTTTTGCACATTAAGTTGAGAGCAGTCGACAATCCAAAAGTGAGGCACCCTCTGCACTGTATCTGGATCTTATTTGTATTGGGCAAGCAACTTTGTGTCTTACTGATTAAGCACTGAAGCACTGTTAACAAGCAGCACAGTGTTACAACCACAGAATAAGTTACATAAGTAGTAAGAGCAGGAGTGCACCATATGACCTGTCTTGCCTGCTCTGCCATTCAAGATGATCGTGGCTGATCTTCAGTTTCAGCTCAATATTAGAACAATAAATTCAATATCAAATCTGACATACAAACCAAATAAAGAGGGAAGCAAGGATAGAATTAACAGTGAAAGCCAAAGAGAAAGGCAGAAAAAAAATTGCTTTAATTTGAATCCAAAGCTGATTAAGCGAGACTCCGCAATCATAAAGTTTAGCAATACTCAAGACATACAATGACATTAAAAAGCTATTTTGACTGGAACGGACAAATTCTAACTTTTCCAGCTGAGTTTATTCTTTACCTACACAGTAAATACAGTAACTTCACATTGTTCAATATATTTAAATAATAAGGCGATGAGATGCTATTTTCAGGAGGTTCTGGAAGAAGCAGGGCATCGATGATAGAAAAATCTGTACTTTTGCATTTTAATTGCACATGTATACTTGCCAGAATGTGCAGTCACTTTGACAGTTACTGAGAAAAGGGAAGTATGAAGAAGAAACATGGAGGTAGGATGGCAGATGAGTGAGTGGGAGGGTGGTGAATGGAAAGAGAGTTGTGGGGATGTGACAGTTTTAGTGGGTTTCATTGGGAAGGATGTTGGAGGTTGAAGAGAATGGAGTATCAGGTCCTCTGGGTACCCAAGAGTTAAAGTAGGTTGTCAATCCTCTAACTTTTTCTGGGTATCTGCCAAACTTAAGTGATTCGAAACTGTCCAAAATCTGAGTCTAGACAGATTTCTCAGAGAATTCCAATCACCTGTGCTGGTTTACTCTGCCAGTTTACTATATTTGATACATTCAGACAGTACTGCATCAGTTTCTGGACCTATGTCCATGGTATCTTTGCTCAGCTTCTCCACTGTGCGTTCAATATCCAGCTATTCCACGACATGCTGGCTTTCTAAGTATTGAGAACTCCCTCAGTAACAGTGGTCACCCTAGAATACAACCACAAGATGGTGTTCCATCCATCTCTCCAACTGGTTAGTGTGGTCAGTAATGATATCTCAGTCAAACTGTATTTAAGGTATTTATTTAGTAACATTGCTACAGATGTATATTTCTTACTTGCTAATATCTCTAATAATTTCATTTTTGAAGAAATAAAAAAGTTAATATGTGGCAATAATTGTATTCCAATATCATTTCGGCAGTAAGATAAGTATCATTTCAGCGCATAGCTAGCAAAGTTGGCTCTAAGCTGCATGGCTGCATAGCAACACAGTAGTAACTGCACAAATTGCTCCCTTTATACTACACTGAATGTTGTTGCATAAAAGAAATGGGCTGTGCACACTTAAATAAATCATCCATGCACTTGAAACAAAAGTGATAGGGATCCTACGATCCTTTGAATGCTAGTGGCTAGATAAAGTGGAAGAATGAACACATAACCTCATGAAGCTGCTTTGATTATGTCACAGGTAAGGGGAAATATCTGGAACACTAAGAATATTGTAATGTTGATTCATTTATGCAGTGAATACTTCTCACTAAAGCCATTATCTTTAATTGTTGGATCTGTCGCCCTTTTGATCCCTTATTATGTACCACTGTTTCAAAGGACATTTGTCCATTCCGACAAAATTTATAACCTGTAGTCTGTGGCAAACTGCCTAGTTGGCAGTTGTGCACCAAGAGATTGATATGATGGGTCTGTATCTCTTTGCTTCAGCCTATAACATTGGTTGGAATAATGCAAAAAAGGGAGGCACATGTTAGCTCCTTGAAAATGGAGTCGCAGGTAGATAGGATAGTGAAGGCGGCATTTGGTATGCTTTCCATTAACGGTCAGAATACTGAGTACAGAAGTTGGGAGGTCATGTTGCGGTTGTACAGGACATTGGTTAGGCCACTGTTGGAATATTGCATGCAATTCTGGTCTCCTTCCTATCAGAAAAACGTTGTGAAACTTGAAAGGGTTCAGAAAAGATTTACAAGGATGTTGCCAAGGTTGGAGGATTTGAGCTACAGGGTGAGGCTGAACAGGTTGGGGCTGTTTTCCCTGGAGCGTCGGAGGCTGAGGGGTGACCTTATAGAGGTTTACAAAATTATGAGGGGCATGGATAGGGTAAATAGGCAAAGTCTTTTCCCTGGGGTCAGGGAGTGCAGTACTAGAGGGCATAGGTTTAGGGTGAGAGGGGAAAGATATAAAAGAGACCTACGGGGCAACTTTTTCATGCAGAGAGTGGTACGTATATGGAATGAGCTGCCAGAGGAAGTGGTGGAGGCTGGTACAATTGCAACATTTAAGAGGCATTTGGATGGGTATATAAACAGGAAGGATTTTGAGGGATATGGGCGGGTGCTGGCAGGTGGGACTAGATGGGGTTGGGATATCTGGTTGGCATGGACGGGTTGGACCGAAGGGTCTGTTTCCATGCTATACATCCCTATGACTATGACTATGTTTAAGTCGCTCCCTCTCTTATTAATGAATAATAGAATTGAGTACATTACGGATGAATTCACAGCAAAGAATGCATCCACTACCATTAATCAGAAATCTCCGGAACAAGACTACTCAGCCTTAGCTTGCAACTTTTCCATCCTCACTTTATGAAAACAATACAGAACACTGTCTCCAAAAATGCTTACTTGATTAAAAATATTAATAGAAAAATGATTATGGATAAAACAATGTTTAAAGTGAGTAGAACAAACATAGTTGTGTCTTGCTTTATATATTGTTAAATTTTCTCATTCCTCCAATAGTATTCTTTAGACTTTTTCCAAGTACTTGTGAATAGTGCGTCCTGGTTATAAACATGTAAAGTAACCAAGATTTGTTCACTTTTTGACAAAGTTATGATGAAACAATGCTAGATATTTAGAATCGTTGAGGAGAAAAGGAGTTTGTTATTTTCTCCTGGCCCTTGTGTGAAGTGCTAAGCAATTAATACAAGTGCACCTAGTAATTTCAAAACAATTACTCCTGTCAAACTCTATTATTACATGATTTGGAGATGCCGGTGTTGAACTGGGGTGTACAAAGTTAAAAATCACACAACACCAGGTTATAGTTCAACAGGTTTAATTGGAAGCACACTAGCTTTCGGACCGTCGCTCCGAAAGCTAGCGTGCTTCCAATTAAACCTGTTGGATTATAACCTGGTGGTGTGTGCTTTTTAACTCTATTATTACAGTATTTGTTTAGCAACGTTACAATATACATATAGTTCTTACTTGCATATTTCTAATATTTTCATTTTTGAGGGAATGGAATAGAAATGAATATGTGATTGTGAACAGTGTTTTGCCATGTCATTTAAGAAATAAGATAAATATAATTTCAGTGCATGGCTAGCAATGTTCTCTAATCTGCATGGTTGCACAAAAGTACCTGTGTGAATTGGCCACTTCAAATGACAATTGTTTGTTGTGCACAAAAAAACAATCGAAGGGACTGTGGTCCTAAAACAAATCATCCATGTATTTGAAACAAAAATGATAAGGAATGCTGGTGGCTAGATAACATCAAGGATGAACCCATCACTCCTTGGAGCTATTTTGATTATATAATGAAATTAGCCTATGAAATTAGGCTCTATTTTCACAGGTAAGGAGAAACATCTGAAACACTAAGGATGTCCTAAATTGCACTAATATTTATACAGTCAGTACTTTATTATGTTAAGGTATGTGCAACTGTGCAAAGAGGTGTCGATGATAATTTACAGTCTTCAGCATATTTTTCTTATGCAATGAATAAACGAATGTATGGTTCTATGAGCAAAGCAGATGGTGTAATTACAGTAACTGTAAAACTTAAACATGGCATCACCTAACCACTTTTTTTTATTTGTCTCCTCCTCCTTTAAACTAAGATAGCCAGAAACATTCTTCTCCTGTCCATTTTGTTTTTCAATTTAGGCAGTTCCACACAAAATTAAAATATAATCTACATCACCTTCATTTCAATTTAAAGAAAATACCACAATATCAAGACACATTTCTTAAACCAGGAGCTAGACACAACAAATTTCAGAGCAAGTCCATGAAATGACACCCTAACATTACAATACCATGCAAAGTGATAGTAAAGCATGAAATTAGCAAACTGTACCATGTTGCCTGTAGACAGGGGGCTTCCTATATATGTTGTCTGCTTTCCCATCTGTTTCTGAAGATAGAAAGGAAGAAAAGACAAATTAGCACATGGCAAGTACATCTATTAAAATAAAGTATGTACAAAACAAAGTTGTGAGTATGAATTTATTCCTCCATATATCAACACAATCGAATGTTCCGCTTGGGTTGTAGGTTATTATTTGTAAAACCAAGAGCAAGCCATAATATAGCCCCAGTTTAGAATTTGCACATATGTACGTCACAGCCAAAAGACTGACAGACTGTTGAGATTGTCTGTAGTTCCTGGTTTCATTTCATAAGCAACAACAAATTGAATTTAAATAGTGGCTTTTAACTACCCATGTGTAATGTACCTATGTTCTAAGCAGGAATGATATCAACAAAACTGAGCTAAAGGAGAATGTCAGGGCAGGACACCAGAAGATTCATCAAAGGTTTAAACAGCATCATGGAAGTGGAGATAGGGTTAGCAGGTTTAAGAGACTGAGGGAGAGAATTCCAAAATGTAAGGCAGTTTTAACTGCTATGGTGAAGCAATGAAAATCAGATTAGATCAGATGGACACAGGTGAGGGTCATCCTCACTAACTGGACTCTAATGAAAGATAATTTCAGAAGGTGGTGTGGTTCAAATATGCCAAAAGCTCCAGGCAGACTGAAAAGTTAGTTTGTCAAGTTCAAACCCACAAATAATTGTTTTTTGTGACTTTAGTAAGTCCCATTTCACAAAAGTGGCCAGAACCAGGAACCTGATTGCAGGGATTCAGGCTTGAAATCACAATCTTTAAACTCAGAATGACAACAGCAAATGAAAGGTACACTAACTATTTACATAACACACTGCATAAATATATGACATCGTACTTATGAACTGCACAAAAATTGATTTGATGCAAAATGACTGATGTAGGGAGATGTTTTTATTTATGCTTTTATTTTCTGAGGAAATATCTGTTGAACAGTTTTCATAAACCAATTCAGCGAACATTTTCAACATTTCATTTACATAGCAGAACTTTTAAATGGATGAGTTCATGTTTGTGTGCCATATGTGGAAAAAGAAAGAATATATGGGTTGTAATTTACCAGTTTCCCTGGTCAAAAAGTTGATTGTTAGCAACCCAAAAATCAGCCAAGCCACAGCAGTATTATGCTGGGGAGCAGTCTTAATTGTTTCTGAGTGGGGTTCCAGCACCATGTGGGGAGAAGGCATACACTGGTGTCTCAGCAATGCCAGAATCAAGTGGCAGACACTTCTGGGATCAGAGCTAATCTCCAGGGAAGATGGCTTATGAAAGCAGATTTAAAGGTTAGTGAGAGGGCAGGGGGAAATGGGATGTTGTAGAAACTAGGTGGGGAGCTTAAAGGAAGTAATGATCTTGGGAAGGATGCCTCCAGTGGACACAGGGGACCACTTAAAGGAGATATCACCCTTCTGACCTGACAGCAGCCCACGTAGTGAATGCTGTTGAAGACCGTCCATACTTCCTGCCTTCCTTGGCCTCTCGTAAATTTGGTGAAATGAAGTCCTTAACTGGCCAATAAAAGGCCTCAACAGGCCAGCTGATGCCATGCCTGCTCACTGTAATATAGGAGACACTTGTGGTACAATGGGTGGTGTCATTTTCTCTAGGCTACGGAAGCCTGGGTTCAAGTCCCACTTGCTCCAGCAATGTGTAATAACTTCTCTGAACAGGATGATTAGAAAATATCCTACAGGAGACAGGTGAGGGCTTTTGTGGTGTAATGATAGTGTTCTTACCTTTGAGCCAGGAGACCTGCTCCACAGTTTTGCGATAACATCGCTGTACAAGTTGATTAGAAAAAGAAATCTATCGTAGACAAGTCAGGAGTGGGGAAGTAGGCAGTGAGAAGACCCCGTTTTATTTTATGGGCCACACCAATTTCACACACAACAGCAGGGAAACACAATATCCAGCCATATATGTTGATGCATCCATATGTAAAACTGGACTATTTGCATCCATGCAATTGGCTCATTTGGACATTATCCATAACCTAGAAATCTATACATCGCTTACTAATAACCGTTAGTTCTTCCACAATAACTTTATCTTTTTGCATTCTTGTATTTGCATTGTACAAGATACGTTAGTGGGAAATTTAATCTTTCAAAGCAATGGGTTTGGGTTAGGTGTAAAAAATAAGAATCTTGACCCCCAACCAACCGCCAAGCAGCATTTCTAGTTTTGACGCAGATAGGACACCAACCAGCTTGAAGGTGGTTAGCAATTAAAATAGTATATTAAGGCTGGGTGCCATGTATTTAAATACAATTCTAACCATAGCTGGCTGACTTCTCTTGCCTCAGGAATCCTTCCAATTAAAAGAAGGCAAGTATTCAGGAAGTATCTATCTGTTTACCTGCTGAGGCAAGTATACTGGCTTTGACATCCCTTGGGACTGGACACCATTCCCCCAACTCCTATCCATCGAGTTTCCTCTATGTGACTTCTAATTGCCAACTCCCACCCTGAGCAGTACTCCTGGTATTTATGATTTCCCTCTCCCTAGCCACTGCAATACCGATTGACTCCACGCCAAAACATTCTGCTTCAATGACCCTGATCTTTCCTGGTTCCAGCTTCCAATATTCTTCTTCATCCACCAAGCTCTCTAATCTTCCACCTATCACCCCTTTCCTATCATAGAATCCATTGAATCCCTGAACACTATGGGCAATCTAGCATGGCCAACTCACCTAAACTGCACATCTTTGGATTGAGGGGGGAAACCGGAGCACCTGGAGGAAACCCACGCAGCCACAGTGAGAATGTGCAAACTCCAAACTCGCCCTGGTCCCTGGCACTGTGAGGCCACAGTGCTAACCACTGAGCCATCCTTCTTGAACTTGAATGGTTCCAGTTTTCACATTCCAATCATCCCACCAGTCTTAGAATCATAGAATCCCTACCATGCAATAAAAAAGCCATTCATCCAATCAAGTCTGCACCGACCCTTCTAACAGCAACCCACCCAGATTCCCATGCCCATCCTATCACTATAACCCTGCATTTCCCATGGTGAATCCATCTAACTCCCACATCCTGGACACTACAGGGCAATTTAGTATGCTTAATCTACCTACTCTGTATGTCTCTGGACTGTGGGAGGAAACTGGAGTACCAAATGGAAACCCATGCAGACAGGGGGAGATTATGCAAGATTCACACAGACAATCACCCAAGGCTGGAGTAGAACGCAGGTACCCGGTACTGTGAGGCAGCAATGGTAACCACTGAGTCACTGTGCCACCCTTATCTTCCCCAGTATCCAACTCTAATTTTCTTCTCTCCATCTTTCTTCACTCGAAACACTGGTTGTCCTCCCCAACCCTAGCCTTCCTGATCTTTCCTGACTCCAGATTCCAATAATCTTCAAATGTACTTGCTGGCTTTCCCAATATTGCCAAACTCAGATTGCAATCTTCCTCTTTCCACAACTGTCCACAAGTATTCCCAAACTCCCTGTTGTAGCTTGTTGCCAGAATCCCAACAGGCTGTTGACAAGCCAGCCTTTCAATCTAGTTGGCAATAATAGGGAACAGACAAATTGCTATTTAAGTTCTGCCATAATGTAGAAATAAAACATTTGAGATCAGGAGTAAACTATTTGGTCCTTTAAATCTGGTGCACCATTTGATAAGATCATAGCTGATTGGGTTGTCATCTTCACTTTTTGCCTCCTCCTCATAACCAATAGCTATGATTTTTTGGTCTATCTAAAATCTACTTAACCCTGCCTGAGTAAATTAAATATCACAATGCTATGCTTTTATGTAGAAGAGAACTCCACATAATAACATCTAAAAAAAAAATCTGATCTCAGTCTTAAAAGTGACACCTCTTATTCCTAAACCCTATCCCTTCGATCTAGTCTCCCTACAAGAGGGACTTTCTTCCAGTACCCAAATCATCAAATGCTGCCAGGATGGGGTTCCAAAAGAGTGGATCTCGAAAGGTTTACTCTGTTTTTCCCTCCAAAGATGCTACCAGACCTGCTGAGTTTCTCCAGTATGTTCTGTTCTTATTTCAAATCTCCAGTATCAGTTGTATCTTGTTATATTATCTCTCATTACATTATTTTTACAATAAAATCAACTCTCATTCTTCTAAATTCCAATGGCATGGGCCAAAGCTGAACCACCTTTCTTCATAAGATATCCCCTCATTCCAGGAATCAGTCAAATGAACCTTCTCTGAACCAATTCTAGTATTTTTATCCATAATCACAGAAGTCCAAAACTGCATTTCGGATGTGGACCCAACTTTTATATTCCATTTCTCCTACAGGAATAGGCTAACATCCCATTTGCTGTACCTTCCTATGAGCTTTTTGTAACACTGAGATCTCTTTGTCCCAACAAATTCCACAATCTCTCTCCATAATTAAATACAGAATTATCAGGAAATATCTTCTTTTAAGGTTTTATAGACAAGACTAGTTCCCTCAAGTCTCTCCATACCACAAGTTAATATCCATCCCTAAATATTGATTGCACTAGTAACAGAGAATAAGTGATGATTCAGTTAACTTGCCAATTTACCAGTTGCTTTTTTCTGACAGGGCAGTTTAAATGTTTATTTTTGACTCAAGGTTGCAGTAAGGGCTGTTCTGAAAAAACTTTAAACAATTAGCTTAATATTCACTTCAACTCAAAACTGTAATCCAGTGCATTCAAATTACATATTATAGTTTACAATCTGAAAAGGGCAAATACTATGGCCAAGGGTTTCTGGACAGTCCAAAAAAACAGTAAGACCATTTGTGGATTGGGAACCCAGTGGGAAGTGGATATCTGAGAGATTGTGGAATGACGTGTGTGTGTGTGTGTGTGATGCAACAATTTCTTCAACAGAAACAAAATTCCAATGCTATGATCCCAGCTGATGGTAATATAGATACCAGCATGAAACCTACAAGCAACCAGCAAGTTAAAAATCACACAACACCAGGTTATAGTCCAACAGGTTTAATTGGAAGCACACTAGCTTTTGGAGCGACGCTCCTTCATCAGGTGATAGGGACTATCACAACACCTGTGCATCTACATCATAGCAACCACAAAGGCAGCTCAGCTTGACATGTTGGCAGTGGGGAACACTTCTCGTAAGATCACAGATTCAGTGCTGAGACAGATTCTAGAGCACTGCTATGTTCTGGCAAGGTAGATACCTAGGCTCACAGACAGAGGGATCCAAGATAAGAGCCACATCTGCATGATGCAGATAAGGTATGAACACTGCACGTAATACTTATTCAGCATTGAGGCTTCTATGTTTCAGAAACTCACACAGTTACACCCAAAACAGATGTGAATAGCCTTGTGCCACATTGAAGAGCAAACCATCTCCATATATGAAATCTATTTAGGTTACTGATGCAGAGCATACATGCAAAGTTGTGGAAATAGTCCGGACAAGAGAGTGGATCAGCATTGCTGAGGTCCATACACTTGGTGGATCAGATGGCCATGGAGATCTTCAGCATGCTTAAGCAGCTGCCCATGGGAGATGGTTAATCGCCAGTATCAGGTGACAAAATACATTGTAGAGATTTCTTTGACACATAATGATAATGATGGAGGTCTTGTTGTCACCTTATAATGGAGGGCAATAAATGATGGCAGGAGAGGGAGTACAGGATTGGGATGACTTCATAAGGTACTGTGCTCAGATTTAAAGTTGGAACATTCACTGGAAAATGCTTTCACTGTAAAGGTAAAACCTTGCGTTGTCCTTTTGTGTCTCATGTGGATCCTAACTCTGCTTTCTCACCTGCCCGCACCAGATCAACATGGTAATCAAGAAGTGGGAAATCTGAGGGAGCAGTGTCACATCTTATTAATGCACTCTGCCAACTCAGTTCCAAGCACCTTAGAGGGGTCTAGAGTTGGTGAGACAAGATAAAAGGTGCAGCACCAGAGTGCAGAAGGAGGTGCCAGAGTTGGAGATATCTGTTCAGAAGAGGGAGGAAGGTCACGACTATTCTCCATTGGGCAGAAATGTAAAGTCTTGGGAGTCACCTTTTGTGGTAGAGTATTTGTCCAATCTGGAGCAGATATGTGGACCTCTGGTGAAGCTCAAGATCCATCACTGGCATGAGCTCGACATTATCTTGAGAGCATGTCTTTGTTCATGAGAGATTGATCAATCTCATGGAGAAACATACTCATCAATACTCAGAGGGGATGCAAGAGCAGCATGTGGCCAGGAGAGGGTGCAATCCTCCCTCAACATTCTGAATCAGTTTGCTCACAGTATAAATGCTTTGGAGATGCTGGTGTTGGACTGGGGTGTACAACGTTAAAAATCACACAACACCAGGTTATAGTCCAACAGGTTTAATTGGAAGCGTGCTCCTTCATCAGGTGATAGTGGAGGGCTCAATCCTAACAGAATTTATAGCAAAAATTTACAGTGTGATGTAACTGAAATTATACATTGAAGAATTTATTGTTTGTTAAGCCTTTCATATGTTAGAATACAGTGATAGTTTCACTTCTTTCATGTGTAAATTACAAAACCTTTTTTTAAAAAAGTTGCATTCTCGGGTTAGCTGTTAACAATGGTGATAGCTAGACAATATGTTGAAGGTGTTGGCCCCCTGTGTTCCCTGTCTATGCCATGATGTTTAGATTGATTCTAATCTAAAAAGCGAGATAATGGAGTTTTACATAAATTCATGCAGTTTTTGAACTCAGAGTTCTCCATGAATGCAGCAGGGAGAACTGCAGCGTATGTTGGCCACAACCTAAAGTCCTCACCTTTGGTCATGTTACTGAATGTTAAAGGAAGAGCAACACTGCAGTCGTATAATCAGTCATCATATTCAACACTAGGACATGTGCACAACAGCCACATGCACCTGCAGTGTATCTTAGTTCTGAAGAGTATCAGTTTGTACAGTATAGTCACAACTTTCCAGAAGGAAAAACCAGTAAGACTTGTGAACGAAACATACATAGAGTCACAAAATCCCTAATAGTGTGGAACAGGCCACTTGGCCCATCGAGTCCACACTGACCCTTCAAAGAGCATCCCTCCCAGACCTACTCTGTCCGTGTAGCCCTGCATTTCCCATGGTTAACCCACCTAGCCTGCACATCCCCAGACACTACTGGCAATTTATCACGGCCAATCCAACTGACCTGCACATCTTTGGCATGTGGGAGGAACCAGAGCACCCAGAGGAAATCCACATACTGCTCCAACTCATCTTGTATACAGTGAAATGTATGACCAGTGTATTCATTATCAAGTATTGCTGTTCTGTTTTTACCTGCTGGGGTTTGTGGTGAATAAGTTTTCAACATGGGTGACTCATTCATACTCAATGATGTTCATCTGAGGTGGTCAGGTCACGACAGTATTTTAACATCTCATTTACGATTTATAGACATTAATGTAGATGATGGAGAGGTATGCAGCCATATTGACTTTGATATCGGGGGCTGTGAAGTATCATGAATAATTTTGGAACCAATGTTCAGGGATCTTGAAGATCTGAAGAAAGGTCTCTGGACTTGAAATATTAACTCTGATTTCTCTCCACAGATGCTGCCAAACCTGCTGATTTTTTTCCAGCAATTTTAATTTTGCTTAAGGGATATTTAGGTGAGAGTAGTTACCAGGGACTGGTGATGATTGTTATATTGGAGGACCCAATAAAAATCTATTCTACATAAGAACCTGTTTGGCGATGATCCCATCTTGCACAATCATAGCCATGCCTCTTTGCTATCCTGCCACTGGCAGGCACCTCCTTCACATTTGACATCTGAAAGATATGGACCGGCTTCTTCCACCTCATCCGCCTTCTTCTCCTCCTTATCTTTCTCTTCAAGGGAGGAAGTTGTAAACTTGGCTCATCCTCATGTATTTGAAAGTTGCTTCATGCCCAATGTTGTGTAGCATGTCTTGTGGTATTTTCGCCACAAAGGTTGGCTGTTGGGGAGAAAAAGGAACCTCGCAAAGAGAGGGAACCTATATGCAATAAGACACCAGATATAAGTGTGGGAGAACCAGGGCTATTAGAAGGGATTGTGCAGGAGCTCATTTGTTGGCAGTCAAGGTCATTCAGAAGCGTACTCTAGAAGGATTCCAGGAGAACATCATCTCATCCATGAACCTACTCAAGTTTTTAGATACTCACAAGTCTATTAAAACAAGCTCACTTATAGAAAATGGATTTATGAAAGAGTCCTATGCTCAAAAAAAAATGAATTAAGACCGTCCAAACTAGAGTCAGAGAGTCATACATAGCATGGAAACAGATCCTTTGGTCTAACTCGTCCACACTGACCAGACATCCCAATCTGTCGTAGTCCCATTTGCCAGCATTTGGCCCATAATCCTCTAAATCCTTCCTATTCATATACCGTCCAGATCCTTTTAAATGCTGTAATTATATCTGCCTCTACCACTTCCTCCAGCAGCTTGCTCCATACACGCATCACTTTCTGCATAAAAAGTTACCCCTCAGGTCTTTTTGAATCTTTCCTCTCTCGTATTAAACCTATGCCTTATATCTTTGGACTCCCCTACCCTGGGAAAAAGAGCTTTTCTGTTCATCCTATCCATCCCCTCATGATTTTATAAACCTTTATAAAGTCACCCCTCAGCCTCTGATGCTCCAAGGAAAAATGCCCCAGCCTATTCAGCCTCTCCCAAAAGGTCAAACCCTTCACTCCTGGCAACATCCTTGTAAATCATTTCTGCACCCTCTCAGGTTTAACAACTTCCTTCCTATAGCAGGGAGTAGAATTGAATGCAGGACTCTAAAAGTGGCCTCATCAATGTTCTGTTCAGCCTCAACATGATGTCCCAACTTCCAT
The DNA here is from genome assembly GCF_037043375.1 of Chiloscyllium plagiosum. NCBI lineage: Eukaryota > Metazoa > Chordata > Chondrichthyes > Orectolobiformes > Hemiscylliidae > Chiloscyllium > Chiloscyllium plagiosum. The sequence continues at coordinate 20,703,942 of NW_028270139.1, forward strand.
ACTCAATGTTCTGACCAATGATGCAAGCGTGCCAAATGTCTTCTTTACTAACCTGTCTACCTGCAATGAACTTTCAAGGAACTATGCATCTGCACTCCAAGGTCTTTGTTTGGCAACAGTCCCCAGCACCCTACCATTAACTGTCTCAGTCCTGCCCTGGTTTGCCTTACAAAATGCAACACCTCCCATTTATCTGAAATTAAACTCCATCTTCCACTCCTTGCTCATTGGCCCATATGATAAGGTCCTATTGCACTCCAAGATAATTTTCTTCACTTTCCACCACAGCACCTGCTTTGGTGTCATCTGCATACTTACTAACCATGCCTCCCATATTCACATCTAATTCATTTATTTAACTTATATAAATGACAAAAGGCAGTGGACCCAGCACTGATTCTTGTAGCACTCCGCTGTTCACAGGCCTCTAGTCCGAAAATCAATCCTCTACCACAATCTTCTATTTCCTACCTTCAAGCCAATTTTGTATCCAATTGGCCAACTCCCCCTGGATCCTCTTGTGATCTAACCTAACTATCCACTCTACCATGTGGAACCTTGTTGAATGCTTTGCTTAAGTCCATATAGACAATGTCTACCTCTCTCCCTTCATTATTATTCTTTGTCACCTCTTCAAAAAACTCAATCAAGTTAATCAGACATGACTTCTCACACACAAAGCCATGTTGACTGTCCCTAATCCATCTTCGCCTTTTCAAATGCTTCTAAATCCTATCCCTTCGAAGCCCCTTCAACAACGTACCCACCACTGACATAAAACTCACTGCTCTATACACAGGGGGAGGTGATGACCTGGTGATATTGTCACTGGACTGTTAATCCTGAGACCCAGGTAACATTCTGGGGACCTGGATTCAAATCCTGCCACAACAGATGATGGAATTTGAATTCAATAAAAAAATCAAGATCTGGAATTAAAAGTCTAACAACGACTATGAATTCATTGCCGATTGATGACTAGGGTAGGAATAGAGTCAGTCAAAGACAGAAGTGGGAAGTTGTGTGTAGCCCCTGTGGAGATTGGAGAGGTGCAAAACAAATATTTCTCATCTGTTTTCACGCAGGAAAAGGAGGATATTGTAAAGGAGAATACTGAAATATGGGCTATTAGACGAGAAAGGATTGAGGTTACTAAGGAGGAGGTGTTATTAATTCTAGAAGGTGTGAAAGTAGATAAGTCCCCGGGCTGCATGGGATTTATCCAAGGATTCTCTGGGAAGCTAGGTAGGCTATGGCGGAGCCTTTCGCCGTGATCTTTTGAGTCATAATTGTTTACAGGTTTAGTACCAGAGGACTGGAGGATTGCAAATGTTGTGCCCTTGTTCAAGAAGGACAATAAAGATGACCCAGATAATTATAGACCAGTGAGCCTTAAGTCTGTTGTAGGAAAGGTTTTGGAAAGGATTATAATAGATAGGATTTATAATCATCTAGCAAGCAACAATTTGATTGGAGATAGTCAACATGGTTTCGTCAAGGGGAGGTCGTGTCTCACAAACCTCATTGAGTTTTCTGAGAAGGTGACCAAGCATGTGGATAAGGGTAGGGAAGTTGATGTGGTGTACATGGATTTCAGTAAAGCCTTTGATAAGGTTCTACATGATAGGCCTTTGAAGAAAATGCGAAGGCATGGGATTGAGGGTGATTTAGCAGTTTGGATTACTGTGGCTTTCTGTAAGAAGGCAGTGAGTAGTGGTTGATGGAAAATATTTGGCCTGGAGTCCAGTTATTAGTGGGTTTTGAGACCACTGCTGTTTGTCATTTTTATAAAAATAGGTGGAGTGGTGGATAGTGTGGAAGGATGTTACAGGTTGCAGGGGGACTTGGATAAACTGCAGAATTGGACTGAGAGTTGGCAAATGGAATTCAATGCAGACAAATGTGAGGTGATTCACGTTGGGAAGGTTTTTAGTAGTGTAGATGTGCAGAGAGATCTTGGTGTCCATATACATAGACCCCTGAAAGTTGCACCCAGGTTGATAGTGATTTTAAGAATGCATACAGTGTGTGTTAGGCTTTATTGGTAGAGGGATTGAGATCTGGAGCCATGATGTCATGCTGCAACTGTACAAAACGCTGGTGCAGCCTCACTCGGAATATTGTGCACAGTTCTGGTCGCCCGATTACAGGAAGGATGTGAAATATTGGAAAAGGTGCAGAGGACATTTACCAGGATGTTGCCTCATCTAGAGTGAAGGTCTTATGAGGAAAAGCTGATGGACTTGGGTCTGTTCTCATTGGCGAGAAGGTGGCTAAGAGGGGATTTAATAGAGAGATACAAGATGATCAGAGGATTAAACAGGGTGGACAGTGAGAGTCTTCTTACGAGGACGATGACTTTGGCTTGTACGAGCGGACATAGCTACAAATTGAGAAGTGATAGATTTAAGACAGATGTCAGAGGCAGGATCTTTACTCAGAGAGTGGTAAGGGCGTGAAATGCCCTGCCTGCCAATGTAGTTCACTCAGCCACACTAGGGCATTTAAACAGTCCCTGGATAAGCATATGGATGACAATGGGATAGCGAAGGGGAAGTCTTAGTGAAGTCTTAGATTAGTTCACAGGTCGGTAAAACATCGAGGGCCGAAAGGTCTGCTCTGCCCTGTATTGTTCTATGTTCTGTAAGTGCCTGGCTTTTCTTTACAGCCTTTCGTAAATAATGGCACCACATCAGCCAACCTCCAATTTTCTGACAACTCACTCATGGCTGTCTAATTAACTTCACAATTATCTTTTACACCCAAATGGGAAAAATTTAGCAGTGCAAGTTGAGCTCATATTAAACTCATTGCACCACAAAAAATGATATGCCAGAGCATTATTTTAGCTTAACATAAAAGTTGTGTAAAATAAGCAAGTTTGTTCGCATTAGATGATCTCACATCTCCCTAAATTTCACACTAATGTTTTGGTTTATTTCTCACTCAGACTCCTCTTATAGCAATCCAATTAAAAAAAATGCTAACATGTTGTGCATTTACTCAGACACTTAGTGGTTCATATTGTTAAACTTCTAATTGAACAGTTTCAAGATACAATTGCAGATTAGCAATGCTAGTTATTTCCATATGCTTGCCTGAATTAATTCAACAATATCAGCATCAGATAATTTATTAGCCTATTATATCGAATTGGTAATTTCATTTAATGGCTAATGCTGAGGATTAGGAGAAATGAAGGAAGATTACGGACTATATCACCAATCACAGAACATTATGATCATAAAGATGATAGCTAATGTGCCGAATGTTCTGACTAGTTGGCAGGGCAGCATGGAGGCATTGCTTTGTAGCCCAGACTGTGACTGTGCAAAAGGGAATCATTGCTGGATGGGTCTTTGTGCAGAACATTGTGACATAAATGGGATTTTTTCTTGTTTGGAAGTAAATGAAATGCACACTTCTTTCTTAGCTCAGCATGATTGTATTTTAGGCCCATTTTATGGTATCAGATCTGATGCAAGTTCATGCGCCCGCATAAGTTTTGAACTATTTTATCTTCACTTGCACAGCTGATGTCATGTCTGCGTACCAGAACATACAGTACCTCTAGCCTCATAAGAAATGCTAAGGGCCTGCAGACATAGATTGAAGTGATATCCACAAACATCAAACCTGCACAGGCAGTACAAACAGTGGATTATTTGGCGAAGAATAGAACAATTAATAATCTGGGAATGATTATAAAGTAATATTCTAATGAAGAGTTCAAGTGAATTTATGAGCCTCAAGAGCAAATATTGAGGCATTTATAGCAAGAATGCCTTGATATCTGCACCATTCCTGTAAGGCAAGATATTGTACTTTGTAACTCACTTGTTTCCGCTGCTTTCATTTTACATGAGGCATATGCATTTGAGAGTGAAAAATCACCCAAAAAGCAATAAATCGTCAATATAATAAAATCTAAAAGCCTACATATAAGAAATGTCAATTCAAAGAAAATGTGCAGTATATAAAGTTTTTGCATCACTTTCCCTTGTCCCTCACCCTTAGTTCTTTCATGGTCCTGTTATCCTCTTTGCTGGAGTGACATTATGTAGTTCTGCACCTCTACCTCACCTTCATATTTCACTTTATTTGGTTTCTTTCGTATGTTTTTCCTTATTTCGTCTCTCTATATCTTATTTGGTTTATCAGCTTCTTATTTAATGTTACCTACTTTGTTTTATGCCTCTTTCTTGTACTGTCCTTGTGGCTACCTCCAGATATATCAGGATAATATAATCCAGTGAGCATACAGAAACAAATCAGACTCACTGAGATTTTCCACTGTAGGAGGGCAAGTCCCTATGCTACCTGAGTTTGTCTCCTTGTAACATTAGTCTTTTTATGAAACATACAGACATTGAATCTTGATTTTTTTCCCGATTGTACTGCAACATGAACAGATATTATTGTTGCATTTCCTGTCTCCATGTTACAACATTTACAGAAAATCATTACTGGCTGATACAATGTTACACATTGCCAAGATACAAACTGCAGTTAACCATTAAGAAATTTGTTTCCATTATTGAATCAAATGTTCCATCTGTGGATGCATAATAAAACATTTTTTGCCCCACAATTGATTTTATATTTTTGGTTGACTACTTTAAAATCAACAAATTTGGAAACAATTAAGCACTGAATATGAGAACAAATAGTTTATTTCGATAAAGCATAAATGATTGAAATAAATGTGATGTTTTAATTTCAAATATGTATTAAACTGAACTTTCATCCTCCTTGTTCATTAAACCTGAAATGTAAAGGTTTAAAACAGATACAGACAGCCAACCTGCATTTGTTGAAGGTGTGCACTCTATGCAAATAACCCTGATATAATGGCAAAAAAGATGCTGCAAGTACACACCAATTCACTCAAGGAGAAAGATTAACAATAATGGTGAAATATTAACATTTCAGTTGGGTTCTCTCCTGAGAATACCAAAATTTTAACTTTCCAGTTCAGAACTAAATGGGTGTGCTGTGTACTTTCAGTCTATATCTTTTTCTATTAAAACAATCTGGATACAAATAACTCTCCATCAATAAATTTAAAACAGTGCACACTGCATGAATATTATGTCAGTTTGATTTGGTTTACTGAAATCCTGATGGTATCTATATGGTACTCCTTGCTGACCTTGAAAAAAGCTGCCTACAATGATCTAGCAGTCTTTGTGGAATGGAATTCACTTGTAAATTTGAATTTGACACAAAGTCAAGAGGATCTTCAGGTGCCCAGCCATAGTGGTGCCATTAAGCAGGGAAGGTAGTCACATTAAAGAATTCTCACAGCAAACCAGGGGAAGTTAAAAAGCACTGACTGGATCATCACCACTTAATGTTTTTATGAAAAGCAAATTAAAAAACGGGACATATACAAAGGACAACGGTAGAACCTGAACTGTTTAGACATATTTCAAAAAATTAAATTTTATGAATTAACACAAAACATAATATATTAAACATTCCACAATTATACAGATTAACTTTTCTAGCCATGAAAAACAATCAGCAGGAATTATGAACTTAATATGCCATTTAAAAACAGTTACACTTTACTTAATTACAAATGACTTTTCATAGATTTTTAGTGTGACTAAGAGTGTAAAAATGGAATATAGTTAATTAATTTCCAATTAATTTCAGTCGGAGACCTCCCCATAGTGCCTTATGGAGAATTGGAGAATCATTAACAACAAATTCGGATTTCCACATTTAAATGTACTTGTGATCCTCCCAAAAGTTGCTGTTAGTTTCAGAGAAGTAATGACTGCAAACACAAAGTCTCACCATCATTACAATGGCAAAGTCTAGTTGAAGAACTATGTCACGTCTGCAATAACAATATTGCTTAACACACACCCATCATATTCCTTTCATAGATAAATCAACTGAGCTCTTAAATAGTTTAATTTAAAAGATTAACATTCTCATTAGGATAATGAAGGGAATCTAGTACAAGCTCTATGAATTTATGGACAGTATTTTCTACAAGGTGTCAGCTTTTGGCAGACATGTACTCCATATTTTCAAAGTCAAAACAATCAAAACAAATATAGCTTTTTAATGACAGTGAGGTTTTGCAGAACACAGCATATTCTTGTATAATGCCAAAATTATGGAAGATGCAACAAAAGTTTGTGCTAAAACCAGCAAAGCACATGCAGTTCCTACCTGGTACATGAAAATGTCTAGGAGCCTGGACATAAGATTTGCTGTCTAGGTGCATGGATAAGCTGGGAGTGCTCCGACGACTTTCACTGCCTCCAAAGAGAAAAGCAAAGAAGGTAGAGAAAAGAAAGTAGGAAGCAGAGTAATCAAGTTATATGCTTAGTGGTAAAAGGATATAATGCCATAGTAAGATTCAAATAAATTTGGTGAGAGACCAGTATTTATAAAGCCATGGAGCAGCACCTTTTCAAATGCCTGTAATGCATAAACATCCTTATACAAGAGGTTTATATTTGCTTTTTCAGAAAAAAAAGTGACATCTGTGCTGTTCTTAGGCTCTTGGGAGCAGAGTTGGTGATAAGAATCTTGCATTTACTTTTCATGCCCCCCCCCCCCCCCCAATATATAGGAATAGGAACACTGTCCTTTTATTTTCTGCCACTTTTCTCATCTTTTAAAATGAAAATTCAAATTTATCTATGGCATTATATAATGTTGAACCAAGCAAAGGTTTTAATTATTGGTAAATAACACAGATTTTGGCCTTCTGATTGAAGTTGTAAATACTAGAATGCATTGTTTACCAATAATTTGAATTTTTCTGATGTATTTCTCCATCAGTATTGAAGCCAGGCTAAATAGCTAGTGCAAATAGTCATGATATTTACTGAAAGCTTTAGATAGGCTTTTGATAACTGGTTACAAGGTTTGACAATTCATTAGAATTCTGCCAAATGAAAGATTGCAAGGGTACATAATAATATTTAAAACTACACCACTATATTTGTGCATACATTTTATAACAGACTCATATGAGATTTGTGCATTTTGAAGCAATATTAAAAAGAAAAAAAATGAGATAATCAGGAAGAGTCAAAGCAAAGCATCACCTTCCAAGTTCCCTACTCAGCAGGAGAGACAGCTCCTTTTTTGTTTCTAAATAAAGATGGTGTACTTGACCATTTTACATAATATACCAAGCTGTATAAACTGTGCCAAGACAGAAGATAATTGTACATTATCTGTGTTCATTTAGTAGTAGATTCATCAGTATAATTTTGAAAAAGCATGGACAGTAACAATATCCAGATAAAGATAAAAGTGCACACATTTTGCCACAGGTTCTAAGTCTATGCAAGAAATAATCTCAGAATGTCAAATGATGTATGCATTTACCATGCTACACTACACTCTAAAAGGCTGAATGGTTAAATATGAGGCAATCTCTTATGATTTGTTACAAGTTATCTGCCATAGAAAATCAAAAGCAACATAAAAAATATGTATAATTATTGGTTTTTTTATTATTCTCTCATGTGATATGGGCGTCATATTTATAAGGAATGTCATATCAGACATTTTAGTAACAGAAAATGATCATTTGGCAAAGTTTTTACCCTTTCTGCTTCATTTCCAACTTTTGTATGTTTTAAAATATAAACCCATAAAGTTTACTATGGCATTACATAATGTTGAACGAAGCAAAAGTATTAATTATCGGTAAATAACACAGATTTCAGTTTTTGGTTTGAATTTGTAGATGAACAAATTCTAGAATGCTTTGTTTACTGATAATTTGAATTTTTCTGATGGATTTCTCCATCTGTATTTGAGGCCGGGCTAAATAGCTAATATAAATAGTCATATTTACTGAAAGCTTTAGGTTTTTAATAACTGGTTGCAAGGTTTGACATGTCATTAAAAGATCTGCCAAATGCAAGATGGAAAGGCTACATAATAATATTTAAAACTACACTATTGTATTTGTGCATATATTTTATAACAGACATAAGGTTTGTGCATTTTGAAGCAATATATAAAAAAAATGAGATAATCAAGAAGTTAAAGCACAGCATCCAATTTCCAAGTTCCCTGCTCAGTAGGAGAGACTGGTCCTTTTTGTGTTTCCAAATAAAGGTGGCCTTGCTGATTGAGCTACATCTAGTTAATATTTAGCTACATAGCTTCAATGCAGCCATGCTAGTGACCTTAATTTTGTATAGTGTCATGAAAAAAAACTTAATTTACTGAGCAGACTTTCAAATGTCCTTGAAGTTCTCTTTGAAAAGAAAGCTGACGTTTTCATTAAAAACATTCATTTTCCAGCTGCAAATTTGGGGATGGAATGATCCTACAAAAAAAGTCACCAAGTTGTATTGCACATATAATTAGATGATTTGAGTGAAATTGTAGATCCAAAACTAACCGATTCCATTTTTAATTTTGCTTCACAGCACTGTACTGTTTGTAGGACGTCAGAGCCCAAAGCACATCAAACCCCACTCACCTCGACCGCTAAAACAGTGCTCAAAAATAATGAGATTTATACATTTTCAGGAATTACAGTCAAATTGGAAGAAAAAACTCAGCATAATCAAATTGTGAATAATTTCATTTACTACTAATAATTTGTACAAATTTGGAGTTTGCATTTTTTGATTTGCATGAGTATGGATGTGGGGATGTAATTTGTTCTATAAGCCATTTTCAATGTATAGATCATGCATAATATGCCAAATTGAACAAACAACCCAAGAGATTTCATCTACAATAATTACTTAGTAAGAACTCTTCAACTGAGAAACATACAAGTTTTGAGAAGATTTGTAGCTCGGGTTGAGGTTTGCTTGCCGAGCTGGATGGTTCATTTTCCGACGTTTCGTTACCATACTCGGTAACATCATCAGTGAGCCTCCGGGAACAGGCAGAAAACTAGCCACCAGGCTACATGAACATCAAGTGGCCACAAAAAGACATGACCCAGTCACACTAGTATCTTTACAAACAAATGAGGAAGGACACCACTTCGACTGGGACAACACATCCATCCTAGAACAAGCCAAACTGAGAAATGCGTAAGAATTCCTAGAAACATGGCACTCCAACCAGAATTCTATCAACAAACATATTGATTTGGATCCCATGTACCACCCCCGATTAAAATAACAAATGACATCACCAACCCGAGAAAACCTAAACACATAAATAAAAAACAGGCCATACCACCAGTGCTTCACACGAGGCTCACTGATGATGTTACCTAGTATGGTAGCAAAACGTCTGAAAACAAACCTTCCAGCTCAGCGAGCAAACCTACATCCATAGCATGAGAAGCTTGATAAGAAAATAGAATACTGTTATATTCCTAGAATAAATAGTTTTAGATGACAAGGTTTTCACTATACTAGATGCAATGCCCTTTTCTCTCAGTATTAATTTGTTAAGTAATGATTGTAAGTTTTCAATTGATTTAAAAATAGTTCTTTTTATGTAAAAGATGTTCTTGTAACTCTATTGTGATTGGCTATTTGAATTCCAAGCCTTTGACTATGCTTGGAGCAAGAATATTCATGTGGGTGGTTCAGTTCATTTTCCACTCAATTTTCAGCAAAGCTCATGCTCAGGATGCTGAAATTGGAGGACTCAGATGGAAATGCTATTGAATATCAAGTGGCAATGGTTAGATTTTCTCTTGCTGGAGATGGTTACTGTCTGGCACTGGTTTTATATGAATGTTACTTGTTATTTATCAGTTGAAGCCTGAATGTTGTCCAGGTCTTGTTGAATTTGGACATATATAGCTTCAGTATTTGAGGAGTCATAAATATTGTGCAATCATCAGTGAGCTTCCCCATTTCTGACCTCATGACAGAGGGAAGAATATTGATGAAGCAGCTGAAGTGCAGATCGAGAACCTTACCCTTCAAAACATCTTTAGTGATGCTCTGGAGCTAAGATAATTGACTTTCAATAACTAAAACCATCTTCCTTTGTGCTGGGTGTGACTCCAACCAGCAGAGAAGTTTTATTCTAATTTCCACTGACTCCAGTCTTGCAGGGCTTCTTGAAAAAACACTCAGTAAAATGGTGCCTTAATGTCAAGGGCAGTTGCTAGGAGCAACACCAGATGTACCTAAAAATGACTTGTCAACCTATAAAGCGTTACGGTGCAGAACTACTCATGTGCCACTTATATACTTATCTGACTTCCCCTCAAGTTCAACTCCTTTGTTCATGTATGGACCAAGACCTTAATGAGGTCAGGAGCTGAGTGGACCTGGCACAACCCAAATTAAGTGATCACGCTGCTGTTGAATGAATGCTGCAGGATAGCAGTTGCTGGAAAAGCGCAGCAGGTCAGGCAGCATCCAAGGAACAGGAGAATCGATGTTTCGGGCATAAGCCCTTCTTCAGGCTTATGCCCGAAACGTCGATTCTCCTGTTCCTTGGATGCTGCCTGACCTGCTGCGCTTTTCCGGCAACACATTTTCAGCTCTGATCTCCAGCATCTGCAGTCCTCACTTGCTCCTGCAGGATAGCAGTGTCAATTACACCTCTTATCACCTTGCTGATGGTTGAGAAGAGACGAATGTGACAGTAAGTAGTGTATTCTTGAAGCGCAGCTGCACCAATGTTCCACGTACAGTAATTGGCACTGGCACACAGATTGTGGAATTGACTTCCAGGTTTGGCAGTGACAGCTTGAAGGCCTTTGCAGCCAGTAAGAAAATTGAGAAAATGTTGAAGGGAATGGGGTGAATTGGATTTGTGGACAGGACACAGTTGAGTCAGTTTGCATACTGCCAATTAGATACAAATGTTATAACTGTACAGGAACAACTTGTTTAGTTCTGGAGCACACGTTTTTGGTGCTATTAGAGCTGCTAGCCTTTTGAGATATCACATAGAATTAACTGAATTGACTTGAGGCTAGCTTCAGTGACACCATGGACCTCAAGAGGAGGCACAGATTGTCCACTAACTATTTCTGGCTAAATGTCTGAGTCTTTTTTGCACTGATGTTCTGGGCTCCCTCATCATTCCGGATAAGCATTTTTGTGCAGCATCCTCCTCCAGTGAGTTGTTAATTGTCCACAATCATTCATGACTGGATGTGCCAAGACTGCTGATCCACTGGTCATTGAATCGTGCATCTCTACAGCCCTACAGTGCAGAGCTACTTGGCACATAAGTAGCTCTGCACTGTAGGGCTTTACAGATTAACAAGTCATTTTTAGGTACATCTGGTGCTGCTCCTCGCATGCCCTCAAACCAGGGGTTTGATGAAAAGTGCTGGAGGATAATAGTAGAGTGGTGGGTATGCTGGGCCATAAGTTTACAGAATATGTTTGAATAAAATTCTGTTAATAGTCTATAATATCACATGGATTCCAAATATTGAGTTGCTAGATCGGTTTGAAATTGACCCTATTTGTGGAGGATATTCTCAATGTAAAGGCAAGATATAGTCTGCACTAGGACTGTGTAGTGTCACTTCTACCAATATGGTCATGGACAGTTACATCTGAGAAATGTCGATCGATAAGGCTAACATGTAAATTTTTTCCTTATTGGTTGTCTCAACACATACCACAGGCTCAGTTTAGCAGTTACATTCATTAGGATTCAGGCAATAGTGCCACTCTTGGGGTTGGACATTGAATTTGCCACAAAAAGCATTTTCCCAGATGACCACTCCTTAGTGTATTGTGGCATTTGTCACTTTGACCAGTAAGAGGTACAGTGTAAGGACTGTTTCAGGAAGTTTGCCGTCATCAATCCTTCCTTGTACTTGTTTAGTCTTTAGCTATCTAATGATTAGAATATCTATATTGTATAACAGCAGGAGAGAAAGACAGAGAGAGGTGCCTGCCATCAGTAAAGTATAGATGACCCCATAAAAATAGCACCTATTGAGCTATAAATTATGTAAAGTGGCCACCCACTTTCTTGGGGTGGGCAACTCGCTGCATCTGATTCTGTCATTGGTAAAATGCCATGTCAGCAGGATTGCATCACGTAACCAAGCCAACACAGATTTCCTGCAGTTTTATTCAGGCCCACACTTCTCTTTTGACCAAATGGTTTTTATTAGAAGGTGGGTTGGTAACCAGATGAGATGGGTTTAAATTGTTTAGCAAAATAAGTCAGGAGATGTTGAGTGATATTCCCTTCAAATTTTCCTGCTGCTGTGCAAAACCTTGCATCATCATCATCTTGTGTGGATGTCAATGTGTTTATAAGCTAACTGACATGCGTTAACCATCCAGCGGCTACGAATGGCTCTGCATCTCAAAGGGAACATTGGTGATGAGGAGAAATTATTTTATTCATCAAATGATGATGATCTTGCATATACTGTCTGACAGGGTAATGGAAGGAGATACAATAGCAACTTGCAACAGGGAGGTGGATATATATTTTAAAGGACAAAAGGTGCAGGAACACAGAAAAAATGCAAGGCCATGAGGCTTGCTGGATTGCTATTTCAAACAGTCAACATGCGATGATGTAAGTACTTCTGCACCAAGTGACTCTCCAATTTTACAATAGCATTGTAGGAGTGGCTTAATTATTGCTGCACCAGTAAAATGTCACAGATATATTGAAGAGCTTTATGCATCACTGGTATGCATTGTCTTCCAAATAAACATGAATGGTACAAAACATAGTATTTACATTCAAACACTGCAAATCTTTCCTTGGCAGTTTTACATTTGGCAAGTTGACACATAATAAAATGATGTAATCGCAGCAGAGAATCACACACACCAAAGCCACTTGACTAAGCTAGACAAATGATGCTGCAGTACACTATCAGGCACATCATATATCCACCTAAGTTTTGAGATAGCAATGGCAAAACGAGACACACAAAGACAATCAAGACTGCCTTGATGTCAGCTATTAAATGAAGGGGAAAAAAAATGTTCTAATCAGTAGCATTCTGTAAGTAACGTCAAAACTGAATTTGCATTACTGCATAATGACAAGTCAATGTTTTTATAATTGAGATTTGACTCTGACTGGGGGCTATGGATTATTCCATGTCTTGTAAGCACAGATGATCGAGGCACCCTTCAATTTAATTTCATGATTTGAAAGAATTTCCAATGCTTTGGGAAGTTTCTCTTTTATTTTATGCACTTGTGCTCACTCTTAACAAGTATCTTATTCCCTATTTCTGAATGAGCTCAGAAATTCAGTAGTCATTTTTAAGTAATGTACTTGGCCATATTTTTCCTGTGTGTATTATAAGAAAGGTAAGAGTTGATTTTTGGATCTTTGGAGAATGAAGTTGGAGAAGTAGTAATGGGGAACCAAGAAATGGCACAGGAGCTAAGCAGGTACTTTCCAATGGCCTTCATAATGGAAGACTCCAGCAGCATATCAGGGGCAGAGGTGAGTCTAGTGTCAATCACTAAAGAGGTGATGGGGAACCTGAAGGTGGATAAATCATATGGACTGTGCACCAGAATTCTAAAGGAAACAGTTGAGGAGGTTGTTGAGACATCGGTGATGATCTTTCAGGAATCACAGGAGTCAGGGAGGTCTCCAGACAACTGGAAAATGGTTAATGCAATGTCCTTGTTTAAAAAGGTAGGGAGGCAGAAGACAAGAAACTATAGACCAGTTATCCTGACCTCAGTCATTGGTGAGATTCTATTGAGGAGTAAAAACCAAAAGAATTGTGGATGCTGTAAATCAGAAACAAAAACAGAAGTTGCTGGAAATGCTCTGCAGGTCTGGCAGCATCATGAAGAGAAATCAGACTTAACATTTTAGATGCAGTGACCCTTCTCCAGAACTGATGGTAGCTAGGAAAATGTCAGTTTATTTGCAAAAGATAGAGTAGAGGGAAGGGGTAAGGAGTAAACGATAGGTGGGATGGAGCCCAAAGAGAGAGAGAACAGTTGGAAAAACAAAGGAGTTGATAACGATCTGGCGGGGAGGGTGAATAGCTGTTAATGGAGACAGGATGTGGCAGGATGTGTAGATCCACCACTGGATTCTTTAGTCACCACATAAACCCCACCTCTGGGGAAGAAGAAAGGCATCCTGAGACTGAAGTGCCTGCCTAAGTGAAAAAGTAAACTAATAGTGTTCATGCCATTGACAAATTGGTGTAATTACCAAGGCTTTAGTTATTGAATCACATTGTTCATACATTTAAGGAAGAAGAGCTTTATATTATTGAGATGTTGTTCAGAAGTCTTTAAGTTGGCATCTCTTTAAGGAATAAAATACTATTCAGTTTGTTTAAGAACTGACAAGTGGTGTTACAGCTAAGGCATATTTGTACATTTGAGTTTCAGCCTGCAAAGTCTAGCATCATCATAAGTAGAAGCCAAGACTGAATATTAATTGGATAGAATTTTAAATATATAGTACAAGTTAAGCTTAGGTTGTTTTAGAAGCCAGGAGCACTTCCCACTGGTCATAAATTGCAAATATGCGGTTAAAGACTACTCAGAGTTCAGCACAGGCAATGGCATGTATAGCTAAAGTGAAAGAGCGAAGCATTGCAGCTATGAAAATGTACATCTCCAACAGTTAAGCTAAACGAGGAAATTAGAGTTGTAATCTTAAAATTGCAAAGGCGTTACTTTGTATGCTAGAGTTAAGTTGGCTGACTTAAAATTAGATTAGATTACTTACAGTGTGGAAACAGGCCCTTCGGCCCAACAAGTCCAAACCGCCCCGCCGAAGCGCAACCCACCCATACCCCTACATTTACCCCTTACCTAACACTACGGGCAATTTAGCATGGCCAATTCACCTGACCTGCACATCTTTGGACTGTGGGAGGAAACCAGAGCACCCGGAGGAAACCCACGCAGACACGGGGAGAATGTGCAAACTACACACAGACATTCGCCTGAGGCGGGAATTGAACCCGGGTCTCTGGCGCTGTGAGGCAGCAGTGCTAACCACTGTGCCACCGTGCCGCCCAAATGATGGATATTGTGAATTATGATATCAGGTTCAGTGAATCAAGAACAGAATACCCTGGAAGTCACAGAGTCACACAAAGACTAGATTGACATGAGTAGAGCTCGTGTACCATTCAATGCTTCCATTAGTGAAATATTAAGTGTAAAGCTTTGTTGTCCAATAAATCAGGACAGTTTGAATTCTAATGTAGAAATTCTTAAACTGCGACTTAGTACCATTAACCAGGTCCTCAGAAAAATAACCCCTGTCTTCAAGAATCCAAATATTCACAACCAGTGAAAATGTAAAAACCTGATGGAGATGGGACATTTGCAGGATGAATTAATCATGGTAGCTGCCAATGATATATTGTATGATAACCTTGCACCCATGAATTGAAACATGAAGGCTGGAATCCCTTACGAATGATAAATCAATCCCCATCTGAGTGCACCAAGTTTGCCAGATTTCACAGTTAATGACTCTCTGTTCAAGAGAGTACTTCAGCAAATCTGAGAGGCTGACAGACATCATCAAAGTTAACGTGAATGGAAATGGTAGCCTTGGCTAAAATTGCATTACCTCAATGGCATATTCTCTTCTGATGTACACTTGTGACAGCAAATTATGAAATTGTGGAAATAACAGCAACTTCATCCATTTGGAAGGATGTCTTATTCAATAACACAGCAGATATCAGGAAAGGCTTCTCAAAACGCCTGATGTATTTAGAGATCATTGTTCTGTACTTTTGAGAAACTCATTCTCTTGCTCATGCCCTATGAGGGGGACATTGACTCTTCAGACTGGAACTCTATCCAGTTTTTGTTCCATGGAGTGGTAATGTGATTGCATGGAAGGCAGCCCTTGTTATTGCTGGTTCTCCAAGTGCTGTTAGTGTGGCTGCTCCTGTTACTTCTCAATGGAGGTCAAGAGGTTAAAAGCATTAACTGCATAAGGCGTTCACATGTTTCAGCAATAGCTGACAGCAAGGAAATAAGATCAAAATCTTTAAAATCCAAGGTAAGTGAAATGACTTCAGAATAGTTGGAAATGAAGTGTGAAACAGCAATATCACACACTCAGATCATGTGCAGTGAGCAAGATTCCAGCAGCTATAAAATTTCACACGCTAAATGTTTTCAGGCCTCTCAGTTTCATTAACTAATATTTCCCCACTCATCTTGTTGACTAAGTTCCACAGAATTGAGGAAGTCCATGTACCTGCTGGTAAAGCCAGAATTCTGGTTTCAGTACAGTACAAAATTTAAATATTTGAATATGGCTATTTAAATATTTTAATTACTGACAGAAACCTCCATGAGGATTTCCTGCTTACTTCCAAGCACCTTTATTGAAACATGGATCTGGGGACCAACATATCAAGTTCATTTTGAAACCGTAAACCCACTCTGCCTGAACCTGTACTTGTTAAAATTCGAGCATTTTCTACTATTGTAGAATAGTTCACTTTGTTATTTGATCACTTCTACCCGCTTGCCTGTACCTTCGTTTGATTTATACGTAAAATATGTCTCACTGCTACATCTGGTCAGAATACTACCCTTGTGATAAGAATGACTTGTGCAATGGTGCTCTTCCAGGAAAAATGTGCAAACCTGCATTGCACCGCTGCACACGTAAATATAAAATCATGCCAAACACATTACGGATATTCTTAGAAAATCATTCAAATTCTTCAAAGCCTATAATGACTAGAGGAGCTATTGACTAGCCTTTTCTATTGCTCATTTGGAAACCATTGACATTAGAGTGAGTTTTGATCACTGGAAAATTGACTGTGTTGCAAATTTAGTGTACTCATTTCCATGTTTAATTCTCCACTTCATATTCTGTTTGAAAAAAAGCCACATGTCAAAGAGTGTAGCATCAGAAAATGTACCTTAATTATATTGAGGAAAAATATTGTGTAATACCAGTTTGAACTACAAAGGTGGGCTGCAGTAATGACTTAAATTTACTTACAAACACTACATGATTTTGAAAGGTTAAAAATGTTTTGAAAAACAGGTTTGCAATGCAGCTTTGATTTGCCACATAACTGTTGAATTAAATATGCTAAAAGGATACTATGCAAGATTCAAAGCTATCTATGTGTGTAACACTTCCTGATGAAACATACTGACATCAAGTTTTCTATACAAACATGCATAGACCCTATCGCTTTGGATAGGCACAGAGTGGTACATCTTAACAAATTCAGCACGTGCATCTTACCTTTAAAATAAGGAACATAGTTAGGTGTGAGAGTGGATGGAGGACTGGAGTGAGTTGACAAGGAGCTGTAACTACCAGTATGCAGAGAATGAATACCAGCAGAGGTGAGCTCTGAGCAGAACAAAAGGATGCAAGTAAAGAGAGAAAATTGTTTAAATGTATTCGGTAAGCAGGATTGGTAGCGAGATTGGTTCTAATCTTCCACACACAAGTTATATTAATCCCTTTTCAATATTGTTCTGATAGACACCATCCTTAGACAGTGAATAAATTGAGCAGAACTCTGGCAGCCACCATTACCAATCCCAAAGAAATCTATCAGTGAGGCAGACTGTCCCTCTGTCAAACTGCTTCCCCTAAAGAAACATCTCACCTCCATTTGATGTGTCCCTGGTGACTGTGGATGACATTGGGAATTGTAAAGAACTTGCATTTATATCTCGCACCTAATCATGTCTCTCAATAACATTCCACGGTACTTCACAAGCAATTAATTAATTAAACTGTGGTTACTGCTGTTTTGTTGGCAATATGACATCATATGTTCCCACACAACGAGCTTCCATGAACAGAGGAAGAGAGGAATGGCTATTTGTTAACTTTCAGTTATAATTATTGACAAAAAGCTCCAAACCCTACTAGCAGAATCATCTTCTTCACATCCACTCTATCCCAGGCCTCTCATCCTTCTAAACTTTATCGACTACAGTTCCAAAATCCTCAAATGCTCCTCATATGACAAGACCTACATTCCTGGATCATTCTTCTACTACTAAGAGAATCTGAACTATGACTCCCAAGTCCCTTTGTTCTTCAGATTTCCAAAACCTTTCTCTGGTTAGAAAGTAGTCTATGCCTCTATTCATCCTATCAAAGTGCATAACCCCCCTTACACTTTCCCAAATTGTATTTCACCAGCCTACTCTCTGAGCCTGTCCAAGCCCTTTTACAGCCTCCCACTTCCTCAACACTACCTGTTCCTCCTACTATCTTTGTGTCATCTGCAAACCTAGCAGCAATGGCCTCAGTTCCATTGTCCAGATTGGTAATGTATAATGTAAATAGTTATGGTCCCAATGAGGAACTGCAATATCCAGTAGCTGTGATCCTGAAAAAGACCCTTTTATCTCTATTCTCAGCCTTCTGCCAGTCAGCCAATCCTCTATTCGTGCCAGTATCTTGCCCTTAATACCAGTGGCTCTTATCTTAGCAGTTCCATGTGTGGCACCTTGTCAAAGGCGTTCTGAAAATCCAAACCGATCATGACCATTGGCTCTCCGATATTTAACTTGCATGCTACCTCCTCCAATAAATCTAACTTATCTGTCAGGCATTACCTTCCCTTGATGATGCTGTGCTGTCTCAATTTTATTTTACTATGCAGTTCCAAGTACTCTGCAATCTCATCCTTAATAATGGATTCTAAAATTGAGGTCAGGTTAACGGGCCTATAGCTTCCTATCTTCTGCCTCACTCCCTCCTTAAACAGGGCTGTTACATTAGTCATTTTTCAGTCCTCTGGTACTCTTCTGACTGCAGTGATTTCTGAAAGATCACCACCGTTGCCTCCACAATATCCTCAGCTATTTCTTTCTGAACTCTAGTTGTAGTCCACCTGGTCCAGGTGATTTATCCACCTTCAGACATTTCAGCTTCCCCAGCACCTTCTCCTTAGTGATGGCCACTATACTCAGCTCTGTCCAGTCTGTTGAAGTTCTGGTATGCTGTCGGAGTCTTGCGCTGTGAATGCTAATGCAAAGTCCCGATTAAGTTCCTCTGCCATTTCATTGTTCTCCATTACTACTTCTCCAGTTTCATTTTCCAGCAGTCCACATTTGCCTCTCTCTCACCTTTCAGATGTCTAAAAAAACTCTTGCTTTTTTTATATATTATTAGTTCACTTACCCTCATGTTTCACCTTCTCCCACATAATTGCTTTATGACTTATCCTCTGCTGGTTTTTAATGGTTTCCCAATCCTCTGGTTTCCAACTAATGTTCACCACATTATATGGTTTTTATTTTATGCTGTCCCTGACTTCCCTTGTCAGCCATGGTTGCTTTGTTTCCCCCTCACTTAGTATTTTTCTTCTTCCTTGGGATGAATTTCTGCTGCACCTTCCAAATTACCCCCTGAAACTTCTGCCATTGCTGTTTCACTGTTTTGCATGCTTGGCTCCCGTTCCAATCAACTCTGGCCAGCTCCTCCCTCATATCTTTGCCATGACATATTCACACAATGGCCACACAGCCTGTAGCAGCAAAGCTCCCTCCATTGTGAAGGTGGTCTCTGCAGTCATCTTGCTCGTGGGAAAATGTTTGTGTGCCTGAAAATTGTACATTGTTGCAACAATGATATACTGTAAGATTCTCCTGAGATAGAAAGCATTTATACGGTAAGAGCATTGTTACTCAACAGTGAATTAGCTTTAAAGCCAAAAATAAATTGTTCCCTGAGATTAGTTCTTAAGTATCAACATTCTTTTTCAGATTAAACACGCCATTAGACATGCCAGTAACCATCTGACTTCTGTAAGACTTTAGACTAGAAGTAGCTAAAACTGAGACACAGAAACAGAATGGTGCTCTTTACAAGTCATCTGGGATCTGAGAGAACTGGGCAAGCAACTGTATCTCCTTCACAAATCAGATTGAATAATTATTAATGGGTAATTATTAATGAGTATAGTGAGCAATTTTTGGCCCCATACCTCAGGAATGATGAATTGGTCCTGGAGCGGGTCCAGAAGAGGTTTATGTGAATGATCTCAGGAATGAAAAGCTTAACATATGAGAAATGTTTAAGGACTCTGGGACTATTTTCGATGGAGTTTAGAAGGATGAGAGGGAATCTGATTGAAACCTTCAGAATATTGAACGGCCTGGGCAGACTGGACATTGGTAAGAGGTTTCCATTGGCAGGAGAGACGAGGACCCGAGGGCACAGCCTTACAGTAAAGGGAAGATCTTTTAGAACAGGGATAAGGAGAAACTTCTTTAGCCAGAGTGTAGTGAATCTGTGGAGGCCAGGTCATTGAGTATATTTAAAATAGATATAGATAAGTTCTGGATTGCCAAGGGGATCAAAGGTTATGTGGACAAAGTGAGAAATGGGGCTGAAAAACCTGTCAAGCCATGACTGAATGGCAGAGCAGACTCGATGGGCTGAATGGCCTAATTTCTGCTCCAATGTCTTATGGTCTTATAATCTTATGAACTAGAAACTGCTAGTTATAATTTTTTAATGTAGTAAGTACTTTGGTATGAACTTTCCAAAATATGCTAGATTCAGGGAAGGTTTCATTGGGCTGGAAAAGTAGCAAAAATAACCCCTCTATTCAAGAAGGAAAGGAAGCAAAAAACAGGAAACTATAAGCCAAGTTAGCTTGCTGTCTGTCCTGGAAAAGGTATTAGAATCTGTCATGAGAGCTATTACAGTGGTGCAGATCGAAAACCTGAGGAGGTCATGAAGAGCCAGCATAATTTCATCAAAATTAATCATGTTTAATCAATTTATTAGAGTTCTTTGAAGGAATAACATGCACTGTAGATAAAATGGAGCCTGTAGACATACCACAGATCTCCAAAATGCATTTGATAAGGTATGACATCAAAGGTAATTGGAGAAAATAAAAGCTCATGGCTTAGAGATAACATATTGGCATGATAGAAGATTTGCTGACTGGCAAAAAAAAACTGAGTATGCATAAATAATCCTTTGTCTGATTGGCAAGATGAGGCAAATGGAGTCATATAGGGCTCTATGCAGGGACCTCAACTTTTTACAACTTATATCAATGACTTATATGAAGGGAATGAAGGCATGATAGCTAAATTTGCAGATGACATAAATAAGTTCTGCTTTTTACAGATTTCAGTGTTTTCAACTGCTTCTTAACATCAATGGAGTGAATAAAATAAGCTGAAGGCTGGCTTCTGTGATGCTGGGACGTAATGAGGAGGCCAAGATATATTATTCACTTGGCATTCTTGGCTGAAAATGCTCGCAAAAGCTTCAGCCTAATGTTTTGCAATGATGTGATGTGCTGTGCTGCCCTATCATTCAGTACAGATATATCTGTGGAGGCATCTCCTCCAGTGAGTTGTTCAATTGCCCACCATAAATCACAACTGAATACGGTAAGAACATAGAGCTTAAATCAGACTTATTGGTTGTGGAATTATGTAATTCTGTCTCGGGCATGGTGTGTAAAGAGCTTAGTTTTCAGTCATGTGTTGTCAGTTTACCAGGTTGACATCTCACTTTAGAATATAGAATCCCTACATTGTGGAAACAGGCCATTCAGTCCAACAAGTTCCACACCGACCCTCCAAAGAGCAACCCACCTCGACCCATTCCCCTACATTTACCCCAGACTAATACATCCCTGAACACTATGGACAATTTAGAGTGACCTAACCTGCACATCTTTTGATTGTGGGAGGAAACCAGAGCACCCAGAGAAAACCTACGCAGACACGGGGAGAATGTGCAAACTCCACACAGAGTTGCCTGGAATTGAACCCGAGTCCCTGGCGCTGTGAGGCAACAATGCTAACCACTGAGCCACCGTGCTGCCCCAAACTTTTAGTTATGTCTGGTACAGCTCGAGGTATACCCTCCTGTACTCTCCATTTTTCCAGTGTTGATTCTCTGGTTTGGTGGTATTGGTAGAGTGGAGGATATGCCAGACCATGACGACACGGTTTGTGGTTGAGTATGTTTCTTGTGCTGCTAAAAGCTCACTGTGCCTTATGGATGCCCAGACTTGAATTGCTGCAGATAGATTAGTGAGGATGACATCAATGTACCCAATGTGTTTTCTGTAGAAACTCAATTCGATTTTTAGGAATAAAAAGAATTGTCTAAATTATTTGCACATAGAAGATCTATTTGTTCTTAAGAATTTTCATTGCTCAGTGACACTCCAAAACCAATTAATGTCAATGATTGAGAGCATCAGAGATAAAGAAACCTTTAATTTAAGCATTCTATAATTTCTTCCAGCTTTAAAGTAGCTATGAAATTAAAATGCTAATAATGGTAATTTAACAAAGGTCTAGTGTGGGGATAAGTGGAAAATATGTTACAGTATATGGGCTGAGCATGAATAATGCTCCTCTGTAATAGTACTGGCAATGCATGGTGACATCTTTTAGCTTCACAAGTTTTTAAATTCCTTCATTAGATGTGAACCACAAGATCTTGCTGCAACTGCACAGGGCCTTGGTGAGTCTACATCAGAAAGAGTGTAGTTTGGTTTCCTTATTTGAAAAAAAAGATATAATGACATTAGAAGTGGTTCAGAGAAGATTCACTGAACTCATTCCTGAGATGAAGGACTTATGGCTTGAAAAAGGTTGAGCAGATTATATCTATATCTATCAAAGTTTAGAAGAATGAGAGGCGATCAAATTAAAATATGCAAGATCCCAGAGAACTAAATCAGTTGAGTACCAGATTAGATTACCAACAGTGGGGAAACAGACCCTTTGGCCAACAAGTCCACACTGACCCTCCGAAGAGTAACCCACCCAGACCCATTCCCCTCCCCTAAACTTACCCCTGACTAATGCACCTAACACCAAGAGACAATTTAGCATGGCCAATTCAACTGCACACCTTTGGACTGTGGGAAGAAACCAGAAAACTCGGAGGAAACACAGGGAAAATGTGCAAAGTCCACACAGTCACCCGAGGCGGGAATCGAACCCTGGTCCCCAGCGCTGTGAGGCAACAGTACTAACCACTGAGCCACCGTACCACCCAGTAATATATTTCCTCTTGTGGGTTGCAGGAAATGGTGGGAGAAATACAGCTTCAGAGCAGGAGGGTGATTTCTTTTCTCTTAGAAGGTAATTAGTGTATGGAATTCATCCCTGTAGAATGAAGTGGAAGCTGGGTCACCAAACTTATTCAAATCAGAGTTGGCTAGACTTTTAATAGATCAGGGACTTATTTATTATGAAGGGCAGTCAAAAAGCTACAGTTGAGATAACAACCAGATCAGCCAGAATTGTATCAAACGGGAGAGAAGGTTCAAAGGACCAAATAACCTACCATTGTTCATAAATGCTAATGTCATAGAGACCCTGCAGTTCAAATCATCCCTGTTGACCATGTTCCCAAACTAAATTAGCAACATTTTCCAGTGTTTGGTCCATATCCCTCTAAACTTTTAATACTGTCCAAATGTCTTTTAAAAGGTTGTAACTGTACCCCCATCTACCACTTTCTCTGGCAGCTCATTCCACCTATGAACCACCCTCTGTATGAAAATGTTGCCCCTCAGGTTTCTTTAAATCATTCCCTCTCACCTTAAAAATACGCCTTCCAGTTTTGAAGAGAAAACACCTTGACTATCCACCTTATCTTTGCCCCTCATGATTTTATAATCCTCTATAAGAACACCCCTCAATCTCGTATGCTCTAGTAAAGGAAGTCCCAACCTATCCAGTGTCACCTTACAAATCAAACCCTCCATTTTCTGGATTAGTGGTGCTGGAAGAGCACAGCAGTTCAGGAAGCATCCAAGGAGCTTCAAAATCAACGTTTCGGGCAAAAGCCCTTCATCAGGAATAAAGGCAGTGAGCCTGAAGAGATAAGCTAGAGGAGGCTGGGGGTGGGGAGAAAGTAGCATAGAGTACAATGGGTGAGTGAGGGAGGGGATGAAGGTGATAGGTCAGGGAGGAGAGGGTGGAGTGGATAGGTAGAAAAGGAGATAGGCAAGTAGGACAAGTCCAGACAAGTCATGGGGACAGTGCTGAGCTGGAGGTTTGGAACTAGGGTGAGGTGGGGGAAGGGGAAATGAGGAAACTGTTGAAGTCCACATTGATGCCCTGGGGTTCAAGTGTTCCGAGGCGGAAGATGAGGCGTTCTTCCTCCGGCTGTCTGGTGGTGAGGGAGCGGTGGTGAAGGAGGCCCAGGACCTCCATGTCCTCGGCAGAGTGGGAGGGGAGTTGAAATGTTGGGCCACGGGGCGGTGTGGTTTATTGGTGTGGGTGTCCCGGAGATGTTCCCTAAACCGCTCTGCTATGAGGCGCCCAGTCTCCCCAATGTAGAGGGGACCGCATCAGGAGCAACGGATACAATAAATGTTATTAGTGGATGTGCAAGTAAAACTTTGATGGATGTGGAAGGCTCCTTTAGGGCCTTGGATAGAGGTGAGGGAGGAGGTGTGGGCGCAGGTTTTACAGTTCCTGCGGTGGCAGGGGAAAGTGCCAGGATGGGAGGGTGGGTCGTAGGGGGGCGTGGACCTGACCAGGTAGTCACGGAGGGAACGGTCTTTGCGGAAGGCGGAGAGGGGTGGAGAGGGAAATATATCCCTGGTGGTGGGGTCTGTTTGGAGGTGGCGGAAATGTCGGCGGATGATTTGGTTTATGCGAAGGTTGGTAGGGTGGAAGGTGAGCACCAGGGGTGTTCTGTCCTTGTTACGGTTGGAGGGGTGGGGTCTGAAGGCGGAGTTGCGGGATGTAAACGAGATGCGTTGGAGGGCATCTTTAACCACGTGGGAAGGGAAATTGAGGTCTCTAAAGAAGGAAGCCATCTGGTGTGTTCTGTGGTGGAACTGGTCCTCCTGGGAGCAGATCCGGCGGAGGCTGAGGAATTGGGAATACGGGATGGCATTTTTGCACGAGGTAGGGTGGGAAGAGGTGTAATCCAGGTAGCTGTGGGAGTCGGTGGGTTTGCAAAAAATGTCAGTGTCAAGTCGGTCGTCATTAATGGAGATGGAGAGGTCCAGGGAGGTGTCAGAGATGGTTCAGGTAAATTTAAGGTCAGGGTGGAATGTGTTGGTGAAGTTGATGAATTGCTCAACCTCCTCGCGGGAGCACGAGGTGGTGCCAATGCAGTGATGAATTCAAACCCTCCAGTCCTGGCAACACCTTTGTAAATCTCATCTGAACTCTCTCCAATTTAATAATGTCCTTCCTACAGCAGGATGAGCAGAACTGTACAAAGTACTCCAAAAGCAGACTCACCAAGATCATGTACAACCTGAACATGATGTCCCAGCTCCTATACTCAATGGTCTGAGCAATGAAGACAAGAGTGCTAAACGCCTTCTCAACAACCCTTTCTACCTGTGATGCAACTTTGTATTTGAACCCCTAGGTCCCTCTGTTTGATAACGCCACCTAGGACCCATAGTAACTGTATAAGTCTTGCCCTTGTTCATCTTAACAAAAGGCAATACCTCACATTTATCCAAAATAAAATTATCGGTCACTCCTCAGCCCACTGGCCCAATTGATCAAGATCCCTTTGTAATCTTAGATAACTCACTCACTGTCCACTATATCACCAATTTTAGTGTCATCTGCAAACTTACTAACTCTGCCTCTTAAATTCTCATCCAAATCATTTATGTAAATCACAAGCAACAGTGGCCCCAGTACCAATCTCTGCAGAATACCACTGGTCACTGGTCTCCAGTCCGAAAAACAACCCTCCAACACCATCTCTCCTACTACCATCAAGTCAATTTTGTATCCAATTGACAAGCTCTCCCTGAAACCCATGTAATCTAACTTTATTAATTATTCTACCATGTGGAACTATTAGTAAAGGCTTTGACAAGTCCATGTAGATAATGTATATCATCCATCTTTTTGGTCACAACCTTAACAAACTCAATCAAGTTTGTGAGACATGATTTCCCATGCACAAAGCCATGCTGACTCTCTCAAATCAGTCCTTGCCTCTCCAAATGTAAGTAAATCCTATCTCTCAGAATCCCCTCCAAAGACTTACCCACCACTGATGTCAGACTCACCAGTCTATAGTTCCCAGGCTTCTCCTTATAACCTTTCTGAAATAAAAGTCAAAACATTAGCCACCCTCTAGTCCTCCAAACCCTCACCCATGATTGTAGGTGATATCAACATTTATGCTAGGAATCCCACAATTTCTTCCCTAGCTTCAAGACAGAATCAGAGACTGCTCATATTGGATAATTCATCAGAGTGACAGAAGTTGTCAAGAAGTGATCTGTGTAGATCAGTGCTGAAAATAACTCTGTTTGCAATTTATATCAATGATTTACATGAATAAGTTGGAAAATGGAAACAAAAATACATATTTGAAATTTTCAATTGACACCATGATTGCACAAATGATGGTAAATGTTGAGCAGAACTCCAAGTAATTACAGGACAGAATTAATAAACTTGCAGAATGGGCAAATAATTGGCAAATGAAGTTCAACACACTAACATGAGGCGATGTATTTTAGTTGGAGATAGTGTCTTGGAAAATCAGAGGTCTTATAGGGAAGGTTTGTAGGAGTTGCCTCCTCAGGCAAGCTTTCTGTTTTCAATAAGTATGTGTCAATATTCTCATCTTCTGGTTTGACCAAGTTATACCTGAAAATTGCTGTCAGATTTCCTAAGGCTTTAAATGGTTGACCATAGTTAAATACGAAAAAACTGAATGATAACATGGCAGGCAGCCAATGTCACATTTGAAGTTTTAACCTTTCACCTGGAGACTGTATGATCATCCATCTTTCTGCCTCAGCTGGAAATTGGTTTGGGCCAGGTATCTTATTCTTAAGATTTTAAACTCCCACATGAAGCAAACCCACCTAGAATGTTACAGCATTCAACAAGATCATTCAGTCCGTCCTGTCTGTTTCTGCTGTTTGAAAGAGCTACCTAAATATTGTCACTACAGTTCTTTGCCCCCACAGACCTGCGAATATTTCCATTATCAATAGTTCATTTCTCTAGTTCTCTTTGGACATTACCACTGGGTCTGCCTTCACCCCATTTTAAGGAAGTGCAATCCAATTCATAGTGTTGAAGGACAAAATAATTTTCATCTCATCTTCGGTTCTTTTGCCAACCACATTAAATCTGTGACCTGGTTTAATATGCCTCCTGGCAGTGGAAACAATTTATCTTAATTTTATAGGTAAACCCTTCCTAATTTTTCACATGACTATTAAATCTTTATTTATTTTTCTTTGCAATGGAGAAAACAATTTCTAGTCTAACTCCCAAGAATGTTGGGTGGGTGAGGCATGAATAGGTCAATAGAATAATTATTTGCTGATGAATAATGAGTGCAATCAAACGAGATGCATTTACATTTGCAGGTCATCCATGTTTTGCAGTCAGGACCTCAACCAATCTAGTAAAATGGATAGTTAGTGCAGCAATTAACAACCTTATAAGGCATCATTGCAGATGGAGCACATGGTGTCCACCTATAGGGAGAGGTGCACACCATGGGGGATGGAGCGCTTTATTTCCCCCTCCTATTCTATTTTGACTTAATCTTCTCCTCCTCCTCCTACACCTTTCCCCCCCTTCACTTTTGAAGTAAGCATTACTTAAGTTTTGCTGGTTAATGTTTCACTAGCCACATGGGTGTTTTCCTGGTGATAGAGAATGGTATCTTTAAAAAAAAGTCAAATGGGTCCATTTAAGTTGATTATCACTGACCTTTAAATTTAACATCTCCCAGTAGATTTGTTGGGATTTGGAGAACTCAGCAACAGAAACAAGTCATGAATGATTGGATGAAACAGTCAAGCACCTTTCCAGCAGTGCTTGAACGCTGACAGAGCAAATCTGTTTCCTCTCAGTACCTCAAGCTACCCGGACAATAACCATCCTCAATCTAACTCTCTTGATTAGCTGACCATATTGTCACCCCCAAACCTCTTATCTGAAATCTCACCTCTGACGTCCAACTCACCTTGAGATTTCCACTGTCCAACTATCGTCCTCAGTCTCTAATGTCCCACTAATCCCCAAACTTCATCCTATATCTGACTGATTTCCACTCAGCACCCCGGCGAATGCTGAGAGCCAACCGGCCTCTTAAACTGCCTCTCTGTGGCCTGGAAACCAAGTTGAAATAAATCAAATCTAATCATTAAATTTAAAAAGATGTAATAAAAGAAAAATACAGATGATTTTTAAACGTCAGTACCTGTCAAGAGAGAAAGAGAGTTAAAATTCCAAGTCCACTATGTCTTCTTTAGAAGTGGATTCATACTGAACTTGGGACATTAAATTTGACAAGGCCTCTTGGGTAACTGTCTAGCTGTGATTTGGACTCCAAGTCACAACACCAATATCCTTGCCCCCTCCAACTGCTTGATTACCCCCTTGTATTTGCTATAAGGTTATCCTCAGGGCCTCTGAGTATTTAAAATTTTATACATTTACCAGGAACTTGTCATCTCAAAAACCTTCTCAACCTCTATTACTTCAATCATAGTTATGGCCATCTGTGAATACATCAATGTATTTTTCACCTGTTATGTCATTCTTCCTCATTCCAATTCCTCTGCAACAATTCCAGTTATTACTCTATCCTAAAGCAGTCCGATTTTGTGCAACCTTGCCACCCTATTTGGTGCTGCCCTGAACTTCCTGCACTATATCCTTTCCATCACCAAGTATGCTGATTCCCACCTCCATAATATCACTCATCTCTGCCCATGCCTCATTCTATCTTCAGCTGGAGTCTTCACTCGTGAATTTGGTACCTCCACATTTGAAAATTCCACAAGTTTTCTGATGACCTTCCATCAACTATGACTCTATGGCTCTAATCAGTTCCCATAAGTTTGAGGTCATCCAAAGCCAAGTACCAGTCTCCCACCTTCCTGAAGGACTTATGCCCGAAACGTCGATTCTCCTGTTCCCTGGATGCTGCCTGACCTGCTGCGCTTTTCCAGCAACACATTTTCAGCTCCCACCATGCTTGCACTTGCTGATCCGCACTGGATCCCAGTTCATGAATACGTCAATTTTAAGATCCCATCCCTCAATTTCCGTAGCCTTCTCCAGTCCTACAAGTCACTAAAAACTCTAATGTTCCTTAAATTACGATGTCTTGCATTTTCTTGATGAATATGCCTTCAGCTGTGTAAATCTTAAGCTCTGGAATTCTCTCCCTAGACTCCTCCAACTTCCTATCAGTCCTTAAAACATAGTTCTTAAACCAGTATTTTGATCACCTGTTCAAATAACTCCTGCTCTGACTTGGTATTCCTCTATTTTTCTGAGTAGGTTCCTGTGAAGCACTTTGGGATGTTTTATTATATTAAAGCCACTATATAAATGCAAGTTGTTGTTCTGTTGTAATATTACAACACTAGAAAGAATGTGAGATCAACCATTGAATAAGGTAATCAAAGTGTTCATGAATCTCAAATATTTCAAGTGGAAAGCTTATTTTAGTGTCTGCCTTTTTATGTTAGGACACACTGCAATAAGGGCAATTATTACCTGGTGTATGGAAATGCTGGGGTGAACGAGACCATGTTGGTGTGTAACGTCCATAACCAAGAGACCCAAAAGATCCAGGGCTGGAGGCTCTACGTTGTCTTGGTCCTTCCTGTTCATCCTGTAATGGAAAAAAAAGGATTTCTTGATATGTGCTGTTTAGCAGAAGTCAGTATCCTTCATTGGATCAAAGTTAATAGTGATTACAAGTGTTATGTTTACTCGGGGCAGTTCAGCTCTGGATATGCAAGTGTTATTGCAGTTCTAAGGAACAAGGGAAAAATATATCCTCACCATCAGAGTCAAACTGAATCCATCAATTTGATATTAGAATGTCCTAGCTTCATTCCATAGTGCTCCAACTAGTTACTGGGGAAGATTAAAGCCTAGCCACAGACAGTGAAATAGTTATTAACTCTATTCCTCACCCTGGCAATAGCCTGAGGTCGAGGACTGATTATAACCTTGTTATACTTGACCCCTGCCACACCCCAACTTTCATTCAGACAACCTGCTATTATCTCTTTAACATCATCCGACTGCATTCCTGCCTCAGCTCATTTGCTGTTGAAACCCTCAGTTATACCATCGTTCTCTCCAGAATTGGCTGTTCCTTACAATGTGTAAGCTCTCATATTCAACTCTCCACAAATGCAAATTAATCTAAAGCTTTACTGTCTATATTTCAATCTGCAGTGAATTCCATTCACTATTGTACCTATGTTAATAGTGCTCCAGGTTAAACAAAGTATCAATTTTAACATTCACATCTTTGATCACAAATTCCTCCAATGACTACACACCTTGCCCATCACTGTAACCTCCAGTGACCCTTCTTCAGAACTGGTTCTTTTTGTTCATTTTGTAACCTTGTTACTCCTGGCGCTATTCTTCCAAGAGGTCTAACTTTATTCACAAGTCTGTTGTACGGAACTTTATCAAATAGATGTCCCCATGTACAACACAAATCTTACCCTCCTCAAATGCCTCTGTTGCCTCAAAGAACTACATTAAGTTGGTTAAATATGATTTACCTTCAACAAATTCATTGAAGCTTTCCCTAACTAGCTCACATTTGACTAAGGGCTTATTAATTTTGCCTCAAATTATCATTTCTAGAAGCTTCCCCACTACAGGAGGTTAAATTGACTTTGTTGTTCTTGTTGGGATTATCCTCACACACGTTTTTGAACAAGGATGTATTGTTGAAACTCTCTAGCAGTACTGAGAAAGTGGAAAATTATGGCTAATGGCTCAACAGTTTCCATTCCAACTTTCCTCAGTATTCTTGGATTTATCTCATGTGTTCCTGGTGCCTTATCAACATTCAGTACAGGTTATCCAATACCTCCTCTTCATCAATTTCAACTCCCTGAATGATTGAGTGTTGTGGGAATGTATTTATTTAAACCGTCAACCATGTTCCCCATTTCCATGTGTAAATCTCATTCGTTTCCCTGATCAGTTCAATCCCTCCTCATACCACCCTATTATTCCATCAGTTCAGTTGGCTGGATTGTGATGCACAGTGATGCCAACAACATGGATTCAATTCCTGCACTAGCTGAGGTTACCACGAAAGTCCCACCTTTACCTTTGCCTGCGGTGTGGTGATGTTCAGGTTAAACTCACCACCAGTCATCTCTTCTAATGAGAGAGCAGCCCTATGGTCTGATAGGCATATAAAGGGAAGATCACTGTTATCCTATTATGTTAGTTGCCAGTCATTACATACTCTCTTTTTTCTTCATCAATGCTAATGATTTGGATTTGTTTACCTTTGAAGGAATACACCTGTCTTAACTGTTTCCAATCTAACGGCATCCATTGTTCAGCTCATGTTTTGTCTGCTAACATTCATTTCTATGCGATTGTAGATGGCTTCCCCCCAGTTCATCATCTTTATTTTGGATTGTTCCTTTTCCATAACCAACCCAAACTTTATGACATGATCACTGTTCCCTTCATGTTCCCCAACTGAAACCTTGATACATATTTCCCACCTCATTTGCAAAACCAAGTCTCATTGTGTTTCCTTTTTTGTTGTTCTGGATACAACTAGAGTGGTGGGAACATTGATTTTTAAAATTTTGCAAACCAATTGTGATTAGATCAAGCAAACAGCAGCCAACTGCTGGTGTCAATTCAGATGACAATTTCTGGGTGTATTTATCAAACAGGTCAATTACTAATGAATATATTTGATGCAACACTATTTTATCACTGCATCAACAAAATATGTGTAATGTAAAATGCATATTTTCCTTAAATGCAATTCAGGAAAAAGAAGCAAGATTACTCCAAGACGTGATAGTGTGTGTTTTGGTTGTGTACATTGTAATGTAAGTAATTAATTAATTGATATTATAGCAGCTCTGTTGTAACATTAACTTTCAAAAATTCGCTGTAAAGATGAGCTGGACCCAAGGGTCTGTTTCCATGGCGTACAACTTTATGACTTGATCAGATGATCTTTCTTTAAAGTTACAGTTGACAAATTTATTCATTTTGTCCTAGAATAATATAAATATTCTATATTTAGGGGTTAATAGTCTTCTACAGCATCCAAGGATATTATTTTAACCCAACATATTTAGTCCCAACCAAATAAGAAAAATGCATTTATTTTTCGGAATATTGGATTCAAAATCAATTATGAGTGAATTCAAAGTTCTGACTGTTATTTGCAGCACTGACTAGACATCTATAAATGTAAACTAGAATCCAATACATATATATTTCACACTAAAATGATTCTTAACAATCTCAACTGCCCATTGACTATTTTGGCTTTATCTCATCCACTTAGAATGATACTAAATTCAATTCCAGTTAGATAGCAGTGGAGCACGGCTTCTGAGTCCAGGGCTCGTCTGCTCCCCTTTTCATTATTTTTCTCTCTTTTCTTTTGTTTTTCTCTTTTACTTTACTTACCTCTAGCTAAAGAAATCAGTCATGACGACAGCATTGGCGAGTGGGCCCAACAGTATGGACTCAAGCAGGCTTTGCAACACGGACCCGTGGTAGTGGAATCAGAGGTGTATTTGGGTTTCTGTCGGTTTATTTATTGATAAGCAGTTATGGCGCCAACTCACGGCTGCTTTTGCAGAGGTGCATATGGGTTCCTAGTGGAATCTGCATCCAGCTCAAATTCATGGAGGCAGTGGTGGAGGTTTGGACTTGGTGGCATCTGCAGTGACTGTATTAGCAAGGTAAGACCAAAGCAGGGACTCTCAGTGTTGGCGGATTCAAGTTTGAGCCAGTGTGGTATCCGGTGGCATTGGTGAGGCCTGAATTGGCATCATCTACCAAGGTGGAGCTAAGATGGCGCCAAAGAGTGGCAACGTTTGTTCCAGTGGGGACTCGTTCTTGGCCCCAGGCCCATGGCAGAGCATTTAGCAAGAAGGACAGTAAAGCAGAACACGTTTTCTTTATTTCTTCTTTTTTCTGCCTTCACATTCTATGTTTTGATTTACCTTTCTATGTTTTAAGTTGGCGCCGGAGAGTGGCAAGACAATATAACATTTTTCACTGTATCTTGTCACAAGATACATATGACAATAAATAAATATAATAAAATGACTGGCAGCTTAAATGGGGAAGTTTATATATCTGGCCTTAGAGCTCTTGTTTCCCAGCTTGGTAGTATCTTCAAACCTGACATTAATGCATTTCAAAAACTCCACAGTTGAATCAGCAAATCAATTACCTGGATTGATGATGAACCGTATTGCTACTATTAGAATTACTCTGTTATTTAACCCAGTAATTACTTATACATGCCCAGTAGCAATGACTCGTAAATGTTTAGCATAGTTTTGTTTTTAAATTCAGTATAATATCAAGAAAATAATAATCAAGCAAAATTGAATAGCATTGTATTAAATCTGTCATAAAGTTTACAAAGTACTTCATTCGCTATTTGAAATGCAATGATATTTACATAGGTAAGATTCAGTAACAGAACAAATATAACTAAATTGTGCAACATCTGATGTATACATTTATGCCACCATGCAATACAAGGTATCCAATTAGTAAATCTAATTATTTACAGCAAGCTTATATAAATCCCTGTAAATCACAGCAAAAGCTAGGAATATTAAAGCTTATACATTGCTAAAAATGAGGTATGAAATCAAAATTATTTTTCTTGTCTTTCTTATACATCTAAAGCCAAACTTAAAAAAGGAATGTCAACATATGCAGCATGAGAAGAAAGCATTGGTTGTACTATAATTAACATGGAGGCGCAGCAAAAACTACTGACTGTCAATGTTAGTTGCTCATTAAACTCAGACCAGGCAGAAAGGCTGCAATTGGTCAGGAGGTCAAGGAGAAAGCAGCAGGGACTGGAAGTTTCTATAACTCTTTTTTCAATAAAAAGGGCATTGTGTATGAAGGTAAAAAGAATTTGTCCAAAGAACATATGGGACTAAGGATTTGTTAAGTTATTGTATTGAGGTTATCAGTATTAGACCAGCTTCCTATTGATGCTGTTAGCAGTTAATCAGAATTTAAATCTTCATTAGTGTTTCACAAAACAAATCTGATGACATCATCCAGTTTTACCCTTCTACATTTAAATACATACACACACACATACACACACACACGGAATGAGTTGGACATTTTCCAATTTATGGTCTTGACATTTTTCAAACGCTACAACATTGCTCAAAAAATGCATTTGTGGAATCAAAAATGCACTAATCTTCTTCTGCATACTTGAACTTTGAAGATTTACTAAATGTGCACTTTGAAAGTATTCAAGGAAGTTGTAATGTCAAAAGAAATAAATAGAGCACAAAAGTACTGAACAATTATCATTGTAAAAGTGCCCTAGTTTCCAACTGACCCAATTCAAGGAACTGCCTTTATTTTCAAGGGGAAAAACCTGCATCTCAAAGTACATCATTTTGTAATCATTAAAGCAATGATAAAAGTTCACATGATTAGTTCTGTGCCTCATCCTATATAATTCTTATTTATTGAATAAGGCCGACAATATCACTCGCAACAAGACTATCAGACTGACGGCTTATTTTTACACTGGGAATAAATGTCTGTGTTGCAAGGGAATCTGAAAACATGCCCATCACAGCACAATCGCATTATATTGTGCTGTGACAGTGACTCATTACATTTTCTTTTAAACAAATTCAAATTATGACAATTTCCAGAGGAAATAATCCTGTACATAATTCTTGTGCATTATCATGTTTCCAGAGACCTTTGGGATATATTTTGACTTTTATCAACCATATAATACTCCAGTGCAGCATATAACCTACCATTGTAAAATGTTACCGATTTTATTCTACTGGTATCCTTCCATTTCTGGTAATGGCCTCCTATTTTCTTTTATTTGAACAGAAAATTCCAAATCCAATACTAAACTGCTTTCCAAGAAAGAAAGAATTATAAAATGATTTTTGTTTTCTCTTTCCTTGATAAAACTTCATACAAATATTTTCAAGGGCATTGAGTAATATTTGTATCTGATTAATTTAAAGTGTCTTTCCTTCTTAGATTGCAGTTATTGCTAAAAATAATTCATAGCAGAGTACAAGTGCATATTTTGAGTGAATGTAACAAGGTTCAATAATTAATCCAGAAGTTTGAATGCATTTCAGTATTTCCTCTAATTCTCATGTCTGAACCAGAATAAATAGAATGAAGGGTCTGAAAATGGTGATGTTGGATGTTGTTCCTCCTCCTAATGTTTACTGGTAAGCTTGGGACAGACCTTTCTGTATTCTAAAAGGCCACTCAGGCGTTATACCAGTAGACCAAAACTCAAGACTAGATTTCTCCAGTCATCCTACTGAAATTATAGCAGAAGTGGACCAGAATGTACATGTTATAGCTTGGGTGTGGGAAAAACAAATGCTTTACCTCCCCAAAATCGTTTATTTTTCACTTTTATGATGACAAAAAAAGATACAAAAAGGAAGAATCTAATGTTTACCTCAGTTGATGTTGAGCAAAGCAGTCGATGTGACTAGGAAAAGGAAGAAATAGATTTTGTTAGCTCTTAGAACAGTTCTTAGATTAAAGTAAACACACAGAATAGCTGCAAGAATACAGTACTATAATATAGAGTGGTACACAATAAATAGTGCAACAATTTTATTTATGCCATTCCTAAAACAAATTGTAGAATGTAAAGTAAATTAACAAATTCCGGTATAAAGTGCTCTGAATCATAACAAGACTCACTCAAAAAAAAGGAACTTAGTTGAAACAAAACTGAATGATTAAATGAAGTTCAATAGTCTTTGAAAGCAATACTCCAAAAAAAACTTTAGGCCATCATTTACTTTAGGCCATCAGATTCTCAAACGTTTTGAAGAATAACCAAGAGGAATCAAATGGTCTCCCTAAATTGTAGATACTATTGTGATCTTTTACAATTTGAAGTACAGAACCACGGTGTTCTGCCAGCTATCTTACAGCAATCACTACTGATCACTGTTTGACTTAGTAGCATAGGATGGTAACAGCTAAGGCCAGACAATGAATATTATGGCTCTAATACTAATGAAAGAGTGCATGATACAGTTAGGTACCGAAGAAAACCTGTAAATCCATGTAATGTGGAATTCCATTTAGTTTTTGGGTTTCCTGAGCCCTCAGAAATCCAGCCAATTATCATTAAACGCAATTCAGATTTGAAAGTATACCGTGGAATATAATTTAATGCTTCTGGTATCTTGCTGCTTGAGAATGGTACTTGGACACATCATTCTACCAAACATTGCACAAATGGACGATGTATTTGTGGCAGTTGTGATTGTATTACCTGGCGTTCTTTAAATTTAGTATTCCCCAAATTTCTCCCACTCATTGTGGAGGTAGGATTTTAAACACTTGCCCACTCCACACCACCACCACCCCCTCCAACCCCCACGCAACTATGTCTCAGATCATGAATTCCAAAAACTTCCTTCTAGATTACATGTTGCTAATGAAAACGTTCTTCAACATTAGACACAGAAAATTTAGCATAACAGTTGCAACATTTTAAAAGATAACTTTTTTGTTACTAACAGGTGAGATTTGAGAAGAGTCACTAGACTCCTCAGGTTATTTTTAAAAATCCTACTTGAATTTAAAAAAAGTTACCAGAGTTTCCACACTTGTCAAATATCCAGTCAAAGATTCTAAAGTAAGAATTAAAGGAGAATACAGGTCTGCCTTTGCTACATATTTGCATACATATCAAATTCAAAAGTTTTTTTGCCACTGTGCTCATTTGCAAAATTCAAGTTTATATACCCCGTAATTAAATTTTGCATCTAACTATATCCTTAGCTTTATGTTGCTAAGTATTGTAGGCATATAAATATGAATTAACAAGCCAGAGGTTTGTGCAGAATTTTGCATTAAGTTTCTTTAAAACATCTTGTTGGTCTTTATCTGAATTAGACAAGTTCCTCTTATAATTGAACCATTTCTGTTTTGACAAAAGCTCTTTCTGAAATGGCTCTTTTCATGGAGAAAGCTAATAGCCCACTGTATACAGATACATTTCACAATTAACAAATCTTATCACAACAAGTACACTTTGAAGCCACAGTGAAAGCAGATATGAGTTGATAGTGAAATCCTGTCCTGATTTCAGATGAAGTCAGATTTGAGAAGTACGTAAAGTAGCTTTAAATTGAAGCATTTGTTTATGCAATATATATATATATATATATATATATACAAATACTGAACACCTAATCAGCAAACAAGAAAAACAAACTTAATGGAATGACGGCTTAAAAGAGTACTAATTCAGAAGGTATACAAAACAAAACTGATTTTACATAATGAGCACAGGGTAGAACAAAGGGATTCTTTGGCATGGATTTGTCCTGGACAGGTAAATGAGAAGAAATGTCACAGCAACTTTAGCCACATAATGTGGCTCACTTTACACAACAGTTGCTCAACTCACAATGCAAAACATTCAATTAATTATTGTTCTGAATTTGGTCGGAAATAACCAACATATAAATTTGCAATCAATTTTAAAAAGCATGGCATAATATGCCAATTCCCACAGACTTCTTTTGAAGAGAAGTGCAGCTGGTTCTTTAAAATACAGCAGATTAAAGGTAAATGTATCCTTATCTGTATTGATATATTATCTTAAAAATCATGAGACAGTTATCTGCTGTCCCTGATAATTTTAGTTTGCGCATTCTGTGTTAGTTCATCATCAAGACAATTGCTTTATTAATTGATTAGCACGATCATGAATTATTGTTCAAATAAGTGCAATGGAACTGTCCAGTATAAAAATCCAGACCTCATCTTTTAAAAAATTTTTCAAATTCAAGAACTCTTCAAGACCGCTGAGTTGTTCAGTACCTCCCCAAGTCTATGCCTATCAATAGTGGAGTAATTGATATACGGTGTATAGGAGATCATGTCAGGGCGATCAATATTGTAAATGGCCTTAACTTTAGGAAGAGCAGCCAAATCCTTGTAGTCAAGAATCTCATCATCTAGCTTGGCCTGAGAAAGGAAGAACAAAGAAAGATACAAGAGATAATGATCAGGGATTGAAGAAAACAGAGGAACAAAAGTAGACAGATAACTGTTTCAAAATGTCGGACCACTAATATGTTTTTAAGAAAAGCTTAGTGTATATTTCAAAGGAAATAATTGAAATGAATCGCCAAGAGACTTTTGAGTATATATGTTGCATAAATAATTACTTAGCTATATATATCATGGTCATGAATTTATTCAAGTTGCTGCTGCTCCATTGTTACAACTTTGCTCTAAGTCCAGTGGAAGTTTTGTTTTTGCAGGTAGACAATTTTTCAGAATATTTTTGACCCAAAGTTATGGCAACGCAAGAGGAGCAACTCCAAGTAAATTTGGGAACGATGTCTCTAGTTAATCTTTTCATGTTTAAATACTGCAACATTGTTTCAGGATTCCATTTCTTTCACAGGGGGGACACATCCAGTTTAGATAAGGCAAACATCTCATTTCAATGCTCTGTACTAAGACTACACTCTATATTATGACTATACTAAGTTTCCAGAATCTAAAATCATGCAGGGACTCTATGGGGTGTCCGGGTAACATCATGGTGTTAATTATGTTAAATATCTTTAAGAACAGATTATTCTGTTACTTAGCAATGTATCAGCCAATTTCAATTGCTCAGCAGAATTTCTTCCCAAGTACAATGTCCAAAAGAATGGTGAAAATTTCTGCAGGAACTGCAGAAAATAATTATTTAAAATAAAAAGATTAATACCACACAAAATAGCTGGAAGACAGAATTAAGATGATTGTGTATACTCAATGCCTTTGTATACCAGTATCACAATGTAATTTCAGAGTTCATACATTTTCAAGTTA
The DNA here is from genome assembly GCF_037043375.1 of Chiloscyllium plagiosum. Lineage (NCBI taxonomy): Eukaryota > Metazoa > Chordata > Chondrichthyes > Orectolobiformes > Hemiscylliidae > Chiloscyllium > Chiloscyllium plagiosum. The sequence goes on from NW_028270139.1 coordinate 20,742,695, forward strand.
AAAGGCTATTAATCTCAACTTGAATTTAAAAAAAAAATTAGGTTCACACTTTTTTCAAACTTTCACATCGCTGTGTTTCTATGTTTTAACCAGACAATATTGATTCCACATGGGAGGCAGTGCCACATGATACTAGCTGCAAGGCTCTTCTTCACTGATATACAAATTCCTCCCCCTTTTCTTTACATTGAATTAGTTGTCTTCTTGAACATGTGTGCATAGATCTGGTCAGGAGTCATCATTGGAGTGCTGCTTTTATTTTCCAAATCAACAATGGTGTGTATTTCTTGCTGAGTCATCCAATTCTCCAGAAATGGAGAGTTTGAGCTAAAGGGAGCAGCTGAATAGTCTGGGGCTTCTTTTCCTGGAGCAGCGGAGGCAGAGGGGTGAACATTATAGAGGTTTATAAAATCATGAGGGCATGGTTAGGGTGAATAGCCACAGTCTGTTTGCGAAGGTGAGGGAGTTGAAATCTCGAGGGCACAGGCTTAAGGTGACTGGAGAAAGATTTAAAAAAGGATCTGAGCTGCAACTTTTTCATGCAGAGGATGGTGCATGTATGGAATGAGCTGCCAGAGGAACTGGTGAAAGTAGGTACAAAAACAAAGTTTAAAAAGCATCTGGATGGGAATATGAATAGGAAGGGTTTAGAGGGATATAGGTCAAATACTGGCAAGTGGGACTAGATTAGATTGGGATGTCTGGTCAGCATTGACAAGTTGGACTGAAGGGTCTGTTTCCATATGACTCTCAATGTAGAGTGCAACATCTTTTGGTGCTCCATCAGACTGCAGTAGACATGGGAAGACAAAGCCTCACACCTTTTTACAGCACTACCTGCGAATGGATAAATGGGTAAATGAGTAGAGTAGTAGGGCAGGTAAGTGAATTGGGTGAATGAAGTAAGTGAGCAATGGTCTGGAAATGGGATGATAAGTGAAGTGGCAGGTTGGTGAAGTGGATGAGTGGATAGGTGGATTAGGGGAAGTTGTCAGGTTTGCTGGGGCAGGGTAGTCAAGGGGTTGGGGCTTAACATGGTCGTAAGACATAGTTGCGTTAGGTCAGGGAGAGGCTGACATTTGGAATATTCAGAGGATTGAATCAGATTGGGGGAATAGAAGTCACCACATCAAGACTTCTACTGACGGCCAGCACACATCTTGGATCACACATTTGCTCTCCAATGTTCCAAAGACTGGAAGATCTGGCCAAAGCATGTTTCACAAGGTCAGCATTTCAGATTAATTTGTAACCGATGGATTTTCAAGACACTGAACAGCACACTATAGAAGGACATGTGTGTTTGTGTCATTAATTACATCTATGTTTAAAAATATGACGAGAAAAATCAATAATTCCAGTTGAAAGGGATGTGGGATAAAATCTCCTACTCAAAGTATTGCAGGAAGCATGCACATTTTGTGCTATCTGCTCACTTCCAAGATTGTGGTGTTCATACAGCACTAAACACACTGCTAAGCAGTTACGTGTTCAACAGGAAGCTCAAATTTTTGTGAGACAAGCAGAAATTATAGCTAACCCTCCTTACTTAAAGCAAACAAACAGCTTTTAATGTTAAACAAATACAGGCTGTATCAACTCATTATATTACCTGAAGAACACTTGAGCAGGAGCAGGAAGAAACCCCAGTACCACAATAGTAAGCCACAAAAAGGGCTCCTAGATTCTCCAAAGCAGCAGAAGTCTCCAGGAAGGGGCTCGAAAGCAAAGTTGTGGGGAAGACCTCCAAGTAAACTCTATGACGTATGTGGGAGCAAGTAACTGTGGACACCACTGCTACATCAGGCCTCGAAGACCTGGATCCAGTCCAATTGCTACTCCTCAGCCCACTGACCCAATTATAGAGTCATAGAGATGTACAGCATGGAAAAAGACCCTTCAGTCCAACCCTGTCCATGCCGACCAGATATCCCAACCCAATCTAGTCCCACCTGCCAGCACTCAGCCCATATCCCTCCAAACCCTTCCTATTCATATACCCATCTAAATGCCTCTTAAATTTTGCAATAGTACCAGCCTCCACTACTTCCTCTGGCAGCTTATTCCATACACGTACCACCCTGTGTGTGAAAAAGTTGCCCCTTGGGTCTCTTTTATATCTTTCCCCTCTCACCCTAAACCTATGCCTTTTCCTTGGACTCCCCGACCCCAAGGAAAAGACTTTGCCTATTTACCCTATCCATTGATCAAGATTTCCTTGTAATCTTAGAAAACTTTCTTCATTGTTGACCACACCACTAATTTTGGTATCTTTTGCAATCTTACTAACCATGCCTCTGATATTCTCATCAAATCATTTACATTTATGACCAACAAAAGTGGACCCAGTAACAATCCCTGTGGATCAATGATGTCACAAGCCTCCAGTCCAAAAATCAATCCTGTACCAAAACCCTCTGTCTCTGATTGTAAAGCCCATTTTGTATCCAATTGGCAAGCTCTCCCTGAATCTCACGTGAAGTAACTTTACTAATTAGTCTACCATGTGGAATCTTATCAAATGCTTTACTAAAGACCAACTAAACAACATCTACCGCTCTGTTCTCATCAATCTTTTTGATTACACCATCAAAATATTCAGGCAATTTTGAGAGACACAATTTCCTTCACACAAAACCTGCTGACTATCCCTAATCATTCCCTGCCTCTCCAAACGCAGGTAAATCCTACCTTATGCACCACTGATGTCAGACTCAGATGTGTATAGTTCTCAGGCTTCTCCTTACAGTCTCGTTAAATGAAGGCACAATGGGGGCAGCATGGTGGCTCAGTGGTTAGCACTGCTGCCTCACAGTGCCAGGGACCCAGGTTCAATTCCCGCCTCGGGCAACTGTCTGTGTGGAGTTTGCACATTCTCCCAGTGTCTGCGTGGGTTTCCTCCGGGTGCTCCGGTTTCCTCCCACAGTCCAAAGATGTGCAGGTTAGGTGAATTGGCCATACTAAATTGTCCATAGTGTTGTGCATAGGGGAATGGGTCTGGGCGGGTTGCTCTTTGGAGGGTCGATGTGGACTAATTGAACCGAAGGGCCTGTTTCCACACTGTAGGGAATCTAATCTAATTAGCTACCGTCCAGTCCTCCAACACCTCACCCATGGTTATAGATACAAATATTTCTGCTTGGGGGCCCACAATTTTCTCTCTAACTTCCCACAATAACCTTGATCAGGTCCCAAAGATTTATCCAACTTTATGGGTCCTTTGTGCAGCTAAACATACACTGACATATTCAGTCATGTCTGTAAAGAATAGATGGAATAAGGTCCAAAATGGTAGATTGGATACCAAATCAATGTTATCTAATGTCTGTCATGATCTTGAATTGCTGTATTCTGCCTATTTCAGTGCATACATTAAATGCTCATAATAACATCCTTCATAACATGGCAATCAGTGCTAGAAATCAGTGAGAACAGTGCCCCCACCATTTTTTTTCCTCAACCACCTCATGTCAAACCAAATTGAGCAGCATCATAACTGAAGGATGTGGCAATAAACTTCAAACAAGGAGGCCCAACAAACTCATGATGAATCATTAAGCATTTATTATTAATTCAGAAACATCTAGGCAAGAGTCAAGATAATATTTGTGAAATTAGAGTACTGCTTCAGGATGGTGACCTAAATTTCTGACAAAAATCAAAAAAAGTTTGACTTGAAAATATATAAGCACTGAGGTCATGTCATATGATACAGGTATATTTATCTGAAATCCATCTTCATTAATAAGATGTCCTGTAATTATTAAGCAAACAAATATTTTTGTTAGTTTCATATTTATTACTTGCTTAAGAAATAAATATGAAACTAACAAAAATATTTGTTTGCTTAATAATTACTTGCTTAAGAAATTAATTCACTCAAAAAGTAGCATGTATTTGTTAGTTGGATGTTTTATTTTCTTGATTTTATAATCATCACTCTTTGCAACCCCAACTCAGTTCAAGATAGGTAGCTAGGTTTGCGTACACCTTCAAACGCACAATGTGATGTGCTGTTTAGATTGCCCGATAGGAAGTGTGCTTGATCTCACATAAAAGGCTGTATTGTCTCATTCAATGTTTAAATATCAAGCAAATCCATCTGAGATTGATAGCATTCCATATGTGGCAAATCACAACATTCACTACAAAGAAAGATACTGATTTGATACATGGGATCTCCTTATTGGGAGATAATTATTTCTGTCCCGTGTGTACTTTGCTCTATTTACTCTGCCATTTCTTATATGTACCAACTTTCAAAGTATTCATTTGTATTTAAAAATGTCTATTCAAATTATGGCATTACTGGAGATATTCAGTAATATCTGATGTCTAATATGAATATCTGATATCTAAAGAAAATTGTTGAATAAACTCACATATATTAAACGGCTTGGTGATCCTGAGGCACTGGAGGCCGGAGGAGATGTGATACTCTCAGAAGAAATATGAGTGATCTAGAGGCAAAATATTTTATACGGAACACAGATATTAAAATGAGAATTTAAATATGGAAAATTAAAACTCAAAATGTAATGCTTTAATTTTCATATGAAGTAGTAGTTTCCTGACTTCATGAGTATTCAAGGTCACATTCTGACTCTGATAATCTGGGGCAGCACGGTGGTTCAGTGGTTAGCACAGCTGCCAGGATCCAGGTTCGATTTCTGCCTCGGGTGATTGTCTGTGTGGAGTTTGCACAATCTCCCCGTGTCTGTGTGGGTTTGCTCCGGGTGCTCCGGTTTCCTCCCACAATCCAAAGATGTGCAGGTTAGGTGAACTGACCATACTAAATTGCCAAGTCAGGGTAAACATAGGGTTGAGGAATGGGTCTGAGTGGGTTACCCTGCAGAGTGCCGGTGTGGACTTGTTGGGCCAAAGGGCTTGCTTCCACACTGTAGGGATTCTAATTCTATTCGAATCCTTGAAGGCTCGGGAGTTTTGGTCAATCCATCATCGTGTAAATCCCAAGCAGAAATCACATCGAATGTTTTATTTGTGAAGTAAGTACATCATAAATCATATTTCTTCCTTGTGTTTTTTTCACAAAATATAGCTTTGAAATAAATGTTTTAATTAAATTTTAAAGCTATCAAGACATACAGTAGAGAGAAACAAAAGTACTTCAGTGGTAGTCATTGGCAAATTGGCAGAGGCAGCTAGGAGGAAGAATTGAGAGTGTACTTAGGATAGTTTCCTGGATCAATATGTCATACATCCAATCAGGCTAATTTGGATCTGGTAATGTGCATTGAGACAGGTTTAATAAATGAGCATCAGTGACCATAACTAGGCAGAATTTAGCATTCACTTCCAGAGGCAAAAGTTTGGGTCAGAGACACTGTGCTAAACTTAAATAAGGCTGATTACATAGGGACAAGAGCTGAGTTGGCTGCACTGAATTGGCAAAGTAATTTAACAGAAGAAATGTGTGAGGAACAATGACAAATGTTCAAGCAGATAGTTCATGACTCACAGCAAAGATGAAGAAGGAGGTTTCTAGAAAAGGGATAAACCAATCACAGTTAACCAAGAAAGTTAAGGATAGTATTAAATTAAAAGGAAAATACACAATGTGGCAAAGATTATTAGTAAACCAGAGGATTGGGAAAATTAAAAAAGCCAAAAAAAAACAAAAGGGGAAAAAATAGACACATAAATGCAGACAGTAAGAGCTTCTTTAAATTTATATGAAGGAAAAGAAAGGCCAGCATGACAACAGGCCTTTTAGAGAAGAAGGAGGGAAACAGGCAATGGCAGAAGATTGAATAAATACTTTGCATCAGTATTGATAGTAGTGGATATTAACAGCCCTTCAAAAATACTAAATAATCATGGGGCACAAGACAGAGTGGAAATAAGCACAATAACTATCACTGGAGAAACTAATGGGCCAGAAGGCTGATAAGTTCCTTGGATCTGATACGTTCTGGAAAAGTCCCAAAGGATTGCAAACTTATGAAATAATACATGGCTTAAAAAGGGTGGACGCTGAGAATTTTTTCCACCAGGCAGGGATACTAGGACCCATGGGCACAGCCTTAGGATTACAGGAGGTCAATTTAAAACCGAAATCAGGAGACATTTCTTCAGCCAGAGAATGGTGGGCCTGAGGAATTCATTGCCATGGAGTACAGTGGAGGTCGGGACATTAAATGTCTTCAAGGCAGAGATTAATAAATTCTTAATCTCGCAAGGAATTAAGGGATACGGGGAGAGTGCGGGTAAGTGGTGCTGAAATGCCCATCATTCTGGATTAGTGGTGCTGGAAGAGCACAGCAGTTCAGGCAGCATCCAAGGAGCAGCGAAATCGACATTTCGGGCAAAAGCCCTTCATCAGGAATAAAATATTCCTGATGAAGGGCTTTTGCCCAAAACGTCGATTTCGCTGCTCCTTGGATGCGACCTGAACTGCTGTGCTCTTCCAGTACCACTAATCCAGAATCTGGTTTCCAGCATCTGCAGTCATTGTTTTACCTACCTGAAATGCCCATCAGCCATGACTGAATGGGCGGAGTGGATTCGATGGGCCGAATGGCCCATGTGACACACTTATTCCAAACAAGGGGCATTATTGGCAGGACAAAAGGGGCGGTTGACAAAAAAATATCATATGTCAAGTAGCTTAACATCACTGAGATATTACTAGAGTCTGTTAAAAAAAAATGTAATAGCAGAGGATTTGGAAACACAACAAAATCAAGCAAGCTCAGCATAGCCTCATGAAGGAGAATCATGCCAGACAAATTTATTACAATTGTTTGAAAAGGTAACAAGTAGGATAGGTAAAGGGGAAGTAGTGGGTATATTTCAATTTTCAGAAGATGCTTGATAAGGTACCATGGATTAAGCTACTGAAGAAGGTAAGAACTCATGGTGTTGGAGGTAGTTTATTAGAATAGACAGAGGATTGGCTAACTAATGGAAGACAGCAAAGTGGAATAAGGGGGGTATTTTCAGAATAGTGACTTGTAACCAGTCGTGTACCCAGGGATCAGTGTTGGCATTATAGGCATTTACAATACACATTAATAAGCTGCATGAGGGAAGTGAATGTACTATAGACAAGTCTGCAGAGGATGCAAAAAGTAGGTGGCAAGGCAAATGGTACATAGAACATAGAACATAGAAGAATACAGCGCAGTACAGGTCCTTCGGCCCTCGATGTTGCGCCGATCCAAGCCCACCTAACCTACACTAGCCCACTATCCTCCAAGGACGATACAAAGAGTGCAGAGAGCAAAGATCTTTGCAGGTGGAATATAAAGAGGGAAAATGTGAGATTATGCACTTATCAGAAAGAATAGAGATAGTGAATATTACTGAAATGGACAAAGACTACAGAAAGCTAAAGAACAGATAGACTTGGGAGTCCTTGTTCATGAATAGCAAAACATTTTAGTGGGTAATATGGAAGGCAAATTGAATGTTGGTCTTTATTTCAAAGAGAATGGCATAGAAAAATAGGGAGTTTTTGCTAAAATTACATAAGAAGCCAGTAAGATTACAACTGATATATTGTGAACAATTCTGGGCCTCTTATTTAAGAAAAGATATAGTGGCATTGGAAGCAGTCCAGAAAAGGTTCATTAGGCTGATGCTAGGTTTGGAGAGACAATCTTATGAGGAGAGAGTGAGTAGATTGCACTTGTACTCACTGGTGTTTAGAAGAATGAGAGGAGACATGATTCAAATATAAGACTATTAAGGGACTTGATAGTGTAGCTGTGGAAAGGTCTTTGCACTCTTGTGGGAGAGTCTAGGACCACAGGGAATAATCATACAGTAAAGGATCTCCCATTTAAGACAGAGATGAGGAGGATATATTTTAACTCAGCAGGTAGTCAATTTATGGATTTTTTTTTACTGTAGAGGTCTGTTGTGGATTGTAAAGTACATTCAATGTTGAGATAGATGTTTAATCTTTAAAGGAATCAAGGTTTATCTCTAGCTAAAGCAGGAAAGTGGAGTTGAGAATGATCAGATCAGCCACAATCTCATTGGATGACAATTGAAGAGCCCACGGCTTGTTTTTGTTCCTATATCTCTGGCCTTACTTGTTAATACAATGAAAATCTAACTGTTATTCTCTTTCTTTGCTTCAAATATTTGTCCACTTTAGCTGTAAATAATATGGTAAACATCACCCATTCAGTGCAACAAAATACTTCATTCTCTTAACATTTTTCCATGTAAAACAAATTCTCCTAATTTGTTTCCTTGTTTTCATTATGGTCATTTTAAATTATTGCTCCCACCTTGGTTAATGAAAATAGCTGTTGTCTATATGCTTTTGCCACATTCTTTCTTCATGTGTCTATATTTCAGAGTTTATTTAATAAATTTAGCTTTTTCTGTCAAAGGAGGCTATGTGAAATCTCTAGGACAGACACTGGTTAATCCCAAATTGGTTTATGATGCAGAATAACAACAACAGAGTGGGTCAAATGCCCACTCTGGACTTAGTTTATCATGGAGGTCCCACCTTCTCAGCGTTCCCATTGTCTGACGTATGGTCACCCTCAGGTTAAACTTACAACCAGTTATCTCTCTCTAATGAGACAGCAGCCTTATAGTCCTCTGGGACTATGACAACCTTATCTTTACCCAATCCCCAACTTAGTTATTTGGATTTGCCAACTTATTGTTGTCTTTGTGTTTATTCATTCACGGGATGAGGGCAGCACTGGCTAGGCCAGAACTTATTGCCCAGTGGCAACCAACATTGTTGTGGGTCTGGGGTCACACATAGGATGGCAGATTTCCTTCCCTAAAAGACATTAGTGAACTAGATGGTCTTCCCTCGAGAATCAACAATATCATCACTAGACTCTTAATTCAAGATTTTTTTAATCGAGTTCAAATTCTTCCTTCTGACATGGCAGGATTCAAACTCAGGCCACCAGACCCATTACCTGTGTCTGTGAATTAACAGTACAACAATAATACCAATTGGCTGTTGCCTCCCCTCCTTACTTTCAATATTCCATGTAGCCACTTACAGTCGCATGATTATTTATGGAATACTTTTTCTTCGATGTTTATTAACTGTTGGGTATAGGTTTGTTGGATTCATGTTTTACTCCTTTTCCTTTATATTCATAAAAGCTGCTCAGTGCAGTGTGACAGGCAATTTTAAAAACAATTAGATTAAAAGTGTTATACAAAGAAAAATTGTTCAAATTTTAAAAAGTAATTAACCAATGCAACAAATCAACACATCTATATACAAAACTCATCATCCATTTTTTACAGAGCGGCAAGGAGAGAGGGCGGAGAGAAGTGGGGGCTGCCAGGAAGGGAGAGCACAAGAACTGTTTTTAAAGAAGCAGCAGAGGGAGAGGCCACAGTGAGGCACAGGGGACTGCTGGGTACATATTTGGGCAGTGGCTAAATCCCGAGACACCACACGTGTTGCTAAGGTAAGGCGTTTCAATTGATATTTCTTGTGTATCATATGATTGATTAAAAGTTTACTATTAGTTGGTTAGTTGAATAAGACCACAGAGAAGTACTAGAAATTATTTAGCTTATAAATTTGTATAAATTAATTAAATAAGTAGAGATGGCTGGACAGGTGATGTGCTGTAGCTGTATGATGAGGGAGCTGGCTGATCCCATTGTAAACAGCAGTGACCACACGTGCAGTAAGTGTTGGTTGCTGTAAGAACTCTGGTTCAGAATTGATGATCTGGAATCTGAGCTTCAAAAACGGCGGCACATTCGGGAGGGGGAGAGTTACCTGGACACTTTGTTTCAGGAGGCAGTCACACCTGGTAGATTAAGTAATTCAAATTCAGTTAGTGAACAGGAACAACAGGGTGTGACTTACGTGAGGCAAAATAGGGGGATTGAGTTCAGGAGCAGAGGAGCCTCAGCCCTTGACCTTGTCTAACAGGTATGAGATTTTTGCTCCCTGTATGGATGAGGGAACGGTTTGTGGACAGGATGAGCCAGCTGACCACAGCACCATAGTGCAGAAGGCCATTCAAGAGGGGGGAGCAAAAAGACAAGATTAGATTACATTACATTACAGTGTGGAAACAGGCCCTTCGGCCCAACAAGTCCACACCGACCCGCCGAAGCGTAACCCACCCATACCCCTACATTTACCCCTTACCTAACACTACAGGCAATTTAGCACGGCCAATTCACCTGACATGCACATCTTTGGACTGTGGGAGGAAACCAGAGCACCCCGAGGAAACCCACGCAGATACGGGGAGAACGTGCAAACTCCACACAGTCAGTCGCCTGAGGCGGGAATTGAACCCGGGTCTCTGGCGCTGTGAGGCAGCAGTGCTAACCACTGTGCCACCGTGCCGCCCACCAAGTAGGTATTAATGGGGATTCTATAATTAGAGAGACAGATAGTATCCTTCAAGAGCCAGATCAGGAGTCCTGAATGATGTGTTGCTTGCCTGATGCCAGGGTGCAGGACATCTCCAACCGGCAGTAAAGGTATTGGAGCGGGAGGGAGAGGATCCAGTTGTTGTATATTGGCACTAACAACATAGGCAAAGTTAGGAAGGAGGACCTGTTTGGAGAGTGTCAAGCACTAGGAAGGAAATTGAAGAACAGGTCCTCGAGGGTCATAATCTCTGGATTACTGCCCAAGCCATGCTAATTGGCATAGGGATAAGAAAAGTAGGGAAGTAAACACATGGCTAAGAGATTGGTGTGAGAAAAAAGGATTCCATTTCATGGGACATTGGCATCAGTTTTGGAACTGGAGCAATCTCTACTGATGGGACAGTCTCCACATGAATCGATCTGGAACCAGTGTTCTGACAAAAAGGATAAATAGGTTGGTCACTAGGACTTTAAACCTGCGAGTTGGAGAGAAGGGAAAGGGAAAGCCACAGGGAGTATAGAGTCAAGTAGAAAGAGAAGCAGCAGGTTAGCATGTGTGCAGGGTTTAAGTTCAAGGCAGACTAGGAATGAAGCAAAAAGAAAGGATTACTTAGGACATATTACTAGAGTTGTTGGAAATCATGAGGATAAGAAAATTAGCATTAAGGCACTTTACCTGAATGCTTGTAGTATTCGTAACAAAGTATATGAATTAGCGACACAAATCATCTTGAATAATTATGATGTGGTCGGCATCACAGAGACGTGGTTGCAGAGCGTTCAGAACTGGCAGTTAAACATCCAAGGATTTACAATTTATCGAAAAGACAGGGAGGTGGGCAGAGGGGGTGGGTTTGCCTTGTTAGTTAAGAATGAAATTAAATCTATGGCACTGAATGACATAGGTTCAGATGATGTGGAGTCTATGAGGATGAAGTTGAGGAACGACAAAGGCAAAAAAACCATACAGAGCGGTCAGGACCAGGGGCACAAGATGTACCAGGAAATAGATCTAGCATGTCTGAAAGGCAAGTCACGGTGATCATGGGGGACTTCAATATGCAAGTGGACTGGGTGAATAATGTTGCTGGTGGATCCAAAGAAAGGGAATTCATGGAATGCTTACAGCATGGCTTTTTGGAACAGCTTGTGATGGAGCCCACAAGGGAGCAGGCATTTCTGGACTTAGTGCTACGTAATGAGCCAGACTTTATAAAAGATCTTAAAGTAAGGGAACACTTAGGAGACAGCAGTCATAATATGGTAGCATTTAGTCTGCAGTTTGAAAGAGGGAAGGCAAAATCAGATGTAGTGGTGTTCCAGTTAAATAAAGGTAATTACAGGGGTATGAGAGAGGAACTGACGAAAATCAAGTGGAAGCAGAGCCTAGTGGGGAAGACAGTAGAGCAACAATGGCAGGAGTTTCTGGGTGTAATTGAGGACACAGTACAGAGGTTCATCCCAAGGAAAAGAAAGATTATTGGGGTGGGGGGAGGGGGGAGGGGTGGAATTAGACAGCCATGGCTGAACAAAGGAAATCAGGAAATGTATCAAAGTAAAGGAGGGAAGATTGGGAAGACTACAAAAACAAACTGAGGATAACAAGGACAGAAATAAGGAAAGAGTGGATCAAATATGAAGGTAAGCTAGCCAGTAATATTAGAAATGATAGTAAACATTTCTTTCAATACATAAGAAACAAACAAGAGGTAAAAGTAGAAATTGGGCTGCTCCAAATTGCAGGAAGACTAGTGATAGGAAATAAGGAAGTAACTGAAGAACTTAATAAATACTTTGTGTCAGTCTTCACAGTGGAAGACATGAGTAATATCCCAACAATTAAGGAGAGTCGGGGGCAGAGTTGAGTATGGTAGCGATTACAAAAGAGAAAGTGCTAGAAAAGCTAAAAGGTCTAAAAATTGATAAACCTCCTGGCTCCGATGGGCTACATCCTAGAGTTCTGAGAGAGGTGGCTGAGGAAATAGCGGAGGCGGTGGTTGTGATCTTTCAAAAATCACTGGAGCCAGGGCAAGTCACAGATGATTGGAAAATTGCTGTTGTGAACCCCTTGTTCAAGAAAGGATCAAGACAAAAGATAAAAAATTATAGGCCGATTAGCCTAACCTCAGTTGTAGGTAAAATACTTTAAGGATGAGATTTCTAAATTCTTGAAAGTGCAGGGTCAGATTAGAACAAGTCAGCATGGACTTAGTAAGGGGAGGTCGTGCCTGACAAACCTGTTCAAATTCTTTGAAGAGGTAACAAGTAGGTTAGACCAGGGAAACCCAGTGTGTGTTATCTATCTAGACTTCCAAAAGGCCTCTGATAAGGTCTCTCACGGGAGGCTGCTGAGTAAGGTGAGGGCCATGGTATTCAAGGTGAAGTATTGGCATGGTTTGAGGATTGGCTGTCTGACAGAAGGCAGAGAGTTCAGTGCAAGGTTCTTTTTCGGATTGGCAAATGTTTATAAGTGGTGTCCCACAGGGTTCAGTGTTGGGGCCACAGCTATTCACATTATATATTAACGATCTGAATGAAGGGATTGGAGGCATTCTGGCGAAGTTCGCCAATGATACGAAGTTAGGTGGACAGGCAGGTAGTACTGAGGAGGTGGGGAGGCTGCAGAAAGATTTAGACAGTTTAGGAGAGTGGTCCAGGAGATGGCTGAAGAAATTCAATGTGAGCAAATGCGAGGTCTTGCATTTTGGAAAAAAGAATATAGGCATGGACTATTTCCTAAATGGTGAAAATTCATAAAGCCAAAGTACCAAAGGGATCTGGGAGTGCTAGTCCAGGATTCTCTAAGGTTGATTTGCAAGTTGAGTCCGTGATTAAGAAAGCAAATGTAACATTGTCATTTATCCCAAGAGGGTTGGAATACAAAAGCAGCGATGTGCTTCTGAGACTTATTAAATCTCTAGTTACAACCCATTTAGAATAATGTGTCCAATTTTGGCATTCACACCTTAGGAAGGTCATATTGGCATTGGAGCATGTCCAGCAGAGATTCACACAGATGATCCCTGGAAAGATAAGCCTAACATCCGATGAATGGCTGAGGATCCTGGGATAGTATTCATTAGAGTTTAGAAGGTTGAGGGGAGATCTAATAGAAACTTTCAAGATAATGCATGGTTTAGAAAGGGTGGACGCTGAGAATTTGTTTCTGTTAGGTGGGGAAACTAGGACTCGTGGACACAGTCTTAGAATTAGAGGGGGTCAATTTAGAACAGAAATGAGGAGTCATTTCTTCAGCCAGAGAGTGGTGAGCCTTTGGAATTCATTGCCACAGAGCGCAGTGGAGGCCAGGACATTAAATGTCTTCAAGGCAAAGATTGATAAATTCTTGATCTCGCAAGGAATTAAGGGCTGTGGGGAGAGTGCGGGAAAGTAGAGTTGAAAAACCCATCAGCCATGATTAAATGGCGGAGTGGACTCAATGGCCAAATGACCTTACTTCCACTCCTATGTCTTATGCTCTTAGAAGATAAATCATCAATGACATTGCAAAACATTAAAATCATCAATAAAAATATGGGTGAAAGTCAGAAACAGGAAAGGAGCAGTCACTTTATTGAGAGTTTTCTACACCCCCCAACAGCAACAGAGGGGCAGATTGGGAGGCAGATTTAGGAAAGGTGCAGATGTAACAGGGCTGTTGTGACAGGTGACTTCAACTTCCCTAATATTGAGTGGAACCTCCTTTGTGCATATAGTTTCATCAGGTGTGTCCAGGAAGGATTCCTGACTCAATATGTAGATAGGCTGACTAGAGGGGAGGCCATTTGATTTTGGTCCTTGGCAATGAACCAGGTAAGGTATCAACCTCTCGGTGAGAGAGCATTTCGTTGATAGTGATCACAACTCCCTGAAGTTTATTACAGTCATTGAGAGGGATGAGAGCAGACGATATGGGGAAGTATTTAATTGGGGGAGAGGGAAATTACAATGCTATTAGGCAGGAACTGTAGAGCATAAATTAGGAACAGAAGTTCTCAGGGACATGCAAAACAGAAATGGGGAGGTTGTTTAGGGAGTACTTGCTTCAAGTACTGGATAGGTTTGATCCACTGAGGCAAGGAAGGGATGGTAGGGTGAAGGAACCTTGGATGACAAGGGATGTGGAACATCTATTCAAGAGGAAGAAGGAAGCTTAGTTAAGTTTGAGGAAGCAGGGATCAAACTTGCAAGGTAGCTTACCTTGTAAGAGGGCATGAAAAAGCCTTGGCAGATAGGATTAAGGGAAACTCCAAGGTGTTCTACACTTATGCGAGAAACAAGAGGATGGCCAGAGTGAGGTTAGGGCCAATCAGGAATAGTAATGGTAACTTCTGCCTGGAGACAGAGGTGGTGGGGGGTGGGGTCATTAATGAATACTTTGCTTCAGTATTCACTAGTGAGAGGGATCCTGTCATTTGTGAGGAAAGCATCAAACAGGCAGACGTGCTCAACAGGTTGATGTTAAGGAGGAGGATGTGCTGGAAATTTAAAAAAACATGACGGATATCCAAGGTTACTACGGGAAGCGAGGGAAGAGATTGCTGCACGTTTGGCGATGATCTTTGCATCTTCATTGTCCAATGAAGTAGTACCAGATAATTGGAGGGTGGCAAAATGTTATTCCCTTGTTCAAAAAAGGGAATAGGGATAACCCTGGGAATTGGAGACTAGTCAATCTTACCTTGGTGGTGGGCAAATTATTGGAGAGGATTCTGAGAGACAGGATTTTTGATGATTGGGAAAAGCATAGTTTGATTAGAGATGGTCAGCATGGCTTTGTGAAGTCATGCCTCACAAGCCTTATTGAATTCTTTGAGGATGTGAGAAACCACATTGATGATAGCAGAGCAGTGGATGTGTTGTATATGGATTTTGAGAAGGTGCTTGGTAAGGTTCCCCTTGGTAGGCTCATTCATAAAGTAAGGAGGCATGGGATACAGGGGAATTTGGCTGTTTGGACACAGAATTGGCTGGCCCAGAGAAGACAGACGGTGGTAGGAGATGGAAAGCATTCAGCCTGGAGCTTGGTGACCAGGGGGTTCTGCAGGGATCCCCCCTCGATTATTTGTGATTTTTGTAAATGACCTGGATGAGGAAGTGGAAGCGTGGGTTAGTAAGCTTGCCAATGACACAGAGGTTAGCAGAGTGGTGGATAGTGTGGAGGTCTGCTGTAGGTTGCAATGGGACATTGACAGGATGCAGAGCTGGGCAGATTGAGTTCAACCTGGAAAAGTGTCAAGTGATTCAGTTTGAAAGGTCAAATTTTATTGCAGATTACAGGGTTAAAGGCAGGAGTCTTGGCAATGTAAGGGAACAGAGGGATCGTGGGATCCATGTCCATAGATCCCTCAAAGTTGCCACCCAAGTTGATAGGGTTGGCTTTCATGAGCAGGTGAAATGAGTTTAAAAGCCATGAGGTTATTCTGCAGCTCTATAGAACCTTGGTTAGACCACATTGAAATATTGTGTTCAGTTCTGGTTGCTTCATTATAGAGGGGATGTGGAAGCTTTAGAGGGGGTGCAGAAGAGATTTACCAAGATGCTGCCGAGACTGGAAGGCATGCCT
Organism: Chiloscyllium plagiosum; assembly: GCF_037043375.1. NCBI lineage: Eukaryota > Metazoa > Chordata > Chondrichthyes > Orectolobiformes > Hemiscylliidae > Chiloscyllium > Chiloscyllium plagiosum. The sequence goes on from NW_028270139.1 coordinate 20,758,617, forward strand.
TATGAAGAAAGGTTAAGGGAGCTAGGGCTTTTCTCATTGCAGCGAAGAAGGATGAGAGATGACTTGATCGAGGTGTACAAGATGATGAGAGGCACAGATAGAGAGGATAGCCAGAGAATTTTCCCAGGGTAGAAAATGGTTATCATGAGGGGGCATAATTTTAAGGTGATTGGAGGAAGGTTTAGGGGAGATGTCAGAGGTAGGTTCTGTCCACAGAGAGTGGAGGGTGTGTGGAGTGGAATACACTGCCAGTGGTGGTAGTAGAGTCACACACATTGGGGAATATTTAAACAACTCTTGGATAGGTATATGGATGATAGTAAAATGAAGAGTATGTAGGTTAGTTTGATCTTAGATTAAGACAAAAGATCAGCACAACATCGAGAGCTGAAGGGCCTGTACTGTGCTGTACTATTCTCTGTTCTATGTTCTAAAAAAATTCTGGCAGAACTAATAAACAGCAATAAAGTTTTAGGCTTGAACAGAAATAGTAGGGAATGATGAATATTGATACTTTTTAAAAAGTTAATAACAGATTTTACAACGTTTCTTTGTCCTTACCTTCTGCTTTTCTTCTGCCCTGGCAGCCTGTTTACAGACTGGATGCCAGATTAAAGTACCTGAATCAAATTAGAAACAAACAATAAAGTCATAGCGATGAAAAAATATTAGTAATTATCCACTTTCTCTAAATAAAGTGAATAGTTTTGTTAGTTATATTTAAATTCACACTTTAATTCTACTTATTTTATAGCTTTACTTCTGTTCAACAAAGGCCTCAATGCAACTAACCTGGGAGAATCATCAATAGTGTTATTACAGCAAATTAACATTATGTATATGTTTAGGAAATATATGCAACTAGGAATTCTGTTTGCTATTGTAATAGGTATGAGCTAAAATGAATGAATAACTCCAAATGGGAGGATTACAATACACAAGCAAAAGTGTCTTTTTTTAGAACACTGACCACGCCAGTTGGCATTTAGTGAAGAACAGAAATATGTAAAAAGTACCCCAATATAGAAGTAAAATATTACTTTATCAGAAATATATTTTGAGCTATAGGAAATCTATGTCAGGGATAATTCTGCAAAACAGCCTCAAAATTTGGGCTCTTGGAGCCCTAAACAGTGGAGCTAAATGTATCATTTTGCCAAAAATGTCAAGTCATTCTTAAAAATACATAGCTGAACAGAGGTTCAGCAGTAGGAAGAACAACCTCTCCCCACCACATCCCCACTGTCAGTGTGTGAAGTATAGGAGAGGTGTATGATGGATGGGCTGCAAGCAAAAATGGGTGCTCCCAAATGTAATCCTCATGGTCTTAAACCTAAACTCCTGGCTCTTTGATGTACAGGGTATAAGAGAGCCAACATGGGAGTTACTGCTGCCAAAATTTGAGAAAGTTGACTTTGCCCGAAATTCCATTAAATTAGCAAGATAGATTGCACCAAACAGCAGCCAGTAGTTAAAGAAGGTGTCTCACCATCTAGGAGAAAGTGAGGACTGCAGATGCTGCAGACCAGAGTTGAAAAATGTGGTGCTGGAAAAATACAACAGGCCAGACAGCATCCGAGCAGCAGGAGAATCAACGTTTTGGGCATAAGAAGGGCTTATGCCCGAAACGTCGATTCTCCTGCTCCTTGGATGCTGCCTGGCCTGCTGTGTTTTTCCAGCACCACATGTCTCACCATCTATCTCAGGCAAGTAGAAATGAAAAGTATATGCCAAGCTTGCCAGCGACATCACTGTTTTTTCATTTAATGCATAGATAAACCAGAAATGGCCATGTGGAGAGATTAGTATTGAGCAAACTGGAGTGAAAATTCGAGGAAGAAAGCAGAGCACTGGATTAACTGGCTTATTTGCAGAACTGCATGTACTTAAAGCGATGATCGGTATATTGTAATGAATAGCAAATTGGCTTATGCAACATAGGGGAAAAAGAAGCTGGTATAGAAGACCTAACAGAGTCCTAAGTTAGAGCATAGAGGAACACCATTGTCTGAGTACAGAGAACAGATGGTTGTAACCGAGTATAGTCTCTAACATCCCAACTATCTCTCACTTTGTTGAAAGTTTAATGATCTCATTCTGTCAGCAAAGTCTTTACATAAGAACAAAGAGGTAAATAGCTGACTATGAGGGAAGCACACAGATACTTATGACAAAATAATCAAGCTTTGTCTTTTGGTGGAACATGAACCGTTCTCCTTGTACCAGAAACAAAGTCACTTGCCAGCACCTACGTGGTATCTTGTACCGTGTGATGTGTGCTACAATATCAAAGTCTCACTTGACATTTCGCATTCCTTCCACAAACTCTGACTACATGACCTTTACAATGACTTAGAATATACACCACATTCACCACAATTAGTTTATTCAGGCATTTTTACTTGTTTTCCCATTGTAAAGAAAGTTTATTTTTATTTTTGTTATTTGCAAAATTGTGGGCTGAAATGAGAAAGAACTATTTTAAAATCAGCAACTCATGAATAGGAACTTCTGACTTATCTCCCAGTTTTCCTTTACCCACAATTTATTTCTTCCTGTCTGTTTGAAAGTGTATGTGTAAGTAGGAAATTAAAAGTGGATTAGAGTTTAATTTGTAGTGGCACATGCTAATGGTTTATAAGAGATTACTTACAGCTAGAGTTTAATTACTTGTAAAAAAAAAGTAATTCTTGTTAAGTACAGAACCTTGTCCATGCTTCTGTCAACCTGTGTCCAAAAATTAGGTAAAATGGGAATTTTAAACTCTAACTTTTGTGACAATTCCAGGTATAGCAAGGCATGATACCCAGTGAGCCATTAACACTAATGTTACCAGCACAAGCCTCTATCCCCTTTCTCTGATATACTTATCTAGTGTACTTTTAAATGTATCTATACTATTCACAGACTTTCCCTGTGGTTGTGAATTCTACATTCTTACCACTCTTTGGATGAAAATGTTTCTTCCAAATTCTCTGTTTGATTTCTTGATGACCACCTTATACTGGCAGCCCCAGTTATGCTCATTCCCAAAAGTGAAAACAGTCTTTCTTCATCTACTCTGACAAAATTTTTATCAAGTTAACGACCTCATCTCCCAGCCTCTTTGTTTCAAGAGAAAAAGAGACCTACCCTGCTAGAAATTCTTGACATAATTCTATGCTCAGCATTTACACTCATCCATTGATAATGCACAAATGAAAGTGCTCATTGTGTCATCACTTGATGTCTAACAGCGCTCTATTGAAATTAGTGACCAAGAAATAAAATCATGCAGCGGTCAGACCATATCATTTGCAAACATTTATTTGCCTTTAAAATGGTCAGCAGCATCCAACTGAAACCAGAGCAAAACAACTGACAAGGAATAATTGCAACAAAGTAATTGTGGAGGGGAGTATTGACAGCTTGAGGGGAAGGGCAGTTGATGGAGGAGTGGGCTTAGCTGTCCTATTACAGTGTAATTTCTCTCACATCCTCATTGGAGTAAAGACTGTTGGAGCTGTTAATTCCACGCTCTCAGTGTTCCTTGTAGTAAAGCACAGATACAGATTAAGATACTCGATTCATCCCTGAGCTTTGAGCAGGACTGGGTGAGAGGCACAGAGAACACCCTGGAAAAATTGGTAAGAAATGCTGGAGGAGAAAGTGAGGACTGCAGATGCTGGAGATCAGAGCTGAAAATGTGTTGCTGGAAAAGCGCAGGTCAGGCAGCATCCAAGGAACAGGAGAATCGACGTTTCGGGCATAAGCCCTTCTTCAGGAATGAAAAAAGTGTGCCAAGCAGGCTAAGATAAAAGGTAGGGAGGAGGGACTTGGGGGAGGGGCGTTGGAAATGCGATAGGTGGAAGGAGGTTAAGGTGAGGGTGATAGGCCGGAGTGGGGGTGGGGGCAGAGAGGTCAAGAAGAAGATTGCCGGTTAGGAAGGTGGTGCTGAGTTCGAGAGTTGGGACTGAGACAAGGTGGGGGGAGGGGAAATGAGGAAACTGGAGAAATCTGAGTTCATCCCTTGTGGTGGAGGGTTCCTAGACAGAAGATGAGGCGCTCTTTCTCCAGCCGTCATGTTGCCATGGTCTGGCGATGGAGTCGTCCAAGGAGCTGCATGTCGTTGGTGGAGTGGGAGGGGGAGCCGAAGTGTTGAGCCACGGAGTGGTTAGGTTACAAGCATACGGAAATGTAGCATTTCCATTGAAATGGAAGGAATGAAGAAACTCTTGGGAAAAATTTTAAAAATATGCAGTGATATTTGTTGGTTAGCTCAGTTGGCTGGGTGGCTGGCTTGCAATGCAATGTATTGCCAACAGTGTGGGTTCAATTCCCGGACTGGCTGAGGTTACCATGAAGCACTCTTCTTCTCAACCTCTCCCCATGCCTGAAGAGTGGCGACCCTCGGGTTAAACCACCTATTGATCTTGCTTATTGATCTTAAATGTTTACAGTGTAAGGGCCACAGCCTCACTGATCAGCTCATGAGACGTTTCAGTCATGTGGAGTCTTGCTCAAAGTAGTTAAACACTTACAGTGTAAGCAGTGAAAGCTCAAAAGGAGGCTAAACAGGAATTGTAGGGAGTGGAAGTTAAAGGGCACTGCTGTCAGGGACACTGGTAGGACCCAAGGGGAAGGGAAGGAGAAACCTGGAATGCCAGGGGAGAGTCCCAGTGAAAAGGTAAAGGTGACAGGGTCGTGGAATTAAGGCTGAGGTTGGAGAATGAGCAGCTCAGTTGAATAAGAGGATGGTGTAAGATTGAGGCTTGACAAGAAGAATTGGATGGGAGCGAGGTCTTGGGGAAGAACAGGAATATCAATGGAAATACTGAAAGGGGTCTAGCGTAATAGGAGAGGCTGAAGGAGGACAAAGTGGTGTTACAGAAGAGGAAAAGTCCATCTACAGTTATAGGGTGAAATATGTATTCTAAAGGTGAGGATAGATGGTGAAACAGACGATGTAAAAGTTTAAAACCCCAACATCTCCCTCTAAGTTGTGTGTCACAAGAAGGAGACTCAGAGAATGCACAGTGCAAATGAGAAGGGCTCCAGATGTACTTGTATGTGGTCCTGCAGAGTGTAAATAGACCCTACTGAGACAACCAAAACAACCTGAAAAATACCATTGCAAGAGCATTCAGTTAAGAGTTCTACAATAAAGAGACATTATCAATGCAGAATAAAGGTGATTAAGTTACTTCAGTTCCTAGCACCAGCTCTTCAACCCCATCCCATTATTCATTAACCTTTGACACAAACAGCACCAAAGAATCACAAGCAGTGATTTATAGTCTTGAGGTTATTCATCATTCAGCCATGCAGGTGCATTAACAGGTCTGCTTATTTGAACGTTAAGGATTTGGGAATGGAACTGTGATGCAGGATTTAGATTCCAAGGTTGTAAGACTATATTGCATGGGAGAATGAAGACCACCAAACGTCAAGGTGCAAACTGCAGCATACATGTAAAGCAAAATGAATTCCAAAGCCACAATCATCCCACACATGGTAGCATCAGGAAGAGAAAAACCACCACTGATAATTAAGGATGCACTTCACCACATAGGTGACTGTAAGGCAAGCTTTCGCACAAGACATGAGCAGCCTGAAAAAGACCAAAGTGCAGATTGACTGTGTTAGGATCTCAAAGGGAAAACAGAAATCTCAGTCCTGATATTTCTTCACAGATCAGTACTTCAATGCCAGATGTTTGCCCAACCTAAACATGCTGCTGTGTTAACTTTATTAAAATTGAAATGAATGAGAAGAGAAAGAAGTATTAATAAAGTGAAAGCAGGTCCCACAGGCAGTCAGCATCAGTTAGAAGAGCAAACCAATGAATGTTACAGAGGCTGAGTGCTGACAGTTTGGATTTGGTTCTTCCTCTATTACAGGGAAGAAGCTAGCTGTTTTGTGAGCATCTGGTTAGGTATTAAATCTATTCTATCCCTAAAGTTTTAAAGAGTACAGGGAATAAGTGATAACGTTTATATATATTATACATTATAGGAAGCAAAGAACTGAATAAATTGTTTATCTTATTATTTAGAAAGTTGATTGAAGATGGCAGGACAGAGACGGTCATAGGTGCAATATCTGGAATTTTGTGGATACTAAATGTTTACAAATTGAGAGGTTTCAGCTCATAGATTACGAGGTGGGAGCTGAACTACAGACACTGCAACAAACAAGGGAGGGCAAGGTTACCTGGATATTTTATAGCAGTGGTCACACCCCCTAGGATAAAGTCATTGAATTTGGTTAGTGCTCAGGGTAAGGAAGGTGTGACAGCATGTGATTGTGAATGAGACAGATAAAGGGAGAGCTGAAGTGCAGGGACCTCAGCCTTTGCAATTGTCCAACAGACCTGAGATTGATTCTGATTATTTGAATGAGTAAAAGCTGTAGGGTGGAATAGATAACTGACCATTAACTGTGGGTAGGAAGTCACTCTAAAGCATTTACTTGCCTCACTGCCAACTGAACCTGCATGTTAATCTTAAGAAAATCCTGAATTGGGTCTCTTTGTTTTTCAGATTTTAGAAGACCTGCCCCATTTACAAATTAGCATATTTATCCAATCAATATGTAAAACCTCACACTTTCCCACATTGTATTCCATCTGCCATTTTTTGCCCACTCTCCTAGCCTGTCCAAGTCTTTCCAACTACTTCCTCAAAACTACCTATTCCTCCACCTTTCCTTGTCATTTTCAAAATTAACAACAATGCCCTCAGTTCCTTTGGCCAGATCATTACTATATAATGTGAATAGTTTTGGTCCCAACACTGACTCCTGGGGAACTCTACAAATCACTGACTGCCATCCTGAAAAAGACTGCTTTATCCCCACATTTTGCCTTCTGCCAGTCAGCCAATCCTCTAACCATATCAATACCTTGCCCCTAAAACTATGGGCTCTTATGCAGCAGCTTTCTGTGCAGCACCTTGTCAAAAGCCTTCTGGAAATCTAAATAGATCATGTCCACTGGCTCGCCTTCATCCAACTTGCTCACTACCTCCTCAAAGAATTATAACAGATTTGTCAGCATGAGTTTCCCAAGCTGTGTTGACTCAGACCTATTTTACCATGTACTTTCAAGTACTCTGCAATCTCATTCTTAAAAACATAGTCTAAAATCTTAGCAATGACTAAGGTCGGGCAAACCAACCACAATTTCCCATCTTCTGCCTCCCTTCCTTCTTATACCGGGGCATTACATTAGCCGTTTTCTGGAACCCTCCTTGACTCCAAGAATTCCTGAAAGATCACCAGCAATGTCTCCACAACCTCCTCAGCTATCTCCTTCAGCAACTTGGGGTGTAACCCAGCCAGTCTTTATAATTTATCTACCTTCAGATCTTTCAGCTTCCCCAGCACCTTCTCCTTAGTGAATGATATTACATTCACATTTGCCATCTGTTGAAATTCTGGTATGCTACTGTCTGAAGACATGAGGATTGATGCAAAGTACCTGTTCCTTGTTATTCCTTTGTTCCCCCATTACTACTTCTTCAGCATCATTTTCCAGCAGTCCAATGTCCATCCCTGCCTCTCTCTTACCTGTTATATGTCTAACAAAAAAACTCTTGCAATCTTCTTTTATATTATCAGCTAGTTTACACTTATATTTTGTCTTCTCCCCACTTACTGCTTTTTTAGTTCCTCTGCTGAGTTTATAGGCTTCCCACTAATCTTCACCACATTATATGCTTCTTCTTTTATGCTGTCCCTGACTTCCCTTGTCAGCCATGGTTGCCTCCTTTTGGTCTGTTATTTCTTTCTTGGGATAAATTTCTGCTGTCCCTCCTGAATTACCCCCAAAAACTCCTGCTAGGCTCTCCTTAGAATCAACTTTAACCAGCTCCACCCTCACGTCTTAGAAGTTAACTTTACTTATTGTAATTTCCCAATCCACCTGCATATTGGCATCCCCCATGGTAATTGTAATAGTGCCTCTCTTACATCCTTTTCCATCTCCTGATTACTTTCTGTTCCATAGCCTGACTACTGCTAGGAGGCTTCTACATTACTCTCATCAGGGTCTTTTCTATTTGCGATTCCTGAATTCTACCCACACAGACTCTTTATGATCCTATAATGCTTCTTACTATAAACGTAATTTCATTTCTTATGAACAGTATAGAGGGCTGTTGTAGGCTGCAGTGGGACATTGACAGGATGCAGAGATGTGCTGAGAGGTGGCAGATGGAGTTCAACCTGGATAAATGCGAGGTGATGCATTTTGGAAGGTTGAATTTTAAAGCTGAGTACAGGATTAAGGATAGGATTCTTGGTAGTGTGGAGGAACAGAGGGATCTTGGTGTGCAGGTACATAGATCCCTTAAAATGGCCACCCAAGTGGACAGGGTTGTTAAGAAAGCATATGGTGTTTTGGCTTTCATTAACAGGGGTATTGAGTTTAAGAGTCGTGAGATCTTGTTGCAGCTCTATAAAACTTTGGTTAGACCGCACGTGGAATACTGCGTCCAGTTCTGGTTGCCCTATTATAAGAAAGATGTGGATGCTTTGGAGCGGGTTCAGAGGAGGTTTACCAGGATGCTGCCTGGACTGGAGGGCTTATCTTATGAGGAGAGGTTGACTGAGCTCGGACTTTTTTCATTGGAGAAAAGGAGGAGAAGAGGGGACCTAATTGAGGTATACAAGGTAGTGAGAGGCATAGATAGAGTCAATAGCCAGAGACTATTTCCCAAGGCAGAAATGACTAACACAAGGGGTCATAGTTTTAAGCTGGTTGGAGGAAAGTATAGAGGGAATGTCGGCGGCGGGTTCTTTACACAGAGTTGAGAGAGCATGGAATGCGTTGCCAGCAGCAGTTGTGGAGGCAGGGTCATTGGGGACATTTAAGAGACTCCTCGACATACATGTGGTCACAGAAATTTGAGGGTGCATACATGAGGATCAGTGGTTGGCACAACATCGTGGGCTAAAGGGCCTGTTCTGTGCTGTACTGTTCTATGTTCTATGTAACTATGTCACCTTGAGCCTCTGCCCATCTGTCTGTCCTGTTGATAGGATAAATATCCTTAGATAGTTGGTATCCTTGGTTAGTAGGTTTGCAGATGACACCAAAATAGTGAAGAATAGTGGATAGTGAAGAAAGTTATCTCAGACTACAATGGGATCTTAATCAGATGGGTCAATGGGCCGATGAATGATGGATGGAATTTAGATAAATGTGAGGTGTTGCATTTTGATAAAGCAGGACTAATAAACTTTATGGTAGGGTCCAGGGGAATGTTCAGGGTGCAGGTTCATAGTTCCTTGAAGGTGGAGACAGGGTAGTGAAGAAGGCATCAGTGCATTGAGTGAAAGGAGTTGGGAGGTCATGCTGTGGCTGAACAGAACATTGATTAGGCCACTTTTGGAATACTGCATTCAATTCTGGTCTCCCTGCTATTGTAAAGATGTTGTTACACTTGAAAGGGTGCAGAAAAGATTAACAAGGATGTTGCCGGGACTGGCGTGTTTGAGTCAAAGGGAGAAGCTGAATAGACAAGGGCTATTTTGTCTGGAGCTTCGGAGGCTGAAGTGTGACCTTGCAAAGTTTTAAAATCACGGGTAGCATGGAAAGGGTGAATAACCAAGTTCTTTTTCTGACAGAAAGAGAGTCCTAAACCAGAGGACATAGGTTTAAGGTGAGGGGGAAAGATTTTAAAAGGATCTAAGATGCAATATTTTCACGCAGATGGCAGTACATGTATGGAATGAGCTGCCACAGTAAGAGGTAGAGGCTAGTACAACATTTAAAGAGCAATTGGATTTGTAGATGAATAGGAATAGTTTAGAGGGATATGGACCAAATGCTGGCAAAGGAAATAGATTAATTTAGGATATCTGATCAGCATGGACAAGATGGACTGAAGGATCAGTTTCCGTGCTGTATGACTCTCTGGCTCTATTTGGTTCCCGCCAATTTCAATCTGCGCTACAAACTCATTTATTTTATTTCATATATACGCGCATTTAAGTATAACATCATCAATCCGGTGTTGACTGGGCCCCTGTTGTCATGGGTGCCTCTTATCTGTTGCGCTTTAAGTTAGCTTTTTGACCCTTTCCATGTGCTCTGCCCTATAACTTTTTCAGGAAATTTGAATAACCTCTCCTGACCCCAAACCCCCCACCTCATCTTTAACTAGTCATTGCAACCACCCTATTTTGCCTTTCCATTAGATCCTGTTCCCAGACTGGTTTAGGTGGAATCACAGAATCCCTATAATGTGGAAAGAGGCCATTTGGCCACTGATTCTGCATCGACTCTCCAAACAGCATCTAACCCAGACCCTGCTCTCACCCTATTCCAGTAACCTCGCACTAACATGGCTAATCTATTGAGCCTACACATCCCTGGAAAGTATGGATTGATTCCCAGGGGCAATCCACCTATCTTGCATGTCTTTGGACTGTGGAGGGGGAAACTGGAGGACCCTGCACAAACGCATACAAGCACAGGAAGAATGTGTAAACTCCACAGATAGTCACCCAAGTGAACCTGTGTCTCTGGTGCAGTGAGGCAGCAGTGCTAACCACTGAGTCACTGTGCTGCCCTTGGAGGTGCAGCTTGTCTTGACTGTACAGTTCCCTCCTGTTCCAATACTGATAGCAATGCCCCGTGAAATGGAACCCCTCTTGCCCACACAATTCTTTTAGCCACATGTTTACTTTCCCGATCTTATCTATTTTCGGATTTGCACATGGGTCAGGTAATAATCCAGAGCTCACAACCTTTGTGATCCTGCAGCAGTAGTGTTTTGACCAACAGGGTCCACTTGATTCATGACTTGAAATCATTGAGTTATTTTGTTAGTCATTTTAAGAAAAAGATCTTGCTCCCATCGTGTGAATAATCGCCTGCTCAGTTTTCTAGCAATAGCTTCAGTATAGCGTTATGCGGGCTTACAAAGGGTTGGATTTAATTGATTCAACTTTTTTTTGCAAAGGGCATTCATCTATCATGGGGATGTAGAGGGAGACACTACTGACTGATAGCTAAAACCCAAACATATATATTTTTCTGTTTTGTGGAGGTTATGCTCCTCCCAGACGATAGCAGTGAATAAGAGCCTCAGTGCTCTTTGCATAGCTGCATATGATATGCAAGAGATGTTCTAGTTTGAGCAACATTTCTCAAGGTAGTTTATAAGGGAAGTCTTAACATGTTGAAAGAGATGACAGGATTGTCATAAAATATGCTACATTTGTTGCAAGTGAAATGTATACGAAAGATTCACAACTACATGTCCAAAATGACTTCTGTTAGCTTTCTTCTCCTACCGTTACATCTTTGTTTCAACTTAGCAACTGCAACAGAGCTTGAGGAAGCCTGCTGACTACTTTGGCACCTTGTCTCGGGTGTCTTTGGCAGTTCCTTCTGTTTGACTGGGCCTAGAGATCTTCAACTTGCTGAGGGTTTCCCGGCAACCTTCTCAGCTCGACCCAACGGTATGTTTGCGTACCTTGAAAAGGGGAAGTGGAGTGAATGTCCATCTCTGGAGAGTCCGGAGATGACAGACTAGCACTCAGTGATGGTCAGTCCTTGTCCCAGATGGGGCACCTGGTGGGAGATCAAGGCTGCGCAGCTGATGAATGAATGCAGCCATGGCTTGAGCAATGAAGTGATAACCCTCACATACATCCGGTAGATACTGACTATTTTGCTCATCCTGAGGCAGCTACCACCTGATTCACACAGGCAGACATGCATGCTGCATCCACAATATCAGACCGAACTTGGGCAGATTGCTTTGCCCTTTGTTTCAGTCTGTAAATGATCTCTGACCCCCAGAGACATTCCTCTTACTTACCTCTCCATCAACTCATTAATTACCAAGTCCAGAGACTGATCACCTGTTTTGGATTCATGGGGAGAATGCTCTCCAGCAATCATCAGAGTGTGAGACCTCAGTAGTTTCATCTTCCTGTAGCTCAGAGTCTGTGCAAGTGCTGTGTTCACCAGAACATGACCCTAGCCTATTCTAGATAGATTAACCATGAGGTGAACATCTCTGTGTTGGGGGAGGGTGGGGAGGGAAGGCCTTGCTCATGCATCCTCTGGGGGGGGTCATGACTCTCATCCTCAGGGATGTGCAGTAAGGTAGATAGACCTGTGGGCTGGAGCTCTTCTTCTTTTAGTCCTCGTCTGGGACTGGGATTTTGAAGGCTGCATAGAAAAAGAAAGATTTGTGGGCAGCACGGTGGCACAGTGGTTAGCACTGCTGCCTCACAGCGCCTGAGACCCGGGTTCAATTCCCGCTTCAGGCAACTGACTGTGTGGAGTTTGCACGTTTTCCCCGTGTCTGCGTGGGTTTCCTCCGGGTGCTCCGGTTTCCTCCCACAGTCCAAAGATGTGCAGGTCAGGTGAATTGGCCATGCTAAATTGCCCATAGTGTTAGGTAAGGGGTAAATGTAGGGGTATGGGTGGGTTGCGCTTCGGCGGGGCGGTGTGGACTTGTTGGGCCGAAGGGCCTGTTTCCACACTGTAAGTAATCTAATCTAATTTCTAAGTTGAGCTGCCACCTTTGTCCAAGGTTTTATTATGACTTTGCTGCTTAACGTGCAGCTGGAATAGCTGCTTGCAGGGTTTCTCATTAGGTGCTGTAGGCATCCAATTACCTTTTCAGAACAGGCACATTCATCTTGCTGCCCTGCCATCCTTGTTGCCTGTTCCTCAAAGAAGGTCAGGAGGCTTACGAAGCAAATCTTCCCTCTGTCTATCGACTACACACACATGCATGTTCTTCTCCTCCAGGAGAAATGCATTCGGAGGCATTAGCAGGGGTACAAATGTCCTATATGATTGATGGTGAATAAAGAGAGAGGGAGATGTCATAGCCCAAAGCTGTGATTATTCTTGCGTGTTACATGGAGATATTTTAAAGTTAAAATGTTCTGACTGAAAGTCTGTCAAAGAGCTAAAGATGATGCAAAATTTTATATGAGGTGCATGCCCGAGACACCTGAGAGCTGTTTTGTGTCTGATTCCATGCAAGCCTTTGGTAAAAGTCACCAGATGTGCACTTTCTCCTAGTGGTGATGAAAGGTCATTGAGCTGAGTGTTGATGCTCCTTTTCTGTTTTACGTGTGATCCTTGGCTGATGTATGAGCAGTAGTGGCACTGTGATGCAGGTAGCTCTAGCTCAAAGATGTGACAGATATTGATTGTACATGGGGTATCTAATGGAGATGTTTTTCATCTAATTTTGTGTGTGATAGTCCTCGGTAGTGTTATCCTTCTGAGTTTAACTTGCAATAAAAGGAGCAAGAAGGACCGAGTATAGGTGGTACCTACCCTGTACAATGTAGATTAGTCTTCCTTTTGCAGCACACTAGTCAGATTTCTTTGACCTGTCGAAAGGCTGGGGACACCTCAACCAGCTTTGTCCAGGCTGCCTTCATCAATCATGATGTCCTCATTTTGCCATCCCCCAGGAAAGAAGGGAAATTTCTTTCTCTCTTGGACATTCTTCAGAAGAATGTGTAGGGCGGCATTGCTAAACTGTGGTGCTTTTTTTTCTGGGTCTCTCCATCTTCAGCTGTGGGTGGGGTGATGACCATAAGTTGAGTGATGCCCTTTATACCAGGAAACCAGAGAATGCAGATTGGCAGCCTTGATACAGCTAAGAAGAGACATGACATTGCAGCTCCTGGCTGTAGTAGTCTTGTCACAAAAGGATGTTAATGAAGTATCAGACATATCTGTAAATTTTGCATGTTCTATCTATTCAATGTGGCAGTGGTTGGCATAGCAGTGGAATCTACTGCCCTGCTGCCTCCCAATATGACAGAGGGTTTTAATTCTCTGCAGAATTCCACTGCCTGGAATAAGTCACAAATGCAGGAAAATCTGTAAATCTAGCAAGTCAATGTGGGGACACCAACTGCCTAAACGGATAAGTATCAAGTGGATTGTAAAGAATGTAGTCAGCATTTTGGAAGAACAAGGATTTAAGAATAATTTCAATTCGGTACGTTCTGTTGTCCTGTTGATGATTAATGAGCAGAATCCTATTTCCAGTGCTCGTATTTGTGGTTCAGATGTTGTATCCCTCTAGGCAACATAATCAAATGTTGCATGAAATTGCAGATTCCATCACCTTCGTAGAATCAAACTCCCAGACTTTGACCCTCCCATAATATTCCCCTTTCATTTCCTTCATTGTTGCTATCAACATATACTTTTACCTCCTTCTTAGGCATTCAAATATTTCTTTAGAAGTCTAATACAAATGCAAGTTTTTGATAATATTTTGGGACAATTATATGATGTTAGGCTGATCATTAGAAACAAACAAGATAGATAACAGAACCAAAAAGCAATAAATGAATATGCTAATTTATCCCAAATGTGGAAAATGGCTGTTGACAATGATAATTCCAAAGGAGCAAAAGTCTAAGAAGTTTTATCTAAAATGGATTAAGAACTATACGGGTGTATAATTGAACATCAATTCACTAGTTTTCAAAATGGAGCAAAGCATCTAATTTAGGGAGTGAAGATCCCAGTCAAAAATATTAAAGAACTTAAGAATTGTGGAAACAATCCTCATAGTTGCCTGCAAAGGCCCTGCGAATTTATTAGTAAGAGAATTAGTGTGTCTCTTTGGCTTGTTTTAACTACTGGTCTTTAAGTAGATAGAGACATTATATAGAGGTAAATGCTTCTTGTAGCTTCACGCAAAATTGTGGGCCACAATTTTCTATCCTCTCAAAATCTTTGGATCTCCGAAGGCACCTGTCCAATTGTAGCAATGGTGCACAAAGAAGTAGCTTGAATTCTCAAATACAGCAGACTAAAACTACACTTTTCATTTTTATTACTTAATTGAATAATAACTTTTGATGCATTTCTTTATATTCCACTTTCTTTCTTTGAATCGTTTTCAATTATATTAACATAAACAGCGTTTGTTCAGTTCTGCATCTGGCTACATGCAGTCAGAACCCTGACCATAACACAATCCCACTTCTTTGGAATTCCATATGATCTCACAAAGCAACATCTATGTCAGATATTTCTCATTGCAGCAGGTACCAAGGGCTTGAGGTTGCCTTGGGCAGTCTGATTATGACCTAAGCAGAGGAAATAATAGCCCATTATGATCTTTCAGGAACATATGTACCTTGTAGATACATTTCTTCGCCTTCTGCAAACATCTCTTCGCACCTGGCACATCGTGCACAGTCTGGATGGTAATGTTTTTCTCCTGCCTTTAATAAGAAAATTAGGTAGAACAGCATCAATTCAAAACATTAAAGTCAATCAGATTGCTTCAACTGTCAAACATAAATATTCAGAAAATACTAGCAGCAAGATTTTTTTTTCCCCAAATGGAATTTCAGTAACCGGTTTCTGTGAGTCTTCTGATTGATTACCGTTTCTTAAATTGGGGGAAGTCCATCCCAACACTCGACACTCTGGAAGTTGCCAGTCCTAGTGTAAAATTAATGTAATCCCTCCTATAGCACACTCAATGATTCATGATCCTGAAACATCAAACAAATCTGAAATCTATACTCTACAGCACAAGACTATTCTAATGTAAATCTGCAGATTGGGCAGAGACATTCTTTGAAATCTCTCAGCTGATTTGATTAAACAGTTTATACCATCCAGAGTTTCTCAATATATCAATTCTGATAGAAGGCAGACATGGTTCATCCTTGAGGAAATGTATTTGTTAACTGTCAGAGAACACTTCAGTTAACAGACTGTCACTGACTGCACTTTGAGAGGTTTGCTTTGCTTATTAGTCAGATTGTAAGAACCTTTTCAAGCTGATTTCTGACTTCTGACAGTGTGTCTATGTGTCTCGATTGCTTCGTTGTTTAAAATGTCAAATGTATTGTCACACGTTTACACTTTTTCTATTGCTGCCACAGTTATTTTCCCTGAAGTGTCGGAGGATGAGGGGTGACCTTATAAAGGTTTATTAAATCATGAGGGGTGTGGATAGGGTAAATAAATAAAGCCTTTTCCCCAGGGTGCGCAGTTTAAAACTAGAGAGCATGGGTTTACGGTGAGGGGAAAATATTTAAAAGGAACCTAAGGAGCAACTCCTTCACGCAGAAGGTGGACCGTGTATGGGAGAGGAAGTGGTGGAGGCTGGTACAATTACTACATTTAAAAGGCTTCCAGATGGGTATATGAATAGGAAGGGTTTAGAGGGATATAGGCCAAATGTTGGCAAATGAGACTAGATTAATCTAGGATATCTGGTTGACATGACGAGTTGGACCAAAGGGTCTGTTTCCATGCAGTATATCTCTATGACTCTATAACATGTGGTGAATATGGAGACCAGAAGCAAAATGTAATGGACAACACATAGCAATCCCACAACCAACGAATCAAATCCATGTTCTGCAGGCCTGCTACATCCAACTGTGAATGGTGGTAGTTAATGAAACAATTAACAGGAAGAGGTAGCTCCATAAAGATCTCAAAAAGACAAGGCTGATGCATTCACATCCATCTTCAGTGAAAATGAATAAAACATCTTAGCCTCCTCTTGAAGTCCCCAGCTCTTAAGGTCACAGATGCCAGTCTACAGATAATATGATTCACTCCATGTGATATCCAGAAATTGGTGAAGGTACTAGATACTGCAAAGGTTATACTGCTTCACAGCATTCTAGCAATCGTACTCAAGACCTATGTACCCTGACCCAGAAAAGCTTTCCCAGACAACTACAACACTGGCATTATCAGGCAATATGAACAAAAGCAAGACAAGCAATTACAGTTTGCCAGTCTACTCTTGATGATCAGAGTTAATACGACCTGGGGGCTGCTGAGAGAGAGAGGCTCACTGAGATTCTTGTAGAGGGAGAAGGAGAACATCTTCATAGCGGTCATCCTTGGAACAAGCTTCTTAGTAAGGTTATAATTAATGAGGAGGAAGTGACAGCAGATGCTGCAAGGATTCGCAGTAAGGTTATAATCAACTAGGAGAAAGTGAGGACAGCATCTGCAATGGATGACATTATCAATAATGGTATCAACTGGTAATAACCTGCTCCATGAAGCTCTTTTGGGTTTTGACAGGGCAAATATACTGCTGACCTTATTAAAGCCTTGATCCAAACATGGACAAAAGAACTGAACTCCAGAGGTGAGGTGAAAATGACTGTCAGAGAGTCTGAAAGCACAGAAGAGGCCCTTTGCCCCATAAAGTCTGTGTGACCTATCGACAATACTCCTAATTTCCAGCACATGACTCTCAGCCTTGAATGCTATGACTTTCTAAGTGGTCATTCATATACTTTTTAAAGGTTGTTAAGTTTCCTGTCTCTACTACCCTGCCAGGCAGTGCATTGCAGATTCCTACCATCCTCCGGGTAAAAAGACTTTTCCTCAAATACTCTAAACCTCTCACCCTTCACCTTCTCCTTGACATCATGTCAGAGAAGACCAAGCAAAATTGAATGTAGCCAATGGGAATCAGAGAGAAAACTCTCTGCTGAAGTCATACCTGGCCCAAAGGAAGATGGTTGTTATTGCTGGAGATTAATCCTTTTACGGTTTTTGTGAAGATCTGTAGCTCAGATTGTGGTTGGAATTGTTGGTCAGTTCACCAAGCTGGTTGATTTTTTTGCCATGTTTCATCTCTCTTCTGGGTGGCACCTTCAGTGCTGTGTAGCCTCCGGATAAAGCTTCATCTAGAGGTTACACAGCACTAAAGATGTCACCCTGGAGGGAGACAAAATGTTTGTTAATCCTCTCAGCCTTGACTGTGGGAATTCCTCAGGATAGTGTCCTCGGCTTGGCCATGTTCTTTGCTTCATCTATGACCTTCCTTTCATCACAATGTCACATGTGGGAACACTGGCTGATGATTGCACCATGCTCAGTACTATTGTCCAGTTAGATATTAAAGCAGTTAATGTTCATATGAAACAATACCTGGACAACATCCAGGCTGTTTAGTGGCAAGCAGTAATTGCGCCACACAAGTGCCTAACAATGACCATCTCCAATAAGTCAGAATGTAACCATTCAATGGCAAAGCCATCACCAAATCCCTCACTACCAATCTCCTGCAGCTTACCCTTGAGTAGAAACTGAATTGGAGCAGCCAGACACAAAGATCAGAAGAAAAGTAAGTTGCATAAATGACATAAGGAAGTTAGAATGAGATATAACTAAGTACGTGAATGGCAAAGATCTAGCAAATGGAGTATAATTTTGTAAAATACGAAACCTTTCATTATTGCAAGAAGTAGTTGCAGAAAACTAAGATGCAGAGTGATATAGATGCCTAAGTGCATGAATTGTAAAAAGGTTAGAATGAAGGTAAAGCAAGTAATTAAGAATTATACTAAACTCAATTCAAAAGTAGGGAGGTTGTCTTTCAATTGTTCAAGGTATTAGTGAGACCACATCTGGAGCACTGTGTACAATATTGGTCTCCTTATTTAAGAATATAAATGTACTGGCAGCAGTTCTGAGCTGGTGTATTGGACTATTAGCTGAAGTGTGTGGGTTGTCTTCCAAGAAAATGCTAGACAAATTGCACTTTTATCCATTAGAGGTTAGAAGAGTTAAAGGTAACTCAATTAAAACATACCGGGTCCTCAAGGGTCTTGACTGGACGGAAAAGATATTTATTCTTGTGGGAGAATTTACAACTAGGGAATTTTTATTTCAAAAGAAGGGATTACCCATTTAATACAGAGATAAGAAGAATTTTCTTTTTTGTCAAAGGGGATTGAGACACTTTGGAACCTCATTCGTGATTCAATTCAAGAATTCATGGATGGAGAATAAGTGCTGACCTAGCCAGCGATAGTCATATAGCATAAATGATTTTTTTCAAAACATTGCATGGTAAACAAATATCAGGAGGATGGTGTGATTGAAACAGGAGACGGCACGGTGGCACAGTGGTTAGCACTGCTGCCTCACAGCGCCAGAGACCCGGGTTCAATTCCCGCCTCAGGCGACTGACTGTGTGGAGTTTGCACGTTCTCCCCGTGTCTGCGTGGGTTTCCTCCGGGTGCTCCGGTTTCCTCCCACAGTCCAAAGATGTGCAGGGTCAGGTGAATTGGCCATACTAAATTGCCCGTAGTGTTAGGTAAGGGGTAAATTTTTAACCTTTCTTCACCCGCTTCGGCGGGTCGGTGTGGACTTGTTGGGCCGAAGGGCCTGTTTCCACACTGTAATCTAATCTAAATATATATCATGTGATGACATCCAGAAATCTGTCCAACCAGTCTTGGCACTCGAGAAAAGAAGCTTATAATTTCAATTTTCAATTGGTATTCAATAGTTCCAAACAGAAATGTGTGCAAATGGAAATTGGTTGAGTGCTGAATTGAGGTCTCTTTGGAAGTTTCCATATCTTGTTGATAATACTACCTAGTTTCTTGTATGAAGACTGAGCATGTACTGGACTATCATCATTTACCCATGCTACAGTAAGGAGACAACAGCTTCAGAAGATGAGAAGGCACGAGGCAAATTGAATATAGGTGAAGCTGAGAGGAACAATTTGCTGTCACCATTGCTTCAGAACTCTCTAATGGCTCTCTTTTATTTTCTTGTCTTAATTATTATTTGCTTCCATGGGCAATATTTGAAACTATGTAAACCTGTCTGTCTTCTATAGTAACATCACGGGTCAGTCTGGCAACTACATTAGCGAAAAGGACTTCAGGCATTGCTCTTTTTTATGTAGTTCTCTGTCTTACCAGCAAGATCACTGTGTAAGAGCCACAAGCAAAATCTAGATGACAAACCAAAACTGATATTCTGAAGACTAGAATAACTGCAGCAACTAGAGTTGCTCCCTGGGAGAACACAGAACTGCTGAAGCAGCAAACTATTGGAATTGCCTAGGAAATTGAAACTTCCAGTTGGCAATTCCCCTGTGTCATGAAATCTCTAAAACTATCTATCACAGTCAGCAATGTCAAAGGGTTCTCACTCAGCTAAGATGAGTAATTACCTAGGAAAAGTTAGAGGGTTAAATAAACCTAATTGAATCCTTGGGTCATTGCTAAACTGAGGCCTGGGATAATTCAAGGTTTCCTCATCTCTTTTTCTGTTTGTGTCTGGTAGCCTTATCCTCCCACATGCATCCAGCAAAAGCTCTTCCCAGTGATGCTTTGTCTGACTGGATGTCCAGACTCTGTGGCTATGTTAAATAAAAACCGAAAGAATGCAGATGCTGGAAATCAAAAACAAAAATGCTGCAAATGCTCAGCAGATGTGTGGAAAGAAATCAGAGTGCTCTCTACATTAAAGGACACGCTCCAGAATAACTCAGGAGGCCAGGTAAATGGAGTGAGATCACCAACCACTTTAGGAAGGACACTGCAGCTCTTAAGAAAATGCAAAGAAAGGTGACAAGGATCATCCTAGACTGAAATAATTGATATTTGAAGTTAAACTCAACACTTTGAGTGTGAACTTCTTGGCAGAATTTATACTAATAGGAGATCTGGTCTAATCATTTAAAGTGATTAAAGGCAAAGAGAAGCAAATAGTGCATTTGAGGTGAAAGGGGCCAGATACAATGAGAAGTCACCCCCATGAACGAAGCAAGTAGAGTGTGAAGTTGAATGCCCGTAGGCTTTAATTTATTAAGAGGGTGATCAACATTCAATATTACAAATAATTAAATTTTATTTCCATTTGTCACAGTATTTGAGAGGCATATGTTTCCATGAGCATTATGTCCACTAAAGAATGGAGAACACAATTTGCAGAGGTAAGATAACAGCTCAATACCTCCCATTCATACATTGTACACCTGAAAACCAGCAAAATTGTGCCCAATAGTAGGGTATACTCAAGCATGTGTAACGGGAGGAAGGAAAAACATGAAAAGTTGAGAAGGAAAAGGAGATGGGTGAAGAAAGGTTAAAAAGGACTGTATAAATTCTTACCTCCAGTACTCTCCCAGTAATGAATTTCGTACAGCGCTCACATTTGATGCCAAACTGAGAATGGTAATCAGCCTCACAGTAAGGAGCCCCATCCCTGTATGAGTGAGACACATTAATACATAACTTGTAACATTGTCATACTGTTTGAAAATGGGCCCAACACTTCGGTCTAACGTTCAATCAAAAGTGCTGGTAATTGCTGTGACTTTTCAGCTGTGATTATGGCATTTGCAGTAACTGTGCAAAAAGTTGAAGAATTCCTCAATAACTATAGCAAATAATTTAATGTGGTACAATTTCTCCAACCCTGCATTCCAGACCATGCCAGTCATTCATTTCTTCTCTGTAATGTTTACAATAATAAAGGTAGTAATTAAATGCAATTTGCTGTTGTCATCCTGTTTGAAAAAAGATTACTTCTTCAGACTAACAATTGGAGGATGGAGGTGTTTTTGCAACAAATACATTTATTTTACTGACATGCTCATAAGCCAACATTTTTCTGAATGATCTTTGAAGTAGAAACACCTCCTTTGAAGTAGAAACACTGTCAAACTGGCATGGCAAATTCTGACTCCTGTTCAAAGTGCAGGCAAGCAGAAATATAGACTTTACATGTCACCAAATCACTAGCTCTGCCATTTGATGACTGGTTATTACTGGCAAAAATCACAGTTAAAGTGCAAGCAGTTAACCAATGTAATCAGATATGTAGAAAGGAAGTGCAGAAACATAGATAAGAGAGAAGACCATTGAGACTCTTCAAGCTTGAGTCATCGCAATTTATTGAAGTAATGGCCAACGCACATATTAATCTTTGTTCATTATCCCTTAATAATTTTGTTTAGCAAAATTATATAAGTCTCAGATTTAAAGTTAATAATTAATATATGAATTGTCATTAGTGAAAGCAAATTCCAATTTTTTAATGTTCTTTAAATGCATAATTGCTTCATACTTTCACTTGATCGCACTTTAATTTTCAACGTGCCCTTTAGTTCGAAGTTTCTCAAACATTAGTAGGATGTCTCTGCTAACCTTCTCTGTTTCCTTATTATTTTAAAACCTTTGATTAAATCATCCCTAACGATCTAATGCCACAGAATTCTACCCTTGCCGTGAATATGTAAAACTGAATACTATTACACAAATGTACATTAATTGAATTAAATTGAATTGAACTGAATTTATTGTCGTGTACCAAGGCACAGTGAAAAGCCTTGTCTTGCGAACAATACAGGCAGATCACAGAGTTAAAAAGCATAGATAAGTAAATAATAGGTATACAGCAGCAAAACAAAACACAAATACGGGCGAATGAGCGTCCGTTCACTAGTAGGGTAGAAATTGTTTTGAAATGGGCTAGTGCGTGTGTTCAGGCTTCTGTACCTTCTTCCTGATGGTACAGGTTGTAGGAAAGCATTGCCAGGGTGGAATGGATCTTTGAGAATGCTGGCAGCCTTTCCTTGACAGCGGGCCTGATAGATGGAGTCGACAGATGGGAGGTTGGCCTTTGTGATTGTATGGGCCAAGTTCACCACACTCTGTGACCGTCTCTAATCTTGAATGGTACATTTGCCATATCAGGTAGTGATACATCTAGACAGAATGCTCTCAATGGCAAGGGTATTCGTCGTCATGCCACATTTTCTCAGCTGCCTGAGGAAGAAGGGACGTTGTTGGGCCTTTGCAACCAGTGTGGCCACATGATGAGTCCATGAAAGCTTGTTGTGGATGATCACTCCCAGGAGCTTGACACTCTCCACTCATTCCATCTCTGTGCTGTTAATGTGTCGGGGGGGATGAGTAACGTCCCGCCAAAAGTCAATAATGAATTCCTTGGTTTTGCTGGCATTCAGAACTAGGTTATTCTCAATGCACCATTTTTTCAGGTCTTCCACCTCCCGTCTGAAGTCTATTTCAGCGCCATCCAAGATTCGACTGACTATGGTGGCGTCATCAGCAAACTTGTAAATGGCTGGTATTTGGCAATGCAGTCATGGGTATACAGTGAGTACAGTAGGGTGCTGAGTACATACTCCTGGGGGATTCAAGCATTAGTGAGGATGAAATGTTGTCCCCAATCTTCACTGATTGTTGCCTGTGGGTCAGGAAACTGAGGACCCAGTTGCAGAGAGTGGGGCTTAGTCAGAGGTCATTAAGTTTAGTAATCAGTTTCACAGGGCCAATAGTGTTGAAGGCTGAACTGTAGTCAATGAGTAAGATTCTTTACTTAGCTGTTCTTAGTGTCAAGTTGTTCTAGGGAGGAGTGAAGGGCAAGTGATATGACATCTGACATGGATATGTTGGTCCGATAGGCAAATTGGAGTGGGTCAAGAGTAGTGGGGAGGCTGGAGTTGATTAATGCCATCATCAGCCTTTTAAAACACTTCATGATCACCGAGGTTAGGGCCACTGGGCAGTAGTAATTGAGACATGTTGCATTAGCCTTCTTAGGCACAGGAATGATGTTGTCCCTCTTGAAACAGGCAGGGACAGTGGCCTACTGCAGGGAGAGGTTGAATATGTCAGAGAAGACCTCTGCCAGTTGATCTGCGCATGCTTTGAGTGCACAGCCTGGTACTCCGTCTGGTCCCATTGCTTTCCTTGGATTCACATGAAGGAAAACTGATCTGACTTCTGATGCAGTGACTTTGGGATAGGTTCGTCAGGATTTGTCGGAATAGGATGACGAGCTAAATGACTATAGTTTAAATGTTCACAACCATGATGAATTTAGTTGTTTAGTCCCTTACGTGGAGTTGCAGACCTGGAATGCTTTCCAAGACAACCGTCTTGTCTCTTCAAGATGGTCAAAGATTTTACAGATTTTATATTTGGTTTAAGATATATTAAGTGATACTGCTTAATTTTAACAGAAATCTCTTGTTAAACATAAAACTATCTTCAACTTACTTGCTCAAAAATGGCATAAAATCTATAAGCATTTCATGGGAAAGGGAACAGCAAATAATTCAGATAAAAACATGATGAATTGCTGTCTTTACTTTCAGCCAATAGCTGAATCTAAGGATTATGTTTTGCATGGCTCAATTTGTTTTCTTTCACATTTGGCAGAGGTTGGGGGAGGGAAGCTTCTGATGGGTAGAAGACCACAGTATTTACACATGCAGTTGCAACGTTCTGATGAAAGATTATTGTACACATATATACTTAAATATCAAAAATCTGTTCATGTTCTAAAAATGAAGACAGCAATAATGCCTACCTTAATAATACTTACAAGCTGAACTATGCTCAGTTGCTAAACTTGGAAAGTTTAAAGATTTAAAGCAGTGTTTCTGCAACTCTGTCTGAAGGATTGAAAGTCGCTGCAATCCCGAGTTTAAAATTGGGGTTGGCTTGGGGTGGGGGGAGAGAAACTTCTATCCCACGTATTAGTTTACTCTCTCTCACACTCACTTGCTCACTCTTGAAAGAACTGTCACTTTGAGCATTATCTCAGGGAAGTATTCAAATTAGATCATAACCTATCATTTCCTTTAGCACTGATAATGTCTCATCAACCTTTCCGCATGTGGTGGTCACTGCGTTTCTAATTAATTTCCTGTCCACTCTGCAAAAGAGGACACTTTATTGACTATCCAAGAAAATTCATCAAATAAACAAAATGTAAATTGCAAAATAATCAGCCTGTCACTTGACTTTTGTCACAAATAGTAATCCAAACACGCTTCTGTGAGAGACACAAAAGCTTCAGCAGAACAGACATTTCAGGTTCAATTCCCAGCCAGCTAATTAAGACTCATAACTAATTCAACTGCACAATTTAGTCATCAATCATTTATACAATACTAATACTGTAAAGTTGCTGAGCACAATGCACAGTATTTGAATATAGTGCTCTGTAACTTTATTAAAAGTTAAAATGACACTGAGGCAATGTAAGGAATGCAACCTGCTTTTCCACTGATACAGAGATCCCCACCAACGTTTAATGTTATCCCAGCATAATTTTGTTCCAAAGTGATTCACTGCAATTTTCTGATTCAGTATGTGGAGGTAACTGCTAGAGAAGGTGCAAAACTTGACCTACTCTTGGGAAATAAGACAGGGCAGGTGATTGAGGTGTTAGTGGGGGTGCACTTTGGGGTTCTAAATTTGAAGTTCTAAATTGGAGAAAGGCCAATTTTGACGGTATTAGGCAAGAACTTTCGAAAGCTGATTGGGGGCAGATGTTCGCAGGTAAAGGGCCGGCAGGAAAATGGGAAGCCTGCAGACATGAGATAACGAGAATCCAGAGAAATTATATTCCTGTGGGGGTGAAAGGAAAGGCTGGTAGGTATAGGAGATGCTGGATGATAAAAGAAATTGAGGGTTTGGTTAAGAAAAAGAAGGAAGCATGTGCAAGGTATAGACAGGATAGATCGAGTGAATCCTTAGAAGAGTATAAAGGCAGTAGGAGTTTACTTAAGAGGGAAATCAGAAGGCAAAAAGGGGACATGAGATAGCTTTAGCAAATACAGTTAAGGAGAACCCAAAGGGTTTTTACAAATACATTAAGGACAAAAGGGTAATTAGGGAGAGATTACGGCCCCTCAAAGATCAGCAAGGCAGCTTTTGTGTGGAGCCACAGAAAATGGGGTGATATTAAATGAGAATTTTGCATCAGTATTTACTTTGGAAAAGGACATGGAAGATATAGAATGTAGGGAAATAGATGGTGACATCTTGCAAAATGTCCAGATTACAGAGGAGGAAGTGCTGGATGTCTTGAAATGGGCAAAGGTGGATAAATCCCCAGGACCTGATCAGGTGTACTCTAGAACTCTGTGGGAAGCTAGAAAAGTGATTGCTGGGCCTCTTGCTGAGATATTTGTATCATTGATAGTCACAGGTGAGGTGCCAGAAGACTGGAGGTTGGCAAACATGATGCCACTGTTTAAGGAGGGTGGTAAGGACAAGCCAGGGAACTATAGACCAGTGAGCCTGACCTCGGTGGTGGGCAAGTTGTTGGAGAGAATCCTGAGGGACAGGATGTAAGTATATTTGGAAAGGCAAGGACTGATTAGGGATAGGCAACATGGCTTTGTGCATGGGAAATCATGTCTCTCAAACTTAGTGGGTGGCACGGTGGCACAGTGGTTAGCACTGCTGCCTCACAGCGCCAGAGACCCGGGTTCAATTCCCGCCTCAGGCAACTGACTGTGTGGAGTTTGAACGTTCCCCCCCGTGTCTGCGTGGGTTTCCTCCGGGTGCTCCGGTTTCCTCCCACAGTCCAAAGATGTGCAGGTTAGGTGAATTGGCCATGCTAAATTGCCCCTAGTGTTAGGTAAGGGGTAAATGTAGGGGTATGGGTGGGTTGCGCTTCGGCGTGGTCTTGTTGGGCCGAAGGGCCTGTTTCCACACTGTAATGTACTCTACTCTAAAAACTTGATTGAGTTTTTTGAAGTAACAAAGAGGATTAATGAAGGCAGAGCAGTAGGTGTGATCTATATGGACTTCAGTAAGGCGTTCGACAAGATTCCCCATGGGAGGTTGGTGAGCAAGGTCAGATCTCATGGAACACAGGGAGAACTATCCATTTGGATACAGAACTGGCTTAAAGATAGAAGACAGAGGGTGGTGGTGGAGGGTTGTTTTTCAGACCGGAGGTCTGTGACCAGTAGAGTGTCACAAGGATAGGTGCTGTGTCCTCTACTTTTTGTCATTTACATAAATGATTTGGATGCAAGCATAAGAGGTACAGTTAGTAAGTTTGCAGATGACACCAAAGTTGGAGGTGTAGTGGACAGCGAAGATGGTTACCTCAGATTACAACAGGATCTGGACCAGATGGGCCAATGGCTGAGAAGTGGCAAATGGAGTTTAACTCAGATAAATGTGAGGTGCTGCATTTTGGGAAAGCAAATCTTAGCAGGACTTATACACTTAATGGTAAGGTCCTAGGGAGTGTTGCTGACCAAAGAGACTTTGGAGTGCAGGTTCATAGCTCCTTGAAAATGGAGTCGTAGGTAGATAGGATAATGAAGGCGTTTGGTATGCTTTCCTTTATTGGTCAGAGTATTGATGTCAGGAGTTGGGAGGTCATGTTTCAGCTGTACAGGACATTGGTTAGGCTACTGTTGGAATATTGCGTGCAATTCTGGTCTCCTTCCTATCAGAAAGACATTGTGAAACTTGAAAGGGTTCAGAAAAGATTTATAAGGATGTTGCCAAGGTTGGAGGAATTGAGCTATAGGGAGAGGCTGAACAGGCTGGGGCTGTTTTCCCTGGAGCATCGGAGGCTGAGGAGTGACCTTATAAAGGTTTACAAAATTATGAGGGCCATGGATAGGGTAAATAGGCAAAGTCTTTTTTCCTGGAGTCAGGGAGTCCAGAACTAAAGGGCATAGGTTTAGGGTGAGAGGGGAAAGATATAAAAGAGACCTAAGGGGCAACTTTTTCACACAGAGTGGTACGTGTATGGAATGAGCTGCCAAAGGAAGTAGTGGAGGCTGGTAAAATTGCAACATTTAAGAGGCATTTGGATGGGTATATGAATAGGAAGGGTTTGGAGGGGTATGGGCTGGGTGCTAGCAGGTGGAACTAGATTGGGTTTGGCTATCTGGTCGGCATGCACGGGTTGGACTGAAGGGTCTGTTTCCATGTTGTACATCTCTATGACTCTAAGTCACTGACCCACAGCAATGAAGCACCAACATAAAACATATATGTTATTCTCATATTTTAATGATTGTCTTTCTGCATAATTTATTCTTTACCAGCTTCTTATAAATGTGGAAATAAGAAAAGTGTGCTTTATTACCTCTATTTTAAAACACTTTCCTAAATTTTTCCATTGACTACTTCTTTTTCTTAGGTGTATGGTTTAAAAGTCTAAAGCTTGATGAAATATACACTGTATTCAAACACTACTCTAAATCCCCTTTATGTTAGCTTCACTGAATATTAAGTTAGATACAATGTGGGTGTAATTTTATCATAAGAACAAGAGTTGTGTCATGGCAAAAGTAATGATCTAATGATCCATTGTTTCTCAGGGACTGATTAATTCTATGGATTTGTACTGTTAAAGCAGTAAAGAAATATTACAGGTTAGGAAAAGGACTGGTGTGCAGCCTGCAGTCTCAAAGCAAACTAACTGCCAGGGAGTGTTGGGGCATTCCATACACACAGCATGTGGAGTATTTAAAGATGAATTCTCTTTAAGGCAAGACTCACATACAACATTTCCCTCCTTCCGAAAGATTTGTTTTAAAACTATTTACAATAACAATTGAGACCATGAGCAAGGTATAGGTATTTTACTGATACGTCCAGATCTTGGAATGGAGAGTTTGGAGATTCTGCCTTTTTTTTCCTTTTCATGAACTGCAGCTGCTGTTTCCAGAATTTGCTTACCCTGATGCATTGCAGTCATGCATTGTTCCAGATTAACAACTGATTGATTTTGTTCTTCAAAGTGGTACAGATTTTTTTCACATTCATGGCTTTGTTCCTAACAGTTTCCAACTCATTATGAAGCTTCTGGTTTTAAATCCTGGATTCTTCTAATCTTATGAAAGCTTTAGCCTTCTTTCCAGTTTATTTTTCTTCTTAATATCCTGCTCTAATAACTGTTTAGTCTCCACAATTTTTTCTTTATATGTTATCTGAAGCCCAGACTTGTTCCACTTGCTGCTTGTTGTTTGGTTTCCTCTATGGCCTGCTTGAATTCCTTCACTTATTTGTCATCATTTATTTCTCAAAGCACTGTCTCTCAAATGATGTGCAACTCCTTGCGCATGCTGAGCATTTCCTCCTTTTACTGTAGAATCATCAACTTCTCTATCATTGCTTCGATCTCGTGCTGACATTTCTGGGCTGTAGCTGCTCATTCTGGGCTTGTTCTGTCTTATTTGTTAAGTCGCTCCAAATTTTACTCTAAATTTGCAATTGTTTCATTGGATGGATGACACAGGATCATCATTCATCTTGTGCCCTTGCTTTCTTTACCAGCACTGCATTCATCTTTGTGAACTGAACAGAGGTATCCAATAAAGATGCCATCATCTTGAAGATAGTAGAGTCATACAGTCATATAGCATGGCAACAGGCCCTTCGGCACAACTCGTCCATGTCAAGCAAATCTCCTAAACTGAACTTGTTCCATTTGCCTGTATTTGGCCCATATCCCTCTAAGCCTTTCCTATCCATGTACCTGTCCAAGTGCCTTCTAAACATTTCAATTGTAACTGCCTCTTTCACTTCCTCTGGCAGCTCATTCCATTTATGCCCCACGGTCTTTGTGAAAATGTTACCCCTCGGGTCTCTTTTAAATATTTCCCACCTCAGCTTAAACTTATGCCCACTAGTTTTCAACTTCACTACCCTAGGGAAAAGACCTTGGTTATTCATCTTATCTATGCCCCTCATAATTTTATAAATGTCAGCCTCCCACACTGTCCCATCCGATCCTCATAACTCAAATCCTTCGATCTCAGTAATATCTTTGTAAATCATTTTTGCACCCTTTCCCATTAAATAACATCCTTCCTGCGGGAGGACAACCAGAATTGTACGCAGTACTCTAAACATGGCCACACCAATATCCTGTACAGCTGTAACATGATGTCTCAACTCTTGTATTCAATGCTCTGACTGATGAAGGTAAGCATGTCAAATGCCTACTTCACCATGCTGTCTACTTGTGACTACACTTTCGAGGAACTATATACCTGCACCCTTAGGTCTCTCTGTTCAACAACATTTCCTAGAGTCCTACCAATAACTGTGCAAATCCTGCAATTGCATATCTTACCAAAATGTAACATCTCATATTTAACTGAATTAATTTATCTGTGCGGAGTTTGCACATTCTCCCTGTGTTTGCATGGGTTTCCTCTCACAGCTCAAAGATGTGCAGGTTAGGTGCATTAGTCAGGAGAAATGTAGGATAATAGGATAGGGGAATAGGTCTGGGTGGGTTAATCTTCAGATGGTCGGTGTGGACTTGTTGTATCAAATGGCCTGTTTCCACACTGTAAAAGTTCTATGATTCTATCACAAACTCCATCTGCCATCCCTTAGCCCTCTGGCCCAGTTGATCAAGATCCCATTGTACTCTTAGATAACCTTCTTCATTGTCCATTATACCACCAATTTTGGTATCACCCAATATTCTCAAGCTTGGATTTATGCTCAGGAGAGAGAATAGCCTTTTCTCATCGAACTTTCATTTATCTCTCCACAGCAGAGAACTAAGATTTTAGCTCAAACAAGCACAGAGAATGCTGGACAGACTCAGCAAGTCTGGCAATATCCATAGACAGAATTAATATTTCAAGTCCAGTATGACTCTGCTTCATTCTCCACAGATACTGCCAAACCTGTTGAGTTTCTCCCGCATTCTTTGAGTTTGTTTCAAATTTCCAGGAGTCACAAAATGTTATCTTTATAATAAGATTTTAGCTCCATTAATACAAA
Source organism: Chiloscyllium plagiosum (assembly GCF_037043375.1). Taxonomy (NCBI): domain Eukaryota; kingdom Metazoa; phylum Chordata; class Chondrichthyes; order Orectolobiformes; family Hemiscylliidae; genus Chiloscyllium; species Chiloscyllium plagiosum. The sequence goes on from NW_028270139.1 coordinate 20,788,944, forward strand.
GGATAGAGGAGTTTTCAGTTCTGCTTTCATATTCAGTTCTGCATTCTTGAATAATCTATTGCAGATCCTGTTGTGTCTCCAATATCTGACTGATTCCATGGACAATGAATAAGTCAGCATTTTATGACTTAACATGTCTCCAGTTGCTGGTACTATGATATAGAATATCATTCACAAGATGAGGGTGTTGCTGGTTAGGACCGCATTTATTGCCCCTCCCTAGGGTAATTAACAGTCAGAAGTGGGTACTGCAGATGCTGGAGATCAGAGCCAAGATTACAGTAATGCTGGAAAAGCACAGCAGGTCAGGTAGCATCGGAGGAGCAGGAAAAATCGACATTTCGAGCAAAAGCCATTCATCAGTTTTTGCCCAAAACGTCGACTTTTCCTGCTCTTTGGATGCTGCCTGACCTACTGTGCTTTTCCAGAACCATTCTAATCTTGACAATTAACAGTCAACCACATTTCTGTGAGTCTGTAGTCACATGTAGGCCAGGCTGGGTAAGGATGGCAGTTTCCCTCCCTAAAAGCTATTAGTGAACCAGATGCGTTTTTCTGACAATCAGCAATGGATTCTTCATCATCATCAGATTCTTAACTGCAGATTTTTATTGAACTCTGCCACGGTGGGATTTGAACCCAGTTGCTCTTCTGAATGAACTATCCAGCGATAATACCACTTGGCCATTGCCTCTCCCTAACTGACTGTGCCTGCAGTCCAATGGTCCTGCACATAGAATTGTTTAACCTATTGTAAGCTGAAAGCTTCACATTCATAGGTTTCCTCATGCTTTCCCATGTTTGTAGAATTCACATCGTTAATATATCAGTATTTGCCCTTGTCAATCTCAGAAAAAAAGATGACTCTTCATGGTTGGTTGAGGAAGATGATTTGAAACATTTTAAAAACATTTGTGCAGTGTGATGACAGTGTAAAACATGCATTCACCACTCTTGTCGTGTGAACATTGTCAAATTCTGGTTTGATGATCACTTCACGTATAGACCTCTCGCGGGATACCAGACAGTCTTAACTGTAACTGAAGAAACTCCTCATGCACATTCAGTTTAATTCAGTACATGGCTCTTTGTACCTATAGCAGTCTTTGCTTTAAATACACTGCATGTGCCACTGGCCTTTTCCGCTACATCTTGCAAATTTAAACAGAAGCAAGGCATTTCCTTGATGCATGCAGAAAGCCACATGCGCCCCCTCCCCCCACCCCAAGCCTTGCTATATTTGGGTGTCTGGTGACTGAGTTTGTATTTAGGACTTCTAAGGTTTGTCAACCTACAACACTGTAGGCTATACTTACATCGAACCTTCAGTAGCATTTTGACACTTACAAACCTTTAATTTGTCCAGCATATTTTTCTGCCAACCTTTCACAGAGTTGGATGTGATCACCAAAACAACAAGTGGGCTTGCTAGTTCCCCCACCTTTCCTCTGCATCTGCTCACATGCAGCCATGCATTGGGTAGTCACATGAATTCTAGCAGACAAATATAGAAGTTTAATCTCAGTCTGAATTGGTTTCTGTTGTGGTCTCTTTCTTTTGGGGATCTTTTAGTTCTTTGGCTATCTCAACATATATAGTCTGGTTTGATCCTTAATCATGATTGCTAACAAATCTTCATGGCTTCCTTTTCTGCATCAAACATACCTAAATCTAAACACCACTGCTTTGAAAGCTGTTTAATCGGTTTGAACTCCGTTATGTGGTCTGCTGTATCCCAATTTAAAGCTAGGAATTTTGTGGATATTCCAGCAATGCCTTTGTCCTTGCCTTGCTTGCTATCAATCCAGCACACACTCTGATACCTTGCCTTTCTGGAGTGAATTAAGCTGGCCTCTTAATAGGAATTTGTCTGCTTGCCAGAAAGTTATGTTTTCAACACTCTCCAATATTGCAATGGACAAAGACATTGTGGGTTGTCACATACTTTTTAAACAGTATTTAAAATTAACAACCATGTGCTTCACTTGTAAACTAACTGGCTTTCTAACAAGTCAAGCACGATAATTTAATTAGCATGATATTTTCCTCTGCTCTTCAACCATGTCATGTAATCTATTTTCCTGTTTAAATAACAAGTTATAAAGCAAACATTACACCAAACCCTGATGCTGTTGAGTTTCTTCAGCAATTTTTGTTCATACTATACCAAATCCGCTGGTTTACGTGTGATGTGTGCAGACAAAAGCAGACTAACTGCCAGGAATTGTCACAAAATTGTATTCACATAACCCATGGTGTCCTTAAAGGGGAATTTTCTTCATGGAAGGTACACATCCCACAGATTCTTCTGTCGGATGTGGTATTGTCCAGCAGGCTGAAGGTAACTGTCCAAATGCAATTACTCACAGAAGACGTGGGACCTGTCAATCATATAGTGGGGATGAGGAGCCTGGAGCAAACCCAACAGCAGCTGATAACCATACAGATCCTGATACCATTTTTAAATGTCAGTCAGCTCTGCTTGAATAGTTTAAATACCCTTCACTGGTTCTCTGACAGCAACACATCCAAACACATGAGTTGCTATGTCTCACTGGAACAGTTTGTTATAAATCAAAAACTCACTATTCCTGGAGATAGCACAGAAGTTAAAGATTTATTAAAAGCATACTAAATCACCAATTTGCCTGTCTTTTAGACCCAGCTTGACAGAAAGCACAGACCAAATTCTTAAACTTAACAAGAATTTCTATTCTTTTACAAATAAATAGATTCTAATTATTGATAAATAATTATGAACCATCGACATATAACTCTCCTCAATAAAACTCTAACCCATTTACAAATCAGCCTTTCCCACATGCAGAAAGGAAGACGCAAAAAGAAATGGATGTTGTGGGTGGAGGGAAAGACTGAGAAGATGGTTCTATCATTCCTATCCATAGGATTTGCTCTCAATCTTCCTTCTCCAGTTACTTTCACTTGCATGCAGGAAGGGGCACAGGCGATTGGTTCACATTTCTAAATGTCTCTGATGTATTAAATGTCACAGTTTACACTAACCTGAGAGGAAATAAGTTAGTTTTCATCAGGCTTGAGACTTTGTTTACTGCAGATGAGAAATACTTCCTTTGAGCAGGTCTGATTACTTCTGTCAAACTTTCATACTCCCAAAAAAAATCAGAAATGCTGGAAAAACTCTGTGTTGAAGGAGGGTCACTGAATGTTAAATCTGCTTAATCTCCATAGATGCCACCTGACCTGATGAGTTTTACCAGAAATTTCTGATGTTGTTTTGGATTTCCAGCATCTGCAGTTCTTTGGTTTTTCACATTCCCAAGCTGTTGAGCTACCTGGGAGCCAATCTTATAGTTGTTGGCAGACAGGAGGCCTTTTTCATTGATAATTGCTCTCAAAACTCCTGGAGAAAACGATAAATAGTAGCCAAAAATATCTATGTTGCTGTCCAATGTTTCTGCAAGGTTTCGTCATTCTCTAAATTAGGTTATAAGCAGGAAGTTGGAAGAAACACATGCAAATGCCCAATCTCTGTCAAAGTCCAGACTGTCTGGCTTAAATCTAGACTGTAGTTTGTAGTTACTAAAGACACAGAAGTAACTTACCAAAATGAAAATAGGAAATGCTGGAGAAATTCAGAGGCCTGGTGGCATTTGCAAAGAATAAAAGTGTTAACATTTCAAACTTGGCATAACTCTTCAGAAGTGGTTTCAGTTCTTCAGAGTCAGTTATGAAGAAGTTAAATCAGATTCAAAACATCAATGCTTTCTCTGTCCACACATCCTGCCACACCTGGTAAATTTCTCCAGCACTTTGTTCTTATTTCAGCATCCATAATATCTAGCTTAAATTTGAGGTAAGTTTCAACTTTGGCAGCAACTGGAAACTCACGTTAATGATTGATCACCTGTCACTTATCTTGGTAACTTCCTTCTCAAGGAAATGGAAAAGAAAACTGGATGGCCGTAATGTGTAGCCAGTAGTCATTTTGATACCACCAGTTTTCCACTCCCCACTGCCCCTTCCCTCATCAACAGAAATGGACTTTTAAAATTGTTTTTATCATTCTTACATCATTAAATCAAATTGTACCTACTTGCAGATATACTCAGCAGATAGGGCTTTCCCACAAGTGTGACACTTAAAACAGCCCAGGTGCCACTGCCTGTCCAAAGCCACCAAGGATTGTCCATTTTTTATTTCCAGGTCACAGCCTCCACACTCTGCAAAACAGCAGGATTAGATGAGTTAACTAAATTTCTGGTTAAAAGTATATCAGAATCCTTAATCTAGTTACATATGCATATAAATACATTAAAAACATGAGTGAAAACGATAGCACTTCATCTTTAAATTCTGATTTCACTTTCATGATTTAGCACAACCAGAACCAGTCCACAATTTCTCTCTTTGACCGATGAATTATCATTAGCAATGTATTCTTTTGTTTGCTAAAAATAGTTAATTACTCAATATCCAAATGTGACAGCTTACCTATATTGACACCCAGGACACATTATAAAACAATGATAGCTTATTTGCTGTTTAAACAAGTCAGCATTTGGTAAGGGAATTTTCTAGGAAAGGCACCGCAGGCCAGGCAGCATCCGAGGAGCAGGAGAATCGACGTTTCGGGCATAAGTCCTTCTTCCTGAAAAAGGACTTATGCCCGAAACGTCGATTCTCCTGCTCCTCAGATGCTGCCTGGCCTGCTGCGCTTTTCTAGCACCACACTTTTCAACTCTCATCTCCAGCATCTGCAATCCTCACTTTCTCCAAGGGAATTTCCTAGGCAAGGCAAATTCTTTCTTGGTTAATGGATTTACTTCAAATTTTTTGTGTTTAAAATTAATTCAATTCCAAAGGGAATTGAAGACAGAAGTTGGTAGTTACACAGGATACTGATGAGGTCATATTAGGAGTACTGTGTACAATATTGGTCTCCTTGTTTTAGGAAAGATGTAAAATGTAAAGAAAGCAATTTAGAGAATGTTTGCTAGACTAATACCAGGAATGGGCAGGTTATTTTGTGAGCAAAACTTGGGACAGGCGAGGCTCGTAGCTACTGCAATTCATACGAGTGTGAGATGACTTGACTGAATCACATAAGTTTCTGAGGGGTCTTTGGTGAATCATTCTCTTTTGTGTGGCATGCTAGAACTAAGAGTCACCCATTTTAGACAGAAACAAGATAACCACTTCCCACTCAAAGGATCATGAGTGAACTGTCTTCTGAAAAAGCCAAGGGAAGCAAAGTCATTGAAAATTTTTAAGAGAAAAGTAAATAGATTGTTGGCAACAAAGAGGGTGGTAGGTTATCAAGGGTAGGTGGAAATGTGGAATTGGGTTTGCAATCAAATCAGTCATCATTTTCCTAATAGAGGAGCAGGTGTGAGCTGTCAATGACCTAAACATGCTCCTAATTCATTTGCCTTTATTCCTTTACAAAATGAAAATGACGCCTTTGCTTAATAACTTCTCAATATTTGAACCTACATTCTCTTTATTTGGACCTTCAACTTCATTGAAGTAAGTGCATTGGGCTTCAAGTCTGCTGACATTCCCATATATTTTTGGATCTTAAGGTAATCAGACATTATTCCATTGAAGGTAGCCACAGATTTACATTATTTCTGTTGAGCTAGATAAATGAGATGTGTGAAGGTGCTACGAAGTTATGGAGGAGCATTTGGAGCTGATGGTGGCACACCCCTCCTGTGCAGCTGCTTCATCTTTTCCCCTCGAGCAAAAAAATTGTGGACTCTGTGTGTAGCATCTATGTAGCATTCTAAACAAAGTAAACAATCTGATAACAGCAGAGTACATAAATACAATCTGACAGCCGTAACAGATGCGGCCACAGAAAGACAAGGATTGGTCCTGAACATGAAACTTAAGAAAGAAGTACAGGTGAACAGGTAGTACTTTCAATTAAGGATGGCATTTGTGCAATGGTTGGAGATGATCAGGATATACAACCAGTTTGGTGCAGATGAGGAATAGTAGGGAAAGAAGTGGGATTGTGGTCTGTAAGTACCCTCACAGTAACAATGTAAGATGAAGGATATAATAAATATTGAGTGCTTGTGATCAAGGAACACCAATAACCTTGAATGGTTTTAATCAACATATAAAGTGGAAAAATCAGACTGGCAACAATAGCCTAAATAGAGTTCACAGGATGCTTTTGAGTTAGTTTCTCAGAGCAGCATATTATGGAACCAACCAGGGAGATGGCTATATTATACTTGGTATTATGTAATGAGATAGTATTAATTATTGACCTTAGAGTAATGGCACCCCTAGATAGCAGTGAACATCACGTGATTGAATTTCACATCCAATTTTGGCTGGAGAAGACTAGTATTTCAAACTTAAATAAAAGCCATCATGTAGACATGAAAGCTAAACTAGCTGAAGTGAACTGGTATACCGGGTTAGGAAATAAATCATTAGAGACACAGTGACAGATAGTTATGGGGATATTTCAGAATAGTCAGAATAAGTACAGTTCTGTAATCAAGAAAAGGGTGCGCCCATAATCTGGATTAACTAATGAAGTTAAAGAAAACATCAAACTAAGGAAAAGACATAATTGCACATGGGTCAGTGGCAAGTTAGATAATTGGTCAGAATTTAAAGAATGGCAAAAAAAATCAAGGAATAATCAGGCGAAATAACTTACTGTATGAGAGGAAGTTAGCTGGAAATGTAAACACAGAGAGTAAGAGATGAGAAAGGCATCTAAAAAGGAAGAATATAAGTAGAGTGAGTGTTGGTCCTCCAGAAAGTGATGTCGATGGAGGACGGGAAAGTTTGTGGCTGTAAGAGCTGCTCCTTTTTTGAGGTATTTCAGGTGTTGGAGGTGATTTCCTCAAATTCCAGGAGCAGCAATTACTGTTTTATATGCTGTTGTATTGTTTTGGAACTTTGGGAAAAAAGTCAAAACCACAGCAGTTTTAAAAGGGAGAAGAACAAACAATGGAAGCACATGGTGCTTCAGCGGGCGCACAGAGAGGGGAGCCGGAAGGTAAGCAGAGACCATTTTAAATTAACGTTTTTCTTTTCGCAGTCTGTGTTTTTTTTTCAACTAGGAGCGGGAACCCGGAAGTCGTCAACAGAGGCTTCTGGGAAGGTAAGAAGTTTGAGTGGAAAAGGAACCCGAGACACTACACGTGTAGTGTCTCCCACCCTCCCTCCTCCTCTAACCTAAAAAAAAGGACTCAGTCGGCTGAACAGGTAAGCTACTTAGTGTTCTTGTTTTGGAGACTGTGTAGAGTTATGGCAGCGCAGGCAGTGGAATGTTCCTCCTGCAGGATGTTTGAGGTAGGGGTGACCACCGATGCTCCTGCCGACTTCACCTGCAGGAAGTGCAGCCAGCTCCAGCTCCTCACAGACCGCGTTAGGGAACTGGAGCTGGAGTTGGATGAACTGAGGATTATTCGAGAGGCTGAGAGGGTGATATATAGAAGCTACAGGGACATAGTTATGCCAGAGAACAGAGGTAGCTGGGTAACAGTTAGAGGTGGGAAGGGGAGGAAGCAGGCTGTGCAGGGATCCCCTGTGGTCATTCCCCTCAACAATAAGTATACCGCTTTGGATACTGTTGGTGGGGACGGCCTAGCAGGGGTAAGCTGCAGTGACCGGGTCTCGGACACGAGATCCGGCTCTGAGGCCCAGAAGGGAAAGGGGGAGAGGAGGAGAGCGCTAGTTATAAGAGCCTCTATAGTTAGAGGGACAGACAGGCAGTTCTGTGGACATGGGCGAGATTCTCGGATGGTTTGTTGCCTTCCGGGTGCCAGGGTCCGAGACGTCTCGGACCGTGTCTTCAGAATCCTTAAGGGGGAGGGTGTGCAGCCAGAAGTCGTGGTGCACATTGGCACCAACGACATAGGTAGGAAGAGGGGTGGAGAGGTCATTCAGGAGTTCAGGGAGTTAGGCTGGAAGCTAAAAGCTAGGACGGACAGAGTCGTCATCTCTGGGTTGTTGCCGGTGCCACATGACGGTGAGGCAAGGAATAGGGAGAGACTGCAGTTGAACACGTGGCTGCATGGATGGTGTAGGAGGGAGGGCTTCAGGTATTTGGACAATTGGACTGCATTCTGGGGAAGGTGGGACCTGTACAAGCAGGACAGGTTGCACCTGAACCAGAAGGGCACCAATATCCTGGGAGGTAGGTTTGCTAGCACTCTTCAGGGGAGTTTAAACTAATTTGGCAGGGGGATGGGATCCAGACTTGTAGTCCAGCAAGTAGGTTAGCTGTTTTTCAGGATGTCCAAGAATGTAGGGAGGCTGTGGAGAAGGTAGCACTGACAGGGAATACTCGCGGACACAGAGATGGGCTCAAGTGCAAGGAGTACTTCAATGCAAGGAGTATCAGAAATAAGGTGGGTGAACTTAAGGCGTGGATCGGTACTTGGGACTACGATGTTGTGGCCATCACGGAAATGTGGATAAAAGAGGAACGTGGTTGTTGGAGGTTCCCAGTTACAGATATTTCAGTAAGATTAGGGGGGGATGGTAAACAAGGAAGGGGGGTGGCATTGCTAATTAAAAATGGTATAACGGCTGGAGAAAGGCAGTTCGAGGGGGATCTGCCTTTGGAGGTAGTATGGGCTGAAGTCAGAAATAGGAAAGGAGCAGTCACCTTGTTGGGTGTTTACTATAGGCCCCCCAATAGCAGCAGAGATGTGGAGAAACAGATTAGGAAACAGATTTAGAAAGGTACAGAAGCCACAGGGTAATAGTCATGGGCGATTTCAACTTCCCAAATATTGATTGGAAGCTCTTTAGATCAAGGAGATTGGACGGGGCGCTGTTTGTGCAGTGTGTCCAGGAAGCTTTTCTAACTCAGTACGTAGACCAGAGGGCATATTGGATTTGGTACTTGGTAACGAACCGGGACAAGTGATGGGCTTGTTAGTGGGTGAGAATTTTGGAGATGGTGACCACAATTCTGTGACTTTCACCTTGGTTATGGAGAGAGATAGGTGCGTGCAACAGGGCAGGTTTTACAATTGGGGGAAGGGTAAATACGATGCTGAAAGACAGGATCTGAGGAGCATAAATTGGGAGCATAGGCTGTCAGGGAAGGATGTCATTGAAATGTGGATGTCAAGGAACAGATACGACGTGCCCTTGATATGTATGTACCTGTCAGGCAGGAAAAAGATGGTCGTGTGAGCGAACCTTGGTTGACGAGGGAGGTTGAATGTCTTGTAAGGAGGAAGGAGGCTTACATGTGGGCGGCACGGTGGTACAGTGGTTAGCACTGCTGCCTCACGGCGCCAGAGACCCGGGTTCAATTCCCGCCTCAGGCGACTGACTGTGTGGAGTTTGCACGTTCTCCCCGTGTCTGCGTGGGTTTCCTCTGGGTGCTCCGGTTTCCTCCCACAGTCCAAAGATGTGCAGGTCAGGTGAATTGGCCATGCTAAATTGCCCGCAGTGTTAGGTAAGGGGTAAATGTAGGGGTATGGGTGGGTTGCGCTTCGGCGGGGCGGTGTGGACTTGTTGGGCCGAAGGGCCTGTTTCCACACTGGAAGTAATCTAATCTAATCTAATCTAATCTAATCAAGTTGAGGAAACAAGGTTCAGACAGAGCGTTGGAGAGATACAGGCTAGCCAGGAGGGAGCTGAAGAAAGGGATTAGGAGAGCTAAGAGAGGGCATGAAAAATCTTTGGCAGGTAGGATCAAGGATAACCCCAAGGCCTTTTATGCGTACGTGAGAAACATGAGAATGACGAGAACGAGGGTAGGTCCAATCAAGGACAGTAGTGGGAGACTGTGTATTGAGTCGGAAGAGATAGGAGAGGTCTTGAATGAGTACTTTTCTTCAGTATTTACAAATGATAGGGACCGTATTGTTGAAGAGGAGAGTATGAAACGGACTGGTAAGCTAGAGGAGATACTTGTTAGGAAGGAAGATATGTTGGGCATTTTGAAAAACTTGAGGATAGACAAGTCCCCCGGGCCTGACGGGATATATCCTAGGATTATGTGGGAAGCAAGAGAGGAAATTGCAGAACAGTTGGCAATGATCTTTGCGTCTTCACTGTCAATGGGGATGGTGCCAGGGGACTGGAGAGTGGCAAATGTTGTGCCCCTGTTCAAAAAAGGGAATAGGGATAACCCCAGGAATTACAGGCCAGTTAGTCTTACTTCGGTGGTAGGCAAAGTAATGGAAAGGGTACTAAGAGATAGGATTTATGAGTATTTGGAAAGACACTGCTTGATTAGGGACAGCCAGCACAGATTTGTGAGGAGTAGGTCTTGCCATACAAGTCTTACTGAATTCTTTGAGGAGGTGACCAAGCATGTGGATGAGGGTAGAGCAGTGGATGTAGTGCACATGGATTTTAGTAAGGCATTTGATAAGGTTCCCCATGGTAGGCTTATGCGGAAAGTCAGGAGGCATGGGACAGTGGGAAGTTTGGCCAGTTGGATAGAGAACTGGCTAACCAGTTGAAGTGGTGGTAATGGTAAATATTCAGCCTGGAGCCCAGTACAAGTGGAGTTCTGCATGGATCAGTTCTGGGTCCTCTGCTGTTTGTAATTTTTATTAATGACTTGGAAGAGGGAGTCGAAGGGTGGGTCAGTAAATTTGCAGACGATACGAAGATTGGTGGAGTTGTGGATAGTGAGGAGGGCTGTTGTCGGCTGCAAAGGGACTTAGATATGATGCAGAGCTGGGCTGAGGAGTGACAGTTGGAGTTCAACCCTGTCAAGTGTGAGGTTATCCATTTTGGAAGGACAAATAAGAATGTGGAATACAGGGTTAACGGTAGAGATCTTAGTAAGGTGGAGGAGCAGAAGGATCTTGGGGTCTATGTTCATAGATCTTTGAAAGTTGCCACTCAGGTGGATAGAGCTTGTAAGAAGGCCTATGGTGTATTAGCGTTCATTAGCAGAGGGATTGAATTCAAGAGTCGCGAGGTGATGTTGCAGCTGTACAGGACCTTGGTAAGGCCACATTTGGAGTACTGCGTGCAGTTCTGGTCGCCTCATTTTAGGAAAGACGTGGAAGCTTTGAGAGGGTGCAGAGGAGATTTACCAGGATGTTGCCTGGAATGGAGAATAGGTCGTACGAGGTAGGTTGAGAGTGCTAGGCCTTTTCTCATTGGAACAGCGAAGGATGAGGGGTGACTTGACAGAGGTTTATAAGATGATCAGGGGAATAGATAGAGTAAACAGTCAGAGATGTTTTCCCCGGGTACAACAGAATGTTACAAGGGGACATAAATTTAAGGAGAAAGTAAGGTCTGCAGATGCTGGAGATCAGAGCTGGAAATGTGTTGCTGGAAAAGCGCAGCAGGTCAGGCAGCATCCAGGGAACAGGAGAATCGACGTTTCGGGCATAAGCCCTTCTTCAGGAATGGGGAAAGTTTGTCCAGCAGGCTAAGATAAAAGGTAGGGAGGAGGGACTTGGGGGAGGGGCGTCGGAAATGTGATAGGTGGAAAGAGGTCAAGGTGAGGGTGATAGGTCAGACTGGGATGGGGGCGGAGAGGTCGGGAAGAAGATCTCAGGTTAGGAAGGCGGTGCTGAATTTGATGGATTTGACTGAGACAGGGTGGGGGGAGGGGAAATGTGGAAACTGGTGAAATCCGAGTTCATCCCTTGTGGTTGGAGGGTTCCTAGCCGGAAGATGAGGCGTTCTTCCTCCAACCGTCGTTTTGTTGTGGTCTGACGATGGAGGAGTCCAAAGACCTGCATATCCTTGGTGGAGTGGGAGGGGGAATTGAAATGTTGAGCTACAGGGTGGTTGGGTTGGTTGGTCCGAGTGTCCCAGAGGTGTTCTCTGAAACGCTCCACAAGTAGCCGGCCTGTCTCCCCAATATAGAGGAGGCCACATCGGGTGCAGAGGATGCAATAGATGATATGTGTGGAGGTGCAGGTGAATCTGTGGCGGATATGGAAGTTTCCTTTGGGGCCTTGGAGGGAGGTGAGGGGGGAGGTGTGGGCGCAAGTCTTGCACCTCCTGCGGTTGCAAGGGAAGGTGCCGGGAGTGGAGGTAGGGTTGGTGGGGGGTGTGGATCTGACGAGGGAGTCACGGATGGAGTGGTCTTTACGGAATGCTGATAGGGGAGGGGAGGGAAATATATCCTTGGTGGTGGGGTCCGTTTGGAGGTAATAGAAATGACGGCGGATGATGCGCTGTACATGGAGATTTGTGGGGTGGTAGGTGAGGACCAGTGGGGTTCTGTCCTGGTGGCGGTTGGAGGGGCGGGGTTCAAGGGCGGAGGAGCGGGAAGTGGAAGAGATGCGGTGGAGGGCATCGTCAACCACATCGGAGGGGAAATTGCGGTCCTTGAAGAAGGAGGCCATCTGGGTTGTGCGTTTTTGGAACTGGTCCGGCCATCTGGGTTGTGCGTTTTTGGAACTGGGGCCATCTGGGTTGTGCGTTTTTGGAACTGGGGCCATCTGGGTTGTGCGTTTTTGGAACTGGGGCCATCTGGGTTGTGCGTTTTTGGAACTGGGGCCATCTGGTCCTGCTCCTGCCCCACCGAACTCATCTCTACGTACCTTGACACCGTCCTGTCCCCCTTAGTCCAAGAACTCCCCACCTACGTTCGGGACACCACCCATGCCCTCCACCTGCTCCATGATTTTCGCTTCCCCGGTCCCCAACGCCTTATTTTCACCATGGACATCCAGTCCCTGTACACCTCCATCCCCCATCACGAAGGACTCAAAGCCCTCCGCTTCTTTCTTTCCCGCCGTACCGACCAGTACCCTTCCACTGACACCCTCCTTCGACTGACTGAACTGGTCCTCACCCTGAACAACTTCTCCTTCCAATCCTCCCACTTCCTCCAAACGAAAGGAGTAGCCATGGGCACCCGCATGGGCCCCAGCTATGCCTGCCTCTTCGTAGGATATGTGGAACAATCCATCTTCCGCAACTACACTGGCCCCACCCCCCACCTTTTCCTCCGCTACATCGATGACTGTATCGGCGCCGCCTCGTGCTCCCACAAGGAAGTTGAACAGTTCATCCACTTCACCAACACCTTCCACCCCGACCTCAAATTCACCTGGACAGTCTCAGATTCCTCCCTCCCCTTCCTCGACCTTTCTATTTCCATCTCAGGCGACCAAATCAACACGGACATCTACTACAAACCAACCGACTCCCACAGCTACCTGGACTACACCTCCTCCCATCCTGCCCCCTGTAAAAACGCCATCCCATTCTCCCAATTCCTTCGACTCCGCCGCATCTGCTCCCAGGAGGACCAGTTCCAAAAACGCACAACCCAGATGGCCTCCTTCTTCAAGGACCGCAATTTCCCCCCCGACGTGGTCGACGATGCCCTCCACCGCATCTCTTCCACTTCCCGCTCCTCCGCCCTTGAACCCCGCCCCTCCAACCGCCACCAGGACAGAACCCCACTGGTCCTCACCTACCACCCCACCAATCTCCATGTACAGCGCATCATCCGCCGTCATTTCCGCTACCTCCAAACGGACCCCACCAAGGATATATTTCCCTCCCCTCCCCTATCAGCATTCCGTAAAGACCACTCCCTCCGTGACTCGCTCGTCAGATCCACACCCCCCACCAACCCTACCTCCACTCCCGGCACCTTCCCCTGCAACCGCAGGAGGTGCAAGACTTGCGCCCACACCTCCCCCCTCACCTCCCTCCAAGGCCCCAAAGGAAACTTCCATATCCGCCACAGATTCACCTGCACCTCCACACATATCATCTATTGCATCCTCTGCACCCGATGTGGCCTCCTCTATATTGGGGAGACAGGCCGGCTACTTGCGGAGCGTTTCAGAGAACACCTCTGGGACACTCGGACCAACCAACCCAACCACCCTGTAGCTCAACATTTCAATTCCCCCTCCCACTCCACCAAGGATATGCAGGTCTTTGGACTCCTCCATCGTCAGACCACAACAAAACGACGGTTGGAGGAAGAACGCCTCATCTTCCGGCTAGGAACCCTCCAACCACAAGGGATGAACTCGGATTTCACCAGTTTCCTCATTTCCCCTCCCCCCACCCTGTCTCAGTCAAATCCATCAAATTCAGCACCGCCTTCCTAACCTGAGATCGTCTTCCCGACCTCTCCGCCCCCACCCCAGTCTGACCTATCACCCTCACCTTGACCTCTTTCCACCTATCACATTTCCGACGCCCCTCCCCCAAGTCCCTCCTCCCTACCTTTTATCTTAGCCTGCTGGACAAACTTTCCCCATTCCTGAAGAAGGGCTTATGCCCGAAACGTCGATTCTCCTGTTCCCTGAATGCTGCCTGACCTGTTGCGCTTTTCCAGCAACACATTTCCAGCCCAGACATAAATTTAAGGTGAAGGGTGGAAGGTATATATAGGAGGGGATGTCAGGGGTAGGTTCTTTATCCAGAGGGTGGTGGGGGCATGGAATCCGCTGCCTGTGGGAGAGGCAGAGTCAGAATCATGGGTGACCTTTAAGCGGCAATCGGATAGCTACATGGATAGGTGCTTAAACTTGGACAAATGTTTGGCACAACATCGTGGGCCGAAGGGCCTGTTCTGTGCTGTATTGTTCTATGTTCTATGGTGAGGTCAGTGCAGGAGAGAGAGAGAGAGAGTGAGAGAGAGAGAGAGAGAGAGAGAGAGAGAGAGAGAGAGAGAGAGAGAGAGAGAGAGAGAGAGAGAGAGAGAGAGAGAGAGAGAGAGAGAGAGAGAAAGAAACTGACGCCACAGTGAACCTGCACAGTTACTGCCTTTGCTATTGAATTCATGTATCGCTGGTCATTGGAGTACGTCTGGGAAAATTAACAAACAGTGAAATTTGCAACTGATCTTGGAGGAACTGTTTGGATGAAGTCACAACACAAAAACAGATAAGTTAATTGGTTTAAGTGTGGCCTACAAAAAGTCTGCAGTAGTGAGTAGAGTGGGTTGTTTCTTGATTATATGCTTTTTAAGATATGTTTCTTGATTAAACTTAAAATATAAGACATAACTATTAATTTATCCTCGGGCAGAGGAATAAGACGGTGTTATTTTCTGGGTCTGTAGATTATGAAGGAGCAAAAATGGCCCTTAGTAGAGTGATATGCGCTTCTTGTCAGATGTGGAAGTTTAAGGAAAGTTTACGGGTTACTGCAGAGTATATCTGCAATAAATGCTGCTGGTTGCGAATCTTATCAGATTGAATGGATCGGTTGGAGAGACAGTTAGAGGCAATGAGAATTTACAACAGCAATGGTATGAGATGGATGGCAGTAATAAGAAGGGGGAAATTTTCAGATACAGTCACATTGATGGGTTAACTCCAGGAAAGGTAAGAGAGGTAGGCAGGTAGTGCAGGAGTCTTTTGTGGCTACCCCCATTTCAAACAAGTATGTTGTTTTGGAAAATGTAGGGGGTGATCGATTCACTAGGGAACATAGCACAGACATCCATGTTTCTGGTATTGAGACTGGCTCTAATGCAACGAGGGGTACGTCGGGTTTCCAAAGATCAATTGTGTTAGGGGATTCTCTAGTCAGAGGTACAGACAAATGTTTCTGTGGCCAGCAGCAAAACATCAGAATGGTGTTGCTTTCCTGGTGCCAGGATCAAGGATGTCTCAAGAGAGGGTGCAGAATGGTCTCAAGGGGGATAGGGACCAGCAAGAGGTCATTGTCCACATTGGAACCAATGACATAGGAAGGGAAAAGGTTGAGATTCTGAAGGGAGATAACAGAGATTTAGGTAGAAATTTAAAAAGGAGGTCCTCGAGAGTAGTAATATCTGGATTACTCCCGGTGCTACGAGCTAGTGAGGGCAGAAATAGGAGGATAGAGCAGATGAATGCATGGCTGAGGAGCTGGCGTATGGGAGAAGGATTCACATTTTTGGATCATTGGAATCTCTTTTGGGGTAGAAGTGACCTGTACAAGAAAGACGGACTGCACCTAAATTGGAAAGGGACTAATATACTGGCCGGAGATTTGCTAGAGCTGCTCGGGAGGATTTCAACTAGTAAAGTTGGGTGGAGGGAGTGGGACCCAGGGAGATAGTGAGGAAAGAGATCAATCTGAGAGTGGTACAGTTGAGAACAGAAGTGAGTCAAACAGTCAGGTTAGGCAGAGACAAGGTAGGACTAATAAATTAAACTGCATTTGTTTCAATGCAAGGGGCTTAACAAGGAAGGCAAATGAACTCAGGGCATGGTTAAGAACATGGGACTGGGATATCATAGCAATTACAGAAGCATGGCTCAGGGATGGGCAGGACTGGCAGCTTAATGTTCTAGGATACAAATGCTACAGGAAGGATAGAAAGGGAGGCAAGACAAGAGGGGGAGTGGCATTTTTGTTAAGAGATAGCATTACTGCTGTACGGAGAGAGGTTATTCCTGGAAATACATCCAGGGAAGCTTTTTGGGTGGAGCTGAGAAATAAGAAAAGGATGATCACCTTATTGGGATTGTATTATCGACCCCCTAACAGTCAGAGGGAAATTGAGAAACAAATTTGTAAGGAGATCTCAACTGTAAGAAAGAATAATAGGGTGGTTATGGTCGGGGATTTTAACTTTCCAAATATAGACTGGGACTGCCACAGTGGGTTTAGATGGAGGAGAATTTGTTAAGTGTGTACAAGAACATTTTCTGATTCAGTATTTGGATGTACCCAATGTGGCCTCCTCTACATTGGGGAGACAGGCCACCTACTTGCGGAATGTTTCAGAGAATACCTCTGGGACACCTGCACCAACTAACCCAACCGCCCCGTGACTGAACACTTTAACTCCCCCTCCCACTCCGCCAAGGACATGCAGGTCCTTGGCTTCCTCCATCGCCAGACCATAGCAACATGACGCTTGGAGGAAAAGCACCTCATCTTCCACCTAGGAACCCTCCAACCACAAGGGATGAATGCAGATTTCTCCAACTTCCTCATTTCCCCTCCCCCCATCTTATCTCAGTCCAACCCTCAGACTCAGCATCGCCTTCTTGACCTGCAATCTTCTTCCCGACCTCTCCCCACCGCCCCCCATCTCCGGCCTATCACCCTCACCTTAACCTCCTTCCATCTATCGCATTCCCAACGCCCCTCCCCCAAGTCCCTCCTCCCTACCTTTTATCTTAGCCTGCTTGGCACACCCTCATTCCTGAAGAAGGGCTCATGTCGAGTCTCCTGCTCCTTGGATGCTGCCTGACCTGCTGCGCTTTTCCAGCAACACATTTTTCAGCCATGTATTTGGAAAGGCAAGGACTGATTAGGGATAGGCAACATGGTTTTGTGTGTGGGAAATCATGTCTCACAAACTTGATTGAGTTTTTTGAAGAAGTAACAAAGAGGATTGATGAGGGCAGAGCAGTAGATGTGATCTATATGGACTTCAGTAAGGTGTTCAATATGGTTCCCCATGGGAGACTGATTAGCAAGGTTAGATCTCATGGAATACAGGGAGAACATTTGGATAAACAACTGACTCAAAGGTAGAAGACAGAGGGTGGTGGTAGAGGGTTGTTTTTCAGATTGGAGACCTGTGACCAATGGAGTGCCACAAGGATCGGTGCTGGGTCCTCTACTTTTTGTCATTTACATAAATGATTTGGATGCGAATATCAGAGGTATAGTTAGTAAGTTTGCCGATGACACCAAAATTGGAGGTGTAGTGGACAGCGAAGAAGGTTACCTCAGATTACAACATGGGCAGAGAAGTGGCAGATGGAGTTTAATTCAGATAAATGCGAGGTGTTGCATTTCAGGAAAGCAAATCTTAGCAGGATTTATACACTTAATGGTAAGGTCCTAGGGAATGTTGCTGAACAAAGAGACCTTGGAGTACAGGTTCATTGTTCCTTGAATGTGGAGTTGCAGGTAAATAGGATAGTAAAGAAGGCATTTGGTGTGCTTTCCTTTATTGGTCAGAGTGTTGCCGACAGGTGTTTGGAGGTCGTGTTGCGACTGTACAGGACATTGATTAGGTCACTGTTGGAATATTGCGTGCAATTCTGGTCTCCTTCCTATCGGAAGATGTTGTGAAACATGAAAGAGTTCAGAAAAGATTTACAAAGATGTTGCCAGGATTGGAGGATTTGAGCTATAGGGAGAGGCTGAATAGGCTGGAACTATTTTGCCTGGAGCGTCGGAGGCTGAGGCTCTGACCTTATAGAGGCTTACAAAATTATGAGGGGCGTGGATAGGATAAATAGATAAAGTCTTTTCCCTGGGGTGGGGGAATCCCCAACAGTGGGCATAGGTTTAGGGTGAGAGGGGAAAGATACAAAAGAGACCTAAGGGGCAACGTTTTCATTCAGAGGGTGATACGTGTATGGAATGAGCTTCCAGAGGAAGTGGTGGAGGCTGGTACAATTGCAACATTTAAGAGGCATTTGGATGGGTATATGAATAGGAAGGGTTTGGAGGGATATGGGCTGGGTGCTAGCAGATGGGACTAGATTGGGTTGGGATATCTGGTCAGCATGGACGAGTTGGACCAAAGGGTCTGTTTCCATGCTGTACATCTCTATGACTCTATGAGACAACAAGGAAATAAATGGCAGACAAAATGAACAATTTTTTTCTACCTTCACTATAGAGGATAGGGGGAAAAATATGAGTAATAGCTATAAATCAGAATTTGGAAGAAAGAGAGGAACTTGGTGAAATTAAAATCACCAGGTAAGACATACTATGCAAACCAACAGAGGTGTAGGCTATGAGGTAGCGGGGTCCAAATGGACCTCATCATAGAGTTTAGAAAAGGTGGCTAATGAGGTAGTAGATACTTTGGTATAAATTTTTCAAAATTTGCTTGATTCTCTAAAGGTTCCATTGGACTGTACAGTGACAAAAACAATTCCTCTATTTAAGACTTACAAGGCAGAAAACAGAAAATTACAGGTTGTTTAGTTTGCCTTCTATTATGAGGAAGGTGCAAGCTTTAATGATTGAAGTTATAGCTGAACACTTTGTAAACTTTCAGGTAATTGGGAACCGTCAGTGTAGTTTTGTGAAATCATGTTTAACAAATTGTTTGGAGTTCTCTGAAGCAACATGCACTGTGAATATGGGAAAGCCATTGTTGTGCTATATATGGACTCACTGAATGCAATTAATAAGGTGCACAAAAAATTTGTTATTTGAAAAGCATAGGCACAGCTGTAGTGGGTAACATATTAGCATGGATAGAGGATTGACTGACGGGCAGAAAACAGAAAATGGGTCTTTTATTGATTGATAGAATTTGATGAGAGAGCTCCCATGGTGGTCTGTGCTGGGGACATCAACCTTTTACAAATTGTACTTGTAAAAAGGACCAAAGATATGCATCAATTTATAGTTTCAGTATTTGCATAAGATACAAACAGATTGAAAAGTGGGCTGCGGAAAGGACATATCGAGGCTGCAGACTGAAATCGAGAAATTAATTGCACAGCCAAGATAATTTATCCATTTATACTGGTAAATGGAGTGTAATACGGAAAAATTTGAGTTCAATTAATTTGGCAGGTAACAATGAAAAGCAGTGCATTGCAGAGAACAAATGCAGAATTCTGAGGTGCAGCTGGATCTAGGTATTTTCGTGCATGAATTGTAAAAAGTTAGCATGTAGGTACAGCAAGTAATTAAGATGCTATCTTTCATTATGAGACAAATTGAACCTGAAAGTAAAGATGCTATGCTTCAATTATACCAGACACTGGTAAGATCCATCTCCATCCAGTACTGTGTGGTATTTTGTCCCCTTATTAACTGATGAACGTAATTGCACTGGAGGGAGTTCAGAGCAGGTTTACTAGATTGATAGGTTGAGTGAGCTGTCTTATGAGGAACGGCTGGACCGACTGGACTTATTTTTATTGGAGTTCAGAACAGTGAGGGATGGCTTGTTGAAGTTTGTACATCCTAAAAGGTTTTGACAAAGTGGATGTTGAAATCTTGTTTCCTCTTGTGAGTGAATCCAGAACTAGCGGGCACTATTTTAAAATTAGGGGTTGCCTTTTTACGAGAGAAGCAAAGAACTTTTTTCTGTTAGACCTTTACTCATTTTTCAAACTCTCTGCCTCACAAAGTGATGGAAGCAGGGCTTTTTAATATGTTTAAATGAAGATTGATAGACTTTTCTCAGGCAAGGAAATCAAAGGTTAATCGAAGGTAGATGGGAATATGGAATTAAAAACTCAAACAGGGAAGTCCAGATCTTTTTAATGGTGAATCAGGCTTGAA
Organism: Chiloscyllium plagiosum; assembly: GCF_037043375.1. Taxonomy (NCBI): domain Eukaryota; kingdom Metazoa; phylum Chordata; class Chondrichthyes; order Orectolobiformes; family Hemiscylliidae; genus Chiloscyllium; species Chiloscyllium plagiosum. Next base: position 20,809,086 of record NW_028270139.1, read on the forward strand.
GGGTCAAAAGGCCTACTTCTTTATTTCTATATTCGGAAATATATTCTGACACACTGCTTCTTTTAATGGTTGCTAAAGAGAATGGGCATGGATCTCTCATTTGTTTATTGCCTCTTTTCATTAAGAGAGACTGAGGCCTCAAAGTATCTGTGCACCTTCATTAAAATTTGAGAAGAGCTTTGAAATTCTAATTAATTGGCATCTTAAATACATTAATTGTTCTCTCATCATTTCAGTGAGTGAAGTCCAACCACTTTATTCATGCCCCATTAGTGAAATGTGCGTGACAGCCTTTTTGTGATGCTGTGGTGGTGTCCCTACCCCTGAAACAGGAAGTCTAGGTTCAAGTCCTATCTGCTCCAGAGGTGTGTAATAACATTTCTGAACAGGCTGATTAGAAAAATACATTAAATAAAAATTTAAAATGTGTGTGCGCTATCACCAATACCAAATACTTTCTAGGTTTGTCAACCTTCAGCAGACACCCTAGAAAAATTATGTAAATGGCTAGAACTGTGGTTTCTTGGGGTGTCCACTAATGTTACAGAAAGAGAATATGGCAGTCCCTCATGATACCTCGAAATGTAAAAGTAACTAGTTCATGTGCATTATTTATTACACAGCCTTCTACATTAATCCAATTTCTAAAGTTCCTACCTTATACCTTTTAATGTTTTAATCTTTAACAATCCAACATTATCAATCACAAAATGTACTATTTACGAAAATTATGACAATTATGATGCATCAGCAACAAAATGAATGATTGAGGAATTTGCAAGATCATGGGGGTAGGAAATTAAAAAAAGAATATCAATTTCAACACGGTCAAAAAGTACACTAGTTCATACTTAACTAATATCAAATATTAGTAATTCTCACAATCTGTCATTTATAATCAGACCTACATGTTTCTATGTCATTTAAATAGATTGGGGTTATTTTTTCACTGTCATTTCAATCTCAGTTTGCCAGCAGTTATTATTGCCATAATTTTGAGATGATCTATGTCTATGCAATAACAAGCATTTGTGATTTATTTTACACTGTTACTTTATCTCTCATCCCATCCACAAAGGGATTCTATGATTTCTCACATTATAAGTCGCAAGCAGGTTGGCACAGTGATGTTAATGATATTAATTCAAATGCCCAACAGACTCCAATGTGCCATCTGAGTGACTACAGTCATATAGCATCTGCAGTCATTGAAGACAACAGTTCCATGATGGCTTTTTACAGAAATCTCAACATGTCACTACAATATTACTGCTGAACCATCTGTTCAACATAATACTACCACATGTATTGTAATTCTGAAGGTGCCTAATGCATGGGTCACTCTTACTTGTGTTTTATTATATGTTCAAAATCTTCTTTCAAAGAATATTCCTCAAACGCTCCAATATGAAGATTAATTGCAAATGGAAAATAAATAATTGGACTTTAAGGTGTGAATATTGAGAGGTAACTAACATACTTACTTTGAGGTGTCTGTGCTGACACATGTTTGGGATTCGTACTCAGAAACTGAGAGCATTTCTGGCAAATGCATTCCTTCCCATTAAAAGTTACACGGTCTCCAGGAGGAAAGGGCTGCCTAAATGATAAATAAAATACATGATTGAGTACAGCTTTACAATAGTAAATTCAGTTTAATTATTAACATTTCTTATAATCACTGAGAGAACAGTCAATTACAAATCTTGTTGTTCAATCTTTCATCATTCTTGAATTCAAGACTTTTTTTTTCCCCCAATTAGGCTGTAATTCCATGTTGGAAGGTTCTTTTGAATATTCTGAGATTCAAAACCTAAAACAGGAACACCCAGAACAGGAAAATTTGTCAATGACACATGCTGGTCGGACCCATCTTGTAAACTTCAAAGTGGAGGTCCAGGATGATAAGTAAGCTCATTTTCAAGTATTACTGTCACAGATTGAATAGCAAAGCAGAAGTCCTGGGGGAAATCAAAGACATTACAGTGAACACAGTTCCCTTGAATCCAAATCAATATTTTCCGATCAGATTTTCCCTTTCAGTTTTGCTATGTCAACATTCACAATATTGTTCAAACCTCTGAATACTAGGAGTTCTGCCAAGTGAGCTTTTGGAGTCATTTATAACACTGTGATCATTTTAAACAAGAAACATACTCACCAAATGGCCAAATGCAGTGGGCAATTTATGAATAATTATTAATGGTCAGATTTATTTTCAGAAATGCTAGCAACAAGATATATTACTTCAGAGTCAGACCAATTGCAGGTTTAGTTAAAACTTGTGCTGAAGCTTATTTTACTATGCAGTTTAAATACAACTGAAAAGTATTGTGCATGGCAGGCACTTTGTGCCCACAAACATGATTTTGCTCAACATTTTTAAATACATAAACAGTTGTTACAAATTATTTTCAATGAGATTTAGCATTCGAACATGTCACAATGGAAAGTCATATGAAACCATTTTGCAACCGAATTTATTGCCAAAGTCAAGTCACTTTGAAAATAAATTATTTTTCCTTGGTAAATGAAATATCTAATGTTTTGAATATGTCTTCCTTAAAAATTAAAAATTACATATTTCACAATGTAATCAAATTTAATTTTTGAATCACTGTCTCAGTCTGATTTAGAACACTTAATGTTCACTCAATCTCTGGCCATCAGCCCCCACCCCATATCCTCTAGCAAGCTTTAGATTACTTTTCCACATTTCTACTTCATTAGCTCTCTTTTCATGGTATTGCAAACCTCCAAGACCCTCCCCCAAAGGCAAGAACCATCCTTCAGTGCTAGGAAAACCCAGGATGGAGGCCAAAAATCTAAATCTCATATCTCCTTGATATTACTGAGCACTAGTGTCTATAATTTCTATAGTGATTTTCCTCCATGTGCTGTAACTTTGGAGGAGAGGGGTAATTTTCAGCACACTTCTGTGGAAATCCTTTAATTGACTACATAGTATACATAGGGCTAGATATTACATCCCTTTGTCAGGTGTGTTTTCATTGGGTGAGCATCATGCAAAATAGGTTCCCCCGACCCCCAACCTCAGCCTGATAATACAGGATGGTGAACTTAGCCATATGAAAATAAATAAATGAGGGTCAACTGAACTTGTTAAAAACCTGAATATTATCCTGATCATTCCATATTTTTAAAAAGTGTTTGGATTCCTCCAGAGCCACACAAATCTTGACCTCATTCTAGCCTTTGCTCAAACATGGACAAAACAACTGAATTCGAGAGGTGAGATGAGAGTGACAACCCTTAACATCAAGGTCGCATTTGACCAAGTGTGGCATCAAGGAGACCAGGAAAATATGTTTCAATGGATATAGAGGAAAAACTCTCCACTAGTTGGAGTTGTACCAGGCACACATGAAGATGGTTGTAGCTGCTGAATGTCAGTCATCTCAGCTTCAGGACATCTCTGCAGGAGTTCCTCAGGGTACAACCATCTTCAGCTGCTTCACCAGTGATGTTCCCTCCATCATAACATCATAAGTGGGGATGTTCACCAATAATTGCACAAAGATCAGCACTATTCGCAACTCATCAGATACTGAAGCAATTGCAACAAAATCCGGAAAATTGTGCAGAAAAGTGGCAAGTAACATTTGCATCACACAGATGCTACGTGATATCCAGAAAAGAAAATATAATTATCACCCCTTGACATTCAGTGTTACCATTGTTGAACCACCGAAATCAAAATCCTAGGGTTATCATTGACCAAAAACTCAACTGGGCTTGCCATATAACTAGGAGAAAGTGAGGACTGCAGATGCTGGAGACCAGAGTTGAAAAGTGTGGTGCTGGAAAAGCGCAGCAGGCCAGGCAGCATCCGAGGAGCAAGAGAACCGACGTTTCGGGCATAAGCCCTTCTTGCCATATAAGTATAATGGATACAAGAGCAGGTCATGGCAAGAAATCTGCAACAAATAACTCACCTCCTGAAACCCCAAGGCACAAGTCAGCAGTCCTGTGGCTGAGATGATTGGCTCCACACCATCTTTCTTTGTCCCAAGTACAACTCAAGCGATCATGTTTTCACCATATTTCCACTCTCTTCAATTATAGTTTGGGTCATTGATACCACACTTTGTCAAATGCATCCTTCACATCAAGGGCAGTCAATCTAGTCATTGCTCTGGAATTCAGCTCTTTTGTCCATACTTGGTTATATTTTTAATCAACTTGTTCAGACAGGTTGGACTTGAACCCTAGCCTTTTGATCTACAAGCTGCTGCAGAATAGTCTTTATAAAGCCTACAGCATCTGATTTTCCATGGCCTCTTATCTCACTGGTAATCAGGCCTGGGTCTGCGTATCTTCTGAGATCAGGCAGGAGCAGGAGTTTTCAAACGAGTGTGGCCTTAGATATTGGTCATGCCTGGAATAAGGCTATAGTGAGGCCTGGAAACAAGTAATGAACCCAAACAGAACATCAGTGACAGGTTGTTAGTGAGTAACTGCTACTTCCTAGTATTCTGAGAGACATCTTCTATTACACAGTTGACAGTAGATTGTGGCAGTAATTTGCCAAATTGAATTTGTCCTACTTTTTGTGGAGAAAACATAACTGAACAATTTTCCACTTCAATTCTATGCATTGATATCAACGTTGCAGTTGCACAAGTAGTATTTGGCTGGAAGTGCATTTAATTCTAAAGCACAAGTCATCAGTTTCATAGTCAGAATCCTGAAAGGGCCCATAGCCTTTGCTGTATACAGTAAACTCAGCTGTTTCTTGATCTCGAGTGGAGTGAATCAAATTAGCCACACTTCTGGATATAAAAATAAGCAAATTGGCAAAAGGCTGGTATTTGTAATGGTGGGGACCTTATTAGGAGGTTGTGATAGCTCATCCACTTAGCACTTCTGGCAGAAGGTGGGTGCACCATTTTTGGTGGTAGCATTTTTTGCATTCACATGCTGGCCATTGCCTGATTAAGATAGAATGTTTGGAAGTCTCCTCCTCCTCCTCCAGGTACTTGTTTGGTTGATTACCAAAGCATGAGCATCAAGTGGGCTGAATCTGATCGCAAATGAACTGCGTTCTTCATTGTTGATGGTACATTAAAAATACAACAGGGAATAAGGTTGATGATACTTACTGAAATAAATAGCAATTCTCAATAGGCCTGCGCACTAATTTGTATTCATTAATGGTAATGAGTTATTCTATTCTGCAGGTGTTGATTTCATCAATCGCACTTGGAAAGGGCAGCAAATCTCCCTATTAACATGGTTAAATATGTGAAACACACTGCATAATCTGCAACAATGTCATGCTCTCTAGATTCTCTGCAATTGATGTGCACACAATATATTGAGAGATTTAGCTTTCCACTGATAAATAAATGATGAGATGTCATTATTCTGCTTATGCATACAGGAGATGAATCAAAACTATAATAAAGCATTGACGTAATACAAATACAGAAGAACAGAACTTTTGTTAATTCTCCAAGGAATTCTTTGCAGAAAGGGAGGTCAAACTATAATGAGCTCAGCGTTGCATGACAAGCCCCTATTAACTAAATATTCAGATGAAATAAACATTCAAATTGGCAAAGGCTGAAAGTGGCCTTCTGCAGGGATCAGTTGCTTATAATACACATTAGTAAGTAAATAAGGGCAGATAGGAGTGGTAATTTTTGGATCATGGTTTGAATTCCAACATAACAGATTGCAGAATTTGCAATTTTTGAAAAGATCTGGAATTTAGAGAGTAATGACAATTGATTGCCATAAAAAAATGGTTCACTGATGTCCTTATTTGGTCTGACCTATATGTAGCTCCTGGTCAACAACAATGTAGTTGACCCTTAATCTGAAATGGGCTAGCCAGCTGCTAAAATACAAAAGAAAGCAATAAAACCAGGTGACCTAGTACTGACCTAGAACATGAGAAATTTGGGAACTCACGCCTAAATTGGGAGAGCTCTCTCTCAACTCACGGCACAATATCATAAAGCTTACTGGATACCATCATTCCTGGGTTTGCCATGACCACCAAAAGGCAGACTTATAGAGCATCAGAGTGAATACTGAATAGTTGTATTCAGTAATTGGGAGTTGATCTGGGAGTCCTGACCAAGCTAGAAATGTCCTGAAAGGAATTGGTGCTTAACAAGGTCGAAGGGAAAACATATCTAACCTCATTCTCACAAATCTACCTGATTCACCTATATATGTCAGTATTAGTAAGAATAACCACCAAAAAAAATCTTTGTGCAGATGGCGCTCCACCTTCACATTGAGAATATTCTCCCTTATATTGGTGTGGCACTAACATTGTGCTAAATGTGATAGACTTCAAGCAGAAGTCAGAAACAGAACTCAAAATTGGTCATCATGCGGCAATGTGAGCCATCACCAGTGGCAGAATTGTAATCCAGCACAATCTGCAACTTCATGGCCCAGCATATTCTCCACTCAACCCTTACCATCAAACGAGAGGATCAACCGTGGTTCAAAAAAAGAGTGCAGGAGGACAAGGCAGGAACAGCACTCGGCACATCTAAAAGTAAGTGTTAATCTGGTGAAGTCACACATAGGACTACAGATCATAGGGCGGCACGGTGGCACAGTGGTTAGCGCTGCTGCCTCACAGCGCCAGAGACCTGGGTTCAATTCCCGACTCAGGCGACTGACTGTGTGGAGTTTGCACATTCTCCCCGTGTCTGCGTGGGTTTCCTCCTGGTGCTCCGGTTTCCTCCCACAGTCCAAAGATGTGCAGGTCAGGTGAATTGGCCATGCTAAATTGCCCGTAGTGTTAGGTAAGGGGTAAATGTAGGGGTATGGGTGGGTTGCGCTTCGGCGGGTCGGTGTGGACTTGTTGGGCCGAAGGGCCTGTTTCCACACTGTAAGTAATCTAAAATCTAATCTAAAAAACTTGCGTGCAAAATAGCAGAAGCAGAAAGTGATAGACAGAGCTAAGCAATTCCACAACCAAATCAGACCTAAGGTCTGCCATCCTGCCACATCTGGTCCTGGATGTTGTTTGGAGAATTAAACAACTAGAAGAGGAGACAGTAGGTACTGTAGATGCTGGAAGCCAGCAATAATATATGTGGGTCGAGATTAGAGTGGTGCTGGAAAAGCACAACAGATCAGGCAGCATCTAAGATGCAGGAAAATCAACGTTTCGGGCAAAAGCCCTTCATCAGGAATTGACATTTTGGGCCAAGACCCTTCAATGACTTTCCTACTCCTCTAATGCTGTATGACCTGCTGTGCTTCTCCAGCTCCACATCTATCAACTTACTGGAGGAGTTGGCTCTACAGATGTCGCAATCCTCAAAGATGTCCGAGGTCATCGCATCACTGATGTTAATCTTCAGCCAATCTGATTCACTCCACGTGATAATAAGAAATGGTTGCAGATACTGGCTGCTTAAAAGGCTATTCTGACAATACTATTCAAAACATGTGCTCCAGAAATTGTTGCAACCCCTAGTCGGGCTGTTGTGCAGCTACAACACTGGCACTGACCTGACAATGTTGAAAATTGCCTTGGGATGTCCTGTGCTCAAAAAGCAGGACAAATCCAACCTGGCCTATTAAGGTACCATCTGTCTACTCTCGATCATTAGTAAAGTGATGGAAGATCTCATCAACAGTGCTATCAAGCAGCACCTGCTCAGTAATAACCTGCTCAGTGACACCCAGTTTGGGTTTCACAAGGGCCACTCAGCACCTAACCTCATTGTAGCCTTGGTCCAAACATGGACAAAAGAGCTGAATTCTAGAGGCAAAGAGAGAATGATAGTCCATGACATCATGCCACATTTGACTTATTGTGGCCTTAAGGAGCCCTAGCAAAACTGGAATCAACAGGATTTAGAGAGAATGCTCTCTGCTGGTTAGAGCTATAGTCGAAAAGGATGGTGCTGGAAAAGCAAAGCAGATCAAGAAGCATCCAAGAATCGGGAGAGTCGATGTTTCAGGCATAAGCCCATCAGGAATGGGAGTTAGGCTGAGCACAAAGGTTGTGGTTGCTGGAGGTCAGTCATCACGGCTACAGAACATCTCTGCAGAAGTTCCCCAGGGTAGTTCCCTTTGCCAAACTATTTTTAGCTGCTTCATCAATGATCTTCCCTGAATCATAAGGTCTGATGAATGAAGGTCTAATTATTGATGAATGCCTAATGTTCTGCACCAATCATGACTCCTCAGATATTAATGCAGTCCATTCCAAAACCAGCAAGATCTGAAAAATATGATGCTTAGATTGATAAGTAGAATGTAATACTCATGCCACACAAGTGGCAGGCAATGACCATCTCCAACAAAAGATAATTGAAGCATCACCCCTTGACATTCAATGGCATTATCATCCATGAATCTCCCACCATCAAGATCCTGAGAGGTTACTGTTGGACTAGAAACTGATCTGGACTAGTCATATAAATACTATAGCTACGAGATCAGGTCAGACACTAAGAATCTTACAGTAAGTAACTCACCTCCTGACTCCCCAAAGCCTATCCACTTCTACAAGGCAGAAGTCAGGAGTGTGATTGAAGATCCTCCACTTACCTGAATAAGTGCAGATCTAGTAACACTCAAGAAGCCTGAGATTCCCTAGGACATAGCAGCCTACTTGTCTGACACCACATCCACAAACATCCAATCCCTTCACCACCAATGCTCAGTAGCAGCTGTGTTACTATCTGCAAAATGCATGGGACAAGTTCACCAAAGCTCTTTAGATTGCACTTTCAAAACCAACAACGACCACCATCTATAAGGAAAAGTGCAGCTGATACAAGGAACATCACCAACTCTAAGTAACCCACAATCCTGATTTAGAAATATATTACATTGTTTTCAGTTTTGTTGGGTCAAAATCATGAAACTCACTCCCTACAACAAATGGACTCTGGTGGTTCAAAAAGGTAACTCGCCACCTTCTAAAAGGCAACTAGGGATGAACAATAAATACTAACACAGCTAGCAACTTCTACACAACAAGACTAGATTAAAAAAAAGCCCACCAATGTACTTTTGGAAAAAGAGCATAAGTTTATTACAGAAAAAAAACTACATAAATAACAATTTTGAAGGATCTCATCACAGACAGCAACAAGAAACATTTAGTCTTTTTCCTCCGAGGAGAAAGTGAGGACTGCAGATGCTGGAGATCAGAGCTGAAAACGTGTTGCTGGAAAAGAGCAGCAGGTCAGGCAGCATCCAAGGAGCAAGAGAATCATCGTTTCGGGCATGAGCCCTTCTTCAGGAATGAGGGAAGTATGTCCAGCAGGCTAAGATAAAACGTAGGGAGGAGGGAGTTGGGGGACCTGCTGCGCTTTTCCAGCAACACATTTTCAGCTCTGATCTCCAGCATCTGCAGTCCTCACTTTCTCCTCGGAGGAAAAAGACTGAATGTTTCTTGTTGCTGTCTGTGATGAGATCCTTCAAAATTGTTATTTATGTAGTTTTTTTTCTGTAATAAACTTATGCTCTTTTTCCAAAAGTACATTGGTGGGCTTTTTTTTAATCTAGTCTTAGTGTGTAGAAGTTGCTAGCTGTGTTAGTATTTATTGTTCATCCCTAGTTGTCTTTTAGAAGGTGGCGAGTTACCTTTTTGAACCACCAGAATCCATTTGTTGTAGGGAGAGAGTTTCATCATGGTACCTCTCCAATACACTGGCAGGCCGATCTATAGACAAGTCCTGTTTTTATAATTTTTCCCCAAGCTTCTGGATCTTTCTGCAGCTTTGGCCAATCAAGAGGGGCGTTGGAAATGCAATAGGTGGAAGGAGGTCAAAGTGAGGGTGATAGGCCGGAGTGGGGGTGGGGGCGGAGAGGTCAGGAAGAAGATTGCAGGTTAGGAAGGCGGTGCTGAGTTTGAGGGATTCGACTGAGACAAGGTAGGGGGAGGGGAAATGAGGAAACTGGAGAAATCTGAGTACATCCTTCCACCTATCGCATGTCCAACACCCCTCCCCCAAGTCCCTCCTCCCTACTTTTTATCTTAGCCTGCTGGACACACTTTCCTCATTCCTGAAGAAGGGCTCATGCCTGAAACGTCGATTCTCCTGCTCCTTGGATGCTGCCTGACCTGCTGCGCTTTTCCAGCAACACATTTTCAATCTTTTTCCTCCACCAATAGTGAGTGTCCTTTACAGACACTCAACCCAAATGCTAGCTTCATTTTTTACTCAACAATGAATTTGCAAGAATATATTTTTAGATTAGATTAGATTATCTACAGTATGGAAACAGGCCCTTTGGCCCAACCAGTCCACACCAACCCTCCAAAGAGAAATCCACCCAGATCCATTTCCCTCTGACTACTGCACGTAACACTATGGGCAATTTAGCATGGCCAATTCACCTGACCTGCACATCTTTGTGACTGTGGGAGGAAACCGGAGCACCCGGAGGAGGAAACCCACGCAGACAAGGGGAGAATGTGCAAACTCCACACAGACAGTTGCCCGAGGCTGGAATCGAACCTGGGACCCTGGTGCTGTGAGGCAGCAGTGCTAACCACTGAGCAGAATTGGACAAGACATCCGGTGAGGCCCATCTTGAAGGTGAGAGAAATTTACCTTATCTTTTAAGCTTTTCACAAGTGATATTGTGAGGTTATTGCTAAGCAGTGAGAAATTGCTAATTAAGTGGCATTATTTGTTAAATGCCTTGTAGACAGCACATCTCATCTCATTAATATCCAGCTTCCTATCTGACTAAATTCACCAAACAACACTGATGTTAAGAAAACTTGACACAAACACAATGATTGGGAGGTGCAACAAGACCTGGCGATCCTTATACACCAGTCACTTAATATATGCAGGTGAGAAGGGGAGGATGCAGGAGCAGTGTGCAGTCTTTCTGCAATTTACAGGGCCTTGGTGAGACCACACGTGGAGTATTGTGTGCAGTGTTGATGTTCTTATCTGAAGAAGGATGTTCTGAAGGGAGTGCAATGAAGATGTAGCAGATTGATTCCTGGGATTGCAGAAATGACATATGAAAAGAGACTGGATCAGTAACAGAACTAGCTAAGGTAAACACAGGAAGGATGTTCCCAATGACCATATGTTTCTGCAAATCCTGACAGATTCAGCTCACCGCATGTTTTGAACAAATTCCAACTTGAGCATGATAAAAATGCATCTCAGACTGATCCACAAGCATCAGCCACATGCACCCCTCATCCACAGACGTTGGCATACAGCATCTGTTAACCCGTCTTGACCATCATGGTACCTCTCCAATACACTGGCAGGCCATTCACGAAGCACAGGGTTGCACTGCAAGGTGCACCAGCAACTAGCACTGGAAGGTAGCTGCAAGATCAATGCGAGAATAGTGTTGTCTAGTCCCTCCTTAAACAAGTTAGGCAAATCCAACCACAATATTATGATCGCGTTTGACCATTATACCAAAGTGGTCAAATTACCATGAACACAAGCCAGTACTAGTGCAAAGAGTCTCAACTTGATGAAGAAATTCGTTACAAAAACATTTAATACTAAATAATATCATCTCTAATCTTATTTGGCTCCTTAAGCTTACAGAAATTCCCCGTCTGTTATAAATTGTCGCTCTTTCCCTCTCTGTCTCTAGAACTGCAAAGCTGTGCTCTTTCTTCCTCTTTCTCTCTCCCCGGATGGTCAGCTGGTCTCTAATTTGCCATGCAGGTCTTCTCAGAAAATCTCCTGCCCGATCTACAGACAAGTCCTGTTTTTATAATTTTTCCCCAAGCTTCTGGATCTTTCTGCAGCTTTGGCCAATCAAGAGATCCTCTTAATAGCTGCCAATGGTTTGAATGGCTTCGTTAATCGCTAAATATCATGTTAATGCTTGTTCCATTGTTTTAGGCTTTATTATCTGGTTCTCGGTGGCTAATATGTATCCCTTCTTTGTTTAGTTGATGAGCTATGTCTATCCAGGATGACTGTTAACAGGCTATGTCCTTTACACTGTGCTAATGACTTTATCACCTTATTGTTTATTTTACTGGCTTCGGGATTTAGTAAATTCAGAGTTTTACTTGGCCTATCGACCCAGCATCCCTTGCTGTTTGGCCAAGTTGGCAATCTGTGTGTTTTAGCAGCCAGGAGGCTGTTACATTTCTCCCCTTTTGAACAGAAAGAAGCTTATGCAAAAGAAGTTCAAACCTAATTGTTAAAGTTGGCTTTGGTTGTTGTCAGCGGAGCCTACATGTTAATGTGAAATCCATTGTATAGCTTGGTCAAGCATACCATCATACATCTGGTAAATGATATAACTATATGTAGAACAAAAAGAAAATCCCGCTGGAATGACCCTTTTAGAGTCATGAGGTTTAGATACATATAAAATTCAGTGAAGGAAAGAAAATCCTGTTGCCATAATCCATAGAGAACTGTAATGCCGAGACAACATTCAGTAATCAGAACAAATAGAAGTGGCAATACTGATAACTGAGAGTTCCATCTATCTTGTAACCCCTGCACACATGTACAGGCATTATTCATACGAGCACGCACATGTGCTGGGATATCTGCAATCTAAAGTACCAATTGCTGAGGTATATCAAGGTGAGCACAATTAGCACCACCAGATGTCAGAGGAGTAAATCCATGGATGAATTTGTATATTAGAATTCCAATTCCAAATTGTGCCCCACCATTTGGTGGGATGAATCTCATCATTCTATTTCTTTGTGTGTTGTGTTGTTTTTGCAAAAGATTGGTGGGCACTCATTAACTGCATTTGGACTTGATCCAATCTTTCGGGTTAAAGCTTTATACCAGTGTCATATTTTTTCAAAATATTCCCAAAAGATTCTTTCAACTCTTCGTTCACATTTATGAATGACCCTTGTGTCAGTTCTATTAGACCTATCCATGCAGGGATACCTAGAAATGGTGATGATTACAGGTTGAATCCCCACAGTGGTATTTTTGGAGTGAGCTAGTGACACAATATTCTCCCTCCCCTCAGTATGAGACTCTCGTGATGTCAGTCCTCAGACTCCTTGCTTCCAAAGTACAGTTTACATCACTACTTGTTTTAAAACCACAAAAAACGTGTTCATAGGATATACAGAATATGGCACATGATGGTACGGTCTGTTTGTTCACATTTATTGAGAGTGTTCCCTATTAATGTCCCATTTCTTTCGACAGCATATAGGAGAGTATCATGATACCCCAGCCATATTCCTTGCTTTACAATGCCCATGTTTTCGACTTCAAAAGTTCTTAACTCCACACTGTCACTAGGAATGACTGGAATCCCTAGCACAAAGCCTAGGGTCTCACCAGAAGTGTCCTTGCAGCTGTCATTCAACCACATCTTGGTTAACTGCCTCAATTGGCAGCTGGACATGTTGGCATGTTTCCTTCCTTGGAACAGATGTTCCATCTGTTTGTTGCGGTTCCAGGATGGGACTTTCCCTTGACTAGCCCATCTGAGATCCTCCCTCTGTTGCTCAACCATCCAGTCTCTACAGTTACAACACAGGCTGCAGTTTTTTTGTCTGCCTGCTGTCAACTATGATTTTACCCTGGATGATCTCATTGATGTTTTTTGCATGACCTTAGAGTATGATCACAAGGTGGTGGCTAACCTGGTTCCCCATCAATTGTCCTGCTGTCTCCTATTGGTTGTTCTCATGCATTTCCTCCAAAGCCAGTTTGACTTGTCAGGTAAGGATTTTGAGTTTATTATTCAAATAAGCCAAATCAAGGCTATTAACTGTCATCACTTCCAACCCATATGCTGTAGCTACATCATTAAATAATTCCCTTCCCTTAAGCTTATTAGTTAGGGGTCGTGGTTCACCCTCATATCTTTCTATCCCTTGTCCAATTATTATCTAGGTCAGATGTGAGTAGAATGGTTTCAATGGGGATGGCACCACTCTGGTAGCTGGGTCCTGGATGTGTCTAATATTATTGGTATTAATTTGTGGTGGACACTGTCAAGCAAAACTTTGCTGTGGACCTAATCATGAGTTCACTAATTAGGCTTGGGATGCTTATGGGACAAGCTGGGAAAGGAGTATTTATTGCCAGGTTTGGTCTGTTTTTAATTTCATATTCTAGAAATTCTCCCTGGTGGGGCTTCCCAGGGTATTGTCAGCCAAACTCTAATCCTTTGTCCAGATGGCGTGCCAGGCATTCTACCATCATGCACCTGTTCTCCTGGGTATCTCCATTTCACAATTTTCCAGGCAACATTTTTATAAAACGTTTGTTGAAAGAGATCAATAGTAATTAGTGTCATAGAGATGTACAGCACAGAAACAGATCCCCCTGTCAAATCGTCCATGCCAACCAGGTATCCTAACCTAATCAAATCCTATTTGCCAGCACTTGGCTCATATCCCTCCAAACCCTTCCTATTCATATAACCATCCGGAAGCCTTTTCAATGTTGCAATTGTACTAGCCTCCACCACTTCCTCCGGTAGCTCATTCCATACACGTACCACCCTCTGTGTGAGAAAGTCGTCCCTTTCAAATTTTCTCCTCTCACCCTAAACCTATGCTGTCTAGTTCTGGATTCCCCTAACCCAGAGAAAGAAACCTTGCCTATTTACCCTATCCATGCCTCTCCTGAGTTTATAAACCTGTAGGGTCACCCCTCAGCCTCCGACACTCCAGGGAAAACAGCCCCAGCCTTTTCAGCCTCTCCCTATAGTTCAAACCTT